>NC_043729.1:0-600000 GCF_005498985.1 Sporisorium graminicola
ACCCTAACCCTAACCCTAACCCTAACCCTAACCCTAACCCTAACCCTAACCCTAACCCTAACCCTAACCCTAACCCTAACCCTAACCCTAACCCTAACCCTAACCCTAACCCTAACCCTAACCCTAACCCTAACCCTAACCCTAACCCTAGTGGACTCAAAGATGATGCTAAAATTGTGAAGATTGAATGTGTCGGCGAAAATCTGAAAACGGTACAATCTTTATGAACCGGCACTGTATGTGTAGTGAACGCAGCAAAGTAGCAATGATCGCAGTAAAGGTGCCCGTTTGTGGCAGTAGTCTGAGCCGGGCACACTAAGTTGCAAACGGTGAATTCTGTATATCGAACAAAGTTGAGATGTGGCATCACGCCTTGAGTCGAAGCGAGGCACGCATTCTACCTTTTGTACCCGGCCTATTGCATCGAGCGTAGTAGGGTATAAAGGTCAAGTCACGTCCTCGACCTGATTGCTCATAGTAACCCGGCAGATTATCTTTCTCAAAGGCAGCTGCGAAACCGACTGCGTCGTCGACTTTGAGCGTGTAGCCGGCATTGAGCAACGTCAACTTGATGATGCCATCTTGATCGGGTGCGGATACTTGCACGCTGGAATCGTCGGTTGGTGGCTTCAAGCAGAGATGCTTGAAATGCTGCTCGTTCTCCGGAAGCTCGTTGACCCAGGCATTGTCAATATCTTCGATACAGTAGATCAAAGGTCCATAGGCGAGAGTGACGCGCGCAGGCCCAACATCTGGGTGCGAGTAGAGGAAGCGTGGCTTGAGCTGCAATTGCAGGTGATAGCTTCCGGTGCTCGTAATGGGCAGGTAACCATCAACGAGCTTGACTTGTGGCTCGGAGAAGGTGAAGTCCGACTGTGCCCAGCCTGGAATGTGGAGCCAGATTGTGCCGGACGGAGTAATCTTGGCCGCATGCACCGTGACCGAGCCGTCCAGAGGATACTTGGTCTCAATCTTGACCTCGTGACCGAGATAATTGATGTGACCAGCAAAGATTTGGTGAACACCAAGGTCCGAGGGCTTGCCAGCAATGCCTCCGAAGAAGTATCCTTGCAAACAACCCAAGGTGCGCATCACGTTCGGAGGGCAGCACGCGCATTCGAACCAATCAAAGCGCTCACAAGGCTCTTGGTGTGAGCTTGCAAGCTGATTGACGTAGGTGAAGGACCTACCATCCACCGACATACCAGAAGTGACGCTCGAGTTGAACAAGACCCGTTCTGCTACGTCTGCGACACCACCGTCCAGCTTTTGGTGCAGGAGACGATCGGCAAACATGAGCAAGCCAATGCCCGCACAGGTCTCGGTGTAACAGCCGCCTTCATCGGTGCTGATGGGAAGAGAGTGGGGGAGGTCGAAGCCTTCCCACTGTTTGATGCTGCCAATTCCACCGGTGACGTACATTTTTGTTCGCACCATACTGTCCCACAACCGGCGTGCTGCCTTCGAAAGCCCGTCGACTTGCTCTTGCGAGGTGAACTTGCCGGCAGCAGGCGATACAACAAGGTCTTGAACTGCGGTGAGCAGGTACATTGCACGGACGGAATGGCCTTCGATCGTGTCTTGCTCGGCGATTGGCTTGTGGGCTTGCATGTACCAGAAGCTGTACGGCTTGGGCATCATACCAGGGATCGTGTGCGGATGCTCCTTTCGGCGCGCTTGCTCGTCTTTGTAGAACTGCCCACCATCTTTGCCGCGTTCGTTCAGAAAGAAGGTGGCAAGCTTCAAGCAAGCTTCTTGGCCTGTCCGCCTGTGCAGGCGCAACAGTGCCAACTCGATTTCGGGATGACCGGGGTAGCCAGCAAGCTTGCCTTGCTCCAGGCCAAATACAGTACAGCAGTAGTCGACGAAGCGAAGCATAACCGTAATGAGCCTGTCCGATCCCGTCTGCGCATGATATGCCAGAGCTGCTTCAATGAGGTGGCCAAAGTTGTAAAGCTCGTGCAAATCTCGAAGGTTGGTCCATCGCTTCTCTGGTTCATTGACGACAAAGTGGATGTTGAGATACCCATCCGGCTGCTGTGCCTTTTCGATGAGCGTGACAAGGTATTCGACATGAGCTTGTATCTCCTGATCCGGGTGCGCTTGGAGGTGATAGCAAGCGCCTTCGATCCATTTGGCCACGTCGGATTCCCAGAAGAGGTGATCGGGGACCGGCCAGATGGCAGGTGGCATGTCGTAGTAGGGGATGTGCTTGAGGTTGAATGCCTCGTATCTGCCCGTCTTTTGCAGAAGATCGAGCTGGACTGGGATGGTGACTTTGCGAGCTACGCTCTGCCATTGCTCCCAAAACGAGCCCGGCTCGAGTGATGCGTTAACAAACTTTTCTTGTGGGTAGTCTCCTGACATGTTGGTGGTTTGACTGACAAGCAGAAATGATGAGCTCGACGGTCTCCTGGTCTACCGTCCCTTCTGGGCGTCAGTTGGCATCTCTTATGCGAATGTAGGACGGCAACGACCATATCAGCACACGACACGGGATCGTCTTGATTATCGACTCCTTGTGCTCGGAGTTGTGTACATGCCACCTTCCGGCAATCTTGAGTCGCAGCTGGCAATGCGCACAGCAGATGGGACGGACATTGCCGGAAAGCAGCATGGAGCCGAGTCCACTTCGGCAATCTTTTCCTTTCCCCGCGCACGCGATGCTCGGCAATGCTCTCCGACGAGTTGGGCACACAACACGCATATTTCGACAGGAGGCGCATTGGCTCCATTTTTGACAGAGCCACCCACTCGCCTCTGAAGCTTGCTTCAGAGAGGACCGTCTCATGTAATGCATCAAGTCGCCTAGATTACCGCCGAACGTCTTCTTCAAGGTTCAACTGTTTCCGCGACTCGCTCAGGGAAGTACAGATGGTGCTCTCTACCGTCAGTTTTGGACGTTGAGTGGACCAGGTGTTGCATTGGACTAACAGCGGTGCCAAACTTCAGTGCTTTCGAGCGTGTGACGATTGGGCTCTAGAGAGAACTCAGGCTAGAACGAGTCAAGTTGTTTCGCGCATGGGAGAATCTGAGACGCCTTTGTATTACTGACGCCAAACGGGCGTATCTGAGAGCTGTTTAGTTTGCAAAAAGATCAACAGTGTAGGCACTGTCCGTGTTCATGGTTAGGTTGTAGGAGAGCTGGTTGTTGTTGACCGCCACGCTCGAGTTGAACAATACCTGAGGAGCCTGGACGACACCAGCATTGTTGAACGGGATCTCTTTCACTAGCGCGCGCAAGCTTGACTTGCCCGAGAAAGCGGGAACCGAATTGACGTTGGAAACGGTGATTGGGTACGGCCCCTCTTGGCCGCGTGTACCTGCAAGGATATGCACCTTCCCAGCGGAACGGTCTTGAGTCGCGTAAAGGTCGTAGCACGAGGAGCCGGTAGCGCCGGCAAGTGTGATGAGCCCCTGTTGCGCCTGGGTGTAGTAATTGAAAACGTGCCAGTCGCCCATCTTGTCAAACGTAGTATAGTCGTCCGACACGAGCAGCAGTCGGGCCAGGTCGTCATGCAGACCCTTGCCACTACCCCAGTTGGCGCGCAAGCCTGTAATGCCCGTCCTTTCAAAGCGTCCGATGAACCACGCGGTGTAGGCGGGAGTCTGCTCGTCGAGGGCAGCATACTCGTTGATCTGCACCGGGCGATCAGGGAGTCCATATGCTTGTTTGATCTGCTCCAGCTGCGCATTTGACTGAACAGGGTCGTTGCCGCAGTTGGCGGAGCCTCGACCCGAGAGCTGGTGGTAGGCATAGATATCGGGAACGACATTGTTCGCCTGCACGTACTTGGCCCAATTCTGCCACCAGGTGCTGCCAGCGTTTGCAGGCTCCGCAGTAGTGGGCCCTTGCACAGGTACGTCTGTGCCAAATGCATCCTTGTATTTGTGGTAAGCATAGGCATACGATTGCAGGAACTGGTCCTGGCTACGCGGCCAGAAGTTGCTGCCGTCGGGTTCGTTCCAAATATCGATATGAAGGCCAGGGAGCATGTTGTTCGCCTTGAGGTCGGAGATGAGCATGTCTAGGAAGACACCGTACTGGGAGCAGTCGCCATCGTCACAAGGATAGACGTTGGTCGAGGATGTGGCTGCATCTGCGCCCCAAATATCATGAGGTAGCAAGACAAATTTGGATCCTCTAGCCGTAGCGTACTGATAGTTCTGCAATGTCGACGCGAAGCGCGCATTGTAGCCCGTGATGTTGCCTCCGTTGTAGCCGTTGAATGGGATCTGGGCGCCTCCAGCCCTCACAAAGCTCACGCCAGCGCCGGGAAAGAGGTCGGAAGGCAGCGTGGGTGCCTTATCGGGGCTGAAAGCAGGATCGTCAGGAAGACCGTACAAGATGCCGGCTCCGAGGTGTTGTGGGTTGCCACCGTACACGGAAAGGTCCACATAACCTTGGCCACCCAGGCTGATGGCTTTGGTACCGGTGACGAAGGCGAAGGCCAGGGACAGAAGAGCCGCTCTGGCTTGACTGTTAGGAAGCATGATTCAAGTAGAGCTTGAAAGCAATATTACTTGGTGTCTTGAGTTGTTCTTGCTCGATACTGAACTGGGGGAAAAGAGGTGAAGCAGCATCCGGTTCCGCCACTTTTTATGCGCCTCTACGCGATAGTCTCCATCTGCCGCGGATGTGATTCTTAGCAGCGATCTCTACCCTTCTTCTACTGCAACGAGGGGCTCGCCTTCATCTTTTCGGGCCCAACTGGCTGAGAGGCTACCGATCCGGTAATCTCGAAGCCGTTTCATTGATTTTGTCAAATGAAAGAAGAATCGCGACAAAGCGAGGTACAGTACGAAAAAAGCTAGTCGAACAAGGAACACCATTCCTTGGCATCGTCTAAACGGCGGCGCCATCATCGTACTGTAGTGCCTTCACCCTGGGATTCGTACAGTACTGTTTGTTGCAGCAGCGGCAAGCTCTGAGAAACACTATAGGTCATGCAGCATGTCGAGTTCAGTCAAACGAGACGCTGGCATTTGCCGACCGCGTCTTGCTGTACCTACGTTTGAGCGATTCATGAAGTTGCGTGCGTCGGCAATGTGTGGTAGACCGGCGACCGAGCAGAGCTGAGCTCTACACCGGCGATGTGGGTGAAACGACGCTGATCTGATTGTTCCAATGCAGACCATCTTCTGACTGGGTAACGCCAATGCGTAAAGCTTCGGCTATTCATGCAAGCGGGGCCCCTGAATTGCGTTGCAATTGTTGGCAGCACCTGCTGCTGCAAACCTACCCCACATCTGGGAGAGTCACCGGATTTGCGTACCTGATTTCCTCGCTCGGGCTGGCGCACCTTCAGCGCCACTACGGACAGTGTTTCCGGTGATCTTTTGCTGCACCACCAAGTTCTCCTGATCGCGACGTCACCTTAGCGCGCCTTGCATTAGCTTCGGGTATCTTTTTGTTTCCCGCGACAGCCTGGTCACGAGGTGTATGCAGCTTTTTCGACACCATCTATCACTTGCGACAGCGATCCGAGGACAAGCACCTTCCTCTCAGGGTTACTCTCGGGCCAAGGCGAGAAGCTTCTGAGGGTTGTGTACCTATGTCAAACCTATCTCACTTGCATCGTCACATTCGGGCATCAGGCATCAAGCGCATCCTGTTCGTCTTCAAGGACAATGGGAGGCAGGAATAGATGTCGAAGCTCAGCATGTCCTGCTGCTCAGACGTGCTGTCCACGCTCTCCCGTGAGAATCGAGAGTAGATCCCGTGTTCGGAAGCTTGTCCAACAGAAATGCGAGTTGGCAACCACCTGTGGCCCCACAGTCCCAGCTATGCTGGTCGTTGCTCAGGATCGCCGAATCTGAACCGCGTCTCACTCCACTCAGATCGCACAGACAAGCAGACACAGACAACTCAGTGCAGTGGCATAACTCCAGACATACACGTAACATTCCATGAGCGAGCAAAACTGAACAATGAGGGTTGTTGATGTATTGATTGGCATTAGGACCAAACGCTCAGGCGTCCAAAGTGGCAGTGCGTACGTCACCTTCCAACGATTGCTTCTCTTCCTCGTCGTTGAAGGCTTGGACGGCAGCGATAGCAGCGCCCGTGGCCACAGCATCTGCAGGGTAGAGGTGCACTTCGGTGTGCTTGAACTTGCGAGCAGGCACCTTGTGAACGAAGAGCTCGTCGATCTCGGCATATGTTCGGCCCTTTGTCTCTGGCAGTCGGAAGAAGCACCAAGTTCCCACGATCACGCAGGTGCCTAGGTAGAGGAAAGCTCCCTTTGCGCCCCAGTTCCATGCATCCGGCGACAGCATCCTGGGCGTCAGGGTGTTGGTGACCAAGCCTGTCAGGACGTACGCCAGACGAGCGAGCACGATCGTTTTGGCACGTAGTCGGTTCGATGGGACCTCGGAGATGATCGTGTAGCAGACTGGGCCCAGAGTAAAGTTGTACGAAAGCGCAAACGTGATGAGCAGCGCACCGATTGCCCATGAGACGGCTACCTTGTTGGAGAATCCCAGAGCGCCAATCACGATGAGGTGAGCAGAGCACATGACCGCACCCAAAAGGTACAGCGACCTTCGTCCTAGAACGCGCATCAAGAAGAAAGACGAAACGGTGCCGATGATGTAAGAAGTGTTCATCACGATGTTCATCGTGAATGAGTTGTCCTGCGATAGCCCGGCGCGGCGGAAGAAGGTCACAGCGTACGACATGAGCGGATTACCACACCACCATTGGAACGCGAAGCAGACTGCAGCAATCTCTGAACGTCGCAGGTTGACACCGCGGAAGCATTCAAAGTATGTAGCCCCGGCCTGCTCGAGCTTTTCGAGTGCAATGGTGTGCTGCATGAAAGCAACGTGGTTGTCAATGTGTTCTTGCGTCTCACCAGAGACATCGGTCTGGAGTCGTTGCAGGGATTTCTTGGCTTCGTCCACGCGGCCCTTTCGCACAAACCACCAAGGTGACTCGGGAGCAAAGAGACCGACGAGGAAGAGCGGAACAGGATAAATCCACTGAATGGCGAATGGCAAGCGCCAGGCCCAATTGCCGGACATGTTGAGCGTGGCACGAACCACAATAGAACTGAGCAAGATACCCAAGCCCCACGATGCGGTGACCCAAGCGGTCAGGTATTGACGCAGCGACAAAGGACAGATCTCGGAAGCGTATGCTGTCGTCAAGGTTTGAAAGACACCCCAGGGGATGCCCATGAGCACCTCGCCTGCGCTCAGCTGTGGGAGCGACTGAGCGAGAACTGGAGTGAGGATGGTGATCATCATCATGGCCATAGCAGCGCAGTAGGTCTTCTTGTAACCGAATCGGTCCGAAGCCCAACCGTTCAGGGCAAGTCCGATGACTTCGCCGCACAGTGCGGAATTGGACAGTCCGGTTTGCCAGGGTGCAGTGATGACCTTGGTTCCGTCAGGTGCCTTTTCGCCAAATCGGTTGATGAAAGAGTTGGAGCCGTAGAACGAGTTGATGATGACGACATCGTAACCCTCCATGACCAGGGCAAACGAGATGCCAACACTCCACAGCGCGGGCTTCCAGTAGAGGCGGAAGGTGTTGAAAACGCCGAGGTCTCGAAGTTCGTATTTGGCATGTTGTTCTGCTCGCTGCACGATGAGCTCGTACTCTGAACCGAGCATCTCATGGATGCGGTCCTGCTCCTGGCCATCAAGGCCGATCGCGCCCTGGCCCTCGACACCGGAACTGTCTTGCTTCATCGTTCCCGACGTAGACTGAGTTGGATGAGGTGGTGGTGGTGATATGCAGACGTTGTATGTGAAGGGGGCTGGTTGCTGAGCTCGATGAGGTGGTTGCCTTATATTAGCCGAGACTGAGGGAGGAAGGGATGCTTTGATCGTTTGTGAAAGGCGAGGGCTTTATACACACGTCAAGCTCATCACAAACTTTGCAGACGACACTGTTCCTGCTTCTCGCCTGCATATCTTGAAAGAGAGGCGTTGTGGGCAAGGCTGCAGCGGCTGCGGGATGGCTCAAGGAAATGAGACAAGCCTGAGATGACTGTCGCAGTATGTCTTGCAGGCCAATGTGCGGGGTGAGTACCCGCGGACGACAAGCAAAGGAGAAGCGGATGTTACAGTACTGTTCGGGACAGCAAGCACGCGACAGCACGCTTCAAACCTCGTGACTCGCTAGCCGATTGCGGGGACGGTCTCTGCCAGCTTCTTGCTAGATAGCGAATGTACCGTCGGTTTGACTGCCGGTAGGCTATCGGGGTCGGATGAAGCAAGTCGACCCTGCCCCGGGAATCTGATTCTTGGCATGCCGCAGAGGAGTAGCTGCAGGACCCCGCTATGTTGATTGCCAGGTGCGGCCGGGACTTGGGATTCGAGCGGAGCCCCAACACGCCATTGTCTTCTAGGGGTAATCTCGCCTTTCGCCACAGAGACAAAGGCAGCATCATTGTTCTCGATCGGTGTTCTAGCAACTTGAGGTACCCTCTCATTGTGGCCGTGAGATCATGCACGTTCGGGAATCCTAGTGATGCGAGATGCGGGGAATCAGGGTTGGCTCGCAGGGTGACCGTTAGTTCTTTCCTGAAAGGCGCAACTGCGAGGAGCCTTTACTCGTAACACACTTTCCCGAGATCGTTGTACAGATTCCCGAACCCGCTACGGATCGCCGGATACAGACGCGCCGCCCGGCAACACCTTCCGCTGCCAAACATGCTGTTTCCTGACACTCGGTCAAGCTGAAAGGCGCGCGACCAACTCTCGCAAGCATGAAAGCATCACAGACCTTGCCGGTCGGCACCGGCGATCACCTCTTCTCTCGACTTGTCAGGGACCAGCTTTGCCGGTCAAATCTGACAATGGCAGGGACGATGGTGCTCCTCATCTCGCAACGGGATCGGCAACGAGAGACCAACCACCGGTGTCCATCGTCGCGGGTATCCCACATCCTACAACAGACGTCTCGCAAATCTGTGTCAAACAGCATCAGTTCGCCATCATCAGGATACGAGAGTGGGTCCTACAAGGCTTCACTTCGGCCCAAGGCAATAATCAACGGCTCGGTAATCTTTCCAACAGGGTCCTTTTCGATCCGGAGGTTACCCAGTTTGTGCCGTGTACGTTCAACTAGCGGCGGACCCTTTACGTCAACTTCTGCAAACGCCCCCTTGTCTTGATCTGGCACACAACAGACACAAGCACGGTACGCCTGTCCGGATATCACCGAATACATAGACTACCAGAACGGCTACTCTAGATTCCTCTCCAATTGACACAGCGACCACCATCTCTAACGGCGGAACATCCTCGACAATGATCGAAGCAACGAACAACGGCATCCTTCATCGGTACGATGGAGAGCTGCTCCAGATCGAGGCTTGGGGACCAGACGCAGTCCGAGTTCGATCGACTCGAAGCAAAGCTATGCCTGTCGAGGACTGGGGGATCTCTGCTAGACCTCAAGTTGAGTCGGTGCAAATCCAGCAAGTTGCTGCTCAAGGCAAAGACCAGCCAAACGGTACCTGGGAGCTCACCAACGGCAAGATCAGAGCCTCGCTCTCAAACAGAGGCAAACTCACCATCTACAACGCTGTCAGCGGTAAGGTGCTGCTCGAAGAGTATAGCCGTAATCGGGACGACCCTTGCGACCCCAATTGCAGTGCTTTGCTCATCGATGCAAGAGACTTTGTCCCCATCATTGGTGGCGACTATCAGCTGTGTGCGCGTTTCCAGACCCAGGATCGAAACGAAAAAATCTTTGGTATGGGCCAGTATCAGCACGGCCACCTCGACTTGATGGGGGTTGACTTGGAGCTCGCACATCGCAATTCGCAGGCGAGTGTGCCCTTCTTCCAGTCGAACCGCGGATACGGCTTCCTCTGGAACAACCCAGCTGTGGGCCGCGCCACGTTTGGCAAGAACGTCATCACCTTCGAGTCTCGCTGCACCAAAGTGCTGGATTACTGGATTGTGGCAGGTGATACTCCTCGCGACATTCAGCGCGCCTACGCTGCCGTGGTGGGGCGGCCGCCGAAGATGCCAGAGTGGGGGCTTGGCTTCATGCAATGCAAGCTGCGTTACGAAACGCAGGAACAGCTGCTCTCGGTTGCTCGGAAGCACAAGTCGCTTGGACTACCGCTCGACGTTGTCATCTGCGACTTCTTCCATTGGCCTAGACAAGGCGACTGGAAATTCGACAGCACCTACTGGCCTGATCCCAAGGCCATGGTGGACGAGCTGCGATCGATGAATGTCGAGCTCATGGTCAGCATCTGGCCAACTGTAGACAAGCGCAGCGCCAACTACGAGCGCTTCAAGGAAGCAGGACACCTGATCCGAACCGAGAGAGGTGCCCGTACGCAGTTCGACTTTTTGGGTGACTGCTGCATTGTGGACTTTACGCATCCTGGAGCACGAGAGCACGTCTGGTCGATTGTGCAGAAGAACTACTTTGACTTGGGCATCAAAGTGTTCTGGCTCGACGAGGCAGAGCCAGAATACCTCAAGTACGACTTTGACCACTTCCGGTACCACGACGGACCTCTTCTGGCTGTGGGCAACGAATACCCACGATCGTATGCGCGCTGTTTTTACGAAGGGCAGATGGCCAACGGCCAGACTGAGGTCTGCAATCTGCTTCGTTGCGCCTGGGTAGGCTCGCAGAGGTACGGCGCGGTAGTGTGGAGTGGCGACATTGCCTCTTCGTGGTCCAGCATGAGGAACCAGCTCGCTGCCGGTCTCAGCATTTCACTCGCTGGTATTCCGTGGTGGAACAGCGACATTGGCGGCTTCCATGGTGGCGATCCGAACGACGCTGCATTCCGCGAACTTTTGGTGCGTTGGTTCCAGTGGGGAGCCTTCTGTCCTCTCATGCGCCTTCACGGCGACCGCGAGCCACGTCAGCCAAAGCCGGACATTGCCAAGGATGACCCGGACTATTGCCAAAGCGGCGCAGACAACGAGGTGTGGTCGTATGGCCCGGAAAACTTCCCGATCCTCAAGAAGTACATACTGATCAGAGAAGCGCTGCGAGACTACACGAGATCCATCATGAAGGACGCAGAGCAGCATGGCGACCCCGTCATGCGAACATTGTTCTACGAGTTCCCGCAAGATGCGCAGGCTTGGCAGGTGGAGGACGAGTACATGTACGGCCATCGGTACCTCGTCTGCCCCATCCTCGAGCCCGACGCTCGTCGTCGCACTGTCTACCTTCCTGCCGGAAGCAAGTGGAGGCGAGTTACGTTCCAGGCGGCCCAACAAGAGGCGGGATGCATCTCATCCGTCCAAGCATCCGATGAGGCACTGGAAGGCGGTACTATGGTCGAAGCGGAAGCCCCCATCGACGAGATGCCGGTGTTCGAGCGCATCTGATAAGATGCATGCTCGCCGCGAGACCATCTCGATGCATCTGTGCTTGCGAAAACGTTTGTACAAGTGCGTAAACTCAGCCTGTTGGCTCTTTGTTCTGTGATTGTGGTACCTGACCCTCTATATCATGCAGGAAAGGAGTTTGCGAGTGTGAGTGCGTTTTTGGTGGCTTTGAATGTCAGTGTGTGTGGTAGAAAAGTGTTTCCGGCTTCTAGAATCACACACGCACGACGGTGCTGATCTGCCCTGAGTGTCAAAGCACGCGACACTCGGCCCACAACACGTCTGAACTCAGTCTGGGCAGGTGACGTGCACACACACATTCCGGACATTGGCGTGCAGCTGCGCTTCTGCTGAGTTCTGAGAATTTTATTTGGCGTTCAGACCAACGCGAACTGAGCTTTACCAAATAGAAGCCTCGCAGTCCTTGCTTGGTCTTTCGCTTTCACCTTGATCGACTGCTTTCATTGTCACTGGACACCCACCCCAACGCGCGTGGCCTATACGCAGCACCTCTAGCGCCACGTCGAGCTTCCCGATACCACTCAAGGCACTCAAGGCACGAAACGGCACGGCGGACCACCGAAATCCCGGGTCTTCGCGCCACCATGCTTTCGCTCGTGCAGGACCAAATCGCACTGCTGCAGTCTGCTCTCGACGACCCGACGATCCAGTGGAAGAAGCTTGTCCTCGCACTCCTCTGGCTCGTCTATGCCTTCGAAACGCTTCTCTCCCTGCGCCAGTACCGCCTCTACAGCCTGGATACACCTCCGGCCACACTCGCAAGCCATGTGGATCTCGAGACGTTCAAGAAATCGCAGGTGTATGGACGGGACAAGGCACGCTTCGGCTTCTTGTCGTCGGCCGTCAGTCAGTTGATCAGCGTTGCTCTGGTCTACTACGATGTCTATGCCTGGAGTTGGACGCTCGCTGGCTCGGTTCTGACGCACTTCGGACAGAGTGATAGCGAGATTCCGCGCTCGATCGTGTGGATGGTCATCATGTTTGTACTTCGAGAGGTCCCGGCGATGCCGCTCACGTTGTACCGCAACTTTGTCATCGAGCAACGACACGGCTTCAACAAGATGACCGTGCGAACGTTCATCACCGACACTTTGAAGGAGTGGCTCCTTGGGTTTGTAATTGGCGTGCCGCTCATCTCGGCCTTGTTGTGGATCATCCGCTGGGCGGGTTCGTCGTTCGTGTCGTACGTCGTCGTCTTTCTCTTCAGCTTCCAGATCATCGCCATGGTGCTCTACCCGACAGTCATCCAGCCGCTGTTCAACAAGCTCACGCCTTTGCCTCAGGGGGCGCTGCGTGACCGAGTCGTCGCTCTGGCCTCGTCGCTCAAGTTCCCGCTCAAGCACATCTACGTCATCGACGGCAGCAAGCGCTCTTCGCACTCGAATGCCTACTTCTTCGGTGTGATCCCCGGTGGCAACAAGCACATTGTCATCTTTGATACGCTGATTGAAAAGTCGACGTCCGACGAGATCGAGGCTGTGTTGGCGCACGAGCTGGGGCATTACGCCAACAACGATCCGGCCAAGCTGCTGGTGCTCTCGCAGGTGCAGATTTGGTTCACTATGAGTCTGTTTACGCTGTTTATCAACAACGTCTCGCTGTACCGCTCATTTGGGTTCCAGGTTGGGCCGTCGCTATTGGAAAAGGCGACGGGTACGCCTGCGTCGGAGCTGCTCAACTATCTACCCGTGATTATTGGGCTCGAGTTATTCCAGCTCGTGCTGAACCCGACGGATGCGCTGGTCAAGTTTTTGCTCAACGCCGCGGTTCGCAGGATGGAGTATGCCGCGGATCGGTTTGCGGCGAGTCTGGCGCGGCCGGGGCCCACGCCATCGGAACTCGCAGCCGCGGCCGAGTTCAACGCCGACACGCACAACGCTGCCCTCAAGGTCGATCCGAATGACAAGGAGCCGTACGTCGACCTGCTGGCCAAGGCGCTCATCAAGCTGCACGTGCACAACCTGTCGACCATGCACCATGACCCGCTGTTTTCGGCGTACCACTACTCGCATCCTACGCTAGCGGAGCGTCTCAACGCCTTGGCTGCTTTGCGGCCTCGCCTCGAAAAGCAAAAGTGATCCCGCTGCTCAGTCGGCAAGCGCTGAATTCGTAGCGGCAACCAAAGCAGCTTATATGTGGATTGCTAGGTTGTACTGTATATTCTGTCTGGTGTGCTGCAATCAAGACCACCTCTCATCCCACAGCACAAAGATGCTCTAACTGTTGCTCGCGGTTCCATCGGCTAACTAACTTGCATCGAGATTCATCCTTGTCTCGCTTTTGAAAAAGACCACGTTGCTCGCTCCTTTAAGCAGCTCATGCTAGGGGCCTGGGCTGAGCGGCTGGGCCGCCTTTGCCCACCATGCGCGGGCTGAATCGCTCGACCAACGCGGGCGTCCTTGATGCAGGCGAGGCGTGCGTCGAGATGGCCAACACTGACGCAGCCGAGGCAGCAGCCGGTCCCGCCGAGAATGATGCGAAACTGCTGCTGCTCTCCGGTTCTTCCTTGAGCACACTCGGCCTTGTGTGCTGCTGCATGGGTACGTCGTTTCGGCGCGTGTGTGGGTCTGGTTGGCCTGAGCCGATGGTGGCGGCGGCGGTGGAGGCAGTACTCGAACGATCCCATACGGGCAACGAGTGGTTCGAGACGAGCTTGCGCAGTACGCCAGACGCCTCGCGACCAAGCTCCCAGCGCGAAGCCCGGACTTCCCTCTCGACCATCTCGAGCACCGCGCGCGTATAGTACTTGCACTCGACGTGCGCAATGTCGTCCGCTGTTTTGGTCGACATGCGTTCCAAGAATTCAATGCCTTCGGGTTTGAGTGACGACGGAGCCGTCGGGCGCTGGGGAGGAACGTCGTTGGCAACAAAGTCTGCGCTTCCGATCTGCGTGCGCTCTGCCGAGATCTGCGCTTGCAGAGCGCCAGGCGAGTTGGTGATCGACGAGTTGAAGCTCGTGCCTCCGTTGCGATGTGCGGATCCGGGCCTGGTCCCAGGAGCCGAGTCAGTTGCTCCTCCAGCTGCGGCTGTTTGGTCAACGTCGCCACCGCCGGCTGCTCCGCCGCGAGGAACGGTCAGCGCATGCCCATACGCCCAGATGACAAGCGCACACAGATACTGGCACCAGCGATGGTGCAAGACCTCATCCAGACCCGTCTCCCTGTCCGAAGCCTTTCGTGCAGCCGACGCATTTCCCATCATGTTGGTGCTTGCTTCTCTATCGCGCAGTACGGGATAAGGTAGCGTTGGATCCAGACCTCGCCCATCCTCTGCTGCTGCTGAAGCACAGACAGGTCCGCTCCTAAAAGTCTGGATGGTGCCGTACGACTCGGTGCCTGTGCCGAGCAACGAGGTGCGCAGGAAGTTAACTGCGTACCACACGGCCGTACGTCCATCAGATGTACGCGCCCACTCCTTGACAGACCGACGTGAGGCATTGAAAGTGGCCCGATCGATGAAGCGACCAAGCACGGAGGGTAGCCCAGCATAAATTTGGATATCGACGATGTCGGCGAACAAGGCAATTTGAGCTGCCGTGACCAGACTTGGCGTGGCTCGATGAATCAAACGCGTGCTGGACTCCTCGTCGGCCTTGATGTATGCTATGTCCATGCGAGCCTGTAGCGAAGAGTATGCGGCCGACAAGCGATCCTTCCAGTTGCCGATCCCGCTGTCCCCTCCTTTGCTACCCCCAGGCGAGACTTCTGCGCCCAACAAGACATTCTGCTTCCACTGCAGGTCGTAGGCGATGCTCATAAGACCGTGTAGCAGTACAAAGCGTGGGAATGCGTCGAGCTCCTGGGGCGTCTTGGCAGGACTGAGGCAGGCTTTGAGCGCAGGGATGAACGGACCGGGCGGCTTGTAACCTGTGCGCTTCCGCAGGCGGTACCAAGCCTCGGGTGTCGTCTTGTTCCATTCGTCGTCGCTGCAAGGGAGATGAAGCTGGATCTGGAAGGCAGAAAGCGAGGGAATGTGTCGGAAGATGGTGGCGTGTTGAGCATCCAGCATAAACTCGAAGAGAGCGATGCGTTTCTTTTCCTCCTCCCTCGCCCAGCTGCGCCACGACTCTTCCGAGTCGTCAAAGCGGATGTGTCCAGGGGTGGTGGCGTTGAAGACGGCGTTCCTGCGAGCAAGTGTTACAATAAAGTTATGGAAGAGGTGGGCCATCTCGTGTTGCGGTCGAGTGCTCATCATTTTGCCAAAGGTTTCGGTGAGGACGAGCGCCTGTAGCATTGGGAGCGTTGCGCGTGCTGGACGGAAATCTTCGAGACTGACGACGGCACCCCAGATCTTTTGAGAGATGCGTACTGCCAGCTCGTGAGCGGGGAGACCAGCAAAGTGAGCGCCGATGACGACAATGGCACTCAAGAGCATGGGATCCGTGGTGCTGGCTGCAAAGGTGGGCTCATGAATGAGCGGATAAAGCCGATTGAACTTGACAAAGAACAGGTAGATGTAGCACCTCAATGCCGAAGGTGTGAACAGCGGTGAATTGGGCAGCTCGCTGACGGATTGGAGGAAGATGAGGAGCCGGTGGTGAGCGACGGGATCGAGATGGTAGGTGACTCGACTGGGAATGTCAGCCTGGAGGGTTGCAAAGTAAGCAAGGTCCTCGAGGGCATTGGGCGTTTCCACTTCGCTGCCTGACATTAGGATACCATCAGAGCTCATGCCACGACCAAAGCTGTGAGCATCCGCTGGCGCGCCACTGGCTGGACCACCATTCTGGGAGCCGTGCACGTTGCCGAGGAAGCCTCCCATGCCATCTGAGCTGCTCGGGGAGAAGCCGGAGGTTTGGGAGTGTGGACCGCGCGCGTTGCTGCTGGCGGTGGGTGCGCGACTCATACTTCCACCCCAATTGGAGCCGCCAAAGGGATCGACGCCATCAAAGAGCCAGCCAAAGTCGGCTGTGTGATCGACGACGGGCGGTGCAAAGGGAAAGATGTCTTGATTCGGAGGCTGGAAGGCCGAGGGCGGTCTAGGGGCAGGAGCAGCAGCCGCAGCGGTGGTGTCGATTTCCGCCAAGGGCATGGGCACGTCTTGCCTCGTCGTATCCTGAGAGGTTTCATTCCAGGCAGCCATATACGAGGCTGAAGGAGGCGGCGCATAACTTCCCGCGGTCGGATCATTAGAGATGGGATCGCCGGGCATCCAACGGAAGGGACTGTCAGTTTGAGCAGAAGCCGCAGCGGCGGCAGCTGCATCGTTGCTGGCAACGGCGTTGGATCGCAAGTCGGGGTGTGACGATGCACCTGCCCAGATAGGTTCGTTCCGGTAGGATGCGGGAGGGTATGTTGCTGCATGAGCGCCGGAGGCGGAAGTGGACCGAGGATCGAACGCAGGTATGGATGGCCTAGCATCATTGCGCGAATTGGATGAAGCCGAGCGGTGAGACGAAGAATCGGCGGGGTAGTTGCGCATAGGCCGTGAAGACGGCGGCGACATGGGAGGATGATGCGGCCAGGTGGTGGCTGAGCCATAGACTGCTGCTGCTGCTGCTGACGGACGCGAGGGGGCATATGGTGGACCGGCTGGATCGGGCCATGAAGAAGACGCGCCATGCTGTGTTTGAGCAAAGTCGGATGGCTGAGCTGCAAAATCGCGTGATTGGTTGAGACGATGATCGAGACCGTCTTGGACAAAGTCGTGCTGGTCGTCGTCTTGGTCTGAGTCTTCCTGCTGATGCGCTTCCGACTGGCGACCGGATGTGGAAGCAGCGGCGGACTTGCGTCGCTTGTTGGAGGTGGAAGTGTGCTTGGTTGGCGAAGTGGAAGTGGCGGGCGTGTCGTCTGCGTCGTCGTCATCGCCGTCCTTGTTGCGATTGGACCATCTTCCAAGCGTCTTGCCACGAAGAGCGTGCCTCTCGAGGTGGCGTACGAGCAGATCCTGGCGAACGAAGGTGCGATCGCACTGGTTGCAACTCAAGACGCGCGCCTGGTCGTGGTTGAGCTTGTGTCGAAGCAGATGATCGGGACGCGAGTAGCTCTTTGTGCAGCCTGGCTGATCACAGGTGTACCTCATCTCGGAGGAAGAGGAAGATTCCTTGCGCGCCATGATGGGCTGAAAACGCTGCGTGGTCTCTGACGTGCAGAAGATCCGGGCAGTGACGAACGAAGGTAGGAGGCTTGCGAGAGAGTGGATGGTTGAGACTTTAAAGGACGGATGCGAGAACGCAGCGCTGAGCTGTGATACTGTACAGCGCAGCCGTGCTAGTCGATTGGATTTGTGGCACGAGCGGCGAAAAGGCCGACTGACAATGCTAAGTGCGTCGTTTCGTTCGGAAGCCCGAATGAAATGCGAGACCGATCGCGGAGGAAAGCGAGACCGAGACGTGCCACCGAAGAAGCGCGGTGTGGTGTGGTGTAATGTGGTACCCAAGCTCGAGTTGGAAAGTGCGATAAAATAGCGAAGGTCGAACTAAGCTGCGGAGTGGAGAGTGTCTTCGCACGAGAGTCAAGGTTAGTCTCGGCCGCTTTGATTGTTGTTGACGGCTGCTTGCTCTGTGAAGTGAGGTGGGACGCAAGCGGCGGTTTGCAGACTGCGGACAGGGATACCGCTTTGCCGCATGTTCCGCCACGAGGGCAGGGAGAGCAGAGAGAGAGGCGAGCTCAGAGCAAATGAGGCTCCAGCGTCTTCGACTGCTCGAACCAAACAAGCAAGCAAGCGGTGCCCGAATTTAAAGAGGCTGCGGCGCGGCGCAACCGTGGTGCAGGCGAGAGGAGTAGGATGGTAGAAAGCTGCAGGAGAACGTCGATAGATCCTGACCGGAAAGTCACGTCGCAGCTGGTCGAAGACGGGGGACGGGCGTAGAGTAGGATGGTGACAAGCGAAAGATGGATGGACTGAGAAGGATGAATTGCGCACCGGAAACGTGAGGGTGGGGCGTTGCCGAGAACTATTGAGCGTGGGTGACTCCAAGTCTGAGTCGTGTGGAGCCTGGAGCCTGCTCAGCACAGTTGCTGCCCCACTTTTTTGCCCCGAATCTCTCCTTTTCCTCCTCGGAACCCTAGCGTGGGCCGAGCTAGACTTAGCGCCTTGAGGAAGGCGCGATGCCCACTTTGACTCAATTTTCTTTTTGCTCGCGGACAGCATCGGTCAAATATTCAATTGCCTCTGTGTTAGGTTTCGTGCTCCATCAGTCATAATCGGGCCGTTGTTTGAAAAGGGGAGCGTGCGAGCGAGCCTATCCAAAAAACCCAAACGAAGCTGCAGACCGGCATGCAGCGTCGAGTGGCACTCCGCCTGTCACTCGACGTGAGCCGGAAACGCATCCGAACGAGGCGGGAGAGCGTGGTTTCCATCTTTTTTTCTTTTTTTTTGTTTCGCTTTGGAAATCAGCAGGCTGCCCATGTGCCTAGCCAAGAGCGGCGGGCGGGTGAGGTATCAGACACTGGATTCGGCTTGGCCTCGTGTATCGATAGCGAGCAAAGGTGATTGATTGATTGATTACTGTCTGGTTGCTTGATTGACTGACTGCTTGGTTTGATTGCATCTTGCTCGACCTTCTCCTCCACCATCGTCGTCGCTCCTTCACGAGCCGGCTGCTGGACAGCTCACTAGCAATCATGTCCAAGCTGCCTAAGCACGGTCTGTTGACCAGGACCGCAGCCGCCTCGTCTCGCTCCACTTCGGCGGCAGCTCGTCACCTTGCTCGACCCTCCACGTCTCCCTTCACGCTTGCCACCTTCGACCGTACACCCGCGCATCGCCATCCGCCGCTCTACTCGATACCCCAGACGCGGGGCGTTCACATTTTCTATCCGAATGCTGCCGCGTCGCACGCGCTCAGTTATACCGCCACCTCGTCTCTCGAGGCCTCGGCTGAAGTTGCGGGCCTTGAGGCAAGCGGTCTATCCGTCAATGGCAGCCTCGCAAACTCCCAAGAGGCAGCGTCGGTCTCTGCAGGATATGTGCCCCTCTGGAATGCCTCTACCACCTCGCGCTTCCCTGTTTACTCACAAGCGTCCCGATCGCTCGGCACCGACTCCCTCGAACATCGCATCGACAGCATCTCGTTGTATCCAACAGAACCCTCCAGTCCGGATGCTTTGCGCTCGTCCTCCTTCTATGTTCCTGTCAATCTTCTCGGAAACAGCAGCACACCGACAGCCAATGCACACTTTGACGATTTCTCTAACGTAAACTCTTCCATCGCGCCTCCTTTCGCTCCTTCTTCCAACACGATCAGCTGGAATCCATCTGACACTAGCAGCTCAGCCTGGCGGTCCACCTCTTCCTCCTCGTCCAAATCCTCTAAATCCTCGCACAGCTCTTCTTCCTCCTCGTCTTCGCGTCCACCAACTCCGACTGTCTCGGCGCGTCCCAGCCTTGCCACGTCTACCGCACAGCAGGATTCCACTGGCACTCATGGTAGCGGCTCAAGCACGCCCACGCAGAACAACACTCTTTCGCCATATCAGATCGAAAGCGCGCTTCTGGACTCCAACTCAATTCTAACAACCGCAGCCCGAGGCGGCTACGACCAGCGTCGATCAGCGTCCGCGGCTGCTACCGCCGAATCGTCCGACGTCGCAGACTCTCCCCCGCTCTGGCCTGGCTCGTTCGCTTCACCTAAACATGGCAAGCTGCATTACGCATTCGAGCACGGCGCCTACGGCATCCCCAAGCGCCATCCGTGGGCTGCTGTGCGTGGCAACGGCAAACGTGTGCAGGCAGCAGCACCTACCCCAGCAGCGCGGTCTGGCGCCTATGGCATGCTTGCTGCCGCTGCCGATTTCCTCACGGGCTCCGCCTCCGCCTCTGGCCCTGTCGCTGCCAAAGAGAAGCTGGGAGGAGACGCCATCGTCGGCGAAGATGGCCGTCGTCTCGGGCTCAACTCGCCCATTCGCGAGCATGGCCGCATTGTCCAAGATCGACTGCAATCCGTCCAAGTAGGCGAAGACGCATACTTCCTGCGGCCGGATTCCATAGGAGTGGCCGACGGCGTTGGAGGTTGGGCGTCACGCGCCGGTGCCGACCCGGCGCTCTTTTCGCGCCTTCTCATGCATTTCTGCGCAGCTGAACTCAGCAAATTTGATGGGCTCAGCGCGGATGAGTTGGCAGCTCAGGGCGGCAAGAAGCTGCGCGAGTGGGAGCAACTCGATCCTGTTGAAGTCATGCACGTTGCCTGGGAGCGCTGTGTGCGCGCATCACGGCGTGAAGGCATTCTGGGCTCTTCCACCGCTCTCCTCGCTGTGCTTCGAGGCGACGAGCTGCGCATCGCCAATTTGGGTGACTGTGTCCTGCTCATCATTCGTGCGGGAGAGCTCCTCTTTCGATCCACCGAACAACAGCACTCGTTCAATTTCCCAGTCCAGCTGGGCATGATGGGCCACACTGCCGAGAGTGTCACCATCGCGGCCAACCGCACCTTGAACCGCGACGGCTTCCTGCAGTCAGGCGCCTCTGACGACTTGGACGACAATGCACCCCATCCGCTCGGCACCAGCACACCTGCTTCCATGGACGAGGCACGCAAGCGTCGGCAAGACATAGACGCAGCTTTGGACGGCGACGAGGTCGAAGAGGTCGAATGGGACGAACCACGTCGTGACGCGGGTAGATGGGCCGTGAAAGTTCAGAAAGGCGACATCATTATTGTGGGCAGCGATGGTTTGGTGGACAACCTATTCGATGAGGATATTGTGGAAGAGGTGCTTCGATTTGCGCCTCCTCCCACCTCGCACCAGCCCATTCCGGATTCCGAAGCAGTCTCACTGGAAGACGGGGAGCGTCCTATCGAGGGCGAGCACGAGTATCGCTTGCCAGACGACTTTTGCCCCCAGCTGGTATCCGAGGCGCTCTGTTCGCGCGCAAAGGCTGTGTCAGAAGACTCGCGAGCCGTCAGCTCCCCCTTCCAGCAGCGTGCCATGGAAGAGGGTTTGCACTACGTCGGTGGTAAGCACGACGACATCTCGGTCGTGGTAGCCGTTGTAGGTGATCCTTCTGAACAGCTGTCCCGGGCTGGATCTTCCATGGGATCTGGATCCAAGCAAGACGCCGACCCCGCAGGACTCGCAAGCACGGCGCAGCACCCAACGCCAATCTCGATGTGAAGTACTTGCTCAAACCTTTTGCAGGTTTCCATTTATTTTTTTGCTTTTCATTATGGTCCTCGGATTCTTGTTCTGGATGCACTCGATCGCCTCTTTCTTTCCTCGTACCTTGTATTTTAGTCTACACTCGCAACCTGCAACCGACATTCAGATCGTAAGGAACGCACCCGTTTGATACACTTTGAGAAGCAAAGACGGAGGCCGGCACCCTCGTTGTGGAATTGCAGGATGACATCAAAATGCACGGACAGGAACGAGACTGGGCCGCGCCACGCTGACATTGGTGTGTGGTGACGCAAGAATCGAGATGGCAATGACTGCTGCTCGTGCTCGTGTTGCCGGTATCTACAAGTCATCGGGATCACCGACTGATGTGAGCAAGTCCTGGTTCTGCTGTACCCAGCTGTGAACTGCCGAGCACTGCGAGTAGAACTGGTCGGTGACAGGCAGCGTAGGGATCTGGTCCGGGAGGACTTGGAACTGCATCAGGAGGCCCACGGCCATATGGGGCATCAGGTGGCAGTGGAAGGGCCAGACGCCCGTGTTGTCGGCCAGGAATCGGAACGCGATCCAGCTGTAGGGGGGTACGGAAAACACGTCTCTGCGCATGGGGTTCGTTCGTGCCTGGGTGAAGTTGGTGGGGCCTTGGAAGTTGCCTGCGCCAGCCCCGACGAGGAACGGCGTAAAGCCATGCAGGTGGAAGGGATGTTCGCCTTCGTCGAGATTATTGATGATGACGTCCATGACGACGACGTCGGTGTTGGTGACGATCATCTCGTCCGCGTCGGTGTAGTACGCACCCAGGCTCGAGTTGGACGCCGCGTGCTGTGTCGTCTCGAACGTGTATGCCTTCATGAGCGAGGCCTGGGGCGCCATTTCAGAGGTGAAGGTGCTTTCATTGAAAAACGCATGCCAGTTGCTGTAAGCGTCGAGGCCAAAGTTGACGACGAGCTTGGTCGTCATGTTGGACGCAGGCGCATCGATGCGGGTGAAGGGGACCAGCTGCGAGGTGCTCAACGACTCGGTCACGTTGATGAGCGTCGTGTTGACCGGGTTCGAAATGGGCTGCGTCAAGGCGGACACGCCTTCATATCGCATGATAGCATACTGGTCCATAACGAGGAACGGGTTATCGTAGTTGAACATCGAGTCGAGAACCTCTGCGCGCACAGCATAGGCACCAACAGGCCGGTCGGTCTCGATGACGACCGAATACCGCTGTGCGACCATGAGGTTGAGGCTCTGCACCACGACGGGCTCGACTTCGGTGCCGTCGGCCTCGATGACCGTCATGTTGTGTCCGTCCACTGAGAATCGGAAGGTTGCCAGAGAGCCGGCGTTGATGACACGCATGCGGACACGCTTGTTGGCAGGCACTGTGAAGTTGTATGCTGTCCTCCCCGCGGGCTCGTCCGAGATGCAAGTTGTCCCGTTGGGAGCAAGACCGCAGTTGGAGAAGCCCAGGCCGTTGATCATAGCATAGTCAGGGACGGGCTCGCTGCCCTGATCGCCTCCGGGTGGTCCTGTCTTGGACCGAGCAATGGCAGCTACGCTGAACGAGTCGGCCTGGTACGCATCGTTGACAACAAAGATTAAGTCTCGGTCGTAGTCGGTCCTGACAGCCGAGCCGTTGGTCGTGGTGGCTGTGGTGGCGTTGGTCTGAGCAGCAGTGGCGTTGTTGGGGTTGATAATCCTGAACTTTTCGTCGTCTCCGTGAAGGATGAGGGGTCCGAACAGGCCGTCGGCATATGTGGGGCCGTAGTGAGAGTGCCACCAGTAGGTACCGGACTGCTGCACGGTCCAGTTGTAGGTGAAAGAAGTCCCGGGTGCAATACCGCATTCGGTGATGCCCGCTGAGCCATCCATCTGGTTAGAGCCGCGTTGGTATTGGCCGTGCCAGTGGATGGTCGTTGGTACTGGCATCTGGTTGTGGATGTGCACGATGACGCGGTCGCCCATGTTGGCCTCTACACTCGGCCCGGGAAATTGACCGTTGACCAAACGCATCTGCTTCGTAGTCCCTGCTGGGTTGGAGAGGACTTGAGTGAGGGTCCAGTTGAAGATCCGGTCCTGTGGCGGGGCGAAGCGGTCCCATGTCGGGTTGAGCTCCAGCTGCGAAGGGTCGACGAGCTTTTCTCTGGGAATGAAGGCTAGGTTGGAAGCAGTTGCGCCTGGCACTGTGGTGCTTGTGTTGGACGAAGCTGCATCGGATTGTGATTTGAATTTGTGCTTGAGCCCAAGACCAAGTCCTAGACCTAGTGCGAGGGCTACGACGCAGATGAGAGTGACGACAAGCGCAATCAGCGTTGCTGTGCGTCGTGGCTTTCGCTGCGACGCTCGGGTTGCAGCATTGTTGTCCGAGTTTGGCGCTTCGTGTTCACTGAATGCGAGCGACTTGCTGCTAGATTGACTTTGGTTCTTCTCCACTGGAACTGGTTGCCGTGAGGGCTCGTTGTTGCTAGTAGATGAGTCCATCTTGCAAAGGTGGACCTTTCCTTGAGCTGCTGTTGATGCCGTGGTATTATTAACCGTAAAACAGAGCGAGGGAGGGTTGGGAGGGGAGTAATGAAAGCACTTGTGGTGGCAACAATCAGAAGATCATATAGTCAAAGTAGGTTGAGGCCTGTTCCTGAGCTCTATTTTGTCTATGGCTGACTCGATACATGAGATAGGCTGACATCTGATAAGCGTTTCTCTACTGTGGCAATAGCAGACGATCCAGGAGGGATCATCAAGCATGGCTTGCCGAGCGAACCGAACCGTATGCCGTTGTATTCTCAAGGAGGCAGGCTGGCGTAGCAGGAATGAGGATGAGAGCACGAGACTCGGACGAACTCAATCCGAATCAGACGTTGCCGGTAGCATGTTGGACTGGCAAGCAACCCAGCAATGGAGCACGTTGCCGCCGGTGGGTGCCGAAGGAAGACGAGTGGATTCAACCTCCGCTGTCTTCTACAACAGATACAACAGAGAGAAAATCAGGCCAAGTTGGACAGCCGAGGCGGCGCGTCAAACAGCGGCAAGCCATTTGAAATGTTGCTGCTGCACAAACTCAGAACGTGCTCGCTCGTCTTACAGCTTCTTCCAGCTCTTTTTTTCTCTTGCACCACGGACGGCACGTTCATTATGATCCAGAGTCTGGTTCAGCTTGGACCCTGGCCACCTGTCCATCCAAGACTGTCTTACTCGCTTGTGTCGATCCTGCGACCAAATGGTTCCTGCTTCCCACGTTCCCTCCTCTGCATCCTTTTTCTCCCCCCGCCTTTCAATGCTTGTGCAGCTCAATCAAGTCCCTCGCTGTGGACCCCTCAACTCGCCCGCGGCTATGCAGCCATGTCTGGAAGAAATCTTCCCGTCGTTGCCGCCGCGACCGCAGGTTCGAGTGCCGCTGTTGCACTCCAGTCTCCGCAACGCTGCACACGTTGCCACCAGTCCCTGCGGCTCGGTCAGCTTCACGGCCGCTCAGACGGTCAATTCTTCTTTCGTTCTTACTAACGCGGCCTTCCTGATTGGTCGGGCCCATTGAGAATCCCCTGGAAGCATCCACGTTGTGACTTCATGACCCGTCGAAGTGGGCGACTCCGCTGAGGACTCGCTCCTTCCTCGGTCGCTTCATGTTCGACGCGGTATCCGCGTTGCCCGGCTGACCTTCTTCTAAAGACTTCTTCCCGCATTGCAGCTTTTCTCTTCACTATAAAGGCAAGGCCACCGCCTAAGCGAAGCCTTGGTCTCCTGCTCCTCATCCCATCTCAAGTCTCAACTTCGACAGTCATGAAGGCACCTATCGCTACTGCTGCTGCTGTTACTGCTGCTATCGTGGCTGCTGGCGTTTCGGCCGGCCCCATAGAGAAGCGTGCTCGTCTCGGTCTCACTTTCGTTCCTCCTTCCACCTCCCCCCTTGCCCAGTCGTCTAACTATGTTGGCTACAACAACGCTTCGCTCCCCAAGCGCGAAGTCGTTCCCGGCAAGGCCTTCGACCGCATCATCCAGATCTGGCTCGAGAACACCGACTATGCTGCCGCAATCAGTACGCCTGCTATGCAAGCTCTTCTGCCTCAGGGTGTCCTCTTGGACAACTACTATGCTGTGACTCACCCGAGTGAACCCAACTACATCGCCTCGGTCGCAGGTGACTTTTTCGGGCTCGGTGATGATACCTTCAACCACATTCCTACCAACATTACCACTCTCTTTGACCTCCTCGACGACGGTGGCAAGGCAGGCAAACCCATCAGCTGGGCTTGCTACCAGGAAAACCTCCCCTACGATGGCTTCACCGGCTTCAACTACTCCAGCCACAACTACATCACCACTGGAGCACCCGACTACACCTACTACGTTCGCAAGCACAATCCTTGTGCCATCATGGACTATGTCTCGGGCAACAAGTCGCGCGCCATCAACAACCGCAACTTCAACGACCTCGTGGCTGACGTCGGCAACAACACGGTCCCGCAGTGGGTTTTCATTACCCCGAACATGGTCAACGATGGACACGACACCACAGCTGCCTTCTTCTCCAACTGGACCAGCTACTTCCTGACTCCGATGCTCAAGGAGCCCAAGTTCAACAACAACCGAACGCTCGTGCTGCTCACCTTTGATGAGAACGACAGCTACACGGCCAACAACCAGATCTTCACCATCGCTCTCGGTGGCGCTGTTCCCGCCAACCTCAAGAACACTAGCGACCACACCTACATGACCCACTACTCGCCTCTGTCCTCGGTCGAGGCCAACTGGAACCTCAAGTCGCTCGGCCGTGGGGACACCAACAAGACCATGGCCAACGTGTTCCCCTTCTGGGCCGACACCTTTGGATACCAGAACACCCAGATCGACGACTCTGATGTCCCACAGACCAACCTCACTGGCATCTTCCCGGGTCCGCTCAGCCCTACGGCTAACACGCTCTTCTACGCTCCCGACAATGTCAGCGTCGTCGGTGCTGGTGGTCAGCCCGTCCTCGTCAAGAGCGGCCTCAATGTCTCCCAGACTCTGGCTACCTTGCCGCGTACCAACTTGACCGCTTTGGGCCAGAAGCCCGTGTGGAACACGGACCCCGCCTACAACAACGTCAACGTCTCGACTGCCAACGCCACTGCTGCTGGTACTTCGTCCGCCAAGACCAACGCTGGTGCTAAGCCTGTCCTGGCTACCACCGGTATTCTCGCTGCGACTGCTGGTGCTGCCTTTGCCTTGCTCCTTTGAGCGGCTTCTTGATGAAGCTCAGCCTCAGACCTGTTGGCTGGGTGGTTGTTGCATGAGCTCACAACACCCAACCCGCGGTCAACTTTTGGTTTCCTTTTTAAAACCTGGTTCTCACAAACTCCATCTTCGGTCTAAAATGTCGATCAATTGGAATACAACTGTCACCTTTGAACATTGCCCTGTGGCGTGACGCAAGTGCCGTGTCTTCCCAAGCGCAAAAAAGGAGACTGTGGTTCCAAAGTGAGATCAAAGTGAGTCCGGTGTCGCATCGTCACGAATCATCGAACGCATCGCTTGGTCCAGTGGGAACTGCTGGCCGCTCGAACCCATCGTGCCTGCCCTCTGACGGATATCTCGGTACTCGTCCTCAAAGAACCAGCCGTCAGCACCGAAGGCGGGCGTCAGGTCGTCGAACCAGCTTGCCTGGGGATCGAAGCGTGCAAACATGGTCTCTCGGCACCACGCCGGGTTGCGTGCCTGCAGGAAACGCAGGACAAAGACCTTTTCGTGTGTGGGCTGCTGGGCACCAGCTCCAGGTGTAGGCGAGGGGAGCTCGACGATGCCCACAATCTGGATCTTGCCAGGAGAGGCGGACATCGACGGTCCGATGACCGTCCGTGCTGTGCCTGCCACGCTTGAAACTGTTGGGCGCAAAAGGAAGGGGCGAGAGCAGCGGGAATGTCAGGATCACAGTCAACATGCATACACGACGACATTCCGGCACTCACGGGCAGTCTTGTAGATGTCAAAGGCTCGATGGAGAGGAACTTCGAAGAAGTGCTTGGCACCAGTGTCGCGTTCGACAAACATGTAGTATGGCACCATGCCGAGGCGGGCTTGTACACGCCACATGTTGGCCCAGATTTTTGGGTCGTCGTTGATCCCACGAATCAGTGGCGCTTGGCATCGGATCTGAGCACCGGAAGCACGGATCCGGCGGATTGCCTCCTTCACCAGCGGGGGTTCCAGCTCGGCAGAGTGGGAAAAGTGCGCCATGATCGACAGGTGCCGACCACTATCGCAGATCCGCTTGAAGAGTTCCAAGGTCGATGCCGCCTCTGGGTCGTTGACGAACCGCTCTGGCCAGTATGCGAGCGACTTGGTTCCGATTCGGATCGTTGCAATGTGGCCAAGGCGCTTGCTCTGCAGGATCGGAAGGAGGTAGTTCTCCCAGTGCTTTGTCTTCATGACCATCGGATCGCCGCCAGTGAAGAGCAGATCGCTTACATCACGGCTGCGGGCCAGATACTCGACGAGCCGGGCCGCATCCTTCGACTGGAAAGCCTGCTCCGAGCCTACAGCGGTGAACTGCGCCCAGCGGAAGCAGTACGTGCAGAAGCTGTGACAGTATTGCCCTTCCGTGGGGAAGAAGAGGACCGTCTCGCGATACTTGTGCTGGATGCCCGGCAGGGAACCGTCGCTCTGCTCGGTCGTATCCTTGGGCACGTTTTCGGTCTTTTGATTGGCGGGGTGAGGGTTCAGCTTTGCCCGCACCTGCTCAGCGATGGCTCTGAGCACAACGCCGTCTCGGTTGTGACGCAGGGCGAGCTTGACGCGTTCCAGCTGGTCTTCAGCCAGCATGGCAGGCTGGGGAAAGACGAGGCGGAAGATCGGATCGTTGGGCACGTCGTTCCAGTTGATAAGCTGGTCAACGACGTAGTTGTTGGCTCGCATGGGGAAGACGTGGGCAGCAGCCGTGAAATCGTCTGCATTGAGCCAGGGTGCCCTCTCGGCTAGGATGGTCTTGATGTTGGATGCGGTGATCATCTTGTACTCCAAGGGTGGATCCGAGTACTTGGTGCTGGAGCCACAGGTACCTGATTGGTTCAAGTCTCCTCGTTGAATGCCGAGACTAGCAGAACGCCCTTTCGCATGTGTGGCTAGCCTTGCTTGAGTGTGTGTTCCACATGCATGTACCTTGGTGAGCACGGGAATCACTTGTTTCAAGAGCAAGGTCCGCCTCGTAGCGCTAAAGGTCGGTCGTGACCAGCATGGATTGGCTCTCATCTTGCTTCGTTCCGACTGCTGTGTGCTTGGTGCAACCTTCGTTGAGCTGAGACTACGGGCCTTTGTCCGTTATTTAAGCATCGCCGTCACTTTCGGACCAGGGCCTGTCATTTCTCTAGACGGCAACCTACACAGCGCAGCCAGATACTGATGGCGTCATCCGTGCCGCTCTGCTGCTCTAAATTTGCCTACTTGCGACCTTGATAGAGGTGCTAGCATGTGACCCTGCTTCCAATGCTCGAGCTCTGTCACTTTGCATGCTTCGACTGAGCTTTGGATCAGCCTTTGTTGCGGTCCTTCCACGACTTCCAAAAGTGGAGTAATAGTAAGCTTGTTGTGCTGTAGCAAACTGAATGTGATCGTCGTTCGAATCAAGAATTGCTTTGAGTCGGCAAGCATCGGAATTAGGATGCTGATGGTGGATGAGGTTTTAAAAAAGCCAATATAGTCTTCTCGTTTTAACTTTTCGACGTAGCGAACTGAGCACAGAAGCACAGACCGACAGTCGGCCAGAGTCTGATGTTCTGATCGATGACCAGAACCAGCGCTTCAGTTGCGTGCTTCATCGAACTCGTGTGAAACGTTGCTCGATGATGCTGGAGACGAGCTGGGATGACTTGACGCGTAACTCAGCAAAGCTAGAGAACACCATCGCTGCTGCAGCAAGCTCTAATTTTCTGCTAACGTGTTCGACGGTGCTCTTATTAGGTCATCCGTCGATCCCGGAATGACGCATGCGACGAAGAAGCCGTTTAGCTGCTTCGAAGCTTCGACAGCGTAACGACAGCATGACCAAAGACAAGAAGCTGATCGTTCGGAGCTGAGCGATGCTCGTGCTGTCGTGCTGTACCATGCAGTATTGAGCGGTGTGTGGAGACACACCTAGGGAGTAGAAAAGCTAGCCCGTTTTTCTATGCTCGACCGACACCTCTCTCGCTTTATCTGCGTTTCACGCAAGTCCTCGATACAGATCTGCGAAATGGTGCTTCTCGCCGCACAGACGATCAGCAGGGCCGTACCAGCCTTTCAAGGAGGAACTCGAAAAGGCATTCTCTTGTCGCAGTCAGTAGGTGCCTTGACTCGGACCGGTCGACGAGGCTTCGGGACCACAGCGCCAGACCGACGAGCAGCTGAAAATACAGAAGTACAAAAAGGAAAGATCAAGGTCGACTGGATCAGTAGCAAAGGTCAACCTGTAGCGCGCATACCGCTGCTCGATGGCGAGTCGCTGCTAGATGCGGCTCGAAGGGAGAAGATTGACTT
Organism: Sporisorium graminicola; assembly: GCF_005498985.1. NCBI lineage: Eukaryota > Fungi > Basidiomycota > Ustilaginomycetes > Ustilaginales > Ustilaginaceae > Sporisorium > Sporisorium graminicola. The sequence goes on from NC_043729.1 coordinate 29,883, forward strand.
GGAAGGTAGGATCTGCCTTCATCGCTTCGTTGCATCGTTGCATGCTTTCTACACCCGGAATTGCTACAACTGACACTCCTTGGACCCTTTTGAGGGACCTCTTCTGATTCCCAGGAGCGTGTGATGGAAGCCTGGCCTGCTCGACTTGCCACGTTGTGCTGCAGAAACAGGTATACGAGCTTCTGGATCGCCCATCCGAGCACGAAGCAGACCTTCTGGACCTAGCCTGCGGCTTGGAGCGCGAGTGAGTACACTATGCGAACTGAATATCCAGACGAGCAGGCGAGCGTACATGCACTGACCGTTGTCGATCTCTTGTCAACCCTGTCTTGGAGACGAAAGGTCTCGCCTGGGCTGCCAAGTCAAGCTGGACCAGCTCAGCAGCAAGCGAGAGCACGTCGTGGTCAAGCTCGCCAGTTCTAGTAGGCTTCCGTTGTCTGCCCAGAACTCTGAACCGGCGTAGAAGCCTCAAATTGCGAGTCGGTCCGCTTTCAATAACAATTTCAAGCGACTCACAGGCACGCTAGTGATGTTTACGAAACAGTTTCTCGTCCCCAATTTCTTCCCTCCTTTTTGTTTTTGGCTTTCTTTCTCTCTCTCCCTATCTTTCTTCTGAATCTCACAACCTGAGTATGTATTTGATGACTCGAGCGCTCTTCCAGGACCCTGAGCCTCAGCCCTCCACACACGACACACGAGACCACGTGAGACTGCCGTGCTCCACAGGCGACTGCGACAGCGACTTTGATTTCGAGCCCCGAAGTCGGCGTCTAGTTGCGGTGCCAAGCTTGAGGAGGCTGAGCTGACCGTCAGATGATCAAACTGTGGCTATCGGAAGGGCCGGCATGGTGACTGCTGAGTCGCTGAAGTTGTTCGGTGCTTGGGACGCGCTTGGCTACGATGCTCACAGCAGAGGAGGACGCTGTTGACGGCAAGCGGGCCGATGGTCAATGGCGGCTGTGCTCGTTGCCGGAGTTGATCCGGCTCTCTTTGCTCTTCCGCACCAGTCTCGTTTCGACGACATCGCCCGCCCGCCCGCACTCGGCCTGCTCTTCCTCCTTCTGCTCCTCCATCTCCTCGTCCGTTTCCTCTGGTCCTCACTCTAAGTGCTAGGCAGACATTGCCTTTCTCAAATTCATTTCGCATCAGCCGAATCGTTTATCGTTCAGCTTGCTCAGTACACACAGGCGCGGCAAGCGCGGGTCATCCAGTGCATCCAGCTGCCGACACTCGATTGTAGCAGGATCCTCGACCTTGAGTCGTTGCTCGAGTCGGCCAAATGTCTTCCTCCCCACCCCCGACCATCGAGTCGGTATCGAATTCGAACATGCAGGCCATTTGGGAACAAGAGTAAGTTAAGCTGGTGGTCGCTGCATCTTGCCTCGGACATGTGCGTCCTTGGACTCTGTCGGCCATTTCAAGCTGACAAACTTTGCTTCGTATGCCACTTCTCCATGCGAACACTGCCACCACGGCCAATTTCTCTTTTAACAGCGCTGACCTTGCCGTCTGCACAACCTGTGGCAACCAGTATTCATCCCACGAGGGCCCAGACGAATGTCCTATTTGCTATGGTACGCAGCCAAAGTGGGCTGAAAGTCAGCCCCAAACAATGCTTTCACCGGCAAACCAAGCCTTCCCAGGCTCAAGCGCGCGCTGACAACCTGTGACCCTCCCTTTTGAGTCGACAGATGACCGACAGTTTCCTTGTCCAACCGGCCAAGCCTACACGTCGCAGCGACAACTCGTTCCTAAGACAAAGTTTGAGCTTGCACCAGAAGCGTCAGACCCTCGGATCATTCGGATCAAGCTCGATCCTCCCGTAGGCATCGGTCAAACCCCCATCCTCCTCCTCACCAAGGCTGGCGTAGTCATCTGGGACTGTTGCGGCTTTGCATCCGTCGAGCTCATGCAGAGTATTTGCTCGATCAGTCCCACCGGAAAAGTCGCGGGAATCCTGATCAGCCACCCACACTTCTATGGCTGCTCCTTGTCCTGGGCCAAGATGCTCAACTGCAACGTCTTTATCTCTAAGCTCGACCGCGAATGGTATCAACGAGGCCTGCATCCTGCATCTGCACACCAGGACGTCTCTGCGCGCCAGCAGCACGTTGTAGAAGTCGAAAGCGACCTCTTTTCGCTTCCACATCTTTCATCTATCACCTTCATCCGATGCGGCGGCCATTTCCCCGGCTCCAGTTGCCTCTACTGGGACCGCGACGCAGAAGTCTCCCGGGAACAAGCTCCCAAGGGTGCTGCTGTCTTCTGTGCAGACACGTTCATGGTGATGCTTGACCGCAAAAGGTTCAGTTTCGCCTACAGCTTTCCAAACGTCATCCCACTACCTCCACGCGACGTCGAACAGATCTGGCTTCAGATGCGAAACTTTGACTGGTCGGCCACTTTCGGTGGCTGGTCGGGCCGTCAAGTGCTATCCGACTCCCGATCTGCGCTTCTGCGCTCTGCTCGCTACTACATTGAGAAGGAAGGTCACTCTCCAGACGATTTTGAGGGGCTCAGGCAAGATGCAGCTTGAACCTTAGTGGAGTTTGGTGGCCGGCGCAGTCATCTTTGACCGACAGCGCGCTGCACTGCCAGACAAAGCTTAAGGTTGCTGCGCGACATGGATGATGCATGCCTTTGTGCGCTCATCTTTGCATTTCATCCCATCTCTCGCCTGCGCCCACCGGCACTATCACTGTTCCTGCGAAATCACCAGTCCGGCCTGGCTGCCCGGCTGCTCACTTTGGCGAGATGAAGTAGGCCCTATCTGCCTGCTTCTGGTTCCCGCCTTTGGTGTCTCGTCCCGGCGCCGTTGCACTGTCTTTCGGAGTGTCTTTCCCGGTGGCGTGCTGTGTCGCCCAATCAGGCGCACCTCGGACAGGGCAGAAGCAATCTATGCCGTAGGCGCGGCAAGTGTGCCTTGTCTTTCGTTAGCTGTGGTGGTGGGGCTCATAACCCTGGTGGGGAACACCAGAGCGGTTTACAACGGCGTCATTGGCCCCGCAACCCCTCGTCTCTTTTCTCTTTGTACCACCAGTCGGCCTTTTGCTTAAATGCAAATATATCGTCCTCGTTCGTCCCTCCCTCTTGTCCCACCTTCCAGATCTCCACCTGTCGAGATTCCGGCAGCCAGGTTCCATCGTACCGTCATCAGAGTCTGCTTCAGGCGTCATCATGCCGGCTTTTCGCGGCCAGGATCCGGCACGCAAGTTCCACTGCGACGTCGGAGGATGCTCGGCGTCTTTCGTCAAGCGAGCTCACCTGCGCAGGCACGAGATGACGCATACCCAGAGGCGCGACTTTCACTGCCCTGGTTGCAATCGTGCCTTCTCACGTAATGACAGCATGGCACGCCACCTACGCCGCAAGCATCCTCATCTCTACCCCTCGCCAGAGTCCTCGAACACCTCCGCCACTGTCGCCGCAACGGGGGTCGAGCGTCTCTACACAGCTGGTGTCGAACGTCTCAATCCAGATCGTCTTTACACTGGCAGCTCATCCAGCGTGCCCAGCTCATCGGTATCGGCAGGTGCAGCTGTCAATTTCGCGCCTACGAGTAGCTACGGCATGCTCTCGCTCAGGTCGCCTTTTGACAGCGGTGTCAACAGCCCCGTTCAGCGTCGGGCAGATGAGCAACGTCTCCAGGCCAATACGGTTAAAGAGGAGCTCGACTATCACACTCAAATGAGCGGTACCAGATTCTTCTCGAGCGCTCCCGAGCCAACCAACCGAACTGGTCCGATCCGACGACCGTTCAACAGCAGCCAGGCCGCGCAAACGTACCGATCCGACTGGATGCAAAACCCTGATCTCGAACAAGAAGCAAGCCAAGCGCCCGAACCGATGCACTTTCCTTGGGAACGGCACGAGGCGCAGCCGTCGTACGTTCATCCCAGTGCATCTGCGTGCTGGCCTAGTGCCGAAGCCACCTCGAGCGGACCCGTGGAGCAGACATTCGAGCAAGGCCGACGCGAAGCTGCTCGGACAGGCTATGTCGACGCAAGCTTTTCCCCCTCAGCTGTACCGTCTGGTGTTCCTTCGTTGGCTCCATTGCCGTACGATGCAAACCCGGGAGCGCAGCAGGACATGCTGCAGTCCGAGTTCTTTGTCGGCGCGATGCGAGCCAGGAACAATAACGATGGCTGGGTCAACCTTGATCCATGCATGCTGACGGTTCCGACGTCTGAACGCGTGCGAGTCGAAGCGGCTCTTGAGCCAGGTCAGCACTGCGTGGACGCTTGTTTCGTCTCTCCAGGCTCAAGCATTTCCACTTCCGCAAACTGTGCTGCTGCAGCGGTGGCGGACGAAACTTATTTTGCTGTCGATCTGCGCAACCTGAGCGAGCAAGCTGCTCCCACCGCGCCACTGAATGCAGGTCAAGTCGAGCAGATCATGGCAGAACTCGGCATCGACATCACACCGAGTCAAATGTCGACAAGCGGCGATCCTCACGCATTCTCCTCGCAGCCCTCGTTCTCACAGCCTGACACCAGCATGGCGCCGGCTCCTCTGATCCCTTCGCAAGTACCGATACCGCCGTCTTGGGCTGCAGATCAGTTTGGCCCATCTGCACCGTCCTTCCATCAGCACTCGCTCTCGCAAGCTCAGTCATCGCAGAGCTCCGGATATCTGCCGTCGCTAACTGCTTCTCAGTCCGAATATCTTGGCCCGAATGCGACTTCACACCGCAGAACGATGGATCGTGTTTGGACCTCAGCCTCGATGGGCTTTGACAGCCAATCTCAGACTCGCGCACCTCAAGGCAGCACTCAAGGCTTCACGGCGGAGTTCGACGAGAGCTTTGGAAGGCACGCCGAGTCTTTGAACGTCAAGCACGAATCGCCAGGCTGGGCCGCCGGCGATTCGCGTTTTTACTCAAATTTCACCAAGCCTCATGACTTGTTCCCGTCGCAGAGGGCTACCAGGGACGAAGAAGGCGCAAAGAAGTCTGTTCGCAACGGTGACCAGCAGCATCGGGCTGACTCTTACTCACACATCCAACACTCTGCAGCGTCCAATTCCCAGGATGTTGATCAGTATCCATCTAGAGAGTCTCTCGAGAACGTCAACAATTCAGCCATATCTTCTGCGGTCGCAACTGGGGAAGCGATAACTTTCAAGGGACCTCGTCGCCAAGACCACGTTCATTTCACTAGCACTAATGACAAGTCCGACATGGAGGTCGACGAGCCACCCCTGCCTGCCAATGCAAAGCAACGGGACAGCTCGGCATCCGCCACCACGTCGGCTGTCAGTGGTGACCAGTTGCAGCTGGTTGTAGATCGGTTTCGAGTCTTTGCCCAGCTGTGCCAAGACCATATGCACCCATCCGCCGAGATGCTCGAATGCCTCGCACCGCTGATCCCCAACGTTGTCCGAGCGGACGCCCCCCTCTTCCATCCCAAGATGATCGGCTCGCAGAAGACGCACAGCGCAGAAGAGGCGTTTGCGCTGCTGTCCCTCGCATCACTACAGAGCACCGATCTGCACTTGAAGGAAGAAGGTCATCGATTGATTTGCTTTCTGTACGGCTTGGTGATGCTGTCGTACAAGCACACGCTTCATCTTGGTGGAAAGGTGCAGTCGTTATTGAACTGCCTCCTTCTCGTTGGTGTTTACGGCATGCGTCAACACACGCCCGATCTTTGGCACAAGTTCGAGCAGAACCGCGAATCGATCCTGTTAGACGTCCTCAAGGTGGAGACGCGATCCGAAGGGCTCGACACGGCCATGGATCGAATCGAGACCGACGATCTCCAGAACTTGGAAGAGGATGAGCTCTTCAAGCTGTGGTCGCAATGGTACGAGCACGAGAGTCGCAAACGAACGCTGCTTCTCTGCGCTATCCTGGACTCCCAGTCTCCGTGCTTCTATTCGCCGTTCAAGATAGACCTATCAGCGCGCGCCGAGGGTCCACGCTGCCAGTTCTTGTTCGCGCACGTCCATGAGCCTTGCGCGGACAAGGTGTTTTTCGCCTGGCCGCCGAAAGTGTGGGCGAGCCGACTCGCATCCACTTCCTCGTTGCCGTCGGCAAAGGGAGCCAAGATTGCTTCTCCCGATGGCAAGCTTGCGTCGATTGCCGCTAGCCTCACAGAGCAACTGCTTCGTCCGCATGTGGCTCATAAGCCTGGAACCGCGGGTCACCATCCACGCTTCCGCAGCTCGTTCGACTTTGGCTCGTGCAAGAACGGTGCGGAAAGCTCGAAGCTGCCGCGTCCGGACGGTACCAGCTCGCAATTTGTACGTGCTACTGATGCGGCACCCTTTGTCGAAGTTGCAGAGACGACAGGCTTGTCAGCGCGGTCCAGCCGGCGTCCATCGGATGAGGGAGGGCAAGAAGCAGAACGAGCAGATTGCATAATGACACCTGAGGCCCGTGTGGTTCCGCAACTCTACATGTCGGCGCTTTTGGAAGTTGTCAACGGAGCATGGATGACGGACAGTGGGTGGTACCAGACCCCCGCCTGGGGAGCATCGGCCATTGCAGAGCAGTTCGACATCGACGCCCAAGACTTTGACATCGAAAGCGCAAGCGTGGCGCAGCTACCCGGCTGGCGCGCTGGACGCACGCTGCATGCAGCGCAAGTGGCACACGCTCTGATGAACTGGTCGGAAATGTTCAGCGGCTGGAAGGACGGATGCTTCACCAAAGGCAACGAGGCAGCTTCCGAGCTCGGTCTCAAGGTCACGGACGACGCGCATCACTTGACGATCCGTTGGCAAGCCATCTTTCTGGGGCTGTGTACGCCGCTGCCGTCGCTCTGCTTCTATCTGGACACGAGCAAGCAATTCTCGGAGTTCGACAAAGAACGACGCGGACGCATCTCGTTGCTGTTGAAGAAATGGGTCGACTCGCCGCACTGCCGGAGGGCGCTCGTGCATGCAGGTACGATTCTAACGCTACAATGCGCGGCGATGCGGAGGTGTAGGAAAGAGAGGCCTGGGCCTGCTGCATCCCATGCAGTTTGCATGGCGCTCGTGGTGCTAGTGTGCACCAGCAAGATTATAAGCGAGCAGAAGCCGCTTCCTGGAAACACGAGTGCGACGAATGAGCAGCCTTGCGAGGAGTTGGTTCCGACCAAGGAGGTCTGGCCGATGCTGGTTGGATCCAATCGGAAGGGCAAAGCTACCGAGGTAACAGGCGATATCAACGAGGATGGGCCGTCCATCGACAATCAAGAGTGGTTGCGGGTGCGATTCTGGCATCGCAGGTTCCAATTCCTCGGGCTGGCAGGCATCTTCCGCGGGCACGAGCAGGAGGAAAAGTACGAGGTATACGCAGACTGGCGCTCTTCTGTTTCAGCTGGTGCAGGAGTAGCAGCACCTTCAGATCTGCGTCGAGCTCCTCTGTCTCGACCGAGGTGGTCGAGCTTTGCAGGAGAAGCAAGGTTGGCAGAAGCCAGACGCGAGACGATCCATATACGCAGCGCGGCAAGCGGCGGCGGAATCGACTATCGACGATCGTCGCATGCCCATGTCCTGGCATCGCAGCAGGATACGGATCGCGATCTGCTGCGTCGTCATCTTCGCAGCACTTTACCAGGCACCGGCAATGCGTCCACCGAGACGCGACGATGGATCCTCCAAGGCGCTACGCACCAGGCTACCTTTTGTGGCTTGGCACTGTCGAGTTCGATTGCATCGGCACAGACACAGCCGGGCTCAAGTCGGGAACGAGAGCAGACAGATGCACCTAGGGTGCTGGGTCGTGGGCAGCTGCGCGAGCTGGTGATGTGGGTGCGCGAGGAAGATCCTGCCTGGTGTTTCAGTCAAGAATACACGAGTCTGCTACTCGGGGCGCTGCAAGAGGATTGGGGGGCCGAGGCCAAGGCCTCTTCTTCAGCTTCTTTCGCCAATCACCTCAATCATGGGTGTTCCATTTAGGCGGCGGCAGTCTTGTACAATACAAAGGGATTCCTCGTTGATGTCTATGGTATCGCACGTCGTTGAACTCTGTCTACCACGAAGATTGTTGCTGCCGCTGCCGCCGGCCTCCACGAAGCGTGACAGATGGTGTCGTTTACGCTTAAGGTCGGTAGTTTGTTGACCAATCGCGGTCTCACATGTCTGCGCAAATTTGAATTTGTCAGCGTTCGGGGCTGGAAGCTTGCCCGTTACCGACCGACGTCGGAACCCTTTTTTCTGGCTTTGCAGAAAAATTTGAGATTTTTGGAAGAAAGCGAGAGCTTGCGAGCGGCACAAGAGTGAGGTCGCGCTGTGGGGCTCAGACGAGGAGAGATGTGCTTTCGGTGAGAGCTCAGACGGTCTGCTCGATTGCGGTTAGCTTTCCCGAGACGACGGCAGAACCGACATAACTTCCTTACTCCTCCTTCACAGCACTCAACGACGGTCACACTAGCAACGGACAACCCGACCACCGCTCATTCGAGGAAGTCGACACTTGTTCCAGCGTTCAGCATACCTTCTGCGTCGCAATGGTCGCCATCCCTCGAGTGGCCGCAGCTCGTTCGCTGGCCCGACAGCTGGCCAGATACAACCTGCGAGTCACTGGCATTGCTTCGGCGCCCCTCCGCATCGCCGTCGCTTCTACCCCCTTCGCCCGTTCACCTGCCTCATCATTCCGCAATCTCATCACCTCGACCCGCAGGAGCGCAGCAGCTGCCGCAGCGGTCAAGGCACCACCAGCACACGATGCAGCTGCCCAGACCGCACACGACGGCGCCCACCAGGCCATGGCCGAGCTCACCGAGGCCGATCTGAGCCGTCTGGTTCGACAGCGCAACGTCGGTATCTCGGCACACATCGACAGTGGTAAGACGACATTGACGGAGCGAGTGCTGTTCTACACGGGCAGGATCAAGGACATCCACGAGGTGAGAGGAAGGGACGCCGTCGGTGCCAAGATGGACCACATGGAGCTCGAGCGCGAGAAGGGTATCACCATTCAGAGTGCTGCCACCTACTGCAGCTGGAAGGCGACACCACCTACAGAAAAGGCGAGCGTCAGCGGCGATGCCGCCAACGTCGACAGCAAGGATCTCATGGCGAAGAAGGAGGACTTCCACATCAACATCATCGACACACCCGGCCACGTCGACTTTACCATCGAGGTAGAGCGTGCGCTTCGCGTGCTTGACGGTGCCGTCCTCGTCCTCTGTGCTGTTTCAGGAGTGCAGTCGCAGACCATCACCGTCGACAGGCAGATGCGCCGCTACTCTGTGCCGCGTGTCAGCTTCATCAACAAGATGGACCGTGCCGGTGCCAACCCGTGGCGCGTCATTGGTCAGATCCGCAACAAGCTCAAGATGCCCGCTGCCGCCGTCCAGGTCCCCATCGGTGCCGAGGATGATTTCAACGGTGTCATCGACCTCATCCGATGGAAGGCGGTCTACAACGAGGGTCACAAGGGTATCGAGATCCGCGAGACCGACGAGATCCCTGCCGAATATCTGGAATTGGCCAAAGAGAAACGCGCCGAGCTCATCGAGCAGCTGGCAGAGGTCGACGACGAAATGACCGAGATCTTCATCGAAGAGCGAGAACCTACGATCGACGAGCTCGCTGCCGCCATTCGTCGCTCCACGATCCGATGCCAGTTCTCGCCCGTTTTCCTCGGCTCGGCTATCAAGAACAAGGGTGTTCAGGCCATGCTCGACGGTCTCTGTGCCTACCTGCCCAACCCTGCTGAGGTGCCCGCGACCGCGATGGACATGAGCGCCTCTGCCACTAAGAAGGCTGCCGAAGAAGCCGCCCGGGCAGCGGGTGAGGACGAAGAGGCTGCGGCCGAAGCACGCAAGAACGCCGCGCCCCCTGTCCTACCACTCTCGCCCGCGTCCGAGGCCCCCCTCGTCGGCCTTGCGTTCAAGCTGGAAGAAGGCAAGTACGGACAGCTGACATACATGCGCGTCTACCAGGGTACGCTCAAGCGCGGCAACCTGATCTTCAACGCTCGCACGGGCAAGAAGGTCAAAGTACCCCGACTTGTGCGGATGCACTCGAACGACATGGAGGATGTCGATGAGATCGGAGCGGGCGAGATCTGTGCCATGTTTGGCGTCGAGTGTTCGTCGGGCGACACGTTTACGGATGGAACGACGCAGCTGAGCATGACGAGCATGTTTGTGCCCGAGCCGGTCATCTCGCTCGCCATTACGCCGGAGGGCAAGGAGTCGCAGAACTTCTCGCGCGCGCTCAACCGGTTCCAGAAGGAGGACCCTACATTCCGCGTCCACGTCGACAAGGAATCGAACGAGACGATTATCTCGGGTATGGGAGAGCTGCACCTCGAAATCTACGTCGAGCGCATGCGACGCGAGTACAACGTGCCATGCACCACGGGCAAGCCGCGCGTCGCCTTCCGCGAGACCGTCGAGAAGAAGGCAACGTTTGCGTACACACACAAGAAGCAGACTGGCGGTGCGGGCCAGTTCGGTCGTGTAATGGGCTACATCGAGCCCATGGAGGTCGACCCCGAGACAGGAGTCGACACGGCGTTCGAGAACCGCGTCGTCGGTGGCTCGATCCCCAACGGCTACATCGCTGCGTGTGAAAAGGGCTTCTACGACGCTCTCGAAAAGGGCGCTCTCTCTGGCCACGCCGTCACAGGCGTCCGCTTCGTGCTTGAGGACGGTGCAGCCCACAGCGTCGATTCGTCCGAACTGGCGTTCCGTCTGGCTACCGCCGGAGCCTTCCGCGAAGCCTATCAGAAGGCCAATCCGGTGATTCTCGAGCCCAAGATGACGGTCGAAGTCGTTGCACCCATCGAATTCCAGGGCGCCGTCATCGGCGCCCTCAACCAGCGCAAAGGCACTATCTCGGACACCGAGGTGCGAGAGGACGAGTTTACCTTGACGGCAGAGGTGTCGCTCAACGACATGTTTGGCTACAGCTCGCAGCTCCGCGGCCTCACCCAGGGCAAGGGCGAGTTCTCGATGGAGTACAAGTGCCACACACCCGTCATGATGAACATCCAAAAGGACATGCAGGAGGCCTACCGCAAGAAGCAGACCGAGAAGAAGTGATGACTTGTCGCCTTCGCCCCTCCTCTCCATTACAGCCCTTCCAGTAGACTCGATGTCTTTGACTTGTCCCTTGTACCAGTGTTTTACGTATAACTTAGATCACGATTGCCCTTTCAGCAGCCACCACCACAACTCCCTTTGTATCTTGTCCAGCGTGCTCGCTCCTGTGAGTGCTCGATCCACACTTCGTTTCAATGAGAACGCCCAAGTCACACACAGAGCCAGTCGACGAAATGACGATGATCAATAATCTTGATAAAATGTTGCAGAGTGATTAAGCCCGGGAAAACCGATTGCGGGCTTGGGTATGACAAGAAAACGAAACGAAACGAAAAAGTAATGCAAATGGCAGAGAATCGAAACAAGAAAGTGTCCTTGGCAAAGTGCGTGCGGTCATGACGACGCAGGGTTGGCACCGGGGTATTTGGACGGTGGATTCGTGCATCCGTTCGGGTACAGCCGGTTCCTGGGCCAATCCTGCTGGTATCCACCCTGCGCTTCGGTGCCTCCCCAGATGGTCAGATTCGGGTTGGTGTATGCTTGGATGTGGCGGTTGATGTAGTCCTGCGTCGGGAAGTCGTCTGGGTCGCATCCGATGTTCGTCTGCCCCTGCGGTTGGTAGACACGGACATAGTCGATGAGCATCTTTCCTGGGAACTGCATGTTATCCCAGTCAATATGGCCGAACCCGGACGAGATGGCCAAGTTCATGAGGATGTACATGGGTTCCTGCGGCACTGGTCGGCGGCTGATGTTGACACGCTGGTCAGCTGCCAGCGCACCCGAGTTGAGCGACCACGATCGCTGCCCATTGGAGATCCAGTGGATGTAGCCGTCGTAGCCCGCCTTGTACTCAAAGCCGTACACCGAAAAGTCACCACCGCTGTACTGGTACGCTGTTTGGAGCGTGTTGACCACACCACTCGCCGACTGCTGCAGCACGTTGCCCTGGTACGAGTTGAGTTGTGCAGACGGCTGAAAGAACTCGTACTCGGTGCCCGTGTCGTTGATGAGTTGATACCCGAAGTTGGCCGGCATCCACTGCCCCGACTGCGAGACGCCTCCGATGCCGTTGCCTACCTGCGCCTCGATCACGTCGATCTCTGGCGCGGAACGACCGACAAAGTTGCCGCTCGAGTCCTTGGGACCCGGGTGGTCTTCTCCCGGGCACGTGCAGGCTGAAAGACGCTGACCGGGCTGCCAGCTAATCGAGCTCGTGTGGTACTTTGCGTTGAACACCGTGTCACCACTCGTGAGCGCGCCAATGGGGCTCAGTCCATCCGGGTTGGTCTGGTTTTTGAGCGTTCCGACATCGCAAGCGTCGTATGCGTACGGCCACGTTCCCTGCGTGCTGGCACCATAGTTGGCACGCCCAAGGTTACCCATCGTCCACACCGCCGGCCACCAACCCGAGACTGAGCTACTTCCTGGCAGTTGGAGACGCACCTCGATGTAGCCCCCAGTGAAGCAGAACTGGTTCCATGTGGTGAGTTGACCGCTGCGGAAATTGAGGTTGTTGGTCTCCACCTGATCGGCTGTAATGACGAGATTGCCTCCTGAGGTGGTCACGGCTTCGGGGCTGTACCATTCATAATCTCCTGTCGGCCACGGCCACAGATCGACAGCGGTCCAGAACGGATCATCGCCCGGGTAGAAAGACCTGCCGTCCGTGTTGAACTCGTCACTGAAAACGAGCTGCATGGTTTGCGAGCCGTCAACTGAGCTCTTTGTGTGTACAGACTGCGGTGTATCCGGGTCGATGAGCGCCATGCGCACGTTGCCGAGGTTGGGCACTTGGCCGGACGCGTTGGTGCCGCCCAGGTTGAAGCCATCCTTCTTGCCACTGGAGAGATGTCCAAACTCGATGAGAGGGTAGCCGAGGAAGAGGGTGATGACCGCGGCTATTACGATGGCCATGGTGGTCAAGTCAAGCAACACACGCGGATCAAGATGACGCTTGACGGGACTCTGACTCTCGTAGTCGTGTAGGTCGTCATTCTCGATGACAAAGTCAGCAAAGGGCATGCCCTGTTGCGACTTGACATGATGTCCATCGCTGCCGAGGTAGGGAGAGTCGGAGGAGGCCTTTTCGCTAGCCGAAGCCTGCGGTGAGATTTTGGAGAGCGGCGGCGAGATCTGCGATGCTGTGGTGGCGCCAAAGGAGGTGGTCGAGCCGGTTTCCAAGACCTCGTTGGGTGCGGACATGGCGATCTGCTTTTGGAGTTATGCCAGAAGATACCGTTTGTAGGAGGCGACCCTTCGGCTTTTCTCGAGAGGAACTGGGACAGGCGCTAGCGGAAGGGCCGCTGCGTCGCTGTGTGTAAGAGGCGACGTCCTTGGAAGCTCGTCCGTAGGCTTGCAGCAAGCTATCGGGTGAGCTCGCGACAAGCTGATTGTGATGTGATAGTCAGGATCGCAAGGAAGTGATGTGAGTGAAAGAGGAAAGAAGAAGCGACCGAGAGGAAGAAGGAGGTGAGGATCGTGAGGGAGATGGCAAGGGGAAGGTTAGGGTGACCCGAGCATTGAGATGAGTGACGTCTGAAGGAGCTAGAAAACTAGACCCGACTCAAGAGTGCATTTGCTGCGGGCAGTTGAGCCTGATGCAGCGGTTGCAGCAGGAAGACTGGAGGCTACTCGGGCCCTACACTCTACGCGAGAGAAGGAGAGCAATGACCACTGACGAGCGCGAGCGGGGAGGATCGCGAGCAACCACGATTGTCGAGTCGATTGGCCGGGCGTATCGAGAGCATCGGAAGCAGCGACAGAAAAGGGAAAAAAGAGGCCCGAGAGGAACAGGACCTCAGCGGCATCTGGGCAGAACACGCACTGGTATCGGATCTTCCGTCACTCGCCAAAAATGGAAGTATGCACAGATTCGAGGGTGCAATGCAGCAAGCACCCCATTGTTGCAAGCGTTACAATCTCAATCGCCGGGAAGCAAGCGAGAACCACAAGGCGATGGATGGATCCAAACACATGGGCATCATTTTGCAGCACATGAGCGGGGAGGCCAAACGTGGGCTCTCACCTTGCATGATAGAGTGCTTTCTTCCCCGGGCTGAACCACCACTTCAATGGGCGTAGATGGCAAATCCAAAAACTTGGCTTACCGATCGGTGAGCGAGAAAGGCGAGCGGTTCAAAGGCGGTTTCTGGATGCCACGATGCACTGATGCCCAGAAGAGCGGTTGTCGAAAGGTGACCAGCCATCGGAGCCTCCGCCGGTGTGAGAAAACACAGGCACACACAGAGGAAAGAGGAAGAGGAAAAGGCGGTTCCAAGGAGAGGTAGGACCGCTTTCCGGTTGAGCTCGCTTGAGGTTGTTGGAAATGTTCAAATACAGGAAGGAGAGATGTGGTAGAATTCGTTCCAAATCGAGCACTTACGCAGCTTTTTGTCTCTCTCTGAGTCGGTGGTTTGGTCTGTTTTGCGTTTGATTTGGGGTTTCAGTGTGCTGTGCTGGGCTGTGCTGTGCTGGGCTGTGCGGTTTGCTGTTTAGGCGGAGTCTGATTAAGCGAGGTTTGGACGACGTCAACCCAATGTCATCGTATCAGGCACACAGCCAATGTGCCACAAGAGAACGATACACACTCACCGCGTCAAAATACCAGCCGCATTTGTCCACAGCTTCCCTGCCTCTTAACCTTTTACTCAGCTCACAGAAGAGTGCAAGCGGGCGTCCAGAAGCGCTAAGTTTCAGCAACCCACATCGGATCGTTACCGACGCGCTCTTTTCCTGGGCGCTTTAGCTTGCAGGGAAAGCGAGCGCAACATGCAGGTCGAAAGGAATGCGTACGTCGACTTCCGGCGGGAAAATAGTGTGAGGAGAGCAACGGAAGATAGAGACAGCAGAAGCGAGGCGAGGCGAAGAGTCCATGAATGATGACCGTGTGCGCGATCGACAAGGACAAATTCGTTCTCCGCCCAGATCGGGATCGTGTTTCGTAGCTAGCTGTCCCGATCAGCTTAACGATCAGGAGTAATGTTCTTTTGCTTGCCTGTAGCAAGGCTCGGCCTAACATATTTTCATTGATTTGGTACGACAAGATCACAGCCTACACTGCTGGCTCTGTTGGAGCTAACTAACAGTATTTCAGAGCGAGCGCAAGGCCATGAAGGTGGAAGTTGCGACTGCAGCACCGCTTGATAGCTCACACTGCCCCTCGTCTATCAGATGAAATCAAGTTGAACCCCACTCCACGGTGTTGTACACTGTCATGACGGGACTTTTATCTGCTCGTGCCGAAGCGTACTATGCGAACGCTGTGGGCTACGCTATAGTTTGCGCTGTGGGTTCGGCGTACGCAGGACGGAACAGAATTTCGCTGGCACCTGCGGCTCGAAGATGCCGTTTCGGCCGCATCGCTGCCAAGGCTTTTGAAATCGATTGAGTCTTTCGGAGAGCTGAGATACAACTCTGGGCGTCAAAGCACAGCCAAAGACAAAGGAGACTTGCGCGAGGCGAGGAGATTGCAGCGCGGCGGAATTGCTTTCTGTTCGAATCCAAAATTCCGACTTTTGGCCGTCGCGTCGTTCGGGGTTCAAGCAAACAGCACATGCTGATCATCCTCGGCTGTGTTTTCTGAAGCGTCTGGACAAGCGTGCGAACACACGACCCCTGTCTGCGTAGGCTTGTTAGTTTCGATCGAGGTTCGCATTTCGACAACAGGCAGCCACCAAGCTTCTCTTCTGCACGACGAAACGCGGTACAAATGTGATACGATCCGATCTCGCAGTGTCGGGTCCGACGACATTGTGAAGCACACACACACACTCTCTCTCTCTTTTTGGGTTGTTGCACAAGGCTGAACTCTGACGATCGTCTATGCCGCTGTTGCGAAACGTCAAGGTAGACCGGACCGGCGTTAGGCGTTTGCAGGAGCGGCGGCTGGATGGGAGTGTCGACTTGCCGGCTGCAGATGCACGGCATCTGTTCTCCGACTAGCAGCTTGGCATGCCTGGGACCTCGTGAATTTTGCGTCGACTTGTGTTTTGTGGTTTTCGCCCCTTTCATGCGGCCAAAATATTCGCCTTTCTTGTGCCGCAAAGCCTAAGCACAAAGTCTTTGTTTGACACTGGCTCAGAGCCAGAATCTGCGTCAAAAAAAAGGATGCTTTGCCAGCTTGCACAAAAAAGGAGCCAGCCACGCTGTTCAACACAAACACACACACACACATCAAGGCGAAGCTCACCAGGTCGGGAGTTGTCCAACACTTACAACCGTCCCTCTTGACCATCACGACACCTCCTCTTCCTTGCGCTTCTCGGACTTTGATCGATTTGCGTCATCACCATCGTCTTGCTTCTTTCGTCGATTGAAAACGTCCGTCTAGCGCTCGCTTTTGATCATTTCGGACGCCTATCGACCTGCTCACGCCCTCCAGTTCCACTCTGAGCCGCACCACTAGCGTGCAAACCGCACCTCATCGACTGGCTGAATCGTCTCCCCATCGCTCTCTCGGCACATCTGTCTCGAAGCTTGGCGCCAGTTTGGCTAATCCACCGAGCCAACACACGACCGCCATGTCCAGACCATACGGCGCTGGCGCCTCATCCAACCACAGCCCGCCGTCGAGCACATCCACCAGCATCGGCGCAGGCACCTCCAACCAGCACGACCAACTTCTCAAAGGTCGTGCCGAATCGACATCCAATACCGCAAAATACCAGCTTGCGGCCAGTGCCATGACCGAAGAAGAAGATGACTACCTCCACTCGATCGACACCAAGTGGGACAAGTCGTCGCACGGCTGGAACTTGCGCGGTTTCCTCAATGTTCTCACTCTCGTCCTTCTCGCTCTTGGTCTCATGATGCTCTTCCTCGGATACCCCGTGCTCATCAAAATTGAAGACATGTACGACAACGACACAAAGGGCGCCTTTGGCATCGGTGGTACCAACGGCTCCGGTCAGGTGCCCGCCCTCGACATTGCCTCTCTCATCGACGCTCACACTCCTCAGAGCGCCATGAAGTGGACCAGCCAGTACGACAAGTCCTCCTACCACCTCGTTTTCAGTGACGAGTTTGAAGTAGAGGGAAGGACCTTCTGGCCCGGTGACGATCCCTTTTGGGAGGCCGTCGATCTTTGGTACGCTGGTACCGGCGATTTCGAGTGGTACTCGCCCGAGGCCGTCAACACCACCGGCGGTGCCATGGTGATCTCTCTCGAAGAGCATGAGACGCACAACAAAAACTTTCGCTCGGGCATGGTCCAGTCGTGGAACAAGTTCTGCTTCCAGGGCGGCTACATTGAATTCAGCGTCAGCCTGCCCGGCTCTCCTAGCAGCACCGGATACTGGCCTGCCGTATGGCTCATGGGCAATCTCGGTCGCCCCGGCTACCTCGCCAGCACCGAAGGCACCTGGCCCTACTCGTACCAGGCCTGCGACACGGGTATCTTGCCCAATCAGACGTTCATCAATGGCACTGGTCCGCACGCTGCCCTTCACTCGACCGGGCAGTACGCTTACAATGGCGAGCTCTCGTACCTTCCAGGCATGCGCTACTCGTCGTGCACCTGTCCCGGCGAGGACCACCCGGGCCCAAATAATAACGTCGGCCGCTCGGCTCCCG
Organism: Sporisorium graminicola; assembly: GCF_005498985.1. NCBI lineage: Eukaryota > Fungi > Basidiomycota > Ustilaginomycetes > Ustilaginales > Ustilaginaceae > Sporisorium > Sporisorium graminicola. The sequence goes on from NC_043729.1 coordinate 47,441, forward strand.
AAATCGATATTTTCGAAGTGCAGGTGCAGTCGCACAACGGCGCTCGCCACTCGTACGCTTCGCAGTCGTTGCAGGTGGCTCCCTTTGACGATGCCTACGCCTGGGGCAACTCATCCAGCCAGGCCACCATCTACGACGACAGCATCACCGAGTTCAACTCGTATACGGGTGGTCAGATCCAGGAGGCTGTCTCGTCGGTGACTCAGGTGCCTGACGCGGGCTTCCAGCTATCGCAAAACCAGTACGTCAAGTACGGTGTCGAGTTCAGCCCCGATTTCGACTACAACGGTAGCGGCACCATGACGTGGTACGTCGATGGCAAGCCGTCCTGGACCGTCAATCCAACGGCGTTCCCTGCTCGTCCCGACTTGGATATCAGCCAGCGTATCATCCCCGTCGAGCCCATGGCCATTGTCATGAACTTGGCCATCTCGAGCGGTTTCCAGCCCGTCTACTTTAGCGGTGCCAACGCCATCTCGTTCCCGGCCTTTATGGCGATCGACTACGTCCGTGTCTACCAGAAGGACGGTCAAGCGGACAGGGTCTCCTGTGACCCACCCGACCATCCCACCGCTCACTTCATTTCGACGCACGAGGACCTCTACAACAACAGAAATTATTCGTCTTTCCCACGAGACAAGTACACCTGGCCCCGCAACAAGTTGCAGGGCTGCTAGAAGCCGTGGCCAGCATATACTGTCGACCTATATCTTCATCAACCATGGACTTTTTTTTCCGTTCATACCGCATGCACGCGTCGCTCGTTGGCTTGAACTTAACACATATTTCGAAATCTTCTTGCTTCTTGTACCAACAGACCGAGTCTTGCGGCGCTGTCTTGTGGCGCTCTCTAGGACTCTCTTGCATATCACCAACCTGTCTTCCGGAAGCATGCACAGAGCGCGTGTGTATCAGGTGTGAATCAATGCTGCAAGGTATTGTCTGTATTGAGATGGGCACTGCTATAGAAGCCGAGGCGACAGCTGCGGGTTTAGGGAATGCCGATGTATTCGAGGTACAGTGGTTCGGTGGGGAGCATCATGGGTGGATCGTAGATCTTCCACAGACTGGGGGAGCGGTTGCCCCAGGCGTCTGTCAGGCGGAGAGCGGCATCGGCGCGGCCGTGGTGGATGTCGACCCAGGTGTCGACGAGTGTGTACTCCTCGGCCACGTCGTACATTTCTTCGGGGGCGCTGCTGCCGGTTGTACAGCTCGAGGTGAGCAGCTGAGCGCCCTCTCGCGGGATTGGGTAGAGCTGGAGCGTGCCGTTGGCGTGGAGGACGTAGCTGCCGTGCTGCCAGATGAGCTGTGAGGTGATGCAATCCGGTTTTCGTGCTGTGGGTGGGCAAGTTGTGAAAGATCAGAAAGGTGAGCGGGATGATGGGCGGGAAGTGATGTTGAGGTCGGCAAGAGAGATACTTACGATTTGGGGTGACACGGTACTTGGCAAACTCCCAGTAGCCATCCTGCGTGAAGCTGTACGCTTGTCCCGGTACGGGCGGTGCTGTGAAGCTGCGTTTTCGAGGGTTGAAGAAGCTAGGGCCAGTGACGACTTTGCCTGATCCGGATGACCAGGTGCCTTGCAGCATGGGCTCGTCGCCAGCGTGTAGGATCTCGTATCGCTGACGTCCAGCTTGGACTAGAATCATACATTGGAGCAAAATAAAGGCGAGACAGGCGACGAGTAGCCGCGCTGAGCGTGTCATTATTGGTGTGGGTGAACGAATCTGTGTCGCGTAGTAGTGGGGCCGAACTAGACGGTTGATGTGCTGATCCGTAAAAGCTGTCGACAGGTCGTCTAGAAGATCAGAGGTCAAAGGTCTAAGTGTGTGAGCTTGTTGCTGCTTCTGCAAACGACGGAGACGATGATGGTAAGCGGAAGGAGGAGGAGACAACACTCGGAACAATGATCAAGTCGAGAGAAAGAAAGCAACACGGTCTGAATCCGACGATCGACGGAGACACGGAAAGCGTCAGGACACGGAAAGCGTAATGCAGATAATGGATACAAACGCGGAGCAGTGATCAACGATCTGGTCATGCAATCGAAGATGCGGTATCTGCTGCCCCCGACAACTGTTCATTTCGAAGCTTGCATCCGACATTGACTGTGTCAGGGGCTGCTTGCTGCTGATCAAGCATCGAAAGTCAAGCTCGATTGGAAAAGCCGAACAAAGCTGTGTACAACCATGAACTACTGGTTCGGGAGTTTCACTCCTGTGTATAGACGGACACCAAGCTTCTTGGCGCTTCTCGTTGGCAGAGTCTGAAAAACGGAAAGTTACTCTCAGCTGTTCGACTCTTTCATCGCGTGACTTTCAGCCCCGCTCCGTACTGTACAGTACTGTACAGTATATCTGTGATCTGCAGGCCAAGACCTGTATGCAGCTTCGCGCTGTTGGATCGGAGTTGCGGCGTGTTATGTATTTTGACAGCAGCTCTGTTGAAGTCCCTCGTGAGTCAAGTCTTGGCGTCGTCTTGGCTCGAAATTGCTTGGCATTTTTTTGGACTGCCGACTTGGCCCTGCATGTCCAATATGCCTTTGTGCGGAGACAAGAGACCCTTTCCACGTTCGCCACAACACTCGCGAGAAAGCAAGCAGAAAGGATTTACAATCCTCGGATCATCCGCTCCTTCGTCACAGTTCATTAGTTGTGTACCCCTGTCACAGCGACTGCGAAGCACGTCGAGCGGAGTTTCCGAAGAGCAGCGACTCAGGAGATGAGAAGCATCGACCATTTCGAATGCTTGCCAGTGTCAGAGAGAGTGTGTGTGATCAGAGAGACAACGAGGGCTGTGCTCTCCGGACTTGATGCGTCCGGACACAGCAGCCAAGACATTTGCTTCTCCTGGTCCGGACCCCTCGCCGATCCTCCTGTCGTTGGACACCTCGCCTTCAGTGACTTCTTCGGCAGCACGCTTGTGTGGTGTGATAACAGCGTGAGCTCTAGTCCGATGTGACGGTAGCTCCACTCCACTCAGGACTTGGAGACAAACGTTCACTTCCGTCAAGATCACAAGGCCGAGGCTTCTTCTTTCGTCTCGACAACCAACAACAACAAGCTGCGACCTTTACGTCTCCTCCACCAACTGCAACACGACGCCAAGGAGCGTTCTGGCACCACTACTCTCAACAACAACAATCGCCTCCAGACCCTATTCAGAGATACTCGACGACCACAGCTACTAAGAAGCAAACGCACATTCACAAAATGCCCGCCAGGTCAGGGGCAGCCTACCACCGGGCAGACAACCCACCCAGCATGACCTCGTCACGCCCCTCTGACCAGACCGACTCGAGCAGCAGCTCCTCGTCTCAAAAGTACTACACCATGCCACACCCACAACAAGCACGCGGCTACAACAGCGCTCGTGGCGGCGCACCCGCAGCCCCCTTGCTCACGGATCAAGACGATGACGACGACTTCCTCTACTCCGATAAAGAGCTCGATCGGCACTCCGGCTCGTGCGTCAGCATCCGCGGTCTGCTCAATGTGCTCACGCTCATCCTGCTCGCTCTCGGCCTGCTAGCGCTCTTTCTCGGCTACCCGCTCGTTGTCGTGCTCAGCAAAGTGTTCGATACGATCGATATTAATCCTTCAAGTGCGCAACGCCTCACGAACTTGACGCAGCGTGGGTTGATTGATCCAGACACCCCGCAGTCGGCTATGAAGCGCACTTCGCCCGTCGACGGGAGTGGATGGCATCTTGTGTTTTCGGACGAGTTTGAAGAGGAAGGCCGATCCTTTTGGCCGGGCGACGATCCGTACTGGGAAGCCGTGGATCTGTGGTACTGGGGAACGGGTGACTACGAGTGGTATTCGCCCGAAGCGGTGAACACCACAGGCGGGGCTTTGGTCATTGCAGTGGAGGAAAGAGAGACCAACAACAAGAACTTCCGCTCAGGCATGGTGCAGAGTTGGAACAAGGTCTGCTTCCAAGGCGCTTACTACGAGATCTCTGCTCGTCTTCCTGGATCGCCTACTGTTCCTGGTCTGGTAAGTTGCACTCACCGCTCGCACGTTCGCATTCACTGCTCATTCTAGAACAAAGACTAACTTCTAGCGCCCTTCCTTATCCCTTCTGATGTGGGTGTACTGTAGTGGCCCGGTCTCTGGACACAAGGCAATTTGGGGCGTCCTGGCTACGGCGCTACCAACGAAGGAATGTGGCCCTACTCGTACCAAGGGTGCGACACGGGCGCCCTGCCCAATCAAACCTTTGTCAACGGCACCGGCCCACCCGCCGCCCTCAGCGCACACGGCCTCTTCTCTGGCAGCTACAACAATGAGCTCTCCTGGCTTCCCGGAATGCGCTTCACCTCGTGCAACTGCCCTGGCACCGAACACCCGGGCCCCCACCGCGGCATTGCACGCTCCGCTCCAGAGCTCGACATCCTCGAAGCCAAGATCGACGTCGCCGGTGGACACGGTGAGACGTCCCAGTCTCTGCAGATGGCGCCTTTCGACGTTGACTACTACTACGGGAACAGCACGGCGAGGGGAGACATTCGCATTTGGGACGCCAACACGCGCTTGAACGATTACAAGGGTGGTGCGATCCAGGAGGCGGTTTCTGCGCTCAGTCAGGTACCTCCTATTGCTTACGAGACGACGCCGGGAGGAAGATACATCACGTTTGGCGTAGAGTACGCTCCGGACTGGAAGGAGGACGGCAACGCGAACGTGACGTGGTACATGGACGGCAAACCCACGTGGACCTTGTACGGCCAAGCTATCGGTCCTGTCCCCGAGCTCGACGTCAGCCAACGCCTTGTTCCCACCGAACCTATGTTCATGATCCTCAACGTGGCCATCTCCGAGTCTTTCCAGGTGCCCGACTTTGACCTGCTTCGATTCCCGGCACACATGGCCATCGACTACGTCCGCGTCTATCAACGTGATGGTCAGCCAGATCGTGTCGGCTGCGATCCTTCTGACCGCCCGACGTACGAGTACATAGAGAACAACCGAGATATCTATTACGACAGGAACAGAACCGAGTTCCCCAAGTCAAAGATACCAAAGAACCGACTCCAGGGATGCTAGATGCCTTCGGTGCCACGCCGCTGGTCGGTCAGCTTAGTACACACACATTCATTCAAGGACCTTTTTTTTCTCATCATAGCACAATGCGTATCATTCCAACGCAGGAAGAGCGACAAGACACTGTGGACGAGGACATAGCAGTTGCATTGAGACGATTCGATCGAGGAGTAGCCAAGAAAAGTATGTAAGAAGCACGAAAATGGACGAGGAGCAATATCGACGCGGATCAGGAAATTTACGCCTTAATGAGATCGTAGCCCGTGTAACCTCCCTTCCTGCACTCGTCGAGCTCGCTCACGTACAGCGGGATACCTCCCTGTCAACAGAAACCGAAACAGACAGAAGAAGGTAAGTCAGAAAGACTGTGTCGCAAAACTGCATGCGATCTCGGAGTGGTTGCGAAACTCACTGTAAAGTTCAAAGCCTGCACGGGCTTGCCTGGGATGTTGCGGCCCATGTACCAGCCGTGGCTCTCGTGGAACAGCGTCTTCGCCGAGAGCTCGTTGATGTGCTCTCCAAACTCGGCCTCTGCTTGGCCCTGCACGTCGAACGAAGTCACACCGTTGTCGCGCATATGCTTGATGAACTCGCACACCCACTCGGCCTGCACTTCGACCGTCGATGGGCCGTTCGAGTAGGCCGTTGGGCCGTGCGGGCCGTACAGGAAGAAGAGGTTCGGGAATTTCTGTAGACAGATAAGGGACAAAGTTGGGAAGCGGTGTGAGTGTCCATTCGACCCTTGTGGACGATCGAGAGCGTGGTGACGACTTACCGCAGTGTTGAGACCATTGAGCGAATTGCAACCTTGTGCCCATTTGTCGCTGAGGGGCAGACCATCCTTGCCGCGGATATCGATCTGCTTGAACCCACCCGTATGCGTATCAAAGCCGGTCGCAAGAATAAACATGTCGAGTTCGATCTCGCGTCCGCTGTTCAGGCGCACACCCTTCTCTGTTAATTCCTTGATCCCCTCTTCACCACCTCTCTTGATCGAGACGATGTCGACATTGTCTTGGTTCATCACCTCGTAGTAGTTCTGCTCGAGCGAGGGTCGTACCGTGCCAAAAGTATGTGGCCACTCCTTGGGGCACAGAATCTCGCGCTTCTTAGGATCCTTGATGCGCTCCTCGACCTTCTTCTGCCAAAAGTCGTATGCAGTCCTGTTGGCCTCCTTGTTTGCGTACAGATCGTGGAACGTCTCGAGCCAGAAATGGAAGCCGCCGCGGGCCCAGATCTGCTCGTACAGCCTCTCTCGCTCGTCAGCGGGAACAGAGAGCGTGTCGCGAGGATCAAAGTCGTAGTGGAAGCCCGCAAACGTCTTTTTCCGCTTCTCAAAGATCTCCGGGTAGATGTCTTTGAACGCCTCCTGTGCACTAGCGTCGAGCTTCTGCTGTCGCATCGGTAGCGCAAGGTTCGGCGTCCGCACAAAGACGGTCAGACGATCGACGATCGGACCGATCTCCTGGCTGACCTGGATCCCCGAAGCGCCGGTACCGACGATACCGACCTTCTTGCCCGTACAGTCGATCGACTCGTCCCACTCGCCCGTGTGAACGATGCGACCTTTGAACTTGTCCATACCGGGGATGTTGGGGATGTTGACCTTGGACGCAAAGCCGAGACAGAAAATGACGTGCTGAGAGGTGGCGGTAACGGTCTTGTCCTTGCTCGGACCAGCAGTGACGGTCCACTGCTGCGCCGCATCGTCCCAGTGGGCGCTGTGGACCCGATGGTTGAAGCTGCAGTCCTTGCGCAGCTCGAGCTTCTCGTCGAGGTGGTTGAAGTACTGTCGGAGCTCCTTAAAGTCAGGGTACTTGCAGGAGAAGTTCCAGGACCTCCAGACCTCTGGGAAGGATAGACCGTAGAGGGGAACTTCGCTGTCCACTCGCGCACCAGGGTACTGTGCCACACGAGTCGCGAGCAGAGATGAGAGAAGTGTCGCAGAGACGGTCAGCGTCTAAGGTCCGAGGTTCTGAAGCACACGTTCAACAATCGAATGCTATACCTACGCAATTAAGCCTCCAGATACCGCCAAAGTCCGGAGCAGCATCGTAGAGGTGTACTTTGAAGCCCAGTTTGCGTAGCATGTACAGGTGGTAAATACCTGCCAAGAGCAAGGCGTCAAATGCAGATCAGTAAGGTGCCACCACTGGAAGGTTCCATTTTGCTTCGTCATATGCTCACCTGCAAAGCCGCCGCCAACTACGATGGCATCGTAGTGCTCAGTCATGGTGTCGTACGGGTCAAGAATGATAACTTGGTGAGTGCAAGAGGTTGTGGAGGATTGCTGTTATGAAGGAGCATCTCAAGACAGTCGATCAACACTCGGTTTTATAGTTTGGCGGTAGTCGAGCCGTCGATAGTGTTATTAGGCCTTTCCTGATACCAAAGAAATCGGCGGGTCTCGTGACAGCTACGAGCCGCTTGCGACAAGCTCAGTGGCGGAAGGCTGCCGACGTACAACTTGCTTGCTTTAGCTGAACCTCATCTTCTGTCTCGGTGTCTTTTTCTTTCGATAAAGCTATAATGGTTCAGGAGGGCGGCAGAGGGGAAGCTAGTCGATTGGCTTAGCGGAAACATACAATGCGGCTCAACGAGAATCGAGAAGCCGACGAACCCAGAGCCGAGCGCGCGCAATGCGGTATTGTGCGCAAAGGGCGTGCCAGAGGCGGGTCATCTGATCATAGGAGACGCATGATGGATGGATAAACGTGGGGCAGCTGCACGCAACAAGCGCCACTAATCATCACACAAAGCCATCAGACGGTGTGTACACTGCGTGCTGAGTGTTGCATTGCTTGCTCCGTATTCGGCTGTGGGCCGCTAATCGGGGATGTCAAACAGCCAGGGTCCAAACTGCCGAGAGACCTCCATCAAAACGAGACAGGGACCTCGCTTTCTCACCATTAGACCCTACCGCTCGTCACCGTACGAGCAGGACAGGGGCGCGTGTGGGCAGCATCCATTTTTTCACCTTTTACCCCGCATTCTTGTGAACCGCGCAACCCGACAGCTGGCCTGTGCGACCGATGCGCAAATACGCACTTGGCGCAATCTAGGCGAGCAGGGTCTCATGCCTCTTGCTCTTGCTCTCGTCCCTGCGAACACACTCGCTGATAGAAGTGGGCAGCATCGGAGCTTGTCGTGGTCTAATTCCAACACAGTCGGCTTCGGCGAACGCTAACCCCGAGCAAAGGCGGACCCTCGTTGCAGTGGAGCCAAAACGAGCAAAACCGCGCATGTCACTCGCACCTTCCGAGCGCGATGGGCGGGTACGGCTATACAACAAGACTTGAGAGAGACTTTGAACTGGAATCGAGATTGTCATTTGCGCCAAGACAATAGATCCCAGCGTACGACATTATAACAAACGTATAGAAATGAAGCAGCAAAAATCGTCGTTAAATTTTACTTTTGCGGGGAATCCTCGGCTCAGTCGTGCTGTGCTGCCGGCATCTCACTTCTGCCGCCGCCCGAACCACGTCGAGATGTGGAGGGAGATAGCAAGCAGACTGTAGACCGCGAAGCAGTGGATGATCCGTCCTTGCCGGCCATAGGTCGAGCCGATCTGTGGGGTAAATCGGTACCTCTGATGCATGAGCCACGAGAGAAGCCCAACCTTCCCTTTCCTCCAGTCCACGCTCTTTGTCTTAACGGTAACAACCTCCATCAGTCGTATCTCGGCTACACAGAAAAAGTACAGACCTTCATCTCAACGCTCCTTCACCACCAACCACTCAAGCACAGCACGAGTCAGGCAATATGATCTTCACATCGACCTCGGAGCCCGTGCAGGAGTTCCCCGACGATCTCGACGTATACGGATGCATGTACGAGTACTTCCCGCCAACCCGACCCGATTTACGCAATACCGGTCTTCCCCTCCTCATCGATGAAGAGACAGAACAACAATGGACGTTCGAACAAGCCAAAGAAAACACGGATCTCCTCTCTGTCGCTCTCCACGCAAGATGCGGTATCCGCCCGGACACTCGAGCAGGTGTCTACGCGACCAACAGCATTTACTTCCCCATCGCTGTCTGGGCCACACACCGTCTCGGGGCCACCGTCTCTCCCGCCAACCCAGCGTTCCTAGCCAAAGAGCTAAGCTTCCAGCTGGAAGCGTCTGACTCAAAGCTTCTGTTTGTCAGCGAAGACGAGGTGTCGCTCAAGAACGGCTTCGAGGCGGCGAAGCTTGCCAACATACCGAGGGATCGTGTGGTTGTTGTTCAGGAGCCTATCACGGTGCAGAAGTTCTCGGAGTCGAACTACGGCCGGATCCAGCGCAAGACGAAAGGAGCGTGGACGCTGGCAGGGCTGATAGAGGAGGGGAGGGAAATCGTCAAGGCTCAGGGGCAGGAGATCCTTACTTCAACTCGACACACGCTTCGACCGGGTGAGGCAAAGACAAAGATTGCATTCCTGTCGTTTTCGTCCGGCACTACGGGGCTACCAAAGGGTGTGGCGATTCAGCACTATGCTGTCACATCAAACGCGCTCCAGACAATGGCGCACAATCGCGTCGGCAACACGATCGGTGCCCCCGGCCGCTTCTGCCCCGGCAAAGACGTCTCGCTCGGCGTCCTGCCGCAGGTGCACATCTTCGGCTTGTCGACCTGCACCCACTTTGTGTTTTTCGCCGGAATCGCCAACCTGGTCATGTCCAAGTTCCGCGGCATCGAAGCCATGATCAAGACCATCATCAAGTACCGTATCAGCGTGTGGTGGCTGGTGCCTCCGCAATTGGTGCTGTTCTGTAAAGACCCATGCGTGCCAGGGTATCTAGACGAGCTGCGCAAAGTGGCACGCTTCGCTATGGTCGGAGCTGCACCCTTGTCGGACGATCTCAGCCGCCAGTTCACGAAGAGGTTCCCCGACCTCGATTGGGGTCAGGGATCAGGAATGACAGAGACGTGCTCGGTGACGACGATGTTCCCCGTCGGAGAGGCTGCGGTGATGGGTTCAGCGGGGCGGCTCATCTCCAACACCGAGGCAAAAGTCGTTGACTCGCAGGGCAAGGAAGTAGGCTACGATGAGCTCGGAGAACTCTGGCTGCGTGGCCCACAGGTCACACTCGGCTACACCAACAACGAGCAGGCTACCAAAGAGACGTACTTGCCAGGTGGATGGCTGCGCACGGGCGACGAGGTCAAGATCACGCCTCAGGGCGACGTGTTCTTCATCGACAGGCTCAAGGAGCTCATCAAGGTCAAAGGATTTCAAGTCGCACCCGCCGAGCTGGAGGGGTTCTTGTTGGACCACCCGGATGTCTCGGACTGCGGCGTGATCGGTGTGCAGGATGAAGCGGCTGGTGAACTGCCCTTCGCCTTTGTCGCCCTATCGCAAGACGCAAAGAAGAGAACCGCTTCGGCGGGGAAACAGGAAGAGGACAACATCAAACAGTCGATCCTCAAGTTCGTCGCTGACAACAAGGTCCGCTACAAACACCTTTGCGGTGTCGCATTGTAAGTGCCCGACTGTAACCACGCGACATTTCAAAGATCCACTCACTCACACCCCTTGACACATTTTGCTTTCCACGTTACTCCGCTGCAGCATCGACGTGATCCCAAAGACGGCATCAGGCAAAATCCTCCGTCGCGAAATGCGCGAGATGGCCAAAAAGCTGCCTGCAGAAGCCTTCCAAGAAAAACGCAAAATCACCGCAAAGCTCTAAACCCCTCCTTCCCCCTCGCCCACACTTACACACAGTGAATAGTACACGAAGGATTGAATCTAGTAATACAGCTGAGCTCGTCTCCTTGACGCCAGGTTCAAAACATGCGTCTCCTCTTGCCCACGCCAGCAAACCCAGTGGTGGTACCCGGTGGATAGTGACCCGGTCGTTCGCGTTTGAGATAGTACTGCCGGTGGGCTTCGCGGAGATGGTTCGGTCGGAGTGGGCCTTGCTCTCCTCGAGCCGATTGGATTTCTCGCGCTGTACATGCCGACGACAAGGGATAGTTCTCTGAATCAGCAATCGACTCGCGCAAGAATCTGTATAGTATGTTAACGTGGTCATGAGTTGCGTACCCTTTTCGATAATCTCACCGACAAAGATCTTGGCTACACCAGAGACAACCATCGCCACGTGTTGCGAGACCGACTGCGACAGGACGTGGTTGACGAGCTTTCGAACGCTGGTCTTGTTGAGCGCTCCTCGACGCGAAGCCATGTGTCGGTCCAGCTGGTCTTCATCCATCACCATCGACAAGAGACTGGCGTAGGCAACGGCGTAGGCAACCGTTGCGTTTGCAGATCGAACAGTGAAAGCGTCAGTGAATCGGCACAAAACTCGCGGGCCGATCGAATATAATGCACTTACCCCATGTTGCGCTGCTGTGCAGCATAGATGGCCTCCTGAGTGGAAAAGTGGTCCTTGCCGAGCTCCTCGACGCCGTCGTCCGCCTCGACCTCTTCGTCTTCCGCCTCCTCTTCCTCCTGTGGTGCTGGTCGATTAGGCGCCGGCTCTTCGTCGTCGTTGGCTTCGTCCTGCGGCCGCTGACTGCCCATGCGCGACGTGGCTGCCGGTGTTGCTGCGTCTCTGCCGATCGAAGACATTCGCGATGCCGACCTCGCCGTGGTGGACCGCGCTTTGCTAGCTGCTTTCCCACCGGCTTTCGACCCTGCGGCCTTTTTCGACTTGGGTTTAGGATCTTTCGAGGGCGAGGCAGGCGTCGCAAATGGTGCAGGCGACGCAGTAGCGGACGGCGCTGTTTCCTTGCCCTTTTCTTTGTCAGCTGGCTTCTTCTTGCTGGCTTTCTTCGGCTTGGGTGCGGGTGATGCCGCCGTATCTTTGGATGCCTGTGCTGAGGTAGCGCTGGGGCCAGCATCCGCATCGGCAGCAGGCTTCTTCTTCGACTTCTTAGGCTTTGCTTCGGAGCCGTCCGCCTTTGGCTTCGCAGGCTTCTTCGCCTTTTGTGCGGTGGACTTGGGTGTAGATGCTGCAACAGGTGTGGAAGAGGAGGTCGCGGCGGCGCTCGGTTCATCCGATTCCATCTTGACGGATGCCGCGGGCACGAATGGCTGCGGTGGGGGGTCTGACGCTGGCGGATACGTCGCTGCAGAAAGTGACGGTATACTTGCAGCAAGCTGTGCAGTCAGCGCATCAAAGTCGGACGCACTAGGCATGGCAGCGTCTGTCGTGGCGAAGGCCGATAGTGAACCAAAGTCCACCTGATCATTACCGCTGCCGTATTCAATAGGCATATCGAAGAAGGACGCGGGGATGACGCCTTCCTCCGCCATATTCGGCATGTTGCCGTCTGCTGGTGGCTGCGACGACGACATGATGTTGTGGTCGGTGGTAGCAAGGCGGAAGTGTGCGGAAAGATGCATTTCGAGCAAGGACCCTTTCAGCTCCACTTCCGCATCCACGCACGTGACAGATCTTGAGCTTGTGAGATCCTAGTCATGAACAAGTTTGTAGAAATTGCTTCACAGGCGAGTTCTATATTTTACGTTGACCCGGCAAAACCCCGAGAACTTGTCGGGTCCTCGCCGATTGGCACACTTCCTTCCAACTGTCCTCGACCCCACTGCGGGGGTATCGCAAGTGACGTGTGACATGTGACTCACGTGGCTTGAGCAGGCCGATGCTAACGATTTTGATACAGAGGGAGTCTAATATCCCGTCTCTGCAACGTTTTCCTCAGCGGGAAAGCGGACGGTGATTGGCCGAGCACAGGAGCATCGGAATCAAGCCGAAATGGCGGTCGGTGCTCACAGTCTTGGAGAAACAAGAAGAAAATTGCAACTTTTGTTTTTTGGCCGCGATCTCAGGAAGAAAATTTGTGCAGCACCACGTTTTGAGTGTGTGTTGGACCTGAACCTCTCGTATGCCATGCCGGAGCGTGGTTGTTTTTGTTCGGAAGCTCGCCGAGACAGGTCGTAGCGCAATGTGACAAGCAAATGACTGACCGGGCTAGCTTGAAAGGATTGAGTCAGGTGCGTAGTGCGTATGTGCATTAGCAGACCTGCGCGTTTATCGCCTTGCGTTTGTCTCGTTCTCTTGCTTTCAAACCACCACCATCTCCCTTTCCCAATAGAGAGTATCTACAAAAATGGGCGTCATCACTCACCCCAACATTCGCGACGGATGGTTCCACGAGACCAACTCGCAGTGGCCCGGTCAGGCCATGAGCCTCGAGGTTCAGCGCATCCTCCACCACGAAAAGTCGCTCTTCCAGGATGTCCTCGTCTTCGAGTCTACCACCTTCGGCAACGTCCTCGTCCTCGATGGTGTCATCCAGTGCACGGAGCGTGACGAGTTCTCCTATCAGGAGATGATCGCCCACCTCCCCATCGCTTCCCACCCCAACCCCGAGCGTGTCCTCGTCATCGGCGGTGGTGACGGCGGTGTCCTGCGTGAGGTCGTCAAGCACGACTCGGTCAAGGAGGCCGTTCTCTGCGACATTGACGAGGCCGTGCCCCGTGTTTCCAAGCAGTACCTCCCCAAGATGGCCGAGGGTCTCACCCACCCCAAGTCCACCGTCATCATCGGCGACGGTTTCGCTTTCCTCCAGGACCCCAAGAACAAGGCTAGCTTCGACGTCATCATCACCGACTCGTCCGATCCCGTCGGCCCCGCAGAGGCCCTCTTCCAGCAGCCTTACTTTGCTCTCCTCAAGGGAGCACTCAAGCCCGGCGGACATATCTCCACTCAGGCCGAGTGTGTCTGGATTCACCTCAACCTCATCGGCGAACTTCGACGATCCACCAAGGAGCTCTTCCCCGTCGCCGACTACGCCTTCACCACCATCCCCACCTATCCCTCTGGTCAGATTGGTTTCGTCGTCTGCTCGCTCGACGCCAACCGAAACGTCCGCGAACCTTTGCGCGAGGTTCCCGACTGCCGTTACTACAACTCGCAGGTTCACAAGGCCGCCTTCACCGTCCCCGAGTTTGCTCGCAAGGTCATCGAGGATGGTGCTCCCGCCCCTGGCCGCGTGATCCCCACCGGCGAAGGTGTCTCCAAGACCCAGCGTGCCCCCAAGAAGGTCCTCCTCCTTGGCTCTGGCTACGTCGCTGGTCCTTTCGCCCGGTACATCGCCCGCTTCCCCGAATACAGCCTCACTGTCGCTTCCTCCAAGCTCGAGAACTCGGAGCGCTTGATTGAAGGTTTCTACAACGCCACCGCCGCTGCCGTCGATGTCAACGACTCTGCCGCGCTCTCGCAGATCATCAAGGGTCACGACGTTGTTGTGTCGCTGATTCCATACATCTACCACGCTGCCGTCATTAAGGCAGCTTGCGAGCACAAGGTCAACGTCGTCACCACCTCGTACGTCTCGGACGCCATCCGCGCTCTCGAAACCGAGATCCAAAAGGCCGGCATCATTGTCATGAACGAGATCGGTCTCGACCCTGGTCTCGACCACCTCTACGCCGTCAAGGCCATCGACGACGTCCACGCCGAGGGAGGCAAGATCAAGTCGTTCCTCTCCTACTGCGGTGGCTTGCCCGCTCCCGAGGCTGCTGACAACCCTCTCGGCTACAAGTTCTCGTGGTCCTCGCGCGGTGTCTTGCTTGCCCTCCGAAACACGGCCAAGTTCTGGCAAGATGGCAAGGAGCTCACCGTCTCCGGTCATGAGCTCATGGCCGCTGCCCAGAGCTTCTACATTAACCCCGCCTTTGCCTTTGTCGCCTACCCCAACCGCGACTCGACCCCCTTCAAGCAGTGGTACAACATCCCCGAGGCCGAGACCGTCATTCGCGGTACCCTCCGATACCAGGGCTTCCCCGAGTTTATTCTGGCTCTTGTCAAACTCGGCTTCCTCGACGAGGAGGCCAAGGAGTTCCTCGCCTACAACACAAAGGCATCGTGGGCTGAGGTTACCGCCAAGATGGTTGGTGCCAGCTCGACCTCTGAGACCGACCTGATCGCTGCCATCAAGGCCAAGGTTTCGTTCAAGTCGGCACAGGAGGAGGAGACCATCATTCGCGGTCTTCGATGGCTTGACCTTTTCAACACCAAGGCTCCCGTCACTGTTCGCGGCACTGCTGCTCAGGAGGCCGAGAAGGTGGCCGGCAACCCTCTCGACTCACTCTGCGCGACGCTCGAGGAAAAGTGCGCTTACGCTCCTGGCGAACGTGACATGGTCATGCTGCAGCACAAGTTTGAGATCGAGACCGCTTCGGGAGAGCACAAGACGCTCACCTCGACCTTGCTCGACTACGGTATCCCGCACGGCGTCTCGTCTATGGCCAAGCTGGTTGGTGTGCCGTGCGCCATTGCTACGCGTCTCATTCTGGAGGGTCACCCGGCTCTGTCCAAGACCGGCATCCTGGCTCCTTACACCAAGGAGATCTGCGACCCTATCCGCCTCGAGCTGGAGAAGGAGGGCATTGCTCTCGAGGAGCGATACGTTTGAAGGCGTATTTACGTAAAATGAAGTTAGCCGGGGGTTTTTTATGATGCACACACGGTGTGTACGTGTTCGACGTTCAGGTTTTTGAGACGCTTTTGTGGAGTCTCGGTTGGTCGGTCGAATGCACACACATACAGTACATGCTACTCGTCTTATCGTGTGTCGAAACTTTATCGTACGTCGAAAGCTTATCGCGTCGCAATTGACGGTACTGAGGAAAGGAAAGGAGTTTTCTGCCGGCCCTGGACAACAGGAATCGGGGCGGCTCAGGCGCTATGGTGCCACTAGCTTAGCGACTGAAAATGATGCCTGGTGAGACGGGAAATAGACAAGCACGAACGAGGCAAAGATGAGCGAGATGGGTGAGTCGGTGCTCCCGCCCACCCGCCAACAGTGGCTCTCAGTCAAGAGACGTGCCGAGGCGGCCCTCGTCGTACGCTGAGGTTTTGACTTCGGTGCTTGCTGGAACCTTGTGAATCGTGGCACGGTCCACGTCGAGGTTGCTCACTCCGACATGATCGACAAGCGACGAGGTCTTGCCGGGGACGTAGTAGGCATGCTCGCTGTTGTTCAGAACAAAGATTCGTGCGCTCGTGCCACTATTGGTCAACCGGATACCTCGAGTCTCTTGTTCGATCGTGGCAGGTTGCGTTCTCCAGTAACTTTGGAGCTTAGTGTGCTTGTGACTCTCGGCCTGGTTGAGAGATGGCACATGGGCAGGTTGGACACGCCAGATAGGCTGGCCTACGTGTTGATCGGAGATGAGCTCGAGGACAGAGCCCCGCCGTGCGGTTCTACGAAGCGCGGGCATTGCCACGGGTGGTTGGAGCGAGTAAGAGTTTCCATCAGCCGTTTGTCTACCTGTCGTAGAAACGTCCCAAAGAGATCCAGCGGGTGTGAGGGGATCCACATCACGGGCCACGGATCCGAAAGCTGCTTCAGCAGCATCTGCGACTTGTGGAAGTTCCTGATAGGAGAGGATACCTGGCGCTGCTCGACAGAAGATGGCGACGAACGAAAGGAACACGCACTTGCGGACGTAGGAGGCAGAAAGAAACGAGACTATCGAGAATCGCATTCTTTGAGACATACAGTACTCGTGTGATTGGGTTGACACGAACAAGATTGAAGGCGATGGATGGTGACAGAGAGGGAAGAAAGCGAAGCTGGCCGACTCACTATTTATCTCTCAGCCACCCCCCTCCTCCTCAAAAGCGCCACCCTAACGACAAAGCACTATCTCTACGACAAAGTTATTCTTTCAAGCCAAAGTCATGATGTCGAGAGCCCTTTCATTCGCCTGGATCCTCGCGTAACGGGACGACAAGCCTATCGAACAATGCCTGCCCACCCTTGCCCCACCTAGGTCGCACTCAAGGGACAAACGCCAAGAAATCGATCAGGCTCTTGTCCCGGTCAGCACTTGCCGTTTTACCACAAAGATGAGATGAAGACCGCCGCTTTGCCACAACGAGTCCAATTGAAGAACCGTGGGTGGTCTTGGCAGCATCAAACTACCACGTTCTGCTTTCATTCGGAGGGAGTGGCATTGTACTTCATCAACGTCAGTGGGCGTCGGGCGAACCAGGTCGAGCCTGTGCGCCAGCGGAAAGGTGTTCCGTCCAGACCTCCAAGTATTGACGAAGCAAATGCGAGCCTCGAACTGAGGATCGAGAGAGTGCGAAAGGCTCTCTTGGGTAATCATCTCGTGAACCCACACGGCGACAACATGTGGTGTGGACAGCTATCGAGCTTGGACTTCCGGAGCCACCTTCCACCCTAAAGTCACGACAGCATTCAGTGTCATGGGAGGGCTTGCTTCTTACAACAAACAACACTCACACGGGGCCGCGCGCAGTGAGTCCATGTCCACCTATCGTTGCCAGGATCAGGGACGGGGAAAGTAAAAACAGCACCCCACGCTTTCATCTGCACGGCTTTGTACGCCGACTTCAAAGCTCAACCCACTCGACCCATTACGGGACAGCAGCAACTTCTCTGCACCGGCAGAACATGTTTCTTTTTGCTAGCTTCGACAGCTTGAGCCCAATCCGTCTCACGAGCTGCTGAACGAAGTTGACGAACGGTACGACAACGGCTGCAGACGAAGGGAAATCTTTGAAATGTTGGTACCAAAGTTTCTAACAACTCCCGTCCCATTTTACGGACCAGGCAAGCGGGTGCATATACCGAAACACCCCAGCAGCAAAGGAGGAAAGAAAACTTGCAACCGCGGTTCTGTCTTCTCTTTTCTTTTCTTTATTTTGTCTATTCGAAAATATTTAAAACAAAGAGAAGGAGCTGCGCGAGGTGTCGCAGCGAGAAGCTTTTACCCGCTGCAGCTAACACGAAAGCATGTGGTTCGCCAAAAAGTGAATCACGCCCCTCAAACTAAAAAATCACTTTGCAGCGTGCATGGGAACCTGGCCGTGGCTCAGACAGTAAAACATCTGATTCTTGCACTTCTTGGACCAAGATGCAAGATGGCTAGTGTTTGCTACGAACCGGCGTGCATGCATTGAGTCTCTTTTCCCTCTCCCCATCTTGCTCCACGGACCCCGAGGCAGGCGCGATTAGCTCAGATTTGCTGTTCTCTGAAACCATCTTGTCACGGCTGGCGACCGTCCACGCGCAAAATCGACATCGATACCCCGCCCACGCTGATGTTGTTTGGTGTCGCCCTCCTTCCTTGACAGTGTAGACATGCGGTGGCGGCCAAGAGGCCGTTCGGGACTAGTGAATGTTCTTTGTAGAAGACGCCGTGCACACTAAAGAGCATCGCAATCGCCCGCAGTTGATTGGAAGAAAAGCCCTTGTTCGTTGTTCTCACCAGCATGATCGCTATCTAGGCGAAAAACAGACGGGCTGCAAACACACCTTCGCTAAGGTTCGAAAGTGCGAGGCGAAGTTGACAGAGTACTGGTACCGAATTTCTGCTTGTCAAAGGCAACCCTGTTAGCATCGACGGATATGCCACTTCTGCCGGCGTCTAAGCGAGAGAGAGGGGGAGAGGGAGAGAGAGAGAGAGCGTGTGTGTGTGTCTCGAGCGCAGTCGAAGTCTTTGTCATCCACAATCTCTTGAAAAGTTGAAAAGGTCGCCACCATCATCACTTGTCGCCACCGAGCGATGGTGTGAGTGGCCGATCTGGCAGCCCACGCTGCTCGCTTATGTCTCTGAGCTAATTAGCTCCAAGACTTGCCCCGGACTCCTTGCACGCTGCAAGTCTCACTGCTAGCCTTCTCGCCTGGAACAAATTCCGTTTTCTACCAAATAGACGCTAAGATCCCACCAACACGGTAAGCTCAAAAACCGAACAGGAAATTCGAGCACGGTCAGAAGGGCAGAAGAGTGGGGTAACAGATGTCGCCAGCGGGGACCAAGCACCACACACACACTCTCTCTCTCTCTGTGCCCAACCGACGCGCCAAACACACACCCACCTCGGCGATCAAAAGCATTCGCTGTCTCCCTTGCGCAGGTCGGGTCAATACTGGATAAGAAGTCATGTGCACAGAATGCTTCCAGGTCGGGACCGGCTCACAAATCGCGCGTGGGTCCAGGGTTGAATGCATGCCGGCTTGGCATCGATAGACACACCTCTTTTGTCGCCGTCGCCTCGCCAGCTACATCTCCGACTTCACTCGAGCCCGTCCATTCACAACGGGCAAACAAGTCTGTGTTGCGTCTCGGCTGAAAGCCGCCGTCGTCAATTCAAGCAGCCACCGACGTGAACGGGCAGGCAGCAATTGAGCGTCTCCGCTGGTGGAGGACAGTGGGGTGACGTCATGACATGGGATGGCTGCAACTTTGCTTCTCTGCAAGACGCATTTCGAGGGCGGGCGGTGGGAATTTCGACGAGAGACCGGGAGAAAGAAAATCGGAGCAGATCAGTCCGGTCGATTTTCTCACCGGCGTTCTGAGCGAGCCCTTTGCCCCCACCCGTTGGCGGCCTGCTGACTTCGGCGAGCTTCCGACGGTGCATGGCCAATGATGGCGTGCTGATACCGGCCTGCTGCGCCGAGACACAAACGACAAAAGAGCAAACTTCTACACTTTGTTTGAAAGCGGTAGGAGCCAGATAGAGATACTGTCGAGAATCCCGAACTAATCGTCTCTCCAATCTCCCTTTTTGGTAAGAGAGAAACCCGAGTAAGCCTCCCTGGCTCTGCCCTGATCCTCGCTTCGATGGTGGCAGTCTTGCCAGGCATCAAGCCAGTTGCCATGGATCAGCACTCGGTTCCGGTAGCACTCGGCTCCGGTGTCCTCAGACATAGGCTTTCGTGCTTCGGTTCGGGTAGAAGAGAGACAGGGCGAGAGAAAGGAGGACATTCGCTGATAAACAACCTTGTACTCACCAGCCTCGCCATAGGGTCTCTTCTCTCGGAAGGGTATGCCGACCTGCTTCTTGTCGGCTATCTTGCATTTGACTCAGCTGTTGTGCAATGTTGGCATAGCGGAAAACACGGGTTCGTTGGGCAAAGGCTACCATATGAGTACGTCGGCTCTTGCTCGAAGGTGGCGCCGAGTAGCAGACTCACATGCATTGACAGCAGGTGACAGGGAGCGGGTGGGAGCGTGACATGCTCAGGCTTGTTCATGGGGATAAGGTCATAGCAAGCAGCGCCTTCCTGGACTCACGGATGGCACACCCGACGACATCTCAACCTCGACGTGCCAGCAACGTCAGGAAGAGGTGGCTTGTGCATCACATCAGTCGCCAGCTTTTGCAAATTTCAACTCCGACCAAAGCAAATTGGCACGCAGCGGTCAAGAGAAAACCAAAAACCAGAAAGGAGATGACGGCTTTTGCAGAGAGCTTCTCAATTCCTGCGGCATTTGAGCTGCGATTTTTTCGCCGGTCCGCGCTTGGGCTTTTTAGAGTTATTTTTTCGGCATTGGCATCTGCAGCATCAGACAGCGGCCAGGGGTGTGAGTCTGAGCAGGAAATTGGTCGCCTGACCCGCCCGCCCATGCCGTTTTCAACCAGCAGCGACCAACTCGGGCAGGCATCGGCAACGGAACGCGCATGATCCCAGTCGCATGGCACACAAGAGGAGGTTGCTCGTTCATCTCGGCGGCATGCTTGGTGTGCGTATCGATCTAATTAGCGTGAGGCTGGCGGGCAGCAGCGGCTGCAGCAGCAATGGCAAGGCGCATCTTGATCGCGTGGAGACGAGGCAGACACTCCTGGCGTCTCGGAATTCTCCCGTTTCTGGCACTCCTCACGCAAGACTGACTGGCAAGAGAAAAGGATGAAGTACGACAGAGGCCGAGCATGGGCGTTACATTCGACATTTGCGTGAAAGGCTGTGTGGTTGCGCGCGGACTTTGAATCACAAACAGTCTTCTGTATCGGTGTTGGCCGTCTGGTGTTGAAATCTCTTGACGCCCTCCTGTCCCCTGCTGATCGTGTCGAGAGGCCGCTGCTGCTGGTGACGTTGAGACCATATCGCTCAAGCAGCATAGCCGCTTGATATTCTCAGCCCCTAACCTGCAGATCGTTTCCCATCTCCGCCGCCACCACCCCTGCCTATCGTCTCGCCTCTGGGGGCTTTGTCGCTAGCTGAGCTGATTAAGCCTATCTGTCAAAGTGAGCACGACATCCTGATATCGGAAGACCATGCGGGAATGGAAATTATGTTGGTCCATTCCGGCCGCCGTTCCCGACGCAGGCTCAGAAGCGGAAGCGTCAGTATCCCACCGCCCGCTATCGATGCAATCGAGAAAGCACCAAAGCAAACTCAAAGTGAGACAGGGTGATGATGGAGAAAGGCAATCCGCTCGGCGTCGGAACCGAGCGAGCGAACGGGCAAACACGCAAAATTCAATCTTCCGCCACACTTGCAGTCGCTCGAAAATGCTTCGAACGAGGCTCTGCAACGTGACCAATAACGATATCAATCTCAATTCGGCATCTGCCCCGTTTCGTCAAAACCCAGCAGTGATGACCACATTTGAACAGGCGGAGCGTCAACCTCGAGAGCATGTTGCTCCTACTCCGTCAGTCATTGTGGGAAGAGCAAACGAAGCTCCGCGGTGCGAATCCGCAGCAGTGACTGTGGGTGTGAGCAAGTTGGCAAAGGGCGGGATGGCTCAGCGTGTCCGCAAAGCTAAATTGAAACAATAAAGTCAAAAAAAAGGGGAAAAAAAAGATAATTCATTTAAAAGCCAGAACGAACACCCAAGCGTGAGTCGGGGTCTGAATGCTGGGAGACGCCCACAGCTGCGGAGTAGCACTAGCCGAGGTCCAAAAAATAGATCACATTCGAGTCCACGAAATTCGTGTCCACGCATGAGCATGCAATGGCCATTTTTTGTTAGGTCAGGCTGAAGGACTACGGGAAGATTTGACTCAAGCGCTCTGTCATTCGCTCTTGCGTCGGGTGGCCAGCAATGCAGATCTGGAACGCTGCGCCATGCACGACTGCATCGCCCGTCTGCACTGATTTTTTCTTCACTTCTCTGAACTTTTCTTCGCTGGAACGAACGTCGCTGGACAGGGTTAGTGGACAGGCAATGCAAGTCGACGCTTGCTCACGCCTAGTTCGTCGCTAGCTCAAGTGCAGGCAGAGCCTTCCATTTGTCGCGGAGCCGTCGGCGAGCATAGGCGGATCTCTCGTTTCGAATCTTGAACGTGGAAAGGGCGATGGATGACCCATCGTCTCCGTTGGAATTTGAGAACTGTTTTTGAAACAAGAAAGATATAAAAAAAAATCAAAAAGGGGACTGTACTCTATGCAGCAGACGTTCTCTTTCTTGCACAGGCCATTCGTTGACCTTGGCAGTGTCCACTCGCTTTTTGCTGCGCGTTGCGGCATCGTGATCCAATTTGATGTGGATACAGTAGAAAGAATTTTGGTTCCGCCCGTGCTCACGGAGTGCCTACGGAGTCGCTGTGGGCGACATTCTCTCTCACAATTTATTAAACACGGATGGCTTCGGCTTCCCGCTGCTTCGACCGTTTCAATCTTGGATGAATGCCCCGCTCTCACTCTGCGCTTCCTTGGTGGCTTCTCATGGTTGTGCCGCCTGACCGGTACCGTGCCGCGCCATGTCCCCAAAATGGAACGAGTCCGCTGGGGACTGCACCTTACGTTGCTGCCGCTGGCCAAGAATGGCAAGTCAGCAGGGTATGAGTGAGCGAGCGCAGCAACCCAAACATGGACTTTCAGCACAAAACCAAAAATAAAGTCAATTGCTCTTTCTTGGGCTTTTGCTGCTGCTCCCGCTCCCGCTTCCTTGCGATCTGCCCTCGCTACGCTGGCGACGAGCTGTCAAAGCACGGAGTGCAACTCACTATCCTGCATCATGCCTGTGCGGCCTCTTCTTCTCTGGTCTTGGTCTTTTACCAGGTAGACAGACAGAGCTGCATCGCTAGCTCGTTCTGAGATCTCGTTCAGAAGAGTGTCTATGCCGCTTAGCCCTCTGGCACACTCTCTCACTCCCCCTCTCTTTCTCTCTCCAACGTCACCGCTTTGTCGGGGGAACTCACACTCACACGCACGCTCGCTCTTCACTCTCTCCTCCAGTGCAGTTTCATCCTCCGCCTGACGACCGCCTATCCCTCTCTCTCTCTCCTCTCCTTCTCACTATCTGTGTTGCATGGTTCACCTGCTCCTGCACACTCTTCTCTCCCGCCTTGCCGCCCCTCGCCTCTGCCTCGCCTCGCCCACGCTTTGCCTCGCTTTGCTTCGCTTTTGCTCTGCCTCCTCCGCTTGCCCCCGGATAACACACAGACACTTCGCTTCGTCTTTGCCCTCCTCTGGTCTACATTGACAGCTTGGTTTACAGCTGCGGGCAGTCTTTGGTTCCCACCTTCCATCAACCCTCGTACGCCGTGGATGCATCGCCTCACTTCCCGACCATCACCTCGCCACCCTTCTCTCTCGGAACCTTTTAATCTCGGCCCTTTGCGACACGCCCTGTTTGCTTGCTCGCTTCGAATCGCTACTCGCAGTCTTGACTCGCCTTCTATCGGTGTCCAGGCCACGCCGCCACAGATCCACGACCACCATTCCCGGAACAGCCTTAACAATCACGCAGTGACCTCTTCTACAGATCAATTTGTTTTGTGACCAGTTGTCAAAACGATCGGATTACCCCCGCTTCAGACTCGGCAGGATCATACCTCGACACTGAGCGCAAAGTAAGTTCAACACCCGCTTCCTATCCGCGCGCCGTGTCTGCGGGACATACAGTTGGAGGCAGAGCTGCGCACAGCTCATCGTTGAATCGCTTCCTGCGTTTTCCGCGCTTCAACGGGAATGGGACAAGCGCTGACATTGACTTTTTGCCGCACTCTCGCTCATTGCGCACAGCACGTACATGGAGCAGACCAGCTACCCTGCGCATTACGGCGCCTTGCCGGATCGATCTGCGCAAGTGTTTGGCGCAGAATCTCACGAACCTCGTGCACCGCGTCCCTTTGAACCAACGCATACCTCCTCCACCGACCCATACGCCACAGGCACAGTTGCATCGCATCCACAGCCTGGTGCCATAGCAGAGGGACACTCGCCCATGTCTAGTAAGCATACACTCGACTTGCCGCTTGAAAGCGCCACGACTTGACTGGGTGACGAGAATTGGTTTGGACTGACTTCCCCTTTCGACTTCATTTCGTTGCTGTCCACGCCCCGTTTCGTTCCGAAAAGCAGGCTATCGAGGAAGCTTTTCGCACGCCCCTAACATCGGTCTACCGCACCACCGCCAGGACTCCATTTCATCCATCTCATCACCGCACGACGTGACCGGCGGATGGGCACCTTCTTCTCCCGGCTTGACCGCAAGTCGACACGCCTCCATCTACTCGCTCAACGGCCAATTTGATCAGGTTGGCCTGGGCAGCAGCATCGACAGCGGTTCGACTGCCAGCCACTTTTACGACCAGTCGCCGCCCTTGCATGCGCAGGTACGCTATGCGCAGGGTCAGGCCGCAGACGCGCGCCGCTTCTCGCTCGATGAGCGCGCCATTCGCACACAGCCTCAGCTGGGCAAGTCTGGGATGGTCTCTGCTGACTATCAGGTGCCTGGCTCTTCGGGTCGTCACTGGCCATGGGGTGCCAACTCGTCCAACAGCATTCACGGCCGCCACGCTTCCGTCTCGGCAGCGCCTCCTCAGGGCTACGACCACAGTCGCATGGCCTATGGCGCCAACTCGGGCCTGCAGCCTGGGTACGGTTACGACGCCAATGCAATGTCCGCCATGTCGCCTCAGCGCTACCGTTCGATGAGCAGCTCTGCTGCCAGCGGACGCGCGTACGGTAACGCATACGGCGCTCCCGGCACCGCTGCGCATGCTGTTGCCGCCATGGGTTATGGCATGGCCCCGCATCTCGGTGCAGGTATGATGCTTGAGGGTGATATTCCGGGCGGTCCAGGTCCCGCTCGCAGAGCCAAGTTCAAGCGTAGCCGAACCGGATGCCTCGTCTGTCGAAAGAGGAAAGTCAAGTGCAGTCAGGACGGCACGCCCTGCAAGCAATGCCGCATCGGCAAGCGTGACTGCCACTACGACGAGAACCCGCAGAAGAAGAAGTCGACCAAGAAGGAGCGTTCCGCGGGCTCGATCGACGCCAGCGGCTCGGAAAAGAGTGTCAACGGTCTCGCTCCTGCGCTCGCCCAGATCGGTGGGGACCAGCAGACTAACGGCCACCTCGGTGCAGCCGATGCCTACTACGGCACCATGGGCGGACTTGATCACCGCGCCGATTCGAACGGCAGCAATGGCGGTGTGACTTTTTCGATGCCATTTGCCAGTCAGCCTGCGTCGGTGGCGACGCACTCGTCGGCCACGGACAGCACCTGGTCCAACCCTTCGCCCTTTGCGCCTGGACCGCACGGGGAGACGCATCCCGAGACGCACCAGGTTGCAACGCATTCGGATGGCTACGGCTGGCCCACCAAGCAGGAGCACGACTCTACCCAGGCTCCTGCGCCTTACGGTGATCCCTCGGTAGACCGCAGTGCTGGCTACTGGAACCACCACCCTACTGGCTATGCACCTCGTGCTAACAAGCTCGAGGTGTCGGAATCTTGAAAAGTGCATCTCCTCACGCCTCGAATCTTCCCTAGACGCATTGGAACCGCCTTTTCTCTAATTAGAACAACGATGGAACGCTTCTTTCCGCAGATATACCTACCTCTTCTTTTCTCTCTCTCCATCTCGTTCTCTTTTGACTCAGTAATAATCACTCGCAGACGCGCCGTTCTCCGACCGACAGCTTCATCATCGTTCGTACAGCGTCGAAACGTGCGCGCTTGCTGTTCTTCCTTGGATGTGTCTGTCCTCTCTCTCTCGTACATTGCTCCTCGCTTGTCGGCGGCCCAAATGTCCCATCTCTTGTAAATCGTGTACAATGCATTGTTGCGCTGCTTTCGTCCCGCCAGTCGGATCGAGCATTGCCTCCTCTTGTAGATGTGAAGCGCAGCGAATGCTCTTGAGCTGCCCGAGTCGAGGGGAACAGTGAAGTTCTTTGAGACGACGTGGAGTTGGGGTTTTGGCCTGTGTTATCGACTGTCGCGTGTGTTTGATTCGGTTGTAAAGGTGAAGGCCCTCGTGGAGGAAAAGAGCTCGTGGCGAGAAGAAGTCCACCGTGCTTGCACGTGGCCCTTAGATCAGGATGGACGTTCGAAAAAGTCACAAGCGAGGGTAGCAAAAGTGTTCTGTTTCTGTCCTCGGTTGGTCAAGCTCGCTTGAGGGATCATCCGGCTGTAAAGCTGTTAGTGTGATTTTCGGTTCATGGCGAGCGTAGGCCGGGTAAGGGGTCGGGTAGGAAGCGACGACTGCTGGCTCGCTTGACTGTCAGCGAGCAGAAAGAAGTGTTTTAACTTGGGTCGATGCTTGCAGAGCGATGGAATCGTCGCTCCACCAATTCACTCGCCCTCACACTGGCGCACACAAACTCGGTCGCCGCCCAACACTGTGTCCATGTGAACTGGGTATATCTGGAACTCCCCCTCCCTCACACTTATAATACAAAAAAGAACCGCCTTACAGCTACGACGAAGTCCTCGTGGCCTTGTGAAAAGCAACAAGCCTCCAACGCCTACTGTCCTTGGGATGCGCAACGATGATGTTGGCTCGGATGAAGAGCTCGATCATGGCATCGTCCACTTCACCGCCCGTCCTGCGCAGCGCCAGGCGTGTTGAACTGACCCATGGATCCAGCGGCTTGTCCCACGCCTGGTTCATGAACTCGTCCAGATAATGACGCAGCGTGACCACCTTGCGGTTGTCAGCGCCAAATAACGCATTGCCCATCTCGATGAGTTGGGCGAGCAGCTCTTTGAAGCGTTGTTCCTCGCGTTTGAATTTGCGGTTGAGCTCCCTATCCCACGACACAAATACCATGCAACGATCAGTATACAATGCAACGCACGCTCAAGGCTAGAAACAAAACACATACCTTATCGCCGATTCGCTGGTCAAGTCCTGTCGACGCTTCCTCTGCAGCTGCGCCAAGCGCTTTGTCAATCCTGTCGTCACAATCTCGAGATCTGACTGCAGCTGCTTCTCGCGGAGCAGCGCATCGCGTTCCGACGCCAGCTCGGCCTTGAGCGTCTCGAGCGCAGAGGCGTACTGCAGGTTGACATCGTACAGCTCAGCGCGTGTGCGCACGTCGAGCACTGCCGACGACTCGAGTGGCGGCGCGCGTCGCTTTTCGTCCTCGAGCGCCTGGATCGCGAATTCGAGCTGCTGCCACTCGAGCTCTAGTCGCTGTTGCTCGTCGTTCCTTGCGTCCTGCGCTTTGCTTCCCTTTACGTTTGCTAGCGCTTCCAATCTCTGTGGGCGCAACCAAAATTTGGTCTGTCAGTACGCCGAGGCTGCAGTAATGCTGTTGACTTCGGCCCGGGTGCTCACCTTATCAACCGTTTTGGCCAAAACATCGTTTTTGGCCTTCTCGTCTTCGTATACGGCAAGAAGCTCGTCTGCTTCGCCTTCTGCTGCTTCTGAGATCTTTGATGAGGATCCAGCTGTGGTGGTTGTGGAATCGGTGAGAGCATTGAGCGGAGAACGTGTTTTGGCGCGCGACGCGGCTTCTTGGAGAGCTGCTTGGCGAAGGAGCTCTGCCATGTCGTAGAAGGAGGTCCCCTCCATTGTGAGTATGATCGCAACCTGATGCTGCTGAATGTCGCGACGGTCGGGATACGTTCTGCGGGGGTGATTTTTGCGGTGGGACGATGGGTCACGTTGTGGCGTGATGGTGTGACAGAACAGCTAGCAAGTCAGCAAGCGTCCAAGTGTTGTTCTTTACCGCCATCAACGCGACAGACAGCGCGCGTCTCTGCAGGCCGACTTCCGCGAATATTTTTAGGCGGAGAGCGGAATACGAAAAGTGGAGGGAAAATGTGCAGCTGCAGCTGCAAAGCTTTCCGCTCAGTGTCACATCCATCCGCATCGGAAGGTCCGACTACACATTGACACTCTGCAAGCCTGGCATCGGCTCGATTCCGAGCTTAGCGCGCGAGATGGTGAGGCTACTGCCGCTGCTGCAGCAGCGAGTGTGCAGCAGTGCGTTGAGCCTTGTCGGGACGTCCTCGCCAGTGCCCTTTGCAAGAGCCATCTCGTCGGGCCAAGTCAGAAGGGGGATAAAACCACACCACTGCTTCAACCTCAAGGCACCACCAGTACGACTTCTGACAAGCTCAGCATCGGTTCAGTCTGTAGAACAGCCGTCGGTTGCGTCGATAGACACCTCCGACTCCCCATTCTCGCTCCGCCCTTACCAGGAGGAATGCATTCAGGACTGTCTAGCCGCCCTCGAAAGCGGAGTCACTCGCATCGGCGTATCTTCACCCACGGGCAGTGGCAAGACCACCATATTCACTCATCTCATCGACCGAATCCCGCATCGACCAACCACGGGCGGCGAGCGTGTCCTCATCATTGTCAACTCGATCGAACTCGCTCTACAAGCCGCAAACGCGGTCACTACGATGTTCCCAGACAAGTCCGTAGAGATTGAGCAGGGTTCCAAGTACAAAGCTTCCGGACTGGCCGATGTGACGGTCGCGACGTACCAGACGCTTAATCGGAGCCAGCAGAGGCTCGACAAGTTTGATCCGGACGACTTCAAGGCGGTGGTTGTGGACGAGGCGCATCATGCTGCTGCTCCTTCGTATCTCAAAGTGCTTTCGCATTTCGATACACAGATTGGAACAAGTCCGGAAGAGCTTCAAGATAGCAGCATCGCAAGGGTCCCCGTCATCGGCTTCTCGGCCACGTTCAGCAGGCACGACGGGTTGGCGCTGGGAAAGGTGTTTGATCGCATCGTGTTCCACAAGGACTTCCTCGAAATGATCGGCGAGAAATGGCTTTGTCCCATCCGCTTCACCTCGATCAAGGCCGACATCGATCTTGCCTCGGTCAAGATCTCGAACCTCAACTCGGACTTTGCCACCTCCTCCCTAGCCGCCGTCGTCAACACAGAAGTGGTCAACAAGATCATCCTCAAAGCTTGGATTGACCGTGCGCACACGCGTCGCCGCTCCACTCTGATCTTCGCCGTCAACATCCAGCACGTCCAGGACCTCACACACACTTTCCGCACAGCAGGCATCGACGCACGGTATCTGCATGGTGGCACACCCATGCCCGAACGCAGACAGCTGTTGGACGACTTCCGCAACGGCGTCTACCCCGTGCTTGTCAACTGTGCCATCCTCACCGAGGGCGCCGATGTGCCTGCGATCGACTGTGTGTTGCTGGCGAGACCGACGCGGTCGAGGAACTTGTTCTCGCAGATGATCGGGCGCGGGTTGCGATTGTCGCCGAAGACGGGCAAGAAAGATTGCCTGGTGCTCGACATTGTTGGGGACATCGAGAAGGGTGTCGTGTGCACACCGACGCTGTTTGGTCTTGATGCGGAGGATATCATCGAAGACGAATCCGCCGAAGGCTTGTTGGAAAGAGCGCACGAGGCCGAGCAGTTCAATTCCTTGACAGACGAGAAGGGGAGCCAAGACCCATTCGAAGTCTCGCTCGCAGATCCGACCAAGATCACCTACATCGACTACGACGATCCATATCAGCTGCAACAAGCCATGCTATCGCGCTCCACTGTCGTCGAGACCATGTCTCCCAACGCATGGGTCGACTGCGGCGGCCAGACGTACATCCTCGATGTACCGCGCTACGGCTTTGTCACTGTCGAGCGCAACTCTGAACCAGCTCCCGATCAAGCCGGAGCTCAGGAAAACCCTGAATGGACTGCATGGTTCACGCCTTCCAACGCGGACGCGGACGAAGCAGCCGCAGCGTCTGGTCGAGCTGTCCCGTCAGCAGGCTCACGCGGTCGCACCAGGTGGGCCGGTGGCGGATCACCCTACCGCCGACCGCGCCACGTTCTGTATGCACCATCGCTCGAACAAGCTGTGCGCGGCTCGGACGTCTACGTCCAAAAACATGTCCTCCGCAACTCGCCACAGCTGTTTGCGATGCTCAACCGTCGAGCGCCCTGGCGGGCTACTCGCGCAACCGACTCGCAACGCAGGCTGGTCGAGAAACGTCTTGGCCTGTCCAAACCCACCTCCGCCACTGCCGAGCCACCCGCAGAGGCAAAAGAAAAGGGGAAAAGAAACCCGCTGACTTCGGCTTCGGAGCTGACAAAGGGTCAGGCCTCGGTGATTTTGACGAGGCTGATGCATGGCGCAAAGGGCAGGTGGAAGGAGAGGGTGAAGAAGTCCAACAAGGTCTGGAGACAGGGCGAGAAGGAGAAGGCGAGGATGCAGAGGGAGACCGTTCGGGTTGGACCGCTGGCTGCGAGCTAGCGTTATTGATGATACCCTGCATTACCATCATATAGAAACGGCGATCAATACTGCATGTTTGTGCATCATTGCTGCGCTGATGAGTGGGTACGCAAAGGTGTGCGAGTAACGAGCACGCTTGAGATGAGATTGTGGTGGGGAACCAGCAAACGTTTCACTCGGTAGCACTAAAAAATTTTGGACGCTAAAGAGAGCAGCGAACCTTGTTGACGACAGACACAGAGTATGAAATTGCTCAGCGGGAAGAGGAAGCAATTGCAGAAGCAAGCATGATCGAGGTGGGGTTGTGCGCCTTCCAACAGGACTCTGGCTCAAGCTCGTTTGTTTCCCGAACTTAGTGTCGAGTGTGCTTCCAGGCGCTCTGGCTATAAGGAGCGTTGCTCAAAGCCTAAAGCTTGCCTGCTCTGCACTTGTATTATAGCTATCCGTCTTACCAGCTCAGGCTTTCAAGAGCCTTGTCGCGAGAGTCTTTCAAGGATGAAGGTGCTACCATGCTCGACGCTGACCCTGCTCCTCTTGATTCTGGGGATCGCGTATGCCATACCACCGCTGTCAGGCACCTCACCGCCTAGAACCGCTGCCAACAGTAAACACCCAGCCGCCTTGAGCGCCACACCGTCTCAGCCCGCTGCTAAGCTTGCGACCGGCTCTTCCACACTGCCTGAGGAGGTCGAATCCGAACGTTCCGAGCTGCCGAGCAGCCTGACCGCGCTTCGCGTCAGCTTTGCGCGCCGCTACCACGATTTGCACAGCGCACAGGTCGCGCGGCAGTCGGAGATCCACCAGCAGCACCCTCTCGAGCGCCAACTCCGGCAGAAGGACATGGAGATGCACTTTCTCAAGCTGACCCACCCGGAACACTGGGAGGCGCAGAGGGAGCACTTGACCGCGATCAACGCGCTTCGGCGCGCGGGCTACCGGTTCGGACCGCAGAGCGACCCCGGTCTGCACGTGCCCCTGGGCACCCCTTGGGACTTCCTGCATTATGGACCCTACCCTGCTTCGAGGCTGGCGGAGTTGGAGAGTAGAGATCTACTGAAGGTCGGCAACGAGTTGCGGTGGGAGCTCGAAAATGCTGTTAAGGCTCTGGATGGCCAATCGTACGTGGACAGCATGGGGCGAGCAACGGAGGAGCCCCAGTTGGTGTATACCGACGACCCGGACTTGCTGCACACGGCGACGGAGTACTTTTCGCAAAAGCTGCAAAGTGCACTGCAGAGGAAGCCAAGGTTTTGAGAGGAGCAGATCTGCTCTCTGGCTGCTGAGCGCGACGTGTTCTTGTCGTGGGTCGATGGCGATAGGTATCATCACTCGTCGGATAGATGTTAGTTTGCTGCTTTCGCTTCACAGCCTTTGGCTTAATACAGAGTTCAATAGTTCAGCCGTTTCAAGAGCAGCAAGAGTTGTCCGTTACAACCCGAACTAAGGTTGACAGCATGAGCGAATGATTCGGCTACCTTGGCTATGTCGGTGCTGTTTCCCAGTGGCCCGTCCTAACACTCAAGTGAAAGATCTCCGAACACCCAACGAAATGCACACCTTTCTTAGCTCATCCTTCTCAGCCACACGATGCACTCCCCTCTCCATCCCTCTCATGCTCCCCTCAGACCGGCTTCGGGCATCGGGGGCGTCGGGGGCGTCGGAATTCTGTGCGCAGCCACACGCTACCTCTGCCCGTGCGTAAGCCCAAACCTTGGTCCACGCCTCGTTCCAACGTGCTATTTCACATGGCGCGATCGTGGCTGCATCCCACGCGGCCCATATTCATGTGGACCATCCGTTCTTCCCAGCCCCGCCCACACCAAACGCGCACGCAAGCACACGGGCAACATCCGACATGTCCGGTCCAGCCAGTGAGCGCCTTAACTTCCCACAGCCACACGAGACGTGCTCCAGGATCTCGCCCGACGGAAGAAGCGAGCGCGTGTAGAGGTAAGTGCGTGGCTTAGGTCGAACGATGCGCGATGATTGGCTTGTGACAGATGGCAGGCTTGGCGATGAGATGCCGTAGAGTAGAGGGAGTTGGTCTCACTTCACTTGAAAATGTGGGTGGGGTTGTCTGCATGAAAGTGTGATGTTACAGCGTCTACTGTGTCAAAGGTACGACGTACTTTCGAGGGTTGATCGCCTGGCAAGAATGGAAAAAGCGTGAATACGAACTCTGACAGTCACACTCACAACGGTGGTCGTTTCGCTCTCTCTCTTCGGCCCGATCCCTCGCTCATCTCTTCGAACCGGAGACCTTGCGGCCCGAGAACCGGTCGAACCGCCGCAGCAACACCACCTGACACACAAAGCAGCAGCAGCAGCAGCAGCAGCAGACACCAGTAAGCATTGCTGTGAGTGGTTGTGTGGGCCTGTCTGCGCAACGCAGACTCGACAGCCGTCCGTGCAAGCAAAGCGCGCTCTTTTGCATACAGTATGTGTGTGCAAGCATAAAATGAAGGAAGCAGTGCAGCGTGACTTTCATTTCTCCTTGGCCCAGCCCTCTGCTCAAAGTCGGTTTGCCCCACTCCGATTTCAACTGTTCATTCTGTGCATGAAGGAATCTGCTAGGCCGGACGAGTGCAGAGGGAAACGGAAGAGGGATGGTCTCACACCTTCGAAAGGGAGCCCATGTGCTGTGGAATGGAAACGCAAGTGAGACCTGCTTCGCGCGCCGCATCGCCAAGCATCGCCAACGCCCTTCCTTGTGCACCTCCAGAGTCGCAATCTTGTCAAAGAATGCCAAGGAGCGAGTGTGTGACCGCAGTTTCGCCGGAGCGAGACAAAAGCCTGGGAAGCTCGCGGTGGCTGCATCACACGTACAAATCGACGGTCGAGTTCGGCTTTTGTCACACAAGGCCTTTGCTCGCCTCCTCCGCTCGCCATTTTCTCTTTTTCACTTCTCGGACAAGCCTGCAGGACACACGGCATTCGCAGCGCTCCAGCCGGGATGGAGTTACTCGAAGAGACGGGCACCGAGAGGCGTTTTTCGAGGAGCAGCCACCAGCGAGGCGTGGAGGGTTGTCCGGTCGCGTGACAACAACGACGTTCACTTGGCTCCTGTTTTCTTTCGGGAGTCTCAGCGGGAGCTCGGCAGGCTAGGGCGCCGCGACGTTACTGAGATCGCAAAGGTATATATATATACAGGACAGCTGCTGGGTTCTTCTTTTCGGCATCCCGCATCGTCTTTTGCTCTCGTCGGACAGAGTTCGCTAAGTTGGACCTTTGACCATAGATGCCGTCTTCACCTCGAACCCCGGGCGCACGTCGAGCACCGACCATGCACCTGCGCACCGTCCTGTCGACTTCACCATCTGGCTTCAACCTGCTGCCCACGCTGCGCATTACGTCTCTCCTCGTGCTGATGATACTCTTGCTCACCACGCTGCCCATCACCACCTCGGCACCGGTGCCGGAGCCTGAGCCGGGAACGATCGACCTGCTGCGGCTGCTCAGCGCGCGAGCTTCGGGCGCAAACACGGTCGAGTCGCTCGCACGCACCGAGGCCGAGCAAGCTGCACGGCACCTGCCCGTGCGCACGTACCGGGACGCCGAGGTGTACGTCGACAACGCCGTGAACCACGCGATCAACGATGCGGCCCGACAGCAGCAGCTACGCGACAGGCTGGGCGGCGTGGGCTCGCGGCGCGCGCGCGTCGTGCTGGCCAACAACGACGTCGCCCCGCGCCTGTGGACGGGCGCCGGCATCGATGGCAGACCGGGCACCCAGGCTCCTCCCAACACGCCCGAGCACAAGAACCGCTAACAAGTAAGCCGTCGTTTTATCTTGCGCGCGTCGACCGTCCTCCCCTCCCACTTTTGACGCTCCTGTACGTCGTGCTACGACACACACCTCCTCATGCACCGCAACGCACCACCACTCACTAAAAGCAGTGCCTGTGCACCAACAAAATTCAAATCCTCACGACCACAGAGTCATGCACATTCGAACGTCACACAGGTGCTTTGTGTCTGTGTCCCTGCGCGTCTGCCGATCTTCTTGGCATTGTCAAATGAGAGTGTTATGAGCCAAGAAAAAAACAAAGGTGATACCTCGAACAGACTATATACAATCTCGGCTCGCGCGCACCCGCTTTACACCTCAGGCGAAACCCAGAAGCTGAGCGCGGCAACGACATACAAACTGCACAGCATGGCGCCCTCCATGTAGTTGCTCTTTCCATCCTGCACCAGCGTGTTGACCAAAAACACGGCGGCGACGAGGATGACGGTCTCGAACGTCTCAAAGTACAGCGTCAGCGGCTGCTTGACCGCCCAACCCACGAGCACGAGGATAGGGATCATGCCCACACTAATCTGGATGCTCGAGCCGATGGCGATGCCGAGACTGATCTCCATCTTGCCCTTGCTGGCCATCCAGACAGCGGTAAGGTGCTCGGCCATGTTGCCGACGATGGGCAGCAGGATGGTGCCGATAAACGCCTTGGGGATGTGGTATTCGTTGGCGACCTCGTCGATGGCGCCGACGAGGTAGTCGGCGTTGAATGCGGTGAGCACCGTCACGCCGCCCAGCGCGATCATGGCGGCGAGCGGCGACATCTTAGCTTCCTCCTCTTCGTCGTCGTCCTCCTCTTCGTCGTCGTCCTCCTCCTCGGCTTCGTACAGGAATGCGTGCGACTTGAGCTGGAAGAACAGGTACAGCACGTAGATGCCCACGAGGATCAACGACGTTCCTCTCGAGATAAACAGCAGACCCGATTTGTCCTCTTCGCCGTGGACGATGGGTGCGTTGAGCTCGGCAAGCTTCTCCATGTTGCCGGCGAGCATGGTGCTGGACTTGATCGACATGTGGTACGCGGCGGGGATGGCAAGCGTGATGCAGCCCAGCGTCATGATAGACCCAGAAGCCTGCGCGGCGGTCTGCTGGAACGTGTTTTCGCTCCTGAACAGTCCACCGGCCACAAAGCTCATGCCGAGCACCAGCAGGATGTTGCTCAGGATCGAACCGATGAGGCTGGTCTGGACGATGCGCAGCTGGCCCTGCAACAGCGCAGCAATACCCACAATCAGCTCCACCGCATTTCCGAACGTCGCATTGAGCAGACCACCCAGCGTCTGGCCCAGTCGCAGCGAGACTTGTTCCGTTGCATCACCCAGGATCTTGGCGAGCGGGATGATGGCGAGGAAATTGAGCGAGAAGATCCAGATGGCAGGCCAGTGCGCGTGTTCGGCGACGATGCCCAGCGGCACAAAGACGAGGAAGACGTTGATCCATGAGCTCGTCAGGATCCAGTAGAGCGAGGTCACAATGTTGGGTTCCGAGTGGTGCGAGCCGCCTCGGCCATTGTGGCTGGGCAATCCATTGTCGTTGTTGTTGTTGGACGACACCAGGGGGGTTCGTTCGTTGGCCGGCATTCTGTCTAGCAATCTTGCGGATGGTGAGCGGATGACGATGATGGAGGGCAGAAAGCAAGGCTGTCGTCCGCTTCGTCCTCTTCCTCAGAGGCTGTGCTTGCTTTCATTTCAAAGCAATCGCGGTCTCTTTTTCTTTAGGGCAGCCGACGTCACACGTTGCGGTACACTGTGACATTGTGACATGGCTCTGTAACAGCTATTTTTACTCTTTTCTTTCTCTCGGAGCTAAGGCATGTCGGTGTCAAGGCAGTGTGTCTGCCTGCAATATCAGCTTCGCAGCGCTTCGAAGCTTGAAAATGACGAGTCTTGGCATTCTCGGTAAATTTGTGTGCCCTTTGACCCTGGCAGCAGCTTCGACTGGCCAACCGCGGTCGATCTGAATTCCAAATTTCAAAACTCAACTCACCCACATGCGTCGGTCATTTGCCATGTGAACACACGCACGCACGGTTCACGCTCAATTCACAGAACTCCAGCTTCTCACGATTCGCTCGCTCCCGGCAACGCTTCCTCGAACAGAGATTGATTGCCAGACAACAATGAATGCTACAGGACCGAACAGAATACAGTGTGGTTCGAGTCGCTAGGCCCCACCAGCAAGCTCGACAATCAAGCGCGTCGCACATTCCAAGAACAAAAACGGACTGTTGACCTCTTTCCTCCCCGCCGGTACAGCTGGAGCCAAGCTGGGCTTGATCCTCGTGCCATCAAACCTGTGCTGACCACCATGGAATCCGTGCTGCATCGCTTGCTGCGTCTCGCTCATCGCCTTGTCAAACGCCGCCTCTAGCTTGCTAACTTCCACGTCCGCTCCTTCGCCTGCCTTGTCCCCCGCATCTCCATCCACCGAGCCAGAGTCAGAGCTAGCGCCGCTGCCACTGGGCTCCATCTTACTGTACCCGACGTTGCGGAAGTCGACCAAGTAGTTGGTCGCATCCACATGGTACAATTGCAGATCCATGCGCACCAGCACATGGCCCACCTTCCACCGGGTCTCCAAGAAGAACAGCTCCTCGCTCTTGCTGCCAGCAGAGCCACTCCCGCCAGCGTTCTCTCCTTTCTCCTTGCCTTCTTCCCCTCCTGATGCTTCGTCTCCCGCCTCGCCCTCCGCCGTCGCCTTTGACCCCTTGGCCGGCCTGCCGACTGGCTTGGCCCTCCACTCCATCCCTAACGACTGCAGCGTGCGGTAGAGCTCGAGCATGATTTCCATCGGCGGGCTGCGTGATCGAATGCCAAAGTGCCATCGCGAGCGCGGCTTCTTATGCATCTGCGCCGTCACTGGCGGTGCAAGCGCCGGCGTCGGGGCACCGGAAACACCAGGAGATGAGATGGGCGTACACGACGGCCAAGACGTTTTTTCCGCCGAGGGCGTCGCCAGCCTCTCCGCCTCTCTGGTTCTTAAATATCCTGGAAGCGACGTCTCGAGCACCGCAATCCGCACAATCCGCTCGCCCGACGTGTCTTCCACATCCGTCAGGTGGCCATCCTCGTCCGTCAGCACTTCATCTTCGTCGCTCGCTAGAGTGTCGTTACCATCATCCGAAGGTTCCGGATCTGCAGCGTCCGTCATGAAAGAGTCGCCCTCGTCCTCGCACGCTGCTTGTGATTGTGCATGCGATTGTGCTGACGCTGGTAAAGGCGGCACTGGCTCCTTGTTGACCGGCGCCGCTGCAACAACGTCCTTGATGCGGTTCTTGCGCTTGATGCTCGTCGAACGACCCATGAACCCTTCCAGCCCTTCGTTCCACGCAGGCGGACTCTGTGCCAGGAACGTCTCCATGCCGTGCGCGTCCTCCATATGATGGATCTGCAGCATACGTCGATGATCACGAACCAGCTGATACGCAACCTTGACCTGATTGTCACCGGGCTCGGTGAGATGGTGCATCAACTCATCCCGGTTGAACCCAGCCATCTTGCCCACCAGCTCGTCCACAAGCTCATCCTCGATCACGCCGAGATCGCCCGTCACAATCGGCTGACTGCCTGGTCGACTGGAGGGTGCCGAGGTCTGCGAAGACGCACCACTGTTGGCTGCCGAGCTCGAGGTGGCTGGCGACGTGACATCCGCAGGTGAGCCCGTGTCGGCAGGCGAAGCCGTCATGCCAAAGTTAAAGCCTCGGTTCTCTGCTGCTGGTGTGGGAGGTAGAGGTCGGAGATACGCCGGCAGATCGACGTTGAACCACGGATGCTGCCTGATTTCTTGAATCGTGATTCGCTTGACTGGATCGACGATGAGCA
Organism: Sporisorium graminicola; assembly: GCF_005498985.1. NCBI lineage: Eukaryota > Fungi > Basidiomycota > Ustilaginomycetes > Ustilaginales > Ustilaginaceae > Sporisorium > Sporisorium graminicola. The sequence continues at coordinate 85,231 of NC_043729.1, forward strand.
TTTGGCTGAGCAAATGCCTCGCCTCTTGCGAAAGGTAGCTGGGAAGTGTATAGATGCCGTTGTTGATCTTTTTGAACAGCGTCGGAATGTATTCGTCGTCAAACGGCAGCCTGCCGCACAGCATGACGTACAGAATCACACCACACGACCAGATGTCGATCTCGGGTCCAGCATACAATCTGCCCGAGATGACCTCGGGCGCAGCATAGTTGGGACTGCCGCAGCTTGTCTTGAGGAAGTCGCCGTCGGTCATGATGTTGGACAGGCCAAAGTCGCCAATCTTGACGTTGAGGTACTCGTCGAGCAGCAGATTCTCTGGCTTGAGGTCGCGATGCACAATCTTGTGTCGATGGCAATATTCCATGGCACAAATGACCTGCTGAAAGAAACGCCTCGCTTCCTGTTCAGGCATGCGGCCGCGGTCGACAATATACTGGAACAGCTCGCCGCCAGCATATTCGATCACCATGATAATGTCAGTGGGCGTGGTGATGACCTCGTACAGCTTGATAATGTGCGGATGGCGCAGCAGCTTGAGGTATTGGATCTCACGCTTGACTCGCCCACCCATGTCGAGGCTCGAGATCTTGCGACGGTTGATGATCTTCATGGCAACGCGGTGACCTGTAAGAGCGTGCGTTGCCAGCTTGACTTTGCCAAAAGAGCCAGCACCCAGGGTCTGTTGCAAGATGTACTGCCCGATGCGAACGGGCTGCTTGGTGGATTCTTTACCGCGATGCACCGAGCCGGGACGGGAGGCATGTCGACTCGAAGAGCGGGAGGACGAGCCTACTCCGGAAGCTCTACGTTCATCTCGATGATCGGACGGCTGGCGCCTCGAGGCGCTAGAAGCCTCTCTGCCAGACATGATGGCTGTTCCCGGCTATGCGCGCTTTGCGAATGGTCGCAGTGTAATAGGAGGACCACTTCCGCTAGGTTGGTGCGATGATGCGGTGGGTGCTGTTCAAGGGAAAGGCGGTGGTGGAAGTGGATTGGGCATTCCGGGTTCGATGCTGTCGCACTGATTAAAGGCTATGCAGCTGGTGAGAGTCGAAGCTGCTGCTTATCGAATGCGTTGTGCGAACGGAAGGAGCCGCTGCAGTTGAGTTATAGGAGGCTTTCTGACGATGACGTCGAAGATCTCACCGCGCTAAAGCAGATACGGCCAGCTGACTAGCAAATGCGTTGCAATGGGAGCAGAACCGATGCTTGCGCTGGCTGGGTGTGGCGGTGCGACTGGCTGGCGTTCAGTAAATGAACCGGTGTCTGAGGAGTCAGCTATAGAGAAGGAGGAAGGATGAGGGAGGGATTGTGAGATGGATGATAGAAGTAAAGACATAAGTCCGCGAGCTGAATCTCTGTGTCTGTCTTCGTGCGCACACACTGCTGAAATGCAGTCCGAGACGCTTATGCGTGTGTCTCTGTGTGTGGTCTGTGTGTGCAGCAGTAGTGCGGTCTTCTGCAGCCTTGCAGCCTTTCACTTTTAAAATATTATCGTGAAATCTCTTCTTTTCAACTGTGCTTGTCTGCTGCCGCGAAGAAATCACATCATCCAGGCCTCGTGTGAGTCGCAACCGCCCCGCAACCCCGCAGTTCACATGCTTCACCCAAAAGGAAGGAAAAGATTAAGAAGCCCTTTGCGCTCTCTCAACATCTCGTCTTGCTTCGACCTCGATCGCTCAATGTACTGCCGCCCTTCACAGCCGTCAGCAGATTATGTCAAAAGCATTAGTAACGATTAATCCGGAACATAGATGAGAAGAAGGGCCTCGCATACTAAAAGAATGGTGAAGGCGCCGCGTCTAAAGCTGTCATCGCAGCAAAGCACTCGAGAGCGGACGAACAGGCTTGGTGTTTTCGAGCTGCAGCGCATACTCGAAGCATTCTCGCGCCCTCTGTGCCCGCTGGCTCCTCTGAACCGCCTGCCCCAAGAACAGCCACGCCTCGCTCGAGTCCCATCCGGCGCCCTTGGTGGTCGTCGTCAACAGGCCTTCCGCCAGGCTCACCGACGACAGATCCTTGGCCATGGCGCTCAACGTCGCCTCGGCCGTCGACTCGTGCTTGTTGGTCGACGCATTTCCACTCGCAGCGTGGTGTTGGTGGTACGTCGCAGCATCGTGCTTTGGTTTGAGCTCCGGATCCGCGAGGAACAGTCGCGCGAGGTGTACTGACGCAGCCACATCGGCACTCGAGCACGCCAGCGCTTTATACAGAGAATCGACCGCAAGCCGATTCGAGCCGTTGTTGGCAAAGTATAGCGACAGCTGCACCCACACATCGGCCAGGCCCGGCTGCAGTCGTTCCGCTTCTTGGATTGCAGATCGACTCTCCTTGAGCTGGCCAGCGCGTCGGAAGCTTGCCGCCGAGAGCAGCCAGATCTTGGCCAGCGCGAGCGATTGCTTCTTGAGGTGCTCGAGTGTTCGCTCGGCGCCTGACCGCGACAGATCCTCTTCATCCGCGTTGCCGAACTGCATACCTGGCAAGATGGCCGCATTGCTCTTTTGCGTGCCCACCGCAGCGCTCACCGACCTTTGTGCATACGATCGTGCGCGACCCGCCGTCGTCTGCGAACGTGCCAGCACCGTATCGTTGCTATTCTCGCCTCCCACAGCTGCCAGCGAGCCGTATCGACGCAATCCACCCATATCCTTCGAGGCCCGAGCATTAGTGACTTCTCCCGCTGACGATGCCGAAGCTGAAGCTGCCGCAGCAGCAGCAGCATACGGAAACACGCGGTGGAAGTAGGAAAACAGCTCCTTTTGTCCAGCAATAGCGCTCTCGACTCCATCGTTGAGCTCTTCCAATGCGTTGTACGTCATCATGAGCCGCAGGATCGACTCGTTCCTCTCAAGAGGGCGTGGCGGATAGTCGACGCTCAGCAGCTGCGAAGCTGCAAAGTTGGCAGGCGAAGTACCATTGACCGCACCCGTGCTGGCTCCCTTGTCGTCTTTGTCGCACTCGTCCAGCGCAACCTCGGCAATCTTGAACGCATCCTTGTACTTTTTCTGCGCGGAAAGCAGAAGCACGAGCAAATGCCACGACTCGACATCCGCAGGCTCGAGTTCGACCGCTTTGCGAGCCGACTGAATGGCAGAATGCACGTCGCGCAACTCGGCCTGCAGGAAGGCGAGCTGGTAGAAAGCCTCGGAGGACTGGTCGTCGAGCCGGGCAGCCGTGGTGAGCTCGGCGAGCGCCTCGGACTGCAACACGGGTCTGCGAACCGGATCTGCCACCTGGATGGCCAACCCTGCTTTGACAAAGCCACTGACACGCTTCAAGCGGGCCAACAACTCGGCACTCTTCTGGAAGGCAGGCTTGAACTTGCCCTCGTTGTCCTGCACCACCGCGAGCGCCTTGGACGCAATCTTATTGGCAAGCGCAAAGTCGTTGGCGTGGCGTCCTACCATGTAGGCGCCGTGTGCGAGCGCGTTTGCGTAAACCTCGTCCGGGTCGTGGTCCCGGGAAGAGGTAGTGCTGGTGCCGTTGGCCTGCTGCTGCTGCTTTTCGTGATTTCCCTGCTGATGCTTCTCGCCGTTTTGCTTGGTCTCCGCCTCTTGACCGTGCGAGTTGGCATCAGAGCTGGATTCGGCTTCGCGTGCCTTTTCGACGAGCTGCACATACGCTTGCAAAGCGCGCTTGGCCTCATCAAAGCACTCGGCGGCAAAGAGCACCTCGACCAGGTAGCGTGCGATGCGCTGCGAGTGGAAGGTGAGTTCGACAAGGCCGTGCAGGATCTCGGCGACTTCGTCGGCCTGCTCGCCTCCGAGCCCACCATTGATACGCCACGCCTTTACCATCTCGTCGGCAAAGTCGAGCACCTCTTCGTTGATATGGCCAGCTTTGGGGAAGGCGGTGGACTTCTGGAGCGAGTTGAAAGCCGCTTTTTGAGCTGTGAGCGACTCGTTGGACCACGACACCGTGGGCGGACGCAGCTCTCGGTAAGAGCTGGGGCGACGCTTGGAGACGGTGCGCGAGGTGACGCGGGCCGAGGTGAATGCAGGAGCAATGCGCTGGGCGGCAGGGTCGCGGTGGAGACGCTCGGATTCATAGTCGCGGATCTGGACGCGCGAGGCAACGGTTGCGACCACCGAGAGCTGGTACGCCTTGCTCCTCCAATCATCGCGACTGGGCGGTGGCAGCTCTGGTGGATCGACATAGGTGCCTAGCTCGGCGGAGCGGTTGAGGACGCGGAGATAGTAACGGTGAATGACGTTGCGCTGCGGCAGACGGAACTCGGCGTGCCAGCGACTTGCGTGTGCCTGGTAGGAACGGAGCGCATTCAGACTCTGTACGGGTTCGCCAGCACGGATGGAGAGGAGCGAGTTGCGGTAGAGGGCGACCTCGGCCCACCTCTCGATCTCGTCGGCCTGCAGACCCCGAAGCGCGTTGGCCTTTTTGCCGCCACGCACGGCCTCATGCAGCTCAATGGCTCGGGCGAAACCGGCGAGAGCAAAGGGAGCGTAGCCAGGCTCGTTCTTGGAGAAGAGGAGGCGCTCGTTGGCCATGCCGTAGAGGGTGAAGCCTTGGATGACGAGACCAGTGAGTGCGCTGTTGTGGATCTCCGGGGTAGCGGCTGATTCGCCGGCGGTTTCCATGAACCTCTCGCGGTGGATGATGTCGACCGCCTCGTCGTCACGGCCGAGGGTGAAGAGAGCCAAGACACGCAATGAGACTGCGGCAGCGCGGTTGGTGCCGTCGCCGTACTCGAGGACGCGGTCTGCGATCTGGGTGACGCTTTCAGTGGACCAGCCGACGCCCTCTGCTCCGGGCTGCATGAGAGGTGGGAAGAGCGTCGCATCACCCGTGCGTGGATGGAGCTTATAGTCGTTCAAATGCGAGGCGTCCGTGTAATCCGAGTCAATATAGAAGTTGTGGATGTTGGCTTTTAGCTCTTGTTCGATCGATGCTAGTGCAAGCAGAGCTGAAAGGGGTCGAAGAGAGAGAGAAGGCGTCAGTGTTTCCATTGCTAAGCAAAAGGGCTGACAACGGAGCTTTGACACCCACAGGGCTTGTCCGCATTGTGTTTGCCGAACTTGCGCAGAAGCTCCTTCCAAGGCAAGGACTTGCCAGACTGGCTTGGCTGTTCGCTGAGCCAATTACCGCGCAGTCTGGCCGAGTCGAGCTCCTTGAGGTAGAGCTCGGACTTGTTCTGTAGGAGAGGAACAGGCAGATTTGCAAGAGATTAGTCACACCGAGGCTTCCGAATGGTAGACTGCTCTTGTCTGGACTTACGGATTTGGACATGATGAGGGCTGTTACCGTCCGAAGGATGTGTTGGCGTATAGATCGCTGATAGAACGAATGACGAGCTGAGAAGCAGCGCTAAGAGTCCAGACTGGATGCGACGAGATTATCCACGGAGTCCTCGATCTTGCAGTTGCTAAGCCGCTGCAGGATGTTCGTTGTTTGCACCGAGAAGCGACGGGAGCGAACGGGTATAGCAATCGGTGTCAGCTTGAAGGTGACAGAGCCAAACGAAGCCGATGACGAGGATGGTGGTAGGTGAGCTGCAGTGCAAGTGCAGGGCGGATGGACGAGGACGAGGGCGAGGGCGAGGGAACGGAGAGACGAGAAGAGAAGCAAGATGAGAAGAAGCGACGATGCGCCTGGAAGTGCTCGCGAGCGAGCGAGCGTGCGTGCGTGCGTGCGTGTGCTCTTGGACGACGACGACGACGACGACGAGGACCAAGCTAAAGCCGAGAGGGAGCAGCAGCAGCAGCGGTTCAAGGCAAAGGGAAAGCTGTCAAATCTCTCGAACTCGGCTCAGTGCGTTTGTGGTTGTAGCAGCAGCAGCGGCGCACTAGAATGAACCGTGAATGGGCGGGAATTGCGCACGTCTCCTCCTATTCCGTCACACGGCGAGAGGCTCTCAGATGTAGAGTGTGTGTGTGTGAGAGTGGAGCAGCTGCTCTAGCTGAGTCCGAATTTTGAAAACGAGCCGTGCGCCTTTTCTTTCTTGTCTTGGAAAGAAGGAAAAACACGTCCTGCGGCTGCCTCTTCACGCAGATTAGACCGTCCGCTCTCGCTCCCTTCCTTCACTGCGTGACCTCATCCTCGACAGCTTTTTCACTCTTAATCTCATTGAATGCACGAGGTGGATCATAATCCTTGAGCCGACCTCACTTTCCTAACCGATTTTATTAGAAATAGAGTCAGTCGTTGAAAGTGGAATCAGCCATCAATCGCCGTTCTCCCCCCCCCCTTCGAGCAATCATCACTTGTTCTTTGAGCGAATGGAGGAAGGCCAAAAAGGGGATGCTGCTTGGCTTTGAAAGGATGAATGGCAGCAGGGGAGCTTTGGCTTTTCAAGCCATGACAGAACGTCTAAAGCTGGGGCAAGACAGTTGGGTGAATTCGTTTTTTTTTTTTTTGGTCTGTGAAAGCTTTTGCTCGCCCACGAAAGCTTCCCCGCAAAACAAAATCGGGAACCGACGCCGTTGGCCCAGTCAACCGCTCCATCCTCTTTCCGCCAGATCTTCTCTTCTTCACCCGGCTCTTCCGCGGCTCGCCCTGATCGTGCACGTTCAGCTGTACTGTCTCGCACCCAGCAAAGTCGCCACCGGCTTCAAGACCAAGACTGCTTAGACTGAATGAGGAGCCTTCGTGTTAAACTTTGCCCCATCCTCTTCAACCGCCCCAACGCTGCTGGCCTGCCTTCATTGTATATTGAGCCCTCTCCAGCACATCAAACGCACCCATTGCAATCCGCACCTGACACAGACATCGCACGGGAGTATTGTAACATAGCTAAGTAATTTCAAGAGACAAAGAAAAGGGTTATGTTGATCACTTGTGTATCAGGAAAGAAAGAAGAACCGAAAACAGGAAACGGGCAAAAAGTTTGGACGCTGTCGAGCACCAACCGGTAAGCTGAGAGAAACAACAGCCAACAGCCAATACACGCAACACCGACATGAAAAGCCGACATCTCGACCCGGCTCAAAAGCAAGCACGGCATCGAGACTAGAATCTGGTCGTTGCAGCGAGCTTCTGGCTATTTACTGTCCACTTCCTACCGCTGGACGCTCGACGCTCGACACTCGAAATCGAGAAACACCGCAGCGACCGCGCGCTTACTCCTGGACGAGCTCCTCCTCCTCGATGTACTCGCCCTCAATGTCCTCATCCAGAGCCGAGGCATCCTGGTACTGCTGGTACTCGGCGATCAAGTCCTGCAAGTTGGACTCGGCCTCAGTGAACTCCATCTCGTCCATGCCCTCACCCGTGTACCAGTGCAAGAAAGCCTTGCGCTTGAACATGGCCGAGAACTGCTCCGAGATACGCTTGAACACGTCCTGGATCGCGGTCGAGTTACCGATGAACGTGACCGACATCTTGAGGCCACGAGGAGGAATATCACACTGCGCCGTCTGCACGTTGTTGGGGATCCACTCGACGAACTGGGTCGAGTGCTTCTGCTGGAAGGACTGCATCTGGTCCTCGACGTCCTTCATCGACACCTTGCCACGGAAGTAGGCGGCGCAGGTGAGGTAGCGGCCCAGACGCGTGTCGCAGGCGGTCATCATGTTCTTGCTGTCAAACGCCTGCTGCGTAATCTCGGGGATGGTTACCGCGCGGTACGACTGCGAGCCGCGCGCGGTCAGAGGCGCGAACCCGACCATGAAGAAGTGGAGACGAGGGAAGGGCACCATGTTGACGGCAAGCTTACGCAGGTCCGAGTTGAGCTGACCCGGGAAACGCAGGCATGTCGTAACACCGGACATGACGAGCGAGACGAGGTGGTTAAGGTCTCCGTAGGTGGGCGCGTTGAGCTTGAGCGTCTTGAAGCAGATGTTGTACAGCGCCTCGTTGTCGATACAGAAGGTCTCGTCCGAGTTCTCAACGAGCTGGTGCACCGAGAGAGTAGCGTTGTACGGCTCAACCACCGTGTCCGACACCTTGGGCGAGGGAAGCACCGAGAAGGTGGCCATCATGCGGTCCGGGAACTCTTCGCGGATCTTGGAGATGAGCAGGGTGCCCATACCGGCTCCGGTACCACCACCGAGCGAGTGGGTGATCTGGAAGCCCTGGAGCATGTCACAGTTCTCGGCCTCCTTGCGGATGACGTCAAGCACCGAGTCGACGAGCTCGGCACCCTCGGTGTAGTGACCCTTGGCCCAGTTGTTGCCGGCACCGGACTGACCAAAGACAAAGTTGTCGGGGCGGAAGAGGCCACCGAGCGGGCCCGAACGGGTCGAGTCCATGGTACCGGGCTCCAAGTCGACGAGGACGGCACGGGGCACGTACTTGTTGCCGCTGGCCTCATTGTAGTAGACGTTGATGCGGGCGAGCTGGTCGTCACTGGTGCCGATGTAGTTACCGTTGTGGTCGATTCCGTGCTCGTCCGAGAGCACCTCCCAGAACTTGGTACCGACCTGGTTACCACACTGACCGGTCTGAAGGTGGACTGTGGGCGTTGAAGAGGATGGCGGACAGCAGATTCGTGGAGGGAGACAGAGTTGGCGGTGGGTGATGAAAGGTGAGAAGAGGACACGTGTCAGAAGATCGATGCATCGTACGGAGCTCGATCTCTGCTGGTGGAGAGCGTGATGACTTACCAATCTCGCGCATCTTGAAGAAAGGTTAGAAGAAGGTTCGAAGGTGGGTCCTGGTTTGTTGGATGACTGGGTGGTGGCAATGAGTAGAAAAGGACGAAAGGTCAGCCAGCTGAGCTACTTGCAGAATTGTACCGCTCGAGAGCGTATGTGATGAAAGGAAGCAGGGAAGCGCTTCGGGAGGCGGTGTGGATGGAAGCTGAAGAAGTGTCGCAGTTGATTGCACTTGCTGGCAATCCATGAGTCCCTTTTGCTTGTCCTTCCCGCCGAACGCCTTGTCCCCAACGACTTCTTTGTTGTGCGCGACGGACGAGACCAAGTCCTGAACGAGCAATAGTGCGGTCTCATAACCCATCAAGCTTGCTCCCTCTCCATCTCACGAACTGGTCTGGCTACATCGACCCAGCATCGACGCGTGCTCTGAGCTTGGTAAACGATGTCATGATAATAGGTGCAGCTGTCGGAACGCCGATAATCGTTCGGAGAGTGCTGAGAAGACAGTCGTATGGCGTGCCCTGTGCTGAGTGCATCGTGCTGGTGTATGCGATTTCTGCTGATCACGGCAGTCGTGTCGCCGCGGATGATGATATGCCTGTTGCTTGATAAATGATTGCGGCACAACTTACAGCTTACTATAGGTGACGAAGCGAGGAGGGTAGTGCGCCTACTGTCGAAACGAAGGTGGTGATGGGAATTAGGTGGAGAAAGAGGAGGTCGCCGGGAGAGGAAAGGTGAAGATGGTGGTCGGTGGTGATCATACAAGCGGTAAGGCAGGCGCGCGGTCACCAACTCAAAGCTGGCTGACTGGCTCACTCACCGACTGGCAGGCTGGCTGGCTGGGCGAGGGGAAAGAGGAAATTCACACTTGGCTCTCTGTCCCGAAAAAGTGTTGGACTGCGACGGCGACGAACGGACACACACACACACACGCACGCCTGTCTCTTCCAAACTGACACAGACACACACGCACGCACGCTTGCTTTCCCACTCTCACACAAGTCGGGGACGACAAGAGGGCGCGCGCGGCCACGCTTCTCCTCAAGAGAGAGAGTCGCAAAGTGTTGTTCTTTTTTTCTTTTTCCCTTGCTTCTCCTCTCGTGCAGAGCGCTCTCTCGGACTCAAGATTAGCCTCTGCTGTTGATTTTCAATTCAGAACCGGTTCGAAAAGGGAAATAGCAGGCTGGCACGCGTCCGATATATTCAAATACAAATCCACAGTAGAGAGGATTTGCGAAGCACGTCCGAATTTCGCGCCAAAGCGCCCGTATCCTCCTCAGCTTTCGCATTTGAGGAGACTGTTCGACTGCCACCCAAGAATGAGCACGGAGTTTCCTCATCCTGTATTCGTTCAGCTTGGCTGTCGCTGTATTCCTTTGCCTTTATGTTTACAAAGCTGATCAGGCAGCTATCGAAGCTTTCAGTACCAATATGAGAACGTCTTGCTGAAGACAATCGCTATAGACAGGCAAGCTAAGAGCATCATTGCTGGAGTGCACACACGATGGAGAAGTGGCGGGTTAATGTGACTTTAGAGAGGAAGGTACGCGCGCGCTCTGCTGTCTTTGAAAGGCAAAGCTTTTCCTTTTTGTAATCACACATTCCAGAGAAAAACAACCGTTCGAGTGTGGGACGCGTCGCGCGTAGCGAGTGCATGGGCCAAATGCATTCGTAGTATCGGCGATTCTAGAGCAGATCGGGAAAAGATCGTTGCGCCTCTGCGTGCTTTGACTCAGTGCCTCGATGCTCACTGGCTTTTCCGAACTGCGTTGTTCTGGTCAGTGATAGCCTTGTAAGATCTCGTACGATGCGTCTTGCAGTACTGGTATGAGTCGCAGCTTGACCATCGAGCAAAAAAGGCGTGAGGCAAGAGCGTCTTTTTTTGTGCCTTCTTTCTAGGTCTGCTTTTGTGTGTTTAAATGTAGAGAGTATCTAATCATTGCGCCCACCTCCTTCAAAGGTTTCAACGTGGCGCCATCACCTCGTGTAGTCATTTACATCCTGGTGCCCGTTTCTCAATCGACCAAGGTCATGCGTTGCACGATGCCATTTGTATAGGAAGCTGCTAGAAGTACAGAGTTGAAGTCGGGAGCGAGATGGTAAGCGATTGGCGTGCCCTTGAGCCCATTTGAGTGACGTCTTCAACCGATGGGCTTGATCTTGAAGTGCATTGAGATGAGGCTGAAAATGAGACACTGTAAGCGATCGCAATGGTGCAAGAGCCGCCCGTTCGTGGTTAGAGGCAGAGGTGAACGGGTGTCAGATACGGATGCCTTCCTACACCAATTCCTAAGCCCGCCTCAATGCAGCATGAACACTTACCTTGAGATCCTGTACCAAGTAGTACATGACTCTGAGACCTTCTGGATCGTCGCTATCTTGCACGTCGACTAGTGAGCCGATTTTTGCCGTCTAGCGATCCCGTGTGCAAACATCAAAAGCGACGGTCAGCATTGCAGCTACGAATTAATCTTCAAGGACGAGCCGCGCCGAACCACTCACCTCGAACGAAATGTGCTCTTTCCCCAACCTGACTTCAAGCTCCTGCCGACCCGTAGCGTTCTTCTTGGGCCACTTCGCATCGTCTTCCTGCATGATCTCGCTTTCCTCCACAATTCGCCTCAGCTCGCTCACCATCAATGGGCTGATCCACACTGTCGATTCGTCCAGCGCGAGAAAGAGATTGCCGCAGAGTCAGTAGATGGGTGAATGTCAAAGTGTGTTTGTGCTGTTCTAGGAGTACGAGGGACTTACTCTCTTTGCGGATGAGGCTGTCGTTGCGGTAGTTCGAGTTGTTTGCGTAGCGTAGTCGACCGCGCGAGTATTCGAATTCAAGAAACTCGTGGCCGTGTCTGCCTTGATGGCCGGTGCTGTGATGCGAGAAGAGCCACAGGTTGGAAGTGGAACGGAAGGGTCAGTGACAGTTCCCGCTGATTCTGGACGGTTGGGTGTGGTGCGGGAGAAGTGCTCCGAAATGCTTACTAGTATCGAACGTAAAAGTCAGACATCTGTGTAGTGCTGCCCTCTCGCTTGACCTTGCTTTGGTTCCTTCTGGGTCGGTCGATATGCTGGCGGCTTCGTGATACGGTGATAGACTCCTTGTGCCTTGATAAGTGATCGTGGTTGCCATTAAGTGTCTTGCTGGGAGGTGCGAGGGAATGATGAGCTCATGACAAGTGAGCAAAGCAGGTTGTCCACGCTCAATCCGAAAGAACATTTTCAGATTTCCGGGAATCGGAGGTGGAGTTTTTCTTCTGAGAATCAGGGTTCAACGACTTGATGCATGCCTTTCTCCCTTCCTTGCTCCAATCACCTCTGCCATGACCTGCGACACTCAAGCCGTCACATCATGAGCCGGCCTCCATCCAAGCGGCGGCGCTTCTACGATCAGTTTCCGACAAGCGCGATCGACCAGGACGATATCTTCTCAACACCTTCAGCCGCTCACATCTTTGGAGCCGCTTCCGCTTCCGCTTCGACGTCTCGCTATAGCCCCACGCCCGACGAGCTACATCCCACCTCGTACGAGATCACTCTCAATCACAATGCCCAGCTCAAGCGATCGCTTCACCCCTCTTCATTCTGCTGTGCAGATGGGGAAAGGAAGGAATACGGAGCGCGCCTGGTCACATGGACGAGCAGCTGCGGCACACGGGAAGTGACAAGTGATCGATACGACGCCGTACACCTGCTGTCGGAACTGCCCGAGAAACCACTGATTTGCAGAGTCACCAACGTAGACGAAGACGATAGAGGCTGGTCGGACCTAGACAGCGATACAGAAGACCTTTTCTATATGACCTCTGACGAAGCTGCCACTTTCACACATCAAAAAGCAAAAGCCGCAATGGAAGCACAACACACTGCACGCTTGGCCCAACTCGACTCTCCCGCCCCCTCCCCTCCTCCTCCTACCTCTACGACAGCGGAAGACGCAATGCCACCTCCGCTGAGCAAATCTCAGTTCGAACTGATGCAGAAGACTGCAAAGGTCGTGTCCTCTTCGACCAACGTTTCGCTGCTCGAACTCAAGATCCTCGCCAATCACGGAGGTGATCCTCGATTCGCTTTCTTACGAACGGATGGTGGGGAGCAGCGCAGGCTGGGTCAGATTTGGAAAGATTTGAAGGCTCGGCAGGGTGAGGTGAGCTACGAAGAGGCGCTGAAGATGTGCGATGACGGGGGCGGACGCGGGCAAGGTGCAAAGTCCAGCAGTGGTGGGGGGCTGGTCGCATACGGTGATAGCGATAGCGACAGCGAGAACGAGTCGGACATTCAGCCTAGGGAGAAGGAAGCAGAGACTACAGAAGCAACAGTAGCAATACCAGCCGCAGATGTGATACCAGCAGCAGATGAACAAGACGCAGCATTACTCAAAAAACAAAAGCAAGCCGAGCGTCTAGCACGGGCCAAACTGTGGCTCCAAACCCGATCTTCTCAACCCACCTCAGCATCCGCCTCTAAACCTCCCATCTAGTATGTAGCCACTCACACGTTGCGTTTCACTTGACCTGCGAAACTCAATGACACGGTCGATACACTCGACCGACGAGAGAAGAGAGTGGTGATGAATGACCGAGTTATTTTCTTGTTGACGAGTAGGCAAAAGGGAATACTATTGAAATACACTGGTGTAGAAAGCAGAGAAAGGTGGAAAAATGCTATGCATAGACAGACGACGACGGTTGTGTTAGAAGACGTCTTGCTTTTGGTTTGAGGTGAGACTGGCCGGCGGGAGCATTTAGAATCCCATACCTCCCATGCCGCCCATGCCACCCATACCGCCCATACCGCCCATACCACCAGCAGGGCCCTTCTCCTCTGGAGCCTCAACAATGCAGCACTCGGAGGTGGTGAGCAGCGAAGCGACACCGGAAGCGTCTTGGAGCGCAGTCTTGACAACCTTCAAGGGGTCGAGGATACCGGCAGCGATCATGTCCTTGTACTCGCCGACGCTGGCGTCGTAGCCGTAGGTGAAGTCACCGGGCTTCTCGAGCAAGCGGCCGACGACGACGGAGCCCTCCTCACCGGCATTCTCGACGATGGTGCGTGCGGGGCGGGTAAGAGCAGCCTTGAGCATCGAGAGACCGAGCTGCTGGTCAAAGTTGGCGGTGGCGACCTCGTTGAGCGAGAGCGAAGCCTTGAGCAGAGCAACACCACCACCGGGGAGCACACCGGCCTCGACGGCGGCGCGGGTAGCGTTGAGGGCGTCGTCGTAGCGGTCCTTCTTCTCGCCGACCTCGACCTCGGACGAACCGCCGACCTTGATGACGGCAACACCGCCTGAAAGCTTGGCGAGACGCTCCTGGAGCTTGGTTCGGTCGTATTCGGAGGTGGTGGTGTCGTTGATGGCGGCGCGGATCTGCTCGCATCGCTGGGCGAGGCGGTCCTTGTCGCCCTCGCCGTTGAGGAAGATAGTGTCCTCCTTGGTGATGGTAACGGCGCCGGTGTTGCCGAGCATCTCGGGGGTGGCACGGTCGAGCTTGGTCTCGAGCTCGTCCGAGAAGACCTGGGCGCCGGTAAGGATGCCCAAGTCACCGAGGATGCTCTTGCGGTTGTCACCGAAGCCGGGCGCCTTGACAGCAGCGACCTGGAGCTGTCCGCGGAGCTTGTTGAGGATGCAGGCAGCGAGGGCCTCGCCGTCAACGTCCTCGGCGATGATGAGCAGAGGGCGACGAAGCTGAGCGGCGGCTTCGAGCGAAGGGAGGATGTCCTGAAGAGCCGAGATCTTCTTTTCCGAGAGGAGGATCAGAGGCTTCTCAAACTCGACCTTTGCGGTCTTGACGTCGGTGATAAAGTAGGGCGAGATGTAACCGCGGTCGAAGCGCATGCCCTCGGTGATCTCAATCTCATCCTCGAGGGTCTTTCCCTCCTTGACCGTGATCACGCCCTCCTTACCAACCTTCTCCATGGCGGTGGCGATGAGCTGGCCGACGTGCTGGTCGCCGTTGGCCGAGATGGTAGCGACCTGGGCAATCTCGGCTGAGGTAGTGACTGCGCGCTTGTTGGTCTCGAGGAACTTGATGACGGCGTCGACACCGGCCTGGACACCTCGTCGGAGGTCCATGGGGTTGCAGCCGGCGGCGACGTTCTTGACACCCTCGGCGTAGATGGCGCGGGCGAGGACGGTGGCGGTGGTGGTGCCGTCACCGGCGATCTCGTTGGTCTTGTTGGCGACGTCCTGGACAAGACGGGCGCCGAGGTTCTCGAATTTGTCCTTGAGGGTGATGGACTTGGCGACGGTGACACCATCCTTGGTGATCTTGGGACCGCCGAAGGGCTGCTCGATGATGACGTTGCGGCCCTTGGGGCCGAGGGTGACCGAGACGGCGTTGGCGAGGAGGTTGACACCGTTGAGCATGGCGGCACGGCCCTCGTTGCTGAACTTGACCTCCTTGTGAGCATTGGCGACGAGCGAGGTGGAGAAGCTGCGTCCCTGGTTGGAAGCGGCCTTGCGGGCCGGGGTAGCGGCGTTGCGAAGAAGCGACATGACGGGCTGCGGCTATGGGGAAGTATTGGGAAGGGTGCGAAAGGTGATCCTCCTTGACTGCGTCGTCGATGATAACGAGAGAGAGAGAGAACAAGCGGGGGAGGAGGGAAGCGGGTGGTGTAAGGATAAAGGGAGGAAGAAGAGGAAGAACAGGCAAAGGTAGAGCTGAGCCGGGTCTGTGTGGCTGGCTGATTGGCTGCAGCTTTGCTTGCCGTCCAACCGTGTTGGAAGAACCACTCGCACACACTCCAAAGCGAGACACTTTTTTTCCGCCCACAAAGGCTCAGGATCTAGCCGGCCGGACGACTCTATTTCGCAACGAATACCGGAAGCTTAAGCCTTTGACCCGATTCAGAGCAAGCTGGGAGTGTCGAGCTGATTGGCTCTCTCTTTGTGGCTCAACGAGGCAGTTCTTGTTTCTTCCAGAGTACAACCTTTTCTTCTGGACAAGGGAAAAAAAAAGGGAAGAGCTGAGCCTCCGCCGCCGCCGCCTTCAACTCCACACTTTCCCGATCCTTTGCCAAAAGAAATTATTTTTTCAAACAGAAGCTTCCTCAGCCTTCTTCTCCTCTCTTTTCTTTTCGCCGGCTTTTCACCGACCGCTTACTCAATTTTCTGCTTAACCGCTGCTGCGCCTCTGAGGGGACAAAAAAAGAAAGCAAGAAAGGATCACGGTTTGGCCCGATCTGGTCCTCTCTCCACACTCTTGGAAAGCAGAGGTCTGTGACTGGGTGCGGGCGGGCTTAGCGGACAGAGTCAGAAATTGCATTCTGCCATGCTATCCATGATGCCTTGCCAGGAACCGGCTCTCGAAGCTTCCAGACCGAATTCGAACGCAGAGCGGGGTCGAGTGACATTCTCCAAACAATGCTCCGCTTCACGATGCCAGGAGCAGCAGACGAGATGCCAGACCCGAAGATTAAGCTTGTGATGAAGTAGTTGTGGTCAGAAGTGCGAATGAGAAGGAAAGCGTTTTCAGTCCGGGTCCCGAGCTTTAATTTTCGAGCTTCTCAACAGCGCTTCTTACCAGTTGCCGTCTGTGTCAAGTTGGCGAGACTGCTCAGCGTCGCCTTGACATTCGACATCATCCTTCTGACCCCATCTCGTCTGCCTTTGCAAAACACAATAGTCACAATGGTATGTAGCTCGTCGTAATTGGTCGTAGCAAGACGGTTCTTGCTGCTGCCAGAGTCAATAGCGAGCAGCATGGCTTCCTCCGACTAAAGACGATGGCTGGGAACGCCTCTTACTGACCCTCGTCTCCTTCCTTGTCTACATCGCCTTCGCTTCATCCGACGCCATTCTCACGGATTCCCATTCGATTCGGCCACACAACCCGTACATTCTCCTCGCTTTTTCGCTTTACGCAGGCCACTCAGTCCACCATCCGCTCGATCAAATCGGTCGTTCCCCTGCTCGACCGCGTCCTGGTGCAGCGCTTCAAGCCCGAGACCAAGACCTCTTCGGGTATCTTCCTCCCTTCCTCGGTCGCCTCGTCGCCTCTCCCCGAAGCTAGCGTCATCGCCACCGGCCCCGGAGCTCCCGACAAGGATGGCAAGATCGTGCCCACCTCGGTACAGTCTGGTGACAAGGTGCTCCTCCCAAGCTGGGGCGGCAACTCGATCAAGGTCGGCGAGGACGAGTACCTGCTCATCCGCGACTCGGAGATCCTCGCCAAGATTAACGAGTAACTCTCTCGCAAACCAGAAACAAATACAATCCCGGCCCTTCCTCACTCTGTACCATCAGCAACCGGCCCTCCCACCAAAACCTTGACCTCAAGACAAGATGGAAACAAAGCATGTTCTAGGGTACACCCATGGCTCTGTCTCGAAATCTCATTTACCACATGATGTGCATTCACTATCCTCACCACTCGACACCTCATTTGATCGCTCCAGGCGTTGTGTGGCACTTTTAATCAAGCTTGCGACCGTCACTGTTGCATTTCAGCTTACACGGTTTCATCCATCACCACCATCCACGTCATCTGCGGCCGACTTGACAGCGGTCGAGCCTTTAGAAGCAGCTGATGAGGGCACGCCGATCAGATGTCGACTCACCGCAGCCAGTCCTCCGTATGCGCCCGTTTCCAGTCCACCCACTACACCCACGAACGAGCCTCGCTTGCTCGTCGCTGGCATCGCCGGTCTCTTTGGCTCCTTCTTGTCGTCGTCCTTGCCTGCTTCCTCTGACTCGGCTGCCCCTTCTTGAGTCGCTTTGTTGTGTGTTTCGTCGTATGCTTCGCGTGTGATTGCATTGAGCGAAGTTGTTTTCAGAGCGCCGGCCAGTGATGCCCCCATCCACGCAAGCAGGTTGGCCGCAAAAGCAGGTGCGGATCCTCCTTGACCGCCCTTGCTGCCCTTGCTGCCATGCTCCAGCTGCGACATGTCAGGCCAAGGATCATTCAACACTGCTACTGAGCGGTGCAGCCCTGAGCCCCGCGCCTTTTCTTTGTCCTCGCTTTGCCCATTGGTCTTGAGCTGACGGAAAGCATGTCGGTCGAACGACAGTTGCCCACCCGGTTGCTCTGCCTTTTCGATAGCCATAGCCAGCTGAATTCGGAATCGGTTCGCAAAGCCAGGCAGCATCGCCGTGCCGCCAGATACAAGGACGTTTTCGCACATGGTGCGACGCAGGTCGATGGGGAGCTTCGAGATGGCCGAGACCGTCATCTGGATGAGACCGGGATCGTCGTGGTCGCCTTTGTCAAACAGGAATTCCGCAGCTCGTTCACGCAGCCAGCCCGGAATCGCAATCACGCCAGATACTTGGCTAGGAGCAGATGCCCCAGTGAAAGTGGACGACGACGACGAACCGGGCGGAGCCGAGACGCTTTGAATAAGCGAAGCGGTGCCTTGCGGGTCAACAGAGTTCGGCGTCACTGCAAAAGTGAAAGGTGTGGCAGTGGAAGCGGATGAGTACTTCCGAAGAATGGAAGCTGCTGACCCTGCGCTTAAGTCCGTCGACTCGACTTCCAGTTCGGCGAACAAGTCTTCCAGCCCGCTCACACTTGGATCGTATGAGCTGACGAACAGCGCTTTCGACTTGATCTGCTCCAGTCGATCGTCCGTGAGCAGCAATGGATCAATTGCTTGTGTTCTTTCTCGAAGTGACTTGGCAGAATCTTGCAGGCTTGCCTGTGCAGCGACAAATTTGCCGTACCGGAGCAGCAGACGCTTCAGCCTCGCATTCAGTCGCTTGCCTGCTAGCGTCGTCGAGACCGTATAACTCGTGAGCGGCCGTCCGTAGTACACCGGCATTAACGTCGCCTCAAGATATCCGACTTCGAGAACGAGACCTGTGATTCTACCCACGGCCAACAGGCTGAGCAATGGCGCAGGCACAAACGAAACTGACGGCACCTGCAAGTTGTTGAAGAGCACTGCGCAGATCATCTCTTTGACCGAGTTGGGCAGCATTGGATTCTCAACTACGAGCACCTTTCTCTGTTTGGGATCCACCATGAGATGCTGAGTGAAGGCGTTGCGGAGTAGCTGCGTGAGTTGTGCCAGCACAAGAGAACGCTTGCCTCGGCGCAGCTGGTCGTCGACGCAACGTTCAACGTCAAGATCCCAAAGCGTCTCTCCAATGCTGTACAGCCCCGCGGTGGAAGACGTCGCATCGAGACGGAGGTACGATGTCGAAGGTTGAGCGAAGTTGACCGAGGGTACGATGGCGCGTGGGCGGGGTTCACCGCTGAACCCAAACTTGGAGTATCTACTGCCAATGTCAAGCACGATCCTGTCCTCCGTGCCGAAGAGCGAGTGGCGTCGAGTCACGCCAGAGTACGCTTGTGAGCTTGAAGTTGCGGCTCCTGTCCTTGACGAGCTTGAAGATGCAAGGTGTGCCGATGATGATGACCTGCTTGGAGCTGTTGCCGATGTTGACTGGAATGACACCTTGCGAGTGTCGGTCGCAGCTGAGCTTGCGCTCGATCTCGTCGCCATTGTCTCTGCATGTGCCGCTGCGCTCGACGTTGCCATTGTTTGCAGCGGTCAGGTCCTCCGGAGAGCAAGACTTTGGAGCACAGGCCGATGATGGAAGCAGCGAGCAAGACCAACACTTGAGTTTTGCGTCTCGCGCTGAATTAATGATTTACAAGTCTGTCACGCGTGTCAAATTTGGCTGTGAGAAGAACAAGCGGAAGCCGCCGTCGTGTTGGTCTGTGCTAAAAAAGCTGGCCAGTTTCAGCCTGAGACCTCCACCTTCTGCATACTAAGCACCGAGTCGTGGACCTATCCATCCTTGCGTCTTGTCGAGCTTCTTTAATCGGCCATAGCCTCTACCAACACACCCAGTTCCTCTCCTTTGCTGGTTATACCTATCACCATGTCGAGCCTCGGCGTGGATCCACTCCCAAAGACAGACTCGACCATCACGAATCAACGACCCTCGGCACATACACAGCGATACGACCGACAGCTGCGACTCTGGGCTTCGTCAGGACAGTCATCGCTGGAAAAGTCCCGCATTCTCGTCATAGGAGCATCAGCACTGTCAGCACAGATCCTCAAGAATCTTGTCCTTCCCGGCATTGGTTCGTTTGTGCTGCTCGATGATGCCATTGTCAATGGTGCTGATCTGGGCGTCAACTTCTTCTTGCAGCCTGGCGAAAGCGAGGGCAAGTCTGCGGCCGAGGAAATGAGTCGTCTACTGATAGAGATGAACACCAGCGTCACTTCGGAGGCCAAGCTCGGGGTAGGTGACCCATGTGCTTCTAGCCCTTTCTTCACTCGAGATTTACTGACCTTGAGATGATTCTCTGCCTGAATCACAGAGCCCGGCTTCACTCCTGCAATCGAACCCCAGCTTCTTCGCCGGCTTCACGCTGGTCATCTCTGTCAATCAGTCCAGGGCCTTTGATTTGGCCCTCTCGGATGCTTTGTGGGCGCTGCAGCCTCCATCACCGCAAGTGCCTCTTCTCCGGGTCCGTAGCGCTGGCATGCTGGCAGAGATGCACATCAGCCTCAAGGAGCTTGGAATCATCGAAACACATCCAGATAGCGTCGTTGATCTGCGAATCACACGGCCCTTCCCTGAGCTGCTCGACCTTGCTCAGCAATTCGACCTCAACACGAGCGACACGTTAGAGCACAGCCACATTCCCTTCCCCGTCATCCTCATCAAGAAGCTCATCGAGTGGCAATCCGCTCACGAAGGCAAGCTGCCCACATCCAAAGATCGCGAAGCCTTCGTCAAGCTGATCAATGCATCGCGCCTGGCCGGCAATCCAGATGCTGAGAATTTTGACGAGGCTGTCTCAGCACTGGGCAAGCACCTGTGGCGACCTCTCGCTTCCAGTGGCGTTGGCGGGGGAGGGGTTCCTAACGAAGTGGAAGCCATGTTCAAGGATGTCGCCTGCAACCATCTCACGCCATCCTCAACCAATTTTTGGATCCTGGTGCGTGCACTGCGCGAATTCGTGGCCGCATCGCCTACACGGTCGCTTCCTCTTTCCGGATCGGTGCCAGACATGAAAGCCACATCCACGGGCTACATCAAGCTGCAAAACACCTACAGGACCAAATCGCTGCAGGATTTGGCGCAGTTCAAGCAGCTCGTCACCGAGACGTGCAGGTCGGCAGGCGTTGAGGGCAAGATTGCGGATGACGAGATCGAGGCGTTTGTTAAGCATGCAGGCTACCTCAAGCTGATACGGGGACGCAGCGAAAGGCAGAAAAGTGAAGATCCGAACCAAGAAGCCGCGATGCTGGCCTTCCTGGATCCAGTCAACCCCAGCACCTTTCAGCACCATATAGCTTTTGCGGCAGCCGACGCGTTCTTCGAGCAACATGGGCGATACCCGGGAGTGCCACACACCTCGTCTTCCTCGCCCACATCCAATACTGCTGCTGCGTCATCTTCCTACACAGCCGCAACTAGCATCGAGACTGATTCAGCCTTCGATGCACCTCGAGCAGCTAAAAGGCAAAAGTCGGAAACCCCCACGGGCGAGGTCGACTCGAGCGTGCTGGACGTCAAGATGCGCGACGTTGCAACGCTGCAGGATACTTCGAAAGACGAGCAAGAGCTGCTGACTCTGGCACGGAAGATCACCACGACGAGATTCAGCCTTGCTGATGACGGTGACGAATGGGACAAGATCGAGCAGAGCGTGGGCGAGCTCGTGCGATCGGGTGACGCCAGTCTGCCTCCTACAACAGCGCTGTTGGGCGGTGTCGTGGCGCAGGAGGCGATCAAGCTCATTACCAAGCAGTACATTCCCGCGGACAACACGGTCATCTACGACGGCATCCAGCAGGCTATTGGCGTATTTAGATTGTAAAACAGACGCAGCAATATGACAAGGAGTTCCGTCAGCCACCTTCACCATCACCCATGATCTTGGCAGGCTGGCGTGAGCTCTTTTGCCCAAGCGTGTTAGAGTGCTTCTCGGAAATGAGGCGCACGTGATACCGAAAACAAACAAAGCTCTGTTTGCCAAATTGGCTGCTGAGACGCGTATTTTGGCAGTTGCAGGCACTGAGAAGCGCTAAACAGCTAAAAGAAAAAGCGCGTTTTTGTGTTGGTCTTGGAGGCGCGCCAAAAAGTTTCAACCCAGCAGCGTGACTGTACAGCGAGAGATCAACACCTGGCTCGGCCCATCCGTTCAAGCTCAACTCAGCTTTCTTTGATCGACGAATCGAGGTTAATCAGCCTGTCCATCTCTGCTTCCCTTCGTCCATCCGTCTCCATCGATCGATTGAAAAGACCGACAACGATAGCACCTTGCACTTCAACCACTCCACCAACACGGCACAGAACCATGGCCTCGCTGGCCTAGAGAGTCAAGGTCTACATCTTCGGGCTCACACACTTTTTTCCATCTGCGGCACAATCGCGACACATTGCAACTGCGAAGGGCCAGCTTGACAGCCTAGCGTCCCTTTCCAGCTCAGATCCCTCGACCCACCTTGCTGCACCCACAGTCATAACTAGCCATGCGTATCGAGGAACTCATCATCGACGGCTTCAAGTCGTATCCCGTGCGCACGCACGTGTCCGGCTTCGATGCATCGTTCAACGCAATCACCGGCCTCAACGGCTCCGGCAAGTCCAACATCCTCGACTCGATCTGCTTCGTGCTCGGTATCACCAATCTCACGGCTGTTCGAGCCAACAACCTCCAAGATCTCATCTACAAGCGAGGTCAGGCCGGTATCACCAAGGCCTCGGTCACCATCGTCTTTGACAACACAGACCGCAGCAAGTCGCCTGTCTCGTTTGAAAACAGCCCGCAGATCACCGTCACGCGCCAGATCGCTATGGGCGGTCTCAGCAAGTACCTCATCAATGGCCACAAGGCTACGCAGCAGGCCGTGCAGAACATGTTCCAGAGCGTCCAGCTTAACATCAACAACCCCAACTTCCTCATTATGCAAGGAAAGATTACCAAAGTGCTCAACATGAAGCCAGCAGAGATCCTGTCCATGATCGAGGAGGCTGCGGGCACGCGCATGTTCGAGGACCGCAAGGACAAGGCGATCAAGACCATCTCCAAAAAGGACCAGAAGGTCAAAGAGATCACCGCCTTGCTTGAAGAAGAGATTACCCCCAAGCTCGACAAGCTCAGGGAAGAGAAGCGCTCCTTCCTCGAGTATCAGAAAGCCAGTACAGAGCTCGACCGCCTCACCCGTCTCGCCAAAGCCTACGAATGGCAGCAGTGCTGCGCCAAGTACGAAGAGCGAAAGGCGCTCGTCGATCAAAAGTCGCAAGACGTGCAAGACCGTGAAGACGAGGCCAAGGCGCTCAAGCGTCAGATCGAGAGCATCGAAAAGGAGCTGTCCCAAATCGAAAAAAAGAAAGAGGCCGAGATGACTAAAGGCGGCAAACTCCAGGCGCTCGTCAACAAGAGTAAGGAGCTTCAACACGACCTCGTCAAGCGCAAGACTAACGTCGATCTGAAGATGGGCTCGGTCGAAGAGGAGCGCAAGAAGCTGCAGGCAGACCAGGCTTCGCTCGAGGCTTTGCACCAGACACTGAAGGACAAAGAGGAGGAGCTCGTCGATATGGCGGGGTCCTTTTCCAATCTCAAAGCCGACTACGACGGTGCTGTGGCTGATGTCAACAAACAGGACGAGCTGCTCCAGACGCTTCTCACCGGTATGGCCTCGTCCTCCAAGTCCAAAGCGGGCGAAAGCTCCGCCGGTGGCTATATGGGTCAGATCGCCTCTGCCCGCGCCGAAGAGACCGCAGCCAGCACCGAGATCGAACAGTCCAAACTGCGCATCGGCCATCTCGAAAAGGAGGTCAAGCAGAAGGAGCCACTGGCCAAAAAGGCACAGAAGGACGCTGCAGGTCTCCTGAACGAACTCGAGTCTTCGCGTGCCGCTGTGGAGCAGCTCGAAGCGCGCATGCAGAAGCTCGGCTGGGACGACGAGAAGGAAAAGTCGATGCTCCAATCTAAAGCCGAGTGGAGTCGACGTGTTTCGGACCTGCTCGAGCGCAAGGAGGCGCTCAAGTCCAAACTGGCCGGCATGGATTTCCAATACTCGGACCCCGAGCCCAACTTTGACCGATCGCGCGTCAAAGGTCTGGTGGCGTCGCTCATCCAGCTCGAACAGGACAAGCACAAGTACTCGACGGCGCTCGAGATCTGCGCCGGTGGCCGGCTTTACAACGTCGTCGTCGAGGACGAGAAGGTAGGCTCCAAGCTCTTGGCGCATGGTCAGCTCAAGAAGCGCGTCACCTTGATCCCGCTCAACAAGATCAGCGCTTTTGTCGCCAGTGCAGAAAAGGTGGGTGCGGCGCAGAAGCTCGCACCAGGGAAGGTCGACCTAGCCTTGACGCTGGTCGGCTACGACGACGAGGTGAGCCGTGCCATGGAGTACGTGTTTGGCAACACGCTCGTCTGCGCAGACGCCGCCACGGCCAAGCGCGTCACGTTTGACAATGCGGTGCGCATGAAGTCCGTGACGCTCGATGGCGACGTCTACGACCCTGCAGGAACGCTCTCGGGTGGATCCAAGCCCAACTCGGGTAACGTGCTGGTCAGGATGCAAGACCTCATCAAGATCGACAAGGCGCTTAAGGAGGCCAAGCTCGAGCTCGGCAAGGTCGAGACCGAAATTCAGTCTTCGAAAGCTCAAATCGCCTCGTTCTCCAAGGCCAAGCGTGACCTCGATCTCAAGCGCCACCAAGTCACGCTGCTCGAGTCGCAGATCAGCGGTTCCAACGCGACCCGAATCATCGGCGAAGTTGAAAAGGCCAAAACGTCGATCGCTGAGCTCAAGCAAGCCATCGACGCGGCCAAGCAGCGCCAACAGGACGCGGGCAAAGAAGCCAAGCGACTCGAAAAGGAGATGGAAGAATTTGAAAAGAACAAGGACTCGAAGCTCGACCAACTCAAAGCCGAGATCAAGCGCAAGAAGGCCGAAGTGCAGAAGCGCAGTGGCGAGATCAAGGCGCGACAGGGCGAGGTGCGCACCTTGGAGCTCGAGATTGAACAGACGCGTGGCGAGATCACGGCGAGCGAAAAGGCGATTCGCGATGGCGAACGCGCGATCAAGAAGGTGGAAGCCGAGCTCGCCGACATGCAAGCTAAGCTGGAGGAACTGCAGGCAAATGTGGACAAGGTCGAGGCCAAGCTGATCGAGGAGCGGGCTACGCTCTCTGGGTACGACGACGAGCTGGCGGCACTACGAAACGCACTCAAGTCCAACAAGCAAGAGATTGCCGATGGCGCTCTGGTGATCAAGCAGCTCACACACGACCGCGAGAAGCTGACGGGCGACGTTGCGGGATACGAAAAGTCGATCCAGCAGCTCGAGAACCAGTTCGAATGGATCCAGTCGGAGCAGCGCTTCTTTGGTCAAGCGGGCACGGTGTACGACTTTGGCAAGCACAACATGGGCGAGGTGCGCAAGCGGTGCAAGAAGCTCGAAGAGACGCAGCAGGGGATGCGCAAGAAGGTGAACCCCAAGGTGTTGTCGATGATCGAGGGCGTCGAGAAGAAGGAGTCGACGCTCAAGACCATGCTGTCGACGGTGCTCAAGGACAAGGACAAGATCGAAGACACCATCACCGAGCTGGACCGCTACAAACGCGATGCGCTGCAAAATACGTGGGAGAAGGTAAATGCCGACTTCGGTTCGATCTTCGGCGAGCTCCTTCCGGGCAACTATGCGAAACTGCAGCCACCGGAGAACCAGGATCTGACGCAGGGGCTGGAAGTCAAGGTAAGACTTGGCACGGTGTGGAAGCAGAGTCTCACCGAGCTGTCCGGTGGACAGAGGAGTTTGATCGCGCTCAGCCTGATCATGAGTCTGTTGCAGTTCAAGCCGGCGCCGATGTACATCTTGGATGAGATCGATGCGGCGCTCGACCTGAGCCATACGCAGCACATTGGCCAGCTGTTCCGCAACCGATTCCGGGGCAGTCAGTTCATTGTGGTCTCGCTCAAGGAGGGTCTGTTTACCAACGCCAATGTGCTATTCAGGGCGAGGTTTAGGGACGGCACCAGTTTGGTGGAGAGGACGGTGAACGCGAATAGGACCACGGCAGGTCACGAGGCGGACAAGGAGAACGTGACGCCGCAGAGCGGTGGCGCTGGCGCGAGGAAGAAGGGCGGCGTCAAGGTTGGGGCAGGCGGAGCACTGGGCAATGGAAGGACGGTGGCAGCATGAAGCACTGCAAACGCCGTTCAATATTCTTTACCCGTCGCGGTCCGTCTTGAAGCGCCTCGAAGTATCTCGCAACATCTATGTATTTCTATATCCGTTCAAAGTCCTATTTCCTGATGTCCCACCACCAGAGTGATATACAGTGTGTGTGATGCTTGCCACTGACGACGAGTGAGCTGAAGGTATCGAGATCGAGAGCGTTGATTTGGCGATCTGTGTGAAGTGTTGTAAACCCGCGAATTAACCCCGCGTCTCTGCGATGGAAGACTGCGCAAAAGTCAAATTATAAGCCACGAGGCTGCCATTGCTAACACTGTCCGTCCACAAAACTCGAGCTTTCAGTTCGGATTTTAAGGCGTTTATAACCCCGTTTTGACGTCGTGCACGGTGCTTGGGGGACAAAGCGCATTTGAAATCTGCCAAACACTGCGCGCCGGCCGCCTTTTGTTGTTTCATGCTCGATCGATTCTTCAACACGACCAAAGGTATATAAGCCCACACCTTTGCTGCTCAAGATTCCATGTCAGACCAACAGCGACCGCAGCAAAATACACCGTCACTAACACCAGTGGCATCTTCGTACACGATCACATACAAGATCATTCTCGTCAGCATCGTAGGCTTGCTCTTCGCTCTGCTCTTTGCACAACGCTCTACGGTTCCAACTTCACCCTCCTCCTCCTTCAGCGCTAGCAACACTTCTACCATCACGGCGATGACGTCGGCTATCCAAGCAGCCAAGCTTTCGGTGACCCCGCGCAGGTGGCACGCACGAGGACACGCCGACCACGGGTGGCTCAAGACGTTCCACACGTTCAGCTTTGCGTCGTACTACGACCCGGCACACATGTCGTTCAGCAACCTGCGCGTGATCAACGAGGACCGCGTGGCGGCGGGGACCGGGTTCGGCACGCACCCGCACCGGGAAGCCGAGATCTTCAGCGTCGTGCTCGACGGCGCGCTCGAGCACCAGGACAGCATGGGCAACACCGAGATCCTCAAGCGCGGCGATGTGCAGTTCACCTCGGCGGGCACGGGCATCCGCCACAGCGAGAAGAACGGCGGCAAGACGCCCGTGCACTTTTTGCAGATCTGGTACACCCCGGATGTGTCGGGCTTGCAGCCGAGGTACTACACGACGCACGCGAGCGACGAGAGCAAGCGCGATACGTTGAAGACGCTCATCAAGCCCATCTCGACGTTTAGCGCAGAAGATGCGGCCAAGACGGGCCTGCTCCCGCCCGGTTCCCCCATCCCCTCCCACTCTACACTTGTCACGCGCGCATCCATCCTCTCCCCCGGCTCCTCCGTCACCCACGTCCTCGGCGCAGACTCGGCGGCAAAACAGGGCGACGAGCGGTGGTGTTACATCCACCTCGCCCAAACTTCGGGCTACAAGGACCCCGACTTTGCCGACATGGGCATCAAAGGCGAGGCCCAGATCACATTCGCCGACGGGAACGGCAAGGAGTACACCCTCAAGGAAGGCGACGGCGCGTATATCCGCGAGGGCAAGGCCGGGGATGGCATCGAGATCAAGAACACGGGCACAGGTAAGGATGCCGAGTTTGTACTCTTTGACTTGAAGCCTCAGAGTGGCAGTTCGCTGTGGTAATTCGTTCTTTAATGGAAATGCGAATGTTTACTTGGCCATGGACTTTGCTCGTGGAAGGGCGTGTGTGTGTGTGTGTGTGTGTGTGTGTGTGTGTGTGTGTGCTCTGTCTGCCTGTGTGCTGTGTCAGTTGCGACTTGTCTTCGGAACAACAGGCAGGGGGGGTGGGGGGGAACCATCTTGGAAGATGCACTCATCCAGCATTCCTCGAGCACTCGATCAACGCGAATCGACGTGGTCGCACGCTGATTGATCTTGTCTTGTCTCTCTCAAACCAGCTCGTGCCACGCATCCCTTGCACCTCTGTCTTTGCAGTGTTTAGTGCTTTTCGAGAGCGAGAGATTCTTCATCATGCAAGTGTGGGCTGAAGTGTGAGGCTAAACATAGATCACAGGATCCACCAGCCGATTGGTCCTGCGCAATCTGGACCTGATGAGCGCCCTCGCCTTTGCCCTCGCGCTGGCGGTTCGTTTCGCATCCAGCTGCCACCCCGCTCTCTCCCTCTCCCTCTCCTTACCCTTGTCCTTGTCCTTGTCCTTGCCCTTGCCACCCTTGGCTACCTCGCCATCCCGCTGCTCCTGCTCCATGCGACACCGCTCTTGGAAGTCAAACTTCTGCCCGCGACTGAACAGCTTCACCCCTTCGTCTCCCCGCACGCTCTCCCGATCCACCAGGATGTACTTGACCGACGATGTGCCGTAACTCTCGTAGAACGCATCCAGCAGGATATCCTCCATAATCCGACGCAGGCTCCTTGCTCCCCCACCACCGCCGCTTCCGCTTCCGCTCCCGCCTCCATCTTGTGCAGAAGGGCAAGAGCTGGTGCCCATGGCACGATGCACCACCTCTTCCACCGCGCCGTGTGAGATACACAGCTCGATGCCGTTGAGCGCAAAGAGCGACGTGTACTGGTCCACCAAGCTGTTCCGCGGTTCGGTCATCACCCTGACCAGATCGTCAAACGTCAGCGGATTGAGCACCACCGAGACCGGCACGCGGCCGATGAATTCTGGGATCATGCCGTACGACTCGAGATCCGCAGGCTCGAGTCGCGCGAGCAGCTCCGTGGGCGTCCAGGCCTTTGCGCTTTCCGTCGCGTCCGCCTTAGCAGGTGTGGCAGAAGAGGCGGAGGCGGGTTGCGGAGGAGATGATTTTGGGGGCGCAAGTCGCTGACGGATGACGTCTTCGATGCCGACAAAAGCGCCGGAGAGGACGAACAGGATGGAGCTTGTGTCCACGCTGAACGATGATGGTTGGGCGCTCAAGCTCCAGCGGCTTGCGGAGACTTGTGCATGTGCTCGCCGGTGGTTGTACCACGGACCCAACCCGCTCTCGCCATCTGCGTTTCCAGCCTCTGAGGCCCGCTGCTGCTGCTGGGACGGCGGCGGTGACGGCGACTTGACAGCCTTCCCCTGCGCTGCCGCCGCCCCCTCACCCCCTCCTCCCGCCTTGTTTGCCACTTGAATCGTGGTCCCCTCCAGCATTCGCAGCAGCGCCTGCTGCACGCCCTCGCCACCGACATCCTTCCCACCCCCTCCACCTCCCGCACCTCCTTGAGCGGCGCCGTTCTTGCGCAGCTTGTCGATCTCGTCAATGCACACTATCCCACGCTGTGCACGCTCGATGTCCCAACCCGCCGCAACGAGCAGCCGCTGGATGATGGACTCGACGTCCTCACCAACATATCCGGCCATGGTGAGCGGTGTGGCGTCGACATGGACAAAGGGCACGTCGAGCGCTTGTGCAAGTGTGCGTAGGAGCAGAGTTTTACCGCTGCCAGACGGGCCGAGGAGGAGGATGTTGGACTTCTCGAAGAAGGGCAGTGTGCCCGGTTGCGACGAGAGGAAGGACGGGTTGATGCTGGGTGTCGGAGATGAGGAGGGTGCAGCGATGGGAGTGCGAGGAGGCGGAGCTGTGGCGGCTTTGCCTGTATCTGGTGCAGCAGACACAGCTCCGTCCTTGTTGCTGGCACCGTTCGTGGACGACAGCCGCTCCCTCGCAAGGCGTAACGCACGCTTCGTCCGCTCCTCGGCCAACCCAACCGCATACGCTGCCCTCTCCTGAGGCGATTCCCATTTCTTCTCCATATCATCTACAATCCCCCGCCCTCCGGCTGCCCGCACTCCCACCGTATTCGACGAGAAGTACAGTGGCTCCTCAGCGCCAAACTCACCAACGTTCGCTTCTACCCCCAGCGACTTGCTCGCTGTTGCTGCACCACCGCTTCTCTCCGGAGTGTAATCGGACAGCACAGAGTCGTGCATGTGAGATGCAGCTTCTGCCAGCGCGCTCTCCTGCCCACTCGTCGAGGACCATTTGCGATCCTCGAGAAGCGAACCCGCTTCTTCGGCCGGGGTCTTGGCGGGCACTCTCTTTGCAGGCTTGCCGGCGGTACTGCGAGTCGGATCGTCGCCAAACTTGGGTACGATGCCAGGAGCAGTAGTGATGCCAGTCGTGTCATAGTGGTGGTCATTGTTGTCGTTGAGGATCCCCGAGGGTCCGCCGGCGTTGACGAGCCACTCGCGTTCGCTGCGACCGAACATGAGGCTACGAGTGGCTTCCCCATGTGGATCGCGCGCTCGCTCTGCGGACCGCTCTTTCGCGATGCGTTGCTGCGACTGCCAGCTATCTTTGATGTTCATGTCATCCGCAGTCGGCGCTTGTGTGCTTACTCCGGTGTCGCGAGTCGCCTTGTACTTGCCAAGCCTCAACGAGCGTGATGCGGATTCCGGCAGTCCGTCTGTCTGCACGTCCGCCCCTTCTGTTCGTGTGCTAGGCCCCGCCGTTGTCTCGCGATCCTGCTCCTGCTCTTGCAGTTCCTCCAGCGTCCTCGCCTCGGCTTCATCCTTCATGCGCTGATTGCTCGCTACACGCAGGTAGTGGTTCCAAACTCCCACGGCCAGGACTTTCTTTGCCCGAGTCTGACCCACCACGTACGAGTCGAGATATTTGACCAGCGAGCGAGGGCTGATTGCCGGCACATCGGATAGCAGGGTCTGGTTGGCGGACAAGGCGGAGTGGAACGAGCCTTGCGCATTGCTGTTAGTGCTGCTGCTACTGCTGGAAGAAGAAGAAGAAGAAGAAGAAGAAGAAGCGCAACGGATTTGCTGCAGAGATGCCGCCATCGCGGCTTGTAGCGGTGCTGAATTAAGTGAGACTAGTGGAGAGGCTCGTAGTAATGTCGTCGAGGCTGTCGATCGAAATGCTCCGAGATGAGGGCAAGCATACGCTGCTGAGCCGGACCGAGCTATCGAGTCAGGCAGGCGAGACCTGCTGGCTATCCTCGGCAGCATGGCTGCTACGCTGTGGCTCGGGTTGCTCTGGATATCAAGCAGCCAACTGTTTCGCACTGGGCATACAACTCGATGCGCGTTAAGCCTGCTTGTTAATACCGCAAGTGGCGGACCTGTGCCGTGTGATTCCCCAGATCCGAAGTCCGAACAGCTCTGAGTTGATACTGAGAGTGTGCGTGTTCGATGGTGAAGGCTTGCGCACAAAGCGATGATGGTGTGAGTAAGCGAAGCTCGAGGCACCGGCAAATCGCCGCACTTTCAATCAACCGACTCAGCCGGAGCTCCACACTGGCAAACTGGCTCGAGCACACGACGCATCTCTCCGGTTTTTTTCCCGAAGCCCCGACCTTCTTCTCAACTCGAACCACCATCAATGAAACACGCACCACAATTCCACTGATGAAGCCCATCAACATAGAAGACCAAGTGACACGTTCCAGTGAAACAAAATACAGCTTGAACAAGGAACTACAGCTTGAGCTCCTGAAGAATGCGTTTGGCCAGCATCTGGTACTGCCAAGGATTACCGCCCACTCGTCTAAACTGCAAACCATTGACGCCCAGCAGCAACGGCACCTTGACGACGAAGATCTCGAATCGCACAGCGAGCTCGGTCGCCTGCGCGGCGTTCATCGTCTTAGCTGTCACGGTGCTGGTTACCGCTGCACCCATAACAGGCGACATGGGGAACGCATCTCCGCCCGTAGTTCCTCCCGCGGTTCCTCCCGCAGCCGTGTCGAGCATCAAATTTGAATCGCGCGATCCCGAGTGCCCCAGCATCGAGCCAGCACCCATCGAGTCAGTCCGCTGCCTCGGCGACATGGTCAACAGCGATCGCTTCGAAGGCGTCTTGGGCGGCAGCGTCGGCGATGACGTCGCTTCGGCACCTTTGGCAGCGGCACTTTCAGCATTCGTAAATGCAGCGCTGCTCGTCAGAGACGGCGTTCGGCTGCGCACTGTACCGCTGGCGACGGCACTTGCTCCCACGCTGTCCGCCACCGAGCCCTCCCTGCGATTCGCTCGCTCCTTGTCCTTGCTCTTGCCGGATACAAACGACAGTCGACTCGGCTTGCGCTTCGGTTGACGATTGCCTTCTTCCGAAACAGGAGACCGCTCCGCCACCGCTTCGGCATCGGCAGCTGCGGCTGCTGCCATGATCTCGAGCGGAATGCGCGCATTCCCTCTACCGAGCGAGTCAGTTCCAGAAAAGTCGAGGCTGGGCAAGTGGACACACTCGTATCCGCCTCGAATCTCTCGGTACTGGATGCCAATGCGGTCCAACACCTTGACAAGAGACGCGTGGATCACTGTGCGTGGTTTAGTTGACGTCGTCTGTACACTGAAGAGACCCTTGAGGAAAATGGGTTTTGAACCGCCTTCGCTCGCAGACGCGCCATTCTGCTGCTGCTGCGAGCCAGAACCTGCCAGTGAATTACCTCCTCCACCGAAGCGACGGCGCGTTGTCGTCAAGGTCGGAAGCACCTCGGCCTGTCCAGGAGTTGACGGTCCCATCCATCCCGTGCCCGAGTTGCTCGGGCTCACTTGCTGCGACGGCGAAGTGCGCTCTGCCTGTCTAGCAGCTGCACCCGCCTCAAACATGTTGAGTGGAGCGCTGGTCGACACCGACATGCCAGTGCTCGGCCTTCTATTGGAAGTGGCGGCCGCCGTCGACTTGGGCGACATGGACAAGCCAGCAGCGCGGCCGACAGAGGCAGTTGTCCCCATCGACGCTTGACGATGGTTACGCGCGTTGGCGCGTGATGTTGGCATGTCGCCCAACGTGCCGGAACGACGTACCGTGGTCCCATTCCCGAGTGGAACGTCTTCATCGTGTGCAGCTATGTGCTCCTCGGCCTCGTCATAATCGTAAGCATCCACATCCGTACCATTGTCCGCTTCCTCGACTCCGCTCAACGGCATATGTGTGCTGCCTCTTCGCTGTTGCTGCTGTTGCTGCTGCTGCGGTGGCGTCATGCCGAGGGGCATGCTCATCCTGCTCTGCTTTTTTCGTTCTCGAGCCTCCGCATCCAGAGGCTGCGATGGCGATCGAGTCATGAACGAGCTGAAACGACGAGCCAATGTGGCACCATAGCCCAACGTCGAGCTGGTGTTGGCCGCAGCTGGAGCTGGAGACGAGGTCACTGTGCCGGCCTCGGACCTGGAAGGCGTGTTGATATACGAACCTCTCCTGTCCGAGCGGGCAGGAGACATGGTCGACATTCTCCTACTGTCCATGCCGGCAGCTTCCGGTTCGGCAACTTCGGCAGTCCTAGCAATGGGTGTTCGAACAGTTTGAGCTGCGCCCGAAGGACGACGAGCCGTCAGGCTGACGCTCCTCCTGTGGTTGTTGGCGATGGCCATGCTGGTATCCGGCACCATCATTGAATGACGGTGACTTTGAGGTACCGGCATCTCGGCTCCAGCGGGGGCCATCGAGAACGATTGCCGCTTCCCGGCAGTGCTGGCGGCTGGCACCGGTGTCATACCGCTGATGCTGGACGAGAACGGAGCTTCGTTGGGCGAGGGCAGACCTTGTTCACGCAAGGCTGCTTCCATCTCCTCTGCGTTGGCGCGGGCCCGAGGCGGTCCAGCCATCATTCCCGTGGGTCTCGACTTTTCACGCGAATCGAACACGGGCGTTGGCGAAGCAGGTGCCGGCATCATGGCCGCTGCTGGGCGTGGCGGTGCAGGAGCGGTCAGCGCAGCTTCCTGGCGGGAAGGATCATAGGCTCGATGCGACACGTGCGGCGCCTCGGGCACTCGAAGCGCTTCCTGCGGAATGTCGGCAGCGGTAGGCATGGCCCCAGCAGAGGCCGCTCTCGAGCCGGTGCCTGTTCGAACACCAGCAATGCCTGCAGGTGGAGCAGGAGCACCATTGAGAGAGAGGTTCGAGGATGCAAAGAACGAGTGACCATAGAGCCGCTCGCGTTCCATCTTCTCCTTGACGAGGAAGTAGATCGAGATGAGCGGATGGAAGCCACGCGTCGGGTCCAGCGGCTCTTTGCCGAACGGCATCAAGCCTGTGCCCGAGCCAAGTCCGTTGGAGCTTCCGTTGGCGGAACCCACAGCCGAGTCGTCCTTGCTGCCAAAAGCAGCTGCGAGCGGGTTCGAGGTGAGCTTCTTTTTGTAGAACTCGATGCCAGAGAAGCGCCGCGAGCCCGTCTTGGACTTGACTGTGTCGGATCCGCCGGCGGCATTGAAGCTGCCACGGGTCGAGAGCCTGTTGAGCGCAGGCGAGTCAAGCGACGAGCCGCTGTTACCACCGGTGCTGAGAGCGTGCAGGCTGTGGGTGACGTTCTTGAGCTCCCAGTGATTCAGCGAGGCTTGATACGCTTCGCTGGTGAGCACCTCGATGAGATTGGCAGTGATGGCTTCGGGCGTGCCGAATTCGAAGCCAGTCATACCCTTGATCACTTCCGGATCGAGGTTGTGCGGGCGAAGCGGTGTGCGCTCGGGCAGATGCGGATCGGGCGCTCCTTCGTAGCCCTTGACCATCCACGGGTGCGCCAACACTTCGGCGAGCGTAGCGCGATTGGCAGGGTTGGTGACGAGCATGCGCGATAGGATGTGCTTGCACTCGCCGCTGAGCCAGGCAGGATACTCGACCTGTCCACGCTTGATCTTGGCATGCAGAGCAGGCATGCTCTGGTCGTCAAAGGGCACCTTGCCGCACACGAGAACGTACAGCACAATGCCAAAGGACCAAACGTCGACTTCGGGACCGGTGTAGACCTTGGCGTTGAGCAGCTCGGGTGCAGCAAAGTAGAGCGAGCCGCAGAAGGTGGAGAGGTGCGAGTGAGGCGAAAAGAGGTTGCTGAGACCAAAGTCGATGATCTTGATGTTGCCCGTCTTGGAGATGAGGATGTTTTCAATCTTGAGATCGCGATGCACGATGCTATTGCGATGGCAGTACTCGAGGGCACTGCCGATCTGACGAGCAAACTTGCGCGCGCTTCGCTCCCTGAGGCGGCCATGGCTGATGATGTAGTCGAGCATCTGACCGCCGTTGACATACTCAAAGACCATGTAGTAGTGGTTGGTGTGGATCATCATCTCGCGCATGCCGCAGACGTAAGGGTGGTGGAGCAGAATCTGGAGCGAGCCCTCTCGGATGGTGCGGATCTCCTTGGACTGATCCTTGGCGGCGGCTTTAGCTAAAAACGAGGCGGTAGGAGGCGGGGGAGGCGGCTGAGGCTTGCCGTGTTCGTCCACAGCAGATCGCGGAGACTGCGCAGCGGCCATCGAGGTATGGCGCGGGATGATCTTGATGGCCACTTTTTCACCATTGCCCATCTTGACGCCGAGTTTGACCTTGCCCATGCTTCCAGCACCTAGCGTCTTACCGAGCGCATAGTCGCCGAGCAGACGTCGACTGCGGCGTTCGCGATCACGATCACGATCGCCGCGCTCTTTCTCCTTTTCGCGTTCGCGCTCTTTCTCGCGCTCCTTTTCCTTCACCCGTTCACGCTCGCGCTGACGTTGCTGCTCTCGAAGCTGCAGCTGTTGCTGTTGCTGCTGTTCGAGCTGTCGTTCACGTTCGCGTTCGCGTTCGAGCTCTTGTTCTCGCACGGCCCGCAGCTGTAGATGCTGCGGGGAGGCACGGTCGACATGCGTGTCGCGCGACGAGGCATAAGTGTCGGCAGCGTCAAAGGTGTCGCTGCTGCCTTCGTCGACGCGCGTGTGCTGCTGATGACGCTGGACAGCTTCCATTCGTGCGGCACGGGTCTCCAATACGCTGGCGGGGCGCGGAGGCTCGGAAGCCATACCTCTACGGTGTCGTTGCGTGGGATCGGGAGAAGAGGTCGGGGCAAAAGCTGCAACTTCACTCTGGAAGTGTGCATGTGCTCGGGTGGGCGTATACGTGGGGTCAACGACGAGACCATTGTTAGGACGGGGATCGGCAGAGGAAGGATTGTGCGATTGACGCCTTGCTGCTCTCGCGGCGTGGTTGCGGCGGATGTCGTCGATGCTGTTGCGATTGCTGTCCATCATAGAACGGTGCGGGTCCGAATCCGGTGGAGAAAGAGGACCGATCGAAGTGGAGGCAGGCATAGTGAGCGTTTCAATGCCAGGAGTGAGAGAGTCGTAGGCGGTCTGCTTCGGTGGTGTTCGCGGCGCCGAAACCGAGGCGGAGGGCGAGGCGGCAGCGGTAGATGCACTTGAGCCTGCGACGAGGCGCGGAATGTGCTGTGGCGGCACAGTGTCTATGGCTTGCGGAACGCGATGATCAACAAGACCACCCATGAACAAAGAAGATGAAGGAGGTAGAATGGACGAGGCAGCGCCATTGTTGCTAGTTGGCGGGAGAAACGTTTGCTCTGCATTGGTCGGGCCGACGGCTGGTAGACCTGGGAGCGGCTTCGAGACATCAGAGGGTCTGCGCGACGATGCATCGGGACGACCACCTGGCTGAACCAGGCCATAAGACGACGTTGCGAGCTTGTCTAGACGCCCGGTGCCTGAACTGTCGTGTTGAGTCGCGTGCGGTGGAACCTGCGAGATGCTAGCGTCGGGTGCGGACGTGGGGGTGGAGGCAAGCTGCTCAGTGTCGAGCTGAGCGTCTTCCGGTACACTTATGAGCGTCTGGGGCTGATCGACGACAGAAGGAATGGCAGCCAAAGTGTCAGAGGTGTCCAGCTCGTGCTTTGGCGTTTGCATACGATCGTAGATCTCCATGGCGTCGGTGGAGCCGGGACCGCTAGCTTGTCGAGGATGCATGCCGCTCCTATACTCTGCTGTGGTGCCGGATGGCAAGGCGTGGAATACTCGGTGAGAACCTCTGAATCACTACTGGCGAGCCAAGGTGGAATGGGGACGCTAGCAACTGTAATTCTCCTCGTACGCTCTCTCGCTCAAAGGCTGCGCAGCGAAAGAGAGAGGTGGGCCACGAGTGGGCAGCAACGATGAAGAACAGCACCGAGTGCAAAGCGAGCGAAGGAATGTTAGTGTCGAGTGAGGCAGCGAAACAGCATTGATGAGACGATTGCCGGCAAAATCGAGATGGACGAGCAGATGCGCTGTTTTGTGGTGTGATGACCCGGTGTTCTCTGCACCGAGGACCTCTTTCGCTGTCTTGTGCTTGGTGAATGGTGTTGAAACGATGCCAACCGATTGTACGAGGTAACGATGCGGGGTTATGAAGATGAATGTAGACAGGTGGGAGCTGCGCACCGCGTTGAAGGGCCGCGAGAGCACGCGCGCGGGGATTGGCACGTGAGGGATGGTGTAATGGTAGGATAGAGACCTGTCTTGAAAGCGAGTGAGACGACGGAGGTGTGAGGAAACGACGGCGACGCTGTAGTAAGGAGAAAAGGAGCAAGAGCAAGAGGCGACGTCGACACTCGGAAGCTGCGGAGATGGAGAGTCCACGCGCGTGTTTGCTACTGCTGCTGCTGCTGCTGCTGCTGCTGGCTCGAGCCAACTCTGTATCTCAGAGGTAAAGAAAGACAAATGGAGAGAGGTGCATTCGCTCAGTCGCTCTCACTCAGACCGTCACACACCCTTTTTCTCGCTGGCCCAGCAGTCGGTGCATTTCTCGAGGCACGACTGCAGCCACTCCTCGCTTCCAACCTACTGAGAGAGCATCTTTTTTTCTCTGTTAACTAAATTGACAAATTGATTCCGATCCAATAAAGTGACAACCGAGAGAGAAAGGATGCAAAAGCGAAGGGCAAGCGAAGGGCAAGCGAAGGGCGGCTCTTCTTCACCAACACCCTCGCTCAACGTTGCTCATCGTCGCACCACACCATGCATCGCACTCACCCAAAGATATCACCAAAGGCAAGGCAGCAAGATTGCATAGCGCGGCAATAATGAATTGTCTGGTTACGAGGTGTGCGACAACTCTACTGCGGGCGGCGGCGAGCATTTCACAAGGAACGCCAGGTTGCAGCTACAGAGACATGCCTCTCTCGTATCGTCTTTTTGCCGCCTTTGAGAACCGTACGAGTGAACAGCAAATAGGATATTTCGAGAAATACAGGACCGTAGAAAACGTCTATTTTTGATGGATTTTTGGAGCAGGATTTTGGATAAGTTTTCAAAGCGCCTTACTGCTGATGTATTGGTAGTTACATCGCTATGGCGTCGTCTCTAGCATTTGCCGACGCTCTCGTTGTTGCAGGCACACGTCTTGGGTCGGTCGTTGGAGCCCGCAATCACACCGCTGCGCCAGTTCTTGCACGAATTAGGCCCATCTCGAGGCCAGCATTCGTCAATGATGGGCAGGGCATCGTATGCAATCGCCGCGTACGAGATGCACGGGTTGGCGATGCGTCCGCGCTGAGAGATGAGGCCGCACGAGCGGTACATGGCCCCCGTACGGCCATTCTGGTCGTATTCTCTGCAATACACTACATCTTTACTCATCATGAAGTACAGAGGCGCACAGTCTTCCAGCGTGGCCGCGTGGTTGGTGTGGCAGTTGGCAGCAGGGGCATCTGAAGGTGCCTGCGGCGTGTCCTGACCGCCGCATTCGAGCCGTTTTTCGAGAAGCTGGGTACCCGTGCGAGTCACTTTGAACGGTCCATCGCCTTTGGCGTCTGAGTCCCCTTTGGGGTCCCGAGATTCTACGATGCGGTAGTTGTTGCGCTCGAGATCTCCATTGGACAGACCGAGAGAGGTGTACACGTAGCTGGGGATGCCATGCAGCTTCCACGTGTAGTCGATGTGAGATCCATAACCTTCCGCATTGGCCAGGTCAGGATAGATCTTGACGTTCCGGTCGGCTCGCGCACCGACAGCACTCAGAGGCGCGTAGCCGGACAGTCCGAAAACTGATGGGTGTGGCATCTTGCCAGAGAAGAGTCGGTGGTTGTCAGCAACGTTGGATGCATTGGTAGGGGCAGCCACAACGCAACGGAAGGCCATGAGAAATGTTGCCGCAAGCCAGAAGCAGATCATTGTCTCTCCAGTATAGCTACACTCTAAGTTGTAGATTGAGATGCTGCGACGAGGTGGACGAAAAGCAGGATTGCAAAGATTACAAGTACGGGAGGGCGTCGAGGATGCCAATCTAGGGTGCTGGAGAAACTCAGATACGATGAAAGCGGTCTCAGCAACCTGTATTTATTAGCCTGTTCTCCCTTGCCTGTAACAGCGAGAGGCGAGAGGCATCTTCCGAACTTTGCACAGTCGATCTGCACAGTCACTGAGCGAGCTCACAGCCAAGGGGCCTCCGTAAAGAGGCGTGTGGCCTGTTCGTACGCAAGCGTGGACAGCTGACGCACACGATTTCAGAAGAACAAGAACGCGCGTACCATGTCGAGCTAAGCTACACCGTGCCCTCGGCTTTCTCTCTTCGATCTCGATTCCCACGCCACCCATCCGTCCGCTGCTCTCCCACACCTAGTGACCGACGACGTTAGCAAGTACAACCGTCGAAAATCACCTTTATGAGGGTTGCTTGGCCGGGGTCCAGCTGTCCAAGAGAGTGGCGTGGGTAGGTTCAACCAACCACCGATGGTCGTCTGACTTTTGTTGGCTTCTTTGGATCCATCGTTGCGTTCCAGAGTCCCACGCCTCTTTACGGATTTCTCTGATCCGATCCGATCCAATCCGACTCCATCCGATCCGTTCTCATGGAGGGAAACGATGGGCGTCCACAATCTACTTGAACGAGGCGGACACCAGTCAAACTCGATAGTGTGCAACACCCTTCATGAGTGTGAGTGTGTGAGATAGAGCAGCGAGAAAAGAGTGACCGAGATGAATCTAGTTCGCGCACTCCTCGCACAACGTCAAAGGCAACGTCAAAGGCATCAGTGTTTTTGTCCCACTAGCGTTATATATCTCCAGCTTTCGCGTCAACTAGGCATCTCCAGGCACTATGGCGGAGTGGTTATCGCGTGGCACTCGAACACTGTCCTTCAGTTCGAGGGGAAACATCTTCCCCACTCAACAAAGAATATGCTATTCCCTCTGGGAGCACAGGTTCAAATCCTGTTGGTGTCGTTATTTTTTGGCATTTTCCTCTCACTACCTCACTTACCTTACCCTGAGACTTCGGAAAGTAGCGTTTGAGGGGGCAAACGTCTCAATCCCTCAGGATGGAGGTCTTGCAGTAGCCACTGCTTTGCCTTCGAAGTGATTTGTGATGGTTTCGGGCCTTGAAGTGTGGAATTTTTGCGGAACAAGAAAGAGTGTTGGTGAGAGAAGAGTGCTGGTGAGAGCGCGTCTTCTGGCTGTTGCTTTCATGGCGTAAATGGACGCGCCTGCTCTGCGAGAGAATTGTAACGCGCGGTGAGTGTTGCACGCGAGTTTGTGAGTGTCGGTCGGCGCTTTGTTACTTGTGCTGAGCAAGGGTCCTCCTTTTGATCTTGGACAGCATTCCGCTGCTGCCGCCGTTATTACCATCATCGACGACGCCATCGCCAGCAAAGCCTCAGTCCGTTGAGCATCGACTCACTTCCACGTCGGCTCAATTCAAGTCGGTCTTACTTTGCTTCCCACCCTAGAAGCCACGGTCTTGGGCCACACTCGACAGTGATGACGGAACAGCCGAAGCTGGCCAAGTTCTTTGGCGGCGGTTCGAGCAGCAGCGAAGGTGCCGCACAAGGATCTGCAAAACCCCGTCAGCCAGACATCAAGTCGGCTTTCGCACAAAAACCACCCAAGACAGCTCCCCAGCCGCCTTCGACCAACGGATCCTCCACAACAAAGGATGCTGCACCGGCTCCCACCACTTCATCCTCCTCGTCGAAGCGGGATTCCTCTACCAGCAACGGTGGCGCCCACGGTAACGCGGACAATGCGTCGACCGACGTATCACCTCCACCGCAGAGAAAGAAGCGTCGCATCATCGAGTCAGACGACGACGATCCCGACAATGAGCCCGTTCCACCTCCCGTGTCAGCATCTGCTGCTGCTGCGCCGTCCAGCACAAAAGTCGCCTCCATCTTTGCCAAGCCACCGCCTAAGACAAGCGTAACCGCCAACAAGGCCCAGCCCATCAAGGACGATGCTACGGACACCGACTCTGATTCAGCCAGCGAGCACGTTCCTGCCGACGAAGACGAAGACGTCGAAGACGAAGAACAGGCCATCGAAGAAGAGGAGCAAAAGGGCGCCAAAAAGCTCGCAGCCATCTTTCAGAGGCCTTCCGAAGTCAAAGAAGGCAAAGTCACATGGAAGGATGGAGAGGCCGTACCCTATGCCGCGCTCGCTTCCACCTTTGCCGACATCCAAGCCACCACCAAGCGGCTCGAGATCACCGAGATCCTCACCCAGTTTCTCGTGCGCGTCATCAAACGATCCCCAGACAATCTGCTGCAGGTCGTCTACCTGTGCATCAACCGACTGTGCCCGGACTACGAAGGCCTCGAGCTGGGTATTGGGGAATCGCTGCTTATCAAAGCTATTGCTCAGTCGACGGGTCGTGAGGTGGCGCGCATCAAGAAGGATCTCGAGGCGCAAGGTGATCTGGGCCTGGTCGCGCTCAATTCGAAAAAGAACCAGCCGACCATGTTCAAGGTATCCAGCCTCAAGGTGCCGCAGGTGTTCAAGCAGCTGAAAGAGATTGCGGGGGTGAGCGGCAACAAGTCGCAGGATCGCAAGATTGGTATGATCAAGAAACTGCTCGCTTCGTGTCAGGGCGAGGAACCCAAGTTTCTCATCCGCTCTCTCGAGGGCAAACTTCGCATCGGCCTCGCTGAACGGTCCGTGCTCGTCTCGCTCGCTCGAGCCGTCGTCATATCTCGACTTGGCTCCAAAGTCTCCAAGTTGTCCCAAGAATCGCTCGCCAAGCAGCTCGAGGACGGCACCGAGCTCGTAAAAGCAGTATACTCTGAACTGCCCTCCTACGACCTCGTTGTGCCCGCGCTGCTCAAGGGCGGAGTGGAAGGTCTGCGCGAAGAGTGCAAGCTGACCCCCGGAGTTCCCCTCAAACCCATGCTGGCCAAGCCGACCAAAGCGATCTCCGAAGTGCTAGATCGGTTCGAGGGCAAGCCGTTCACGTGTGAATACAAGTACGATGGCGAACGAGCCCAGGTGCACCTGTTGCCAGACGGCAAATTAGCGGTCTTCTCGCGAAATTCGGAAAACATGTCGGTCAAGTATCCGGACCTAGTCGAGCAGATTCCGCGCTGCATCAACCCATCCGTCAAGTCGTTTGTGCTCGACGCCGAGGCGGCAGCCTGGAAGAAGGCCGAAGTCGACCCGGAGACAGGCGTCGAGGAGCCAGCGAAGCTGCTGCCGTTCCAGGAGCTCTCGCGCCGCAAACGTAAGGACGTCAAGGCGGAAGATATCAAGGTCAAGGTCAAGCTCTTCGCGTTCGACCTGCTGTACCTCAACGGCGAGCCTTTGCTCTCCCTCCCGCTCTCGGAACGTCGCGCGCTGCTGCATGCTCACTTCCACCCCGTCGACGACGAGTTCGACTACGCCCGCTCCGAGGACTGCAACTCGGTCGAAGAGATCTCTGTGTTCCTCGACAAGTCCGTCAAAGAAGGCTGCGAGGGTCTCATGGTCAAGATGCTCTCCGGACCTGACGCCACCTACGAGCCCTCGCGTCGGTCGATGAACTGGCTCAAGCTGAAAAAGGACTACCTCGCGGGAACAGGCGATTCGCTCGACCTCGTCGTCATCGGCGGCTACTACGGCAAGGGCAAACGCACCAACGTCTACGGCGCCTTCCTCCTTGCCTGCTACGACGCCGACTCGGAAACGTACCAGACCATCTGCAAGATCGGCACTGGCTTCACCGAGCAGGACCTCGAAGCGCACTACAAGACGCTCAAGGAGCTCGAGATCAGCGGCAAGAAGGGCTACTACGACGTCGGCGAGGCCAAACCGGATGTCTACTTTGAGGCCAAGGTGGTATGGGAGGTATTGACGGCGGATCTGAGCTTGAGTCCCGTGTATACGGCCGCCAAGGGGTTGATTGAGCAGAGGGGAGTCAGTTTGAGGTTCCCCAGGTTCATCCGGATCCGCGACGATAAGACGGCAGAAGAGAGCACCAGCCCGGAGCAGATCGAGAGCATGTATCGTTCGCAGGTGGTGAACAGCAGTAAGAGCAAGAGCGGGGGCGGTGACGATGATGACGGCTTCTGGTAGGGCACTCACTCACGCACATCTCTGCACACAAAGGACGAGCAATGACAAACACATCAAACACTCAAGTCTCCATTCCGATCCCAACAGAAGCATGTGTATGAAGTTCAACCAGCCTGCAGCGACTGACATTGCCAACCGTTTCGCAATCTATCCAGTCCACCCGCACTCTTCCAACTCTCCCTCTCGCCGACTGGCCACTGACCCTCCGGGACGAAAAACGCTTTGACCGAACGCGCGGGCACTACAGTGACCCTCTGCGCCGCATTGGTCGTGTACGTTTCGCACGTCGGCAAGCCCTCTCTCGCCGCCTGCGCACTGATCGTCGAGAGCGGTCGAACGAGGATCGACGGCAGTGCCAAGGTGCCCGTCCGAAGTGGAACCACTGTAACCGTGAAACTGTGTGTCGTGTAATCGTCGATCGAGGGAGACAGAGACTGCGGCTCAAGCGGGTAACTTCCGCGCTTCGTGCCGTCGATCAACCAAGTCTCGAAGTCTGGTACAATGTCGTACACCATCGCTTCCTTGTCGAGCTGCTTCTGGTCGGCAGAAGACCAGAGAGTGGACGTGCGGATGCGAACCGTCAACTCGACCGGTTGGCCCACGACGATCGACGCTGCTTCCAGTGTGTCTGCAACAGTGAGGGTGGAGTCCAGGCTTAGCGTGACCGCATTGACAAAGTCGATACTCGGCACGTCAACTGGAATCGTCAACTCCTGCCAAACCTCTTCTCCTGCCGCCTCGACACCAGGCGAAATCACATCCAACGTCTCGCGCACCAGCTCCCGCACCGCATCCAGCCCGAGCACACACTGCCCCCACGACCGCCGCTCCATTCGCCACCACCTTTCGTCGACCACACCCGTCTTCACCTGGCCCGTAATCGAAAATGCTGGCAGATCCAGCCGGTCCCTCACATACCTCACCAGTGCATCTTCCAGCAACTTCCTCCCCGCCGTTCCGCTCTCTAAACCCCGCAGTGCCCTCTTCTCCACGATGCTATCCAACGCCCGCACCGCCGCACCCACCGCATCCTCCTGCAACGCGCGGTACTGCACCACCAATCGCAGACGCGTTTCCCTTTGGTCCGCGGAACTGGGACGCGAAAGTCGGAACAGATACGTCGCCGGCTGCCGTGGTGTCACCGTTGCCTCCCTTTGCGATCCGCACGATTCGATCGCGTACGCCCCATGCACGGTGGGATTATCGGCAGCGCCGTCATCGTGAACCATGCTGACAGGCTTGAGTCGAATGCTCCCGCCCCCACCGGCTGAGATGGTGAATTTGGAGAGCAGACACGAGGTGCGGAAGAAGTCTTGCACGTTCACGCCCAGCGGTAAGGCGGTTTTGAGCTGCACTGTAGCTTTGAGTGTGCGTGCCTTGCCTGCCGGGTGGCGTTGTGACTCACTGGCGGAGGACGAGGCGGTGCTGTACTTTAGAACGATGACGGCATCAAGGATACCTGATTCAGGCAGTTGAGCTAACGGTAACACGACCACTGCCTCGCGGCCCGTCCGCAGCGGCTTGACTGTAACTGATGCAGCTGAGCCCAGCTCAATCCGAGACACACCATCTGCCTGCGCATTGCTGGCGAGCTTAGCTCCTTGATGATCTACCAGTGCAGCGCCATCGGCAGAGGCAACGCTGAACTCGGCAACGTCGATATCATACCGCCCCGCTCGCACCGTCACCTCGATCGCCCTGGGCTGGTCCAAATCAATACGACGCGGAAGACCAGCAGAGACGCTCGGCGCACCACCTTCTTTCGGCACGCGCACAATCTGTGGTTCTACCTCTGAAGCAGCAGACGCATGCTCATACTGGTAGATGAGCCGAGCGATACGGATCTGCGTCACGTCTACCGTGTAGACACCGTGTGCGGGGTGCGGGCAAAACAACTCAACGCTCGTCGTGCCTGGTGCAAGCTCGATTTGAGACGACGTGTACCACAATGTCTCGCCGCCCGTAATCAGACAGACACGCACATCATCAACCACCTGCACACAGGGCAGCAACGACGTGACGTCCACTTGCAGCAACGTACCGTCCTCGGTCTCCGCTGGCTTGGCGCAAGGCTTTGAGACCGAGATAG
This sequence comes from Sporisorium graminicola, assembly GCF_005498985.1. Taxonomy (NCBI): domain Eukaryota; kingdom Fungi; phylum Basidiomycota; class Ustilaginomycetes; order Ustilaginales; family Ustilaginaceae; genus Sporisorium; species Sporisorium graminicola. Next base: position 129,940 of record NC_043729.1, read on the forward strand.
AAAACAGCGGGAAACCGCTGACCGGAACCTCTTTTCCCAATGCCGAAGAGACTGCCCGCAGCTGCTCGCACAAATATGCCGGCTCGGTCCACCTGGCTGCATCCGCATCAACGCTTCGACTCGAATTGCCCACTTGCACGCTGACTTTCAGCGCTGCCAACGCAGCTGCAATCCACGCACGATCTTTAGCTTTGTTGAGCTTGGCATGGCACTCGAGCTGCATGGCAAGCGAGCGTTGTTCGAGCGCGATAAACTTAGCACTCGCATATGCCTCAGTGAGCCCAAGCAGACTGTCGTAAGCGAGCTGATGCTCACCTCGCAGATAGTGGAGCGTTGTGACGATGGTGCGGATGTGCAACGCGTCGCGTGTGCGCGAGGATGCCTTCCACCCCGTTCGGATGCGTTCGCACAGAGCGAGGTAGTGCGAGTCAAAGTGCTCTCTGGACTTGACGGCTTGCTGCAGCTCCGGCCGAGAGGTGCCACGCTTCTGGTCGAGCACCACCGCTGCGCCTAGGCCTTCTACAGAGCTGTTGGCAGCCGTGTCGGGAAGTGGAGGGAGATCACGCTCCTTTGACTCTGATGCTGCAGAGCCATCATCTACATTATCCGTTGCGGCAAACGCGAAGGGCTCGGTGGCTGGAAGGTGACCGGCTTCGATACCGATGCAGTCGAGCTGGCGTCTGGCTACGTCCAGCAGTTCAGCCTTGTTTGAATGAAATGCTGGGCTCAGCTGGTCATCGGTCGACGGTGATGACTGTGCACCGCGTTGAATGAGCCATGCCTGACACTGCTCTACGACATCGAGAACGGCCGAAAAGATCCAAGACTCGATCCATTGACTGCTGAGCCTCTTGTTGCGTCTAAGCATCCTGCCCACTGCGCTGATAAAGAGAGGAGCTTCGCGCATGACGGCAGCGACTCTGCCCATCTTTCCCAGCAGCGCCGACTTACGAGCAAAGAGGTAGCAGCGAAAGTCGAAGAGCGAGATCTCGCGTCGTCGGATCAGATCGGCGTATGGCTTCTTGGTCACATCCAAGAGCGGAAGCGAGTCGTCGTCGTGGTCGTCTCCCCCTACGGCAGCAAAGGAGACGGCGCCGCTCTGCATAGCCTGTGCAAAGACGATCTCGAGATCCTCGTACTGTCCCACGGCATCGTCCTTGAGCCCGACGGCTTCGAGCGTCCGTGCAAGCGAGTCCTTGGCGAGGAAGTAGCTGCAAAAGTCCCATCCTTGCTGCCCTCGAGTGACGCCGCAGCGAGCGATCTCTTGCTCTTGGGCTTCGATGGTGGTGGTGAAGGTTGACGAGGCGGCCTCGCGCATCTTGGTGAGCAGCTCTGCCCAGATGGTGGGGTCCATCGAGTGCAGACCCGATCTGCCGAGTGGGACAGCAGGCACAGGAGGCAGGCGTGAGAGCTGCACGACATGCTCCTTTTTGGACGTGTTGAAGTCGGCACGAGCCTTTTCGAGCACATTGCCTTTGGACTTGGTCATGAAGCGACTCATACCTGACTTTTGATCTGCGCTTGTAGCACCAGGACCAGCTAGGCCAAGGATGCCCGCGCCTTCCGGTGGGGTGATGAGGACGATGAGGTATTCGGGCTCGGTGGGACCTGTCGGGCCACTTACGGTGACACTGGATTTGGCCGGTGCGCCTTGGTTGGTGGGTGTGTTCGGACCGGAGCTGGTGCCTGCAGTGGGCGGAGTGTCGGAGCGGACAGGGGGGGTGGCCGAGCGAAAAGAGCCGAGCGCGAGGGAAGTCCTGGAAGAAGACGCAAGCGTGGGCGTGCCGACGGAAGAAGAGGTATACGATGATTGCGCTGCTTGCTTGGCGTGGAAAAAGGAGAGGCTGCTGATCCACGAGCGAATCTCGTTGCGCACGGTGGTGCGGTAGTGCTCGCTGTCCTCGCATACCACAAGATAGAGATGGACAAAGGGTCGATCGAGAAGTCCCGCCGAGCCCGATTGTTCGAAGTAGCCTGGATCCCCGCGCCAGCGTCGAATCTCGTCCGTGAGCGGCTTGAGAGAGACATCAAGAGTCTGGATTGTGCGAATTGTCGAGCCTGGAACGACGGACGAAGAGGCGTAGGTGGACTTGCCCTGCTGAGCAGCACGCGCCGCCGCAGCATCGAGTGTCGCCTGGCTTGGGCGCCAGTGAAGGTTGCGAAGCGGTAGCTGCTCCTTGAGAAGGTGGACAAAGTGCGGCGTGAGAGGTGCGGCTAGCAGAGCTTGTGATGCCGCATAAGTGACGGTGATCCTCTCTGTCGAAGCATTCCGACGTTCCGTCATGATGAAGCTTTGAGCCCCTGATCACTCCCACCGACCCGGCAAGGGCTGGAGCAGGTCACGAACAACTGTGTCCGAACGACTTATAGGGTTTTCAGAACCGGCAAGTGGTGAAAGGATGTAGCAGTTGGTGAGCAAGAAGCAGACCTGAAAGTTCAACACCGCCAAGGGTCTGTGCGTCGATTTTTTCGAAGTTGGAGATGTTATAGCGCAACAGTTACCTCTTCCTTTTTCTTTTTTTTTTCTTCGTTTTCTTCCCAGCCTCGCTTTGCATAAAATCGACCCCAAGAGAAAAGCAAACAAAAATGACAAATAGCTCCACATTTTGTCGAAGAGCGCAGACTCAACTGCAGCGCGATGTCACTCCGACTGGAAACAAGGAAAGTTCAGCTCGGCTGATTAGCTCGCATTGAACGATTGATTTGCTTTGTATGCTTCGCCTCGACCCTTGCGGGCTTGGTCTCGAAAGTGCGACTGTCTGCCAGCGCCGTCACCGCCACCATCGACGCCGACACCGTCAACACTCATCGTCTTGAGCCATCATCTCTTCTTGGTGCATATGGTCGTGTTGTCGTAACAGACACCTCGTCGTTAATAACAGCCGCAGCTGCAGCATCAGGGCAGGCGGGTTAGTCCTGGCTGGCCTGTCTTATTCCACCCTCCATGTCCGAACCTCGTTCACCGACCGCGGCAAGGCCACCAGCTTCTGAACAAGCACGCCTTCGAACCCCCTCTCCTTCTGCAGTCAGACATCCACTGGGCCGGAGGAAAGATTCCAGAGCATCTGCCATTTCCGCCAACACAGAACTATCATACGTCGACACCGAAGATGGCTCGGAGGCAACAGCACCGGCTCAGACCATTCGAGATGTGTCGCAGGCGTTTCGTTCCGGGCGACCAAGCCCTTACCACATGGCGGTGGTGACGCTGCTAGGCAGCTTGGCCAGTGGCATGCCGCTCGCCTCTATGTTCAAGGTATACACCTATATCATGTGCGAGCTCTACGACCCTACCATACGTGACGAGCCTGTTGATCACAAAGATGCCAGTCTACTCTCCGCCGTCCGCTCCATGTTCGTCGCAGCAGGTGCAGGAAGCACTGCAACGGTAAACAAGCTGCCAGCTGCACCAGAATTACCCAATCCTCCACGTTGCTCGCTGCCTTGGGTTCAAAAGTCGACATCGTCCTACTCGGCTGCCATGGTCACAGTGGGCGCTCTGTTGGGGCTCATGACTCTCTCGCGAGCCTCGACCCTGTCACGTCGCTTCGGACGCAAGCCGCTGCTGCTCATCGCGCATGTGTTCATCGCTCTGGCCATCCTCGTCTTCAGACTGGCCGTCGTCCTCCCACCACTTGCCGGCGCCGCTGTGCTGTACTGCGCCGTCGTTCTTTCGGAAGCCTCGGCAGGAGCACCGCTTCGAATCGCCATTCAGAACTACGTGGTCGACACCACATCCGAAGCGCAACGAGCAGGTGCTCTCAGCTTCATCGAAGGGTTCGGCCAGATTGGCGCCTTCCCATCCAGCGCCTTGGGAGGGTTGCTTGCCAGTCTGACCAATGAATTCTTTGCCCCCTTTTACGCAGACTGTGGGCTCATGGTGTTGGCTGTGGTCTACATCCTCCTCCTTGTTCCCGAAAGCAAGCCGGGCGCAGAGCTTACCTTTGTGGACCAATGGCTCCACTCGGACGAGGTCGAGTCTGGATCATCGCAAGAGCAGGAGCAAGACGATGCGAATGCCGAGGGCGAAGACAGCGGCACCCGCAGCCATTCCAACGTGACTTGGTCGACTGTCCACTCGGAACGCGACACATCCAAGCTGCATTGGCGATCACGCGTGCGTAAGCTCAACTTTCTGCGTCCGCTCATTATCTTTTGGCCCAAGCGAAGGCACTACACGCCTATAACCGAGCAGGATGTCATTGAAGCACCCCTTCCCTACGATGCAAACCGAGGTCAAGACTCGACTCAGCGCAATGGTCCACGTGGCGCAGGGGGAGATCAGCCCGCGCAGCTCTACGCGGCGGCGCACAAGCCGCAGAGCAGGATGGACTTTCGTCTGCTCAACCTGGCGGCGGTGGTTGTGTTCGAAGAGACGTATCAGGCATTTATGGTGCCGCTGCTGCTTCTCTACAACAGCGAGCGGTTCGGATTCGATGTCTTGCAGAACGGATACCTGGTGAGCGTTTTGCAGAGCACCCGGGCTCTCTTTCTCACCGCTATCTTCCCGCCTGGCGTTGCGCTTGCGAGACGATACGTAGCCAAGATTGGACTGGCGAGACGGCGCAAGCAGGTTCAAAAGCTCAAAGAAGCCGCTCGACAGAATCGTCGAAAGCACGCAGCGACGCAAAGCCGGGCTGCCAACGGCGATGAGCGTACGCCGCTCGTTCGTGGAGTTTCAGAGAGTCAATATGGCAGCGTCGCAGCTAGAGACTATGGGCGGGTGGGGCGTCCAGGAAGCGCTGGTGGATCCGGTGTGGAGGGGCGGCCCGCGCGACGCCGGCCATCGTACAAGTCGGCGGCGTCGCTGGGGTGTTCGAACCTCAAGGGCAACAAGCGGAGTTCGATGGCATCAGGATTTACCGTCAGCAGCAGCAGCTGGGAGACAAACTCGATCTTTACCAGTTCTCCGTCGAATCTGATCAAGCGCATACAGAGGGGAAAGCTGGACATTTCGATCATGGTTGCCTCGTATATGCTCGCAACGGCGTCGTTCTTGATCATGGCGAGCTCTGCCAAAGCACCGACCAGCTCTCCTCGCCCAAAGAGCACTCTTGTCGCTACAGCAGCAGCAGATGGAGGCGACAAGCAAGGACTGTGGTGGTCGAGTCCGTGGATCCCGTTGGTCGTTGCTGTGGTGTTATTGCAGATCTCTTCGGGCTCTACATCATTAAGGACGGCGCTGGTGGTCAATGCCGTGTCGGAAGACGATCAGACCAAGGCGCTCGCAGCGCATCAGATTCTGGTGACGGTGGTGGCAGCGGTGGTGCCCTTGCTGACCTCGTTCGTGTTTGGTGTAGCGCTGGAAAGGGGACATCCGGAGTTTGTGTGGCTGTTCAAATCATCGTTTGCAGCACTCGCTGCTGTAGGCGCTCTGGGCCTGTTCTGGAGTCATCAAGGCTTCTACGAGAAGGCGCATGACGACGACGAAGATGACCACGACAACAGCAGCAGCGATGAGGCAGAAGAAGAAAGAGACGAGGTCAGACAAGATGGTTCCTGAGCCGTCTACTAGCATTCAGGCTCACTCAGCATCAGTCGCATTCAATGACAGATATAGCAATCAGGTTCATATAGGATGTACCGCAAAGAGGGTGAGCCGCCGTTGTTGCCATGACAGGAGCTAACATATCCTGTTGCTTTGGTGCGGAAGATCGGACCGCGAAACGCTTGTTCGGTGAAAAAGTCGGGTCAGCTCTGCCCTTTGACAATGATTTGCTCGTCCATCGGAGTGCAGCTCGTAACAGAAGACAAGAGTACAGAGATCTGCTCTGTGCGTTGTGGGTTTTGAGAACAGATTGCCGAAGCGCTCAGGAAAGGCCCAGCGCTCCCCATCTGTTGTGGACGTGTGCCGAGATCCCCGGAAAATCGCCGGTCGTCGGTCATCGGTCATCGGAAAGTGTCGGCGAGAGAAAGAACAGGGAAGAAAGTCAAATTCAACCAGAGAAAAGGGTATTGAAATCGCGCTTGTTCCTTTGAAATCAGTCTTCGCAAAGATGGCTTTCGAAATTGCGATGCCGTTTTCCGCTTTCCATTCTGCGCAACGACGCATCTTCCTGGCAGGCTGCCAGAAGACGAGATCGGGTCTCTGCCACACGCAGTCCCCGCACATTTGCGCTGCAGGACCGCACTCTGAGCCCCAGAGCTGCGCTTCCTCTCAAAGTTGCGGGAGAGGCTAGACAGCTGACCGACTGTCGCCGCTTCCTCCTCGCTCGTCTGGACGACGCTCAAGCAACATGGAGAGCAGAAAGACTTTGCGACGAGGGAGAAGATTTCGGCGTTGTTGCTGTGTTAATTTAGCGTGTCTCTGAGGTGTGCGCTTTCAACTTCTTTTACCGGAGCTGTGTGAGAGAGAGATGAGAATTGGCAGGTTTGGAGTCACACCTGAACCCACTCGCATGGCCCTGTCATAGCGTCCGTCTGTCTTCGCCTGCTGCTCTCTGTTGATCAGGTCGAAAGCGGAAAAAAATTACGAGGGAAGCGAGCACATCTGCCCTGTCGCCCTTGCATTCTGGCTGTGTCTGTCTCCCCCGCTCTCCCCCGTGTTCTTCCAATCCAAGACGATTCTTTCACATCTGTCCGACTCTACTCCACACCTCCTCTCTCCTTCTAGACATCGCTTGGCATCAACACTCTCCTTCATCCTTTGCTCCCTTCATCCTTTCCTTCTTTCCTTGCTTCCTTCTGTCACCTGCTTCCTTAAGCAGCACATCCGTTCCGTAGCCTCGTCTTTCACCTTTTCCTCTGCCATCTGCGTACTTTCTCCGTACTCAGGCTTCGGGTTTCTGTCCTTCCAGGCACGGTCTCGGTCTCACAGCTTCACCAAGGCCCCCTCGTTTGCATCCAATAGCAACCAGGCGCAATTACATTCCTGGCGCTTCAAGTAAAGGAACTCAGCCGTATTATATCAGACCGCTTGTCTCTAGACCGTTTTAGACATCGCCAACGAACGACGATCGAACGCTAATAGCGACACATACACATACAAAGCCGTCGCCATGTCGCATTTCGTGCCTGCCATGTTCAGGCCCAAGCCGATTCACTGCGAGTCGGCTCCCCCGTCAGAACAGCAACAACAAGCCATCCCGGCAAATGCACAGCCCGCCAACGGCAATGGACAGCACGGCGTCTACTGGATTCCACACTTGCCCGGCGAGGGCCGCTTTGTGGTCAACGCAAAGCTCTACTCGCGCCAAGATGCCGACCCTTCGTTCCAAGAGCACATGGAGAAATTCCGTCGCGAGGTGGCTGCGTCGTCGCCTGGCATGCTCACGTACAAGACCTCGGTGGTGCGCGGCGCAACCGACACAGAGAACCTCATCTGCCACGACCTGCACATCTCCGACGATTTGGAACCGCATCCGCTCCCCTCAGACAAGGAAGCGCGCGAAGAGGTCGCAGCTGCGCGGCTCAAGGAAATTCAGCAGGAGAAGAGGGAAAAGCCTGTCAAGAGCGCACTGGCAGAAGTTGGCAAGTCGGCCTACAACTTTGGTCTGGGTGGTATCGCCGGTTCGATCGGCGCTACGATTGTCTACCCTATCGATCTGGTCAAAACACGCATGCAGAACCAGCGCTCTGCCGTAGTGGGCGAGCCGCTCATGTACAAGAACTCGTTAGACTGCGTCAAAAAGGTGTTCCGCAACGAAGGCCTGCGCGGCTTCTACTCGGGCCTCGGCCCTCAGCTGCTCGGTGTAGCTCCTGAAAAGGCCATCAAGCTCACGGTCAACGACCTGGTGCGTGGTCACGCCAAGGACCCCATCACGGGCAACATTACGCTGCCCTGGGAGCTGATCGCCGGTGGTGCCGCTGGTGGTTGCCAGGTGGTCTTCACCAACCCGCTCGAGATCGTCAAAATTCGTCTCCAAGTTGCCGGAGAGATCGCCAAATCGGAAGGAGCTGACCGCGTAGCTCGAGGCGCCGTGCACATTGTGCGCCAGCTCGGTTTGGTGGGTCTGTACAAGGGTGCCTCGGCGTGTTTGCTGCGAGACATTCCCTTCTCGGCAATCTACTTCCCCGCATACGCTCATTTGAAGAAGGACACGTTCCACGAGGGCAGGGAAGGCAAGAAGCTCGGATTCGGCGAGATGCTGGCATCAGCTGCCATCGCGGGCATGCCTGCGGCGTTCCTGACCACACCTGCGGATGTGATCAAGACGCGTCTGCAGGTCGAGGCGCGCAAGGGACAGGCGACCTACAAGGGCATCGTCGACTGCGCCACCAAGATCATGGCCGAAGAAGGTCCCCGGGCGTTCTTCAAGGGATCGCTGGCGCGTGTGCTGCGATCGTCCCCTCAGTTTGGCGCGACGCTGGTGGCGTACGAGTATCTGCAAAAGTTCTTGCCGTATCCGTACGAGGAGACCGAGGTGGCTGACATCCTCCGCGACGGCGTGCCAGGCGAAGACCCTTCGCGTACGCACGCCCGCCGTGCGCTACAGCTGCTCATCGAGATGCACGAAGACTTTGGCCGTCCTCCTTCCAACGCCACTGCCACTGCCACTGCTGCTGCTGCAAAGTGAACAAGGGACACGACGATCTACTGCAGAAGCATCACCTACACTGTCATACTATCCTGTTGTCCTCCTCGTAATAGACGCACACATACAAAATACGCATTTCTTCCTCACGTTTGCCAAGTCTATGATCTGAGCAGAGACAGAGAGGAGGAACGATGGATGCTTTGTGACCAGGGGATGAAAGAGAGCACGGGATAAAAGAAAAGGAGGCAGCAAGCAGCAAAACGTTAAGCCACGGCAGATGATTTTGAGTCAGAGCAGAAGCAGAAGCAATCGCTGCTGGACCCTGTTTCGCTGTTTCGCTGTTTCGCTGTTTCGCCGTCTCGCGTCTTTGTCGGATTCGAAGCCGCACAGCCAGATAAGCTTCCTTTTGACTTTAATCGATTTCACCTTCTCCTCATCATCGGAGCTGCCGAAGCTCTTGCTCTTGCTCTTTCTCCATTGTTGCAGCCCCTTTCCCACGGCATACGGTAGGCTCGATATCTATCATTCAGCCTCATCGCTAACCCCTTCACTCAGCAAGAGACGAAAGTTATTCATGGCGAGCAGGACGAGCTATTTCTCGGACATTCACATCCACACGACTTGCACCTCTCTCTGAACGGCAACAAACGCTCACATGACGAACTCATTGCTTCTCTCACCTGCCACGCTTTTCGACCATGTCGTATGACAGCGCCACCTTTTCTCACCATTCCGTGCTGAGCCCACCTCTGCTCGCCGCCATCGATAGCCAACACACCTTCGGCTCGTATGATCCTGCTTCCACACAATCATCGGTTCGAGTTGGCAGCATTGACAGCTCTGTTGCCTCCAATGACCAGTCTGAATTTGCCTCACGTCCAACAAGTACCAGATCACGCGCATCATCGGCCACGTCTAGCCACCATGTAGCACCTGCAGCGGGCTCGGCATCATCGTCATCTCTGCACCAGAATGGCCAGAACACTGCATACAAGAAGGCGCGCAGACCTCAACATGCTCACTTGGCACATAGTCGGAACAGCAGCAGATCAGGGCCGATGCCCATGCCGGGCCGTTCCGTCTATTCCAGCCTCGATCCAGTCTCCTCGACCGCTTCCAACGAGTTCGGTACTCTGTATGGTACCTCTCGCAACCGCTCCACAACGCATCTAGATGGACTTCGAAGCTTGACGGCTGCCAACGAGCAGATTCACGCATCTGTTGCCACCTCGGCCGTGACGGCTCCTACGTCGCCGCTTGTATCAGCCTCCGCGTCTTCTGCGCTGGCCATATCGCCCGTAGAACATCTGATGCCCTCGGAGTGGGCTCTCGACAGCTCTGTACCTACGACGCCGCATACAAACCTCTCTCGAAACGCTTCCGACTACTTTGATCCAGCACTTCTAGCTCAGCTTCAATCTCAGAACGGAAGCTCTCATCCTGAGCTACGTGCCCGAGGCCCACAGCGTCCTTCGCCTCCCATGGATACCGTGTTCGGCCGCCTATCGCCTCATCAACCGCACCCGGCCCGCTCAACGAGTCAGTCAGAATGGGCCCAGCATGCTGCCCACGTGCAACAGACGGCGCATTTGCTCGGATTGCATCGCCTGGTTGCAAGTCAAAGCACTCCTCACCTTTCCGACCTTGATTCTTCCTATCTCGGCCACGAGTTCGAGTCGCCTCCGCCCTATGCACCTCGTGCATCGGTGCACGAAACGGAGCTCGAGAGGGCTGCTGATGTCAATGTCGATGCCACAGCACATAGTCAAAGTGCAAATCAGGGTCGTCTTCCGTCTCGTACCTCTTCTGCGTCGACTTTGCTCGACGCTAGTGATCCGCCTTTACCTCCGCCCATCTCGATCCCTCTAAATGCCGGTGCACACCCGTCATCCGGACCACCGTCTGCTTCCGCCCTCCTTCGACCTTCCCTCCGAGCTAGATCCTCATCTCGCGGAAGTCGAAGTGGACCTCCGTCTCCCTCGGCCTCTTTCTATGGTCGCCGTGGCCTCACCAGCCTTTCGCCCTTCCCTGCCGGACTCGAGATGACGCCGAGTGTCGTACAGGTTTCCTCGTTCTCGTCCACGCCTGTCAGTCCTGGTTTCGCTCCGGACAGCGACGGAGATGAGGACGTTGATTCAATCCTCTCCTTTTCGTCCTCCCGGTCCAAGCAAAGACGTGATGAAAGGCGACAGACTATCGCTTCGACCGAAAATGTGTCCCAGTCTGACGCTGCCAGCGCTTTCGTGTCGTCGTTACTTCCAAAACCATCAGCACAAGCACAAGCACAGGCTACGCTATCGAGGAGACGAAGGTCCGGGTCTGCGGGCAGTGCAAGACAACTTCTCCGACCTCGCACCCCGATCAACTCTTCCATCACAAGAGCGTCTTTCGATCAATCTCAGCAGGCAGCCGACACGAATCATGCCGCTTCAACACAAGATTTGACTCCTACGTCTCGTATGCATGCAGTGAGTACGTCGACGTCCAACACGGCAAATGACGCCACGGGAGCCTCTCACAGACGTCTGTCGGAGCATTCTCTGGCTTTCAACTCTCGAAATGCTTACGATGATGGCGATACTAGCAGCCTGCCAGTGTCTCCAACGACAGACAGCACTCGTCCAGACAGTCCGCTATCGCCAGACGCAGCCTTCGTCGTATCGCCGGGCACTTCCTTCGCCGGCAACGCTGATGTTTCCAATACGCGAAATCGAGCGGACGGTGCAGAGGAAGCCACCGGCTCCGCTGCAGCAGCAGAGGAAGACGATGAAGAAGAGTTCCCTCTGGTGCTCAAGTTTCTCCTACACTCCTTGCGTGTGCTTGCCGCGGTGCCTGGCTGCATCGGTACGTTCTGGCTTGCACGCAACGCGTGGCTCCTAGCCTCCCAACACGGCCACCTGCTCAGCCCCGGAAATATGCTGGTTGCAGCAAACGGTACAAGTCGTTCCTGGAGCTCGATTCTGTCGGAGAGGCCGTCGCACTTGGACGCCTATCGCTTCGGTCGCCGACAACCGGGCTCGCTCGAGTTCGCCGTCGCATGCCTCTGGAGCATGAGCACTGCCTACCACGCTCTCTCGTTTACCACCCTGCTTTTGCGACGCTGGCTTCTGTACTACTCCATCCTGCCGTCACTCATTCGCCTTGTAGCTCTACAGGCCATCTGCTGGCCACTGGTGCGCATCACCATCCACGTTTTTGGTGCAGATCAGCCTCTGGGTGCATGGGTAGTCATTGGTACCACCACGGCACTCAGCGATGTCGTCTCACGTTGGGTGACGAGCAACATCGCCGATGCGCCACTCGACGACGAGCTGGATGAAGAGGAGGAGGAGCAACAAGACGCGGAGAACGAGGCGCTCGGCTACTTGTCCGATAGCCGCTTTGTCAAGAGTCCCATCCGGCCCAATGCTGCCGAGCGCCTGTTGCATGCCGATCAGCATCCATGGTCCGCAGCGGGGGGTCAGTCGCTCGTGGGCGACTCGGACTGGGATCCACGCTCGGGCGACGAGAGCGATGCGGCTGCAGCTAGTTTCTTTGCGTCCGAACGCGAGCGACAGCGTCGGCAGCGTCGAGGTGGACAAGGAACGAGGTTCTGGCGTGCCGTCATTGGAGGTCCGTCATTCGCGGCTTCGTCTCGGCGTCGGAAAACGAGCAATCGGTCGTCGTCTGCGGCAGCAGCAGCGGAAACCGGTGCGTCGCGAGGCGAGCAATCGCGTGCGTTGGGGGCTGCCACGGAGACAGAGATGGAAGGTGAGTCGGATTGGCCCGGCTACACGACGGATGGTACGGTGCTCGGCGGTGGTCGGAGGGGCGACACGCCTCCTTGGCGGGCTGGAGGTGCTTGGAACCAGGAGCAGGGTCTGCGGAGACGGCTGGGCGCAGTTCCAGCACATGTGTCCTCGCCGGCCTCGGCCACTTCGCCATCGAAGGTGGGGGTGTTCGGACGTCGACCCGTGCTGCTGCCTTCCAAGGCTTCGTCGTACCGACAGGGCCACACGCGGTTTGTTTATAAGCACGGCGCTTGGACGCGAGAACGCACGAGTAGCAGACGCAACTTCCACTGGGAAGTGGCTGTTTGGAGAAATGTGGTGCCTATTGCTGTGCTGTCGTACTTCAGCATGTGGACCCTCATTATTGATGCGATGCGTCTAGGAGATTAGCAAGAGTGGGGAATCATTATAAAGGCGCTGATTGACGACGAAGAGATAGACTCTCACACCTACAATATACCCAATAGTTATTCCCTTTCAATAGCTGAGTTCAGAACGACATACAACAGCATGTTTGCGTGCTATGGTGCGTGTTTGGAAGTTACAGCACCGCATTGAGTGTTGGACTACCGAGCTCAATGCAAGGGAGAGTATGGTGAGCACAGAGATGGTGTTTCTTGAGGTGTCGGCCAGGTGCTTAGATTTTTATTGCCTATCATTATCAAATACAGTTATGAGTATATATTTTTCTTGCACAGACCTCCACATGAGCAGCCAGCCATGAGCGGTTGTGTCGGTGTCGTGTGGTTGCAACAGGCTTGCTGAGTGAGCGTTGCTCGTCATACGGAGATCAGTGATGTTGGTTGGCTGCTGTCAGAAGCGAGATCTGAATCATTCTTTCTGCTGGCGATCACCACAGCCGCGACTGAATGTTTGACGTTGGTGGCTTTACCTGTTTGATTAAGCTGACTAGTGTAGAGCGGGCGACGACATAAATGCGAGTGAACGTCGAAAACTTCTTCTTTCCCCACATCATCGCACGCCTGGCCGACTTTCCTTCCGCAGCTTTAGCTTTATCTTGATCTCCTACTCAAAGCGGCTGCTCAACCCATCAAGAGTCGCCTCGATAATCGACCATTCAGCAATCATGTCAACAGCCGCAGCATCGGGCAAGCTTGCCAGCACGATCAGCACCAACATCTCGAGCCTCGCTTCCAAGGCCGTAGCCTCCACGTCAACGCAGCAATCGCTCATGCAGTCGGTCAAACGCATTATCCCGCCGCTGACTTCTGCCAAGCACAAAGGACAAGCCGGACGAATCGGAATCGTGGGAGGCAGCCGCGACTACACAGGCGCGCCGTTCTTCGCGTCCATGTCCTCGATGCGCTTCGGGTGCGACATGTCGTACACGATCTGCTCGCCCGAAGCAGGTAACGTGATCAAGACTTACTCGCCGGACCTGATCGTCAACCGCCTTCTCGACCCCGAGGCGCCCTGGTCGGAAGTGGAGCGTTCCGTGGACGAGTTGTTCCAGCGTTTCCACGCCGTGGTGGTGGGACCGGGTTTGGGGCGGGACGAGTTCATGCAGAAGTGCGCAAAGCTGTGTATTGGGCTGGCGAGGAAACACGACATGTATATTGTGGTGGATGCGGACGGGTTGTGGCTGCTGCAGAACGAGCCGGAGGTGATCCAGGGATACGAGAAAGCGATTCTCACGCCGAACGTCGCCGAGTTCGCGAGGCTGTGCGACAAGCTGGGTGTGGATGCCAAACAGGACCCGGATCAGGCGGCCAAGAAGCTCGCGGCTGCGCTGCAGGGACCGACGATCCTCGAAAAGGGCAAAGTGGACCGCATTACCAACGGCACGTAAGTTTGAACTACACCCCTTTTCATCCCCACTCTTTAAACTAAAACTGACACTTTGCACTTTTTCGCTCAACGATGCTTTGCAGGGAGGTGCTGTACGTAGACACAGAAGGCGCGCTCAAACGATGCGGTGGCCAAGGCGACATCCTCGCCGGCTGCCTAGGCGCGTTTGCAGGATGGGCCAAGATCTACCACGAAGACCACCCGGACCTCGCCGCCACCTCGACCGACGCAGAAGGCGATCTCATCGCTCAAGACCGACTGCTACTGTTGGCGGGATACGGAGCTGCGCTGACCGCGAGAGAGTGCAGCCGCCTTGCATTTGCCAAGCACAAGAGGGCCATGTTGGCCGATGACCTGCTGCCAGAGGTGGGCAATGCGTACGAAGAACTTTGGTCCGATGTGCAGGCTTTGCTTTGAACACGACTACGAGCATGTTCCGAAATAGTGATAGTAGCCTTCTGATAGTCCTAGGATGTGGACTGGAGTGATGAACAGATGCTTTGAAAGGCAAGCATGAGACTGTGGTGAGAGAGCTTTGTTAATTCGCAGGCAAGCAAGCTCGTGTGTGCGTCAATGCTGGTTGAAAATTGACCGGTTGCTGCGCCCTGAACATACCTGCTGACTGTGGATCAGGGACCACATGCAAGCAAACAAGCGAACACCCCCCGCCTTTTTCCCTTTTCTTCGCGGCGCTGCGCACTAAACGCTGCGCACTGTGCTTTTGCCCTGACCGCAACCGCGATAGCCGTCGATTATTCTCCTCGAGATTCAACGTGATTTCGACACAGAGTGAGAGCCTTGTGAGCCTTAATCCTGAAGCGTGACCGCTCCCGTCGGAAGAGCCGTCGCCGAATGCCATCTTTGCTGCTTCGCTCCGCCTCGGATTGCTTTTGGGATTGCGTTTTGTGTCTCTTACCTTCCGACCATCTCACATCTTCTGGCCATTGATTTCGCAAGCGCGAGTGAGGCGTCTCATTTCGTCGACCCGTAAATCGGAGTCCATCATCGACGGAACAAGGCTGCGCTGCGTTGATAAGGGCGTAATCGCACCCGACTCAGCTCAGCTCGGAAGGAGTTGCTTTGCTCTCATCGCATCATCCGAACCATACACACCTTTCTCAGTCGATCGTCATGCTTCGCTAGATAGTTTCTGAGCCAGTCACTGAGCATTCGACTGCTTCTACCAACAGGCTCAACGTCTCAAAATCAACACTCGCCATCATTGTCATCTCTACACCCTCGCCGGCCTGAGGCTGCCTTTGACATTCCGCCCATGGCGATCGAGATAGCAGCGATGGATGCCGACGCAAGGTCCACAACAAAGAGGGTCTCTTACGTTCTTCCTCCCTGTCTCTCTCCTCCGACGACGTTCGGCCTTCCGCCATTGGGCGCCGATCGTAACTACAACACGGGTCCACTTCTCATCCCACCTTCGCGCACACATTCTTCTACCAATCGCTCCAACAACCACACCTCTGCTGCATCTTCCTCCTCCTCCTCGTCCATCGCGTCTTTGTCCGCTGCGTCTGCATCTACCAATTCCACGCAGTCTAACGCTCCGCTCTCTTCTCATCCTCAGCACTCGCTCGCCGTCTCGTCCCTCGCCATAGACACAACAACCTGCCTTGCTAACTCAGCAGATGACGATGACAACGATCGCGATGATATCGACCGTCACTACGACAGCGATTTGAATCACTCAGTCAACGACCGTGAGACCGTTCCTCCAGGCATCCTCTACACGGGTGGTCGCGACGGTCTTGTTGGTGCTTGGGAGCTAGGTCTGCCCATGCGCAAGAGAAGCGCACAGCGCCTTGAAGGCCATGATGGCTCCTCTTCGGCCTGGTCAGACGTCCACCAAGACGAATCTGGGATCGGCCTGCTTGCAGATACGTCCGCTTTTTTCGCCGGCACCGACACCTATTGGCAAGCCGACCCGTTCCGAGCCCATCGCGCCAGGCCGACACGATTCCGCCAATGCGTGCAATCACACACGGACTGGATCAACGACATCATTCTCTGCAACCAGAACCAGACCCTCATCTCGGCGTCCTCCGACCGTACCGTCAAGGTCTGGAATCCTCACGACCCTCACCACAGCCTTAGCCCGCACGTCCTTGGCACTCACAAGGACTACGTCAAGGCGCTCGCACATGCCTCGGAATCCGGCTATGTAGCCAGCGGTGGCTTTGACAAGTGCATCAAGCTATGGGACATTCGTGAGGCGAGAGCAGCACCCATGCTCGAGCTCGATGACAAAGCCGTCAAAACGTCGGTCTACGCGCTCAGCGTCAACCCGAGCGGCTCTGTCATCGCTGTCGGCTCGCCCGAACAGCACGTCAAGGTCTGGGATCCACGCAGCGGCAAGAAATGTGCAGAACTGGTCGGTCATACAGACAATGTCCGCGCCGTCCTCGTCAGCGAAGATGGCCGTTTCCTCTTGTCCGGCTCTGCTGATTCCACCGTACGGCTCTGGTCGCTCGGTGAACAGCGATGTTTGCACACGTTCACGCATCATGACGACTCAGTGTGGTCGCTGTTCTCAGACCATCCTACGCTCGACGTCTTTTACTCGGGAGACCGCCAGGGCTACGTCTGCAAGGTCGACTGGGAGCGCTGCGCCGAAGTCAGCGAGGGCGAGTGTGTGGTTCTATGCCAAGAGCGAGATCCCACGCTGGATGACGACGGACCTGAACAAGACGACGAGATGCCACACCATCCCCCCGACTTGCACAGGCGCGATGCCAAGTGCGGCATTCAAAAGATTGTCGCGCTCGACGATACCTACTTCTGGACGGCGACGGGACAGACCAGCGTTAACCGCTGGCGAGACGTGCCGCGTCGATCTGAGCGCGAAGCCATCTATCCCATTGGTGGCTTGCATGCGCGATCGCGCGAGCTTCATCATCGCAACTCGTTTGGTAGCCCTAGTCTGACTCGACACAGCACTGACGTAGGTCGCTCGCCCGACTCCGCACATGCTTTGCACCCAACATCGGTGACCTTCGCCGAGCCAGCGCCGGGATCATTCCGTCGCAACTCGTCTGCGCTTAGTCACGGGAGTGCCACTGCAGCTGCTGCTACTTCGGGCTCTTCTGCCACCACACTTTCGGCCTTGCAGACCGGCATGGACCTTCCGCCGACGGACGTCCCGCTTGCCGCTACGCTCCATGGCATCCCTTTTGACAGCCTCGTCAGTCTTGATCCCGTCAGCGATCCGTACGGCGATAAGATTGGGCTCGGCAGCGTCAGCGTTCGTGATCCACGTGGCCATGCGGACGACTCCTTGTTCAGCGCAGCTCCTCTGCGCTCCTTTGCCAGTCGCATGTCGATGGACCAGTCGAGCATCATGATCCCCGCTGCAGCCACGAAGTCGCCCCTTGTGACACCCATCAATCCTCACTTGGCTCATATTCAGGCGATGGACTCGCCCCACCGTCCGGCCAGCACACGGTCTGCCAGCCTCCGCTTTGCCCCTACGGATCAGCTGTACGAGCCAGAAGGTCTTTCCAAGTCGTGGGAGAGCGATTCTGACGCTGAAGCTGCCACTCCCAATAGGCAGATGGCCGAGAGCGGGCATGTCGGTGCTGACGGGACTACCGACGAAGATACGCACGAGGACGACGAAGACGATCGAGCTTACCAGGCTCGGCTAGCGTTCGAGGACCGCGAGCTGGCACAGGAGGCTACGCCGTTGCGGCACAAGCCCGATGCGGTGATTCGAGGCTCGCACGGTCTGATCCGCTCGTCGATGCTCAATGACCGTCGCCACGTCATCACCATCGACAGTACCGGCGCGGTCATGTTGTGGGACATTGTCAAAGGCATTTGCATCGGCGATTTTGACCGTGACGAGGTGGAAAAGGCTGCGCTCGAGTCCGACCTGATTCCATACACCTTCATGCGCAAATGGCGGCCCGAGCAGACACCCGGCGACACGCTCGAGGTGGTCAAGGAGCGCATCGAGGGACAAGGCGTCACACCGCTCTGGTGTTCGGCAGAGACGAGGAGTGGCGCTCTCACGGTTCACATTGAAGAGCCTCGCTGCTTCGAAGCCGAGTTTTACATTGACGAGTTTGCCGACTGCGTCGATCCTACCAATTTCAAAGAGGATCAGCGTGGCCAGGTCGCGCGCTGGCTGCTGCGTAATCTGTTCTCCGGCTTCGTGAAAGCAGAGAGCGAATTGCGGCATGCTTCGATTGATGAAAACGGATCTCGCCTGCCGCCAGAGACGCCGGCCTGGGACAAGATCGCACGTGCGCAGAGGAACGGTCCTTTTACACCTGGAATGACTATGGGCTTGGCGACTCCGGCCAAGACGGCTGCGTTGACGTCGCACGCTTCCAACCCGCTCTACTTGGGCTCGGCACAGAAGACTGGCGGCACCGATCATAGTGGTGAACGCACAGCTCTGCCTACATCGTCCACATTGACGGGAGATGCCGGGCAGGCTTCCGGCGACTACTTCTCAGTCCAAGGTTCAACGCCTGCAAGCAAAGTGCGGCCGCAGACACCGGGAGCAAGGACGAGGGAAGCGTCTACGGTGGGAGGAGACGAAATCAATGGCAACGCTGTGACGCCCGGCGTGGGTACGGGCAATGTCGCGGGGGGTGGAAGTGGGTTCATGAACAAGTTCCGATTCGGCAAGAACAAGACGGACAAGGCGGACGCTCAGGCGGATTCATTCGACGAGGCTGCAAAAAAGACACGCGAAGCTGCTGCTGCTGCAAACACGGCAGACGACCTCGACGGGTCACGCAAAGCGCTCACGCACACACAGATGCTGGACGAGCTGTTCGGTAAGCCGCTTGCGCCCGCTTCATCCAACGAGATGCCGAAGCTGCCTCTGCCGCAGGATACAGCCGTGATCATTTCGCAATCGTCTGCAGACGCGGGCTCATGGGAGGCTGTCTATCGTGGACTGGTCAGCTGCACGGGCGACGATACCGAGGTGCTCGAGCAGACGGCGCCTATGTGGCTGCTCGACTGTCTGCTCAACAATCATGTGGTCTCGAGGGAACCAGTTAAGCTCAGCTTCACCTTGTCGCCCTGGAAGCCGGCGGAGACACACTCGGACGGGTTCGGTGGGTACGATTTGAACACTGTGCAACCCATGCCGGAGCTGCCGACGGGCAACGCGCGGTTGACAGCGACGCGGTGTCTGCGGGTCAAGAAGGCGTGCTTGTACGTGGCGGAGAAGCTGGAGCTTTCGCCACCGCGGTCCAGGACGGCGAGCATCAATGCTAGTCGCAGGTCGTCGGTTGATACGGGTGGCGCTAACGGAGTTGTTGGGGCGAAGCGGGCGTCTGGCGTGCCACAGCATCATGTGACGGCGGGGATCGCGGCGGGGTTGAGCATGACGCGCGCTGACTCGCCGACTGGGCACGATCAGGAGGGCTACGATGGTGCGGAGGAGGTACACGTGGCACCGCAGGACATGATCGAGATCCTGTGCAACGACGTGGTGCTGCCGCTGAGCGTGACGCTGGCCCAGTGTCAGAGGTTCTTTTGGAGGTCTGGTGGGGATATCAGGTTGGAGTATCGGATGAAGAAGCTGGCTTGAGCCCATTATTGTGCAAAATTGGTAGAGCGACGTACAATAGACTCGTGTGGAAGGATCGAGAGCTGATTGTGTGTGATATGTGTGGTGCCGGTTGAGGTGGTTGTTGACCGTGACAGTGACGATGAGCAACTTTGTTTTAAATATTATAATATTATATTAATAATAAGCCTTTGTGGACAGCACGGATCAAGGGTCCAGAAAGTCGTTTCTTCTGACACCGACGATTCTTCTCGATCCGCCTCTTTCCGCACTACCATCTTCGGCAATCTGCACAACGGCTAAGCGCCCACGGCATCAACTTCAGCGATGATTGCGCTCAAGCTCTGGTGATTTCACAAGCAGCTCCTAGGATGCCATTACCAGCGTGTACGACAGCGGAGACGACACGGTGATACAAATGAGGTTCCGCTTGGCTGGAGGGGCAAGCGGCGTGGTGAGCAGGTCCGCTACTCTGCTGCGGGGGCGAAGCAGGTCTTCGCTCGACAGAACATATATCGGCTGCCAGTCGGAGTATCATAGTCGAAGGCCCTCTTCGAGCTATGCCTTGTTCACCGTTCGATCCGGCGGCGTGTCGAGCTGCTCCTCCTCCTTCTCCTCGTCACCCCCGACGGCGAGCCTCACGATGCAAACAAGAGTTTTCACAACTCACACGACAAGAAAGGCTGCCAAAACATCCAAAGATAACGGCGACGAAACAAGCTCCACCGTTTCAGACACACCAACAAGGAGCAGACGTCGCACAACAGTCTCATATGTATCGCTTCCTTCAACCATACTCGGCGAGGACGGTCAACCTCTGCCCGCTCTGTCCGCTCTCGTACCTCCAACAGCAGCACGCAAGCGCAGCACCAAAGCCCGTGCAAAATCTCCTACACCCGCTTCGCCCTCCTCCTCTCCCGCTCCAGAGGAAGAAGCGATCCGGTGGCCCCCTCTCGCGCAGTCCGTTCTTGACGACATGGCGCGCTTTCCGTCCACCATTCTCCTCACCCGCGTCGGCGGCTTCTACGAATCGTACTTTGCACAAGCCCCTCAACTCGCCTCGATCTTGGGGATCAAACTAGCTAACCGCAGATGGGGCGGTCAAGACGTACCCATGGCTGGATTCCCTGTTTTCCAGCTGGAAAAGTACCTCAAAATTCTCGTACTCGACAAGGGTCTGCTGGTGGCGATCTCGGAAGAGTTCAAGGGCGAAGCGGCTGCTGGTGGAAAAGTGGGTAACGCAACAGACATTGTACGCAGAGTCAACCGTGTGGTAAGTCCCGGCACGCTGATCGACGAGAAGTTCCTGGATCCGTTTGTGAACAACTTCATTGTTGGCGTTAGTGCCCTCGCTGGGGAGGCGGAGAAGGGAGTAAGGTATGGTCTAGCATGGCTGGACGTGGGCACAGCGGATTTTAGCACGGCGGTGTGCGAGGATTTCCAGACCCTGAGGGACGAGATTGCGAGGATTGGGCCTAAGGAGGTCGTTATTGATGCGGGGACGATTGAAGCTGATCAGGTGGATGAGGGTTGTGTGGCGACATCTAGTACCAACGAGACGAAGGGAGGACAGATCAAAATTGACGTCAGAGAGCTGGTGGCGGACTCGAGCGTGTACATCTCGCACTTCCACCCGCCGCCTCCCGCTTCCTCCGAGCCAACGCCACCCTCGATCGAAGCTGCTGCTCAAACCACCACACACGAAGGCACTACCATACCTGCCACACCGACACCTACCCTCGACCCTGTCGAGACAGCCACGGTCCACACCCTCCTCTCGTACCTCCGTACACGCCTGCTCGACTCTGACACCTCATCCACCCTCACGTCGCTCACGCTCTCGCGCCCGCTCCACCAGCGCCTCGAGTCCGTAATGCAGATCGACGCACACACGCTCTCTGCGCTCGAGATCCGCGAGACGGGCCGCGAAGGTTCCACCCGCGGCTCGCTTTTTTCGGTCCTCCGCCGAACTGTCACTAAAGGCGGAACTCGCTTGCTTCAGCAATGGCTGTGCAACCCGTCTACGTCGATCGCCACGATCAATGCTAGGTTTGATCTGGTGGAGCTGTTCCAGCAACGGCGCGAGTTGAGGGAGGACTTGAGGTTGACGTTGAGGACGGGGGCGGGAGATGTGACGAGGGTGTTGCAGAAGCTTGTGACAAGGAGGAACGATGAACAGGATCTGCTCGAAGTGAGGGATGCAATTGGGGCGATGGAGAAGGTGAAGGGCTTGATGCAGAGAGAACTAGCCTTTTTGATGGGGAGTGACAAGGAAAAATCGACGTTGGAGGCTCTGAAGGGAAAGTTCTTCGACTTGACGGAGCTGGCTGGGAGACTTGGGTCGGCGATCGATGAGCGGGTGATTGCGCTCAGACTGGAGAGGCAGGAGACGCTGGCAAACGAAGTGCAGGACATCGCTGCATCGTCGGGTGTGAGCGAGACGTCGCGTGCCAAGATACGCAGCCTCAGCAGCGTCAACGGCACAAAAGCAGGTGCTTCCAGCAAATGCAGCGTGACTGGCCGCGCCGACGACATCAGCGACGACGACGCCGGTCTCTGGGGTGACGACTTCGAACACCTCATCCGCCCAGCCTCCTCGAAAACACTTACTTCCCTCACGCGCTCGCACCTTTCCCTCCGCAAATCAGCGCGCCAGCTCGAGCAGCGCTTCCAACATGCTTACGCTTCGGACTCCGTGAGCCTGCGCTACGTCCTAGGACAAGGTTACGTCGTTCATTCTCGCGGAAAACCTCTTCCCCCCACCCCACCGGCTTCGGCAGAAGACCTGACCGTGCATATCGCGGGGAAGAATCGATCGACGCACACGTACTATTCGCCTTTGTGGTCGGCGCTGGGATCGCGGTTGGACCGGCTGGGGAAAGAGATCCAGGCATTGGAGGCGGTTGAGCTCGAGGCGCTGCGACAGGGAGTATTGGCGTGCGCGTCGCAGCTGCGCACCAATGCCAAGGTGTTGGACCAGATCGATGTAGTCTTGTCGTTTGCGCAGGCTGCAGAGGAGTACGGCCTGACGCGGCCCGTGGTGGACGAGTCGACGGAGATCGACGTGTGCGCGGCACGGCATTTGTCGGTTGAGATGGGTTTGCTGGAGCGCGGGCGGCTGTTCACCCCGAACTCTCTGTCGCTGTCGGAGGAGCGTGGGAAGGTGCATGTGATCACGGGACCAAACATGGGTGGCAAGTCGACGTTTCTGCGCTCGATTGCGCTGCTGACGATCCTGGCGCAGGCAGGCTGCTTCGTCCCGTGCTCCCCACCCTCGCGCATCGGGTTGGTGGACAGAGTGTTCACACGCATTGGCGCCAACGACGACGTCTTCCGAGACCGCTCGACATTCATGGTCGAAATGTCCGAGGTCGGCGAAATACTCCATCGTGCCACCCCTCGCTCGCTCGTCATCGCCGACGAAATTGGCCGCGGCACCAGCAACCTCACCGGCATCGCCGTCGCCTTTGCCACGCTCAAGAGTCTCCGAGAGAGAGGTTGCAGGACGCTCTTCGCCACCCACTTTCACGAGATCTGCGACCTGGTCCAGCGCCAGGACGATTGTGGCGCGGCAGGCGTGGCCTTCTGGTCCACAGACGTGCTCGATGACCGAGAGGGCGAGGACGGACTAGTGTTCAGCCATGCGCTGAGGCAAGGCGTGAATCGGAACAGCTACGGCTTGCAGGTGGCCAAGCTCGCCAATCTGCCGGAGGACACGCTGAGATGCGCAAGAGAGACATTGGATCGCTTGCAGGCGGCAACGGTGGGCGGAGAGGCGGAGGCTTGATTTGTCTGGGCTTCTGCGGCGGAAACATCCTGTCTCTCATCGCCTGTCCACAACCCTGTCTACACACATGCACAAACAGACAATCGGACAGTCGTAAGAACAAATCACACCAGGAGTGGTCATTGTTCTTGAGTGTGAAGTGCCGGAAGCATCTCCGAAATCTACTGCTTCTCGAGGTGTACGTTCTCAATCCCAGCTCTGGTCGCCTCGACAAACGTCTCATTCTCCTGATCCGTGGGTTTTGCTGTCGCCTCCTCCTTGTCCGCTGGCAATTGCTGCTTTTCTGCTGCCTTGGCCGCTGCCTTTTTCTCCTCCTCAGCTTTCTGTTTAGCAGCCCTGGCCTCGGCCTTTTTCTCCTTCTCAGCCTTCTGATTCGCCAGCGCCTCTTCCTCGCTCTCCGCCGTTCCTCCCTCCTCCTTGGTGAACAGATGCGCAAATTGCGGGTTCATTTTCTTCTCCTTCTTCTTCTTGACCACGGGCGTATCTTCCGGGTAGGCATCTTCCTTGGCCTTCTTGAACTCGGCATCGCTCTCGAACAGCCTCTGCACGGGTTCGAGCAGGGTGGTGATCGCGCTTGCTACGGCCTTCTTCAAGTCGGCAGGGTGAATGGCGCCACTGACGTAGTCCTTCTCCAACGAGGCGTAGTCGGAGTAGTGCAGAGACCCACCGTGCTGTTCTTGACGGACGATGCTAAACATGCTACCCTTGGGTGCCTCGGAGGCGACGAAGCTCTTGGACGCACCTTGAGCCTCGGAGACGGGTGTACCCATTGCCTCAGATTCCACCCTCAAGCGCGCAATGGGGAACAGCACGGCGCGGACAAAGCCGAGCACACCGTTGCCCTCGACCTCGCCCGGAGCGCAGACAGCATCGGCGATCTTCTTGGACACCTCCTTGGGCGTGTCGAGGAAATCGATCTTGGACGAGTTGTCGGAGCTGCTCATCTTGCTGCCCTTCAAACCGGGCACCATGGCGTTCATCAGGTGCGCACGCTTCTTGTAACCCAACTTGGGCAAGTACTGCTCAGCAAAGGTGAAGATCTTGCGCTGGTCGACGCCGCCAAACTGCATATCGACGCCGAGGTACTGTTCGTCCAACGCTTGCAGACCCGGGTAGAGCAAGCCCGAGAGCAAAGGCGACGAGACCTGCTTGACGACCTCCGCACCCGCTTTCTTGGCATCGTGCTCGGTGACCGAAGCACACAGGCGGTAGTTGTCCATGTTGTAAGCTTCAGTGAGCTGGTAGCTGCTTCCCACAACGAAGACCAGACGGTCGGTGGGGACGCCGATGGCCTTGAAGACGGCAGTGAGCACGTGTCGGTAGTAGTTGACACGGTGACGCACGAGCTCGATCGGCGCTTTGAGGTTGTCCAAGAACGCATGGATGTCGGCGAGGAGCACTTTGACTTCAACACCGGCGCGCAGGAAGTCGGCGATCTTGGTCAAGGGGACCAAGTAGCCGACGTGAGGTCTTCCCGTGGGTGCGGTACCCCAGTAGGCTGAGGGAGGTCGTTCATTTTTTTCGAGGATGGCCTTGATGATGTCGGCGCCGAGCACTTCATCAAGATCGCGCGTGATGAGCGTGAAGCGATCGCCCGCCGAGAGATTGGCCTGGGATGACATGCTTGTGCGGGCAAACGATGATGATGATGATGGGTGAGGGTGGTAACGAGCTGATTGGTGGTGTGAGAGGTCTGGCTGCGAAGAATTGGAAAGTGCGAGTGATACCATTTTTGGTCTGACTCGTCTGCAATGGCGCATTATTTGTGAAGTAATGCTTATATAATACAGCTTTTCGACCCGTCTGCTGAACAGACCAACACCTCGCACGGAGCCTCGGCCTCGGCTGAAGGTCACCAACCTTAAAGCGCCGCGCCCACAATGACGCCCTGAGATAGCAGAAAGCAGATCGCGTGTTCTTTGCAGCTCTTTCGAGCGACCAGTCTTCGCACGCTCGGCAATCCTTTGCGATCAAAGGTGCCCAGCTTCGGTCTCGATTCGGTCACTGACGTGGAGCCAAAGTAGAGAACGGTTCCGGGCAATTCGGTTAAAATTGAGCGCTGCTTGTACACCCCCCACGGCGAGTCCTGCGCCCGCGGAGGATGGTCATTGCGGAGAGAACCGAGCAGAACTCAGCATTTGGACGAGGATAAAGTCTTGGCATCATTGTCAATGCGAGCATACCACTAGCATACCACTGCTATAATTGCAATCCGAACAGTCGTGGCCAGCTTTCCACTTCACCTCCGTAAAGCGACACCTTGACGACCGTCAGCATCACCGACGCCATTTGTTCCCCCACGTACGCCTCCTTGACTCGAAACCAGCAACAGTGAACTGTCCACTTTTCTACAAAATGTCGGGCACATCAAAATTGTTCGACGACATCGATCGGAAGTACGGCGAGAAGGTCAAGACGATGAGCGAGGAGCAAAAGATGCTCGTCGGCCTTCCTTACCTGGCCAACACGGAGCACCTCATCAGAGCGCGCGTCAAGGCACGTCGACTGCAAACCGAATACAACCAGACGCAGCCCACGTCGACGCTGGACGATAAAGCAGCTGCAATGACGGAAGGCCAAACCATCATGTCCGAGGACCGCAAACGTCTGCTGGCCGATCTGCTTGAGGTGCCTGTTGACCGAGTAGCCAAGATGGAGATTGAGCCGCCGCTGTGGGTGGACTACGGTACCAACATCAAGCCAGAAGGCGCGTTCTACGCCAACTACAACACCACCATCCTCGACTGCTCCGAGGTCAGGTTGGGTGATGGAGTCCTGTTCGGTCCCAACGTCAGCATCTACTGCGGAACTCACTCGGTCTCGGTCAAGGAAAGGAAGCAGGGTCTGGAGAGGAGTCTGCCCGTGAGCATTGGCAAGGATACTTGGGTGGGAGGTGGCACGATCATCATGGCAGGCGTCACTATCGGACGCGGTTGCACAATCGGAGCTGGAAGTGTGGTTACAAAGGACATTCCAGATTGGAGTGTCGCAGCGGGATCGCCGTGCAAAGTAATGAGGACGCTGACGGAGGAGGAAAGGGCGTGAGAACTGTATGCGGATTACACTCGCATAGAGAATCCTCCGGGAGATCGTCGACAGGCTTTGCTATACAACCAGAACTGGGCTCCGTGGCGTGAGAAGAAAGAGTGGTGTTGCAATAGGAATGATCGTCGGCACGACCGAAGCTTGCCATCGGTGTGTCCGAAGAAGCAAAATAATAAATTGCACTACACAGTCACTCATAATCATTATTTAAATTCGCTCAACAATCGAAAGAAGAGCTGCGGAAAGGTAGCCGACCAACGACACGCACAGATCAAGCTGAGGCTCTTCCGCTTTACCACCCACTCCCATACACTGTATCATCCATTCTGGATCGCGAACCTGCCCACGGCTGGCTTGAAGCAGGCCTCACCGCTGCGATCGACAAATATTCTCCATCATGCTCGGCTAGAGCGCTGACCACCACGCAACGGCATTTCCATCACCCAGCAACCTCAAATTGCGGCCGCAATGACAACGCCGACGCCAGCAGGCAGCTCGGCAGCGGCAATTGGCATGACCACCCCATCGCCTCTTGCCGCGCTGTCCAACTCCACACCTCGGGCCACCTCCATCGCGCTATCGTCGCTACAGGCGCTTCCAGAAACTCAGCTTGCCCTCGTCCTGCTCGACCATCCTACCGTGCGTCGCAGGTGGCGCAGCGTTGTCGTACCGCTCATCGAATCTATCTCCAGAAAGCTCAACACCGCATACTCGGGGTCGCGCCTCACCATTGGCTGTGTTGTCTATCGTTCCACCCTAGACAAGTCGCTCTTGCGTCCATCGTGGACTTTGAGTCGCACCAAGCTTCAACCTG
This sequence comes from Sporisorium graminicola, assembly GCF_005498985.1. NCBI lineage: Eukaryota > Fungi > Basidiomycota > Ustilaginomycetes > Ustilaginales > Ustilaginaceae > Sporisorium > Sporisorium graminicola. Next base: position 157,184 of record NC_043729.1, read on the forward strand.
GCTCAAAACTCATTGCATCCAGCCTTCAATCTCCAGACTCATGGCTGGGCCCAGAGCGATCAGATCTGGCAAATAATGCGGACCTTTCAGCATCGATATATTCGTTGATCGATGGACGCAGTGCTACGAAGCCCACCGCGCATGTTCTCGAAGCGTTCGTCGCTGCTCTTGAGCTGCTTAAGCCATCCAACAACGGTGTATACAATCCGTTAGCACCCAAAAAGGCACCCGTGCTGGCAAGACACTTGCTCCATGTTTGCCTCGACTCGAGCGATGTATCGCTCGACCTGTCATCGCCGCCCTTTTTCAATGTGGATGCATCCAACGACCGTGCCACCGTACCTACCATCGGCACCGAACTTGCTCGACTCGGAGTATCCATCACCAGCTGTGCTGTGAAGCCCGATCCATCTGACGCCACCGTCACATCCTCCAGAGAAGCTCTCACCGCCATCATTGGTCTGCACAAGATCGTAGCCGAGCCCAGCAAGCTCGCCAACGAGGACCTCGCCACTTTGCTGCCCGAAGCCGTGCGCGCAAAAATCTTTCATGAAGCCAACATTGTTTCGTCCGGTCTTACCCCAGGTTCAGGTGCCAAAACGAATGCTGGCGCATCTTCAGCATCGGCAGCATCAACAAAGCGAGGCAGAGAGGACGAGGTCGATGCAGTCAACGCCCCGGTTAAGCGCTCCAAGTCTGGCAGCATCTCTCAGCCGCAACCGCCCCATCCCACCGCTAATGCCTCGAACCCTTCTGCCTCATCCACCGCTGCACCCGGCGAAATGCCGCGCAACATCAAACTCGACCCTAGCATCAGCACAAAAGTTCTCTTCCTGCGCTCTCAGCAAGAGACCATGGTAAAGAACTGGGCCGCAGCCTACTCTGTTGTCGCGAAGAGCGAGGCGGCAGGCGAGACCATCCCGAACAAACCGCCAGGGATGAACAATGCTTATCTCGAGCAGCTCAAAGCGCAGCTCTTGACGCAGCAGCACGCGCTCAAGATGCTCGTGCAGAGGATCGTCAGCGGCGCAGAAACTGCGCCCAACTTCAATGTTAGCCTGCAGAGCTTGATCAACATCGACAAGGAGGCAAAGGAGATGGGCGTCAACTTGGGTGGACCGAGCAACGGAGGTACTGCCTTGGCGAGACCGGGCAGGAGTGGGAGCCTGGTGGGGGGTCAGCAGCCTTCGTCGCTACTGGTGCAGCAGGGTGTGCAGGCAGTCAGTAATGGTCCCAAAGCCTCAGCGCCGCCTGTGACCGATCCTACAGTCCCGTCGACTGCAAGTAGCGCAGCGCCTGCAGCGGCTGGTGCGCAACCACCACCCAGCCCCACGCGCCCCAAACCTTTCTGGCGAGGCGCACTCACTTGGTCGGTCATCGCAGATCCTGTCACCAAGCAAAAACGTGACGTGGCCACCCTTGTCTCTGCCACCTCCAACTCTCCCATGCTCGACCGCCTCATGATGCCCTGGCCGGACAAGCTGCAGATCACTGCCATCACGCAGCTCGCGCCTCGGAATCTGCAGGTCTATGCCCAATCGCAGAACGCACCGTACATCCTGTTCTCCACGCAGGAAGCCGGTGGGGACGGAGGAGGGGTACCAGTGCTAACGCCAGCGACGGCGGAGAAGAATCGCCAGATGTACGCGAATCTGGCGAGTAGTCTGGATGTGAAGAAGAGCTGTGCGTTCATAAGGCATGGCAGCAACGCGGGGGCTGGGCTGGTACTGTTTGCGACGACGCAGCCGACGAGCAGTGCTGAGAGGAGTGCGAAGGGCCCCGTGCCACCGAAGCTGATTGGAGTGGTGTTGAAGGATACAATTCCATTTACGAAGATGCTGAGTGCACAGAACAGTGGTGCTCAGCCGCAGACTGCGGCACAAAAGGCACCGACGCCGCAAGGGCAAGGCCAGGGGAGGGCGCGTGGGGTGAGTGCTGCAGGGAGTATGCCGCTTGCTTCGCAGGAGGGTATGCAGCAGGGTCAGCCTGCTGGGGCTGCAGCGGCTGTAGCCCAGCCGCTGCAGCAGCCGCAACAACAGCCGCAACAACAGCAACAGCAACATCAAATTGCCACGGGGATGGGACTTGGCTCTTCGATGCCATTCAACCTGGCTGCGCTGAGCGCGGCCGGCAACGTGCCTGTTTCAGGTTTGGGTGCAACAGCAGGCATTGGCGCGGGAATCAACCTTGGTGCTCTCAATCCGCCCATGCACAGCGTCAACAATGCGGCTCAGCCGACTTCCCAGCCGCAAGCGCAATCGCAAGCAGGCCTGGCGAATATGTCCAACTTGGCAAATTTGGGCAACGTAGCCAATCTGGGCAACTTCAACCTCGCACAATTTGGACACCTCTTGGCAAATCAACAGCAGGTGGGACAGCAGCAGCAGCAGTCTCAGCAACCGCAGCAGCAGCAGCAGCAAGATGTGCTCGGTGGCGGTGGTGGTATGGCCCAGCAGCCGAACTTGGCCGCTTTGGCACAGCTGCTCGGCATAGGCGGGCAGAGTGCAGCGCTGAATGGGCAACAGCAACCGCAACAGGGGGCGGCGTTTGGTCAAGCGCTGCCGCAGATGTTTGGTGGTTTCCCTCAGCCGCAACCGCAGCAGATGTTTAACAGCCTGAATCCGTTTGGTGGGAGTGCTGCTCAAGCTCAGCAGCCGCAACAGCCGCAACAGCCACAGCAGCCACAGCAGCAAGGACAGGGGCAGCAGGGAGGAGCAGGAGGCGGCGGCGGGGCTGGATCGGGACAGATGGATTTCTCCAAGCCCATGACAATGGACCAGCTGCGTGCGCTTGGGTTCATATCGTAGGTTTCCTGTAATTCTCATGGAGGCATGTTGTTTAAATTATTGACTTTGCATTGAGGGTTGTGAGGGATTGCTGTGCAAGTGATTGTAATGAAAGATCGTTCGCGGATTGACTGGGGCCGACAACGAGCGAGCGAGAGAAAGAGAGAGATCTGCGAGAAGGTGGGGACTTCGCTTTTTGGCAGCGCGTGGTTTGTGTGCGGAGAGGCGAAGCAGTGGGGAAGGGTGATCCATGCGCGAGATTTCCGGTGATTACACCACCGCGCATGATCTTTGTTCCTTTCTGCCCCCACGTCCACCTCCAATTCTCTTTCCCCATCACCTCACTCGAAGAAAGATCCTATCATCGCCAACCTCCGCATACATACAATACACGATGGCCAAAGCAGCAGCAACCACAACCTCTGCCGCGGCGAACAACATCTTGGATGTGCTCATCATCGGTGCTGGCTGGTCCGGCCTTTCGGCAGCTCTCAAGCTGTCGCAAGCGGGACACAAGGTGGCTGTCCTCGAGGCACGCGAGCGCATCGGCGGACGAGCGTTTACGCACACCTGGTCGGACAAGACGGATGTCAACGATAAGTCGCGTACGGTTGCGGCGCCTGGTGCGAGCGACTACTGGTGCGACTTTGGCTGCTCGTGGATGCATGGTTACTTGGAGGGAAGCCCTTTGAAGGGGCTGACTGATAAGTACAACATTCCGGTAACTATTCCCAGTCCGCGCGAGACGGTGGTGGTTGGCGAACAGGGTGTGTTGCCGCAGTCGCTATCGCAGAGGCTGCTGGGAAACTTGGGAAAGGCGCAGGATGCAGCCAAGGCTGTAGCGCACGATCAGTCGACTACTCCACCGGATGCAAACATTTCGCTCGCTGATTTCCTGTACGGCGACCAATCGCCTCTCTTTGCCGGCCTCGAGTCAGAAAGAGAGAAGAAGGCTGCCCGTGACCTGGCCAGGATGCTCCACATCCCGCTCGGTATCGAGCTTGAAAAGGCGAGTCTCAAGTGGCACGGCTTTGAGCAGGCATTTGCCGGAACGGACGCAGCACCCAAAGCCGGTTTTACCTCGATCATCACCAAGCTCGTGGACGAAATCACATCGCTCGGCACCACGATCCACACTAGCCAAGAAGTGCAGTCTGTTCGAGACGAACACCAGTCGTCCAACGTCAAGATCATCACCAAGCAGGGCCAGGAGTACATCGCACGCACCGCGCTCATCACCATCCCCATTGCCGTCCTCAAGAAGACGGCAGGTGCGCTGTTCGAGCCGGCGCTGCCCGAACGAAGGCTAGAGACCATCAAGCGCGTTTCAGTGGGCAATCTGAACCAGGTGCTGCTGCATTATGACCAGCCGTGGTGGAATGCAAAGACAGGCACGTTCCTCGTCCTGCCCTTGTCCGCGCCTGCACCCTCGTCTGTGAAGGGTGATACAGAGAAGAGGCTGTGGGAGCTATACTCGTCCACGACGCTCATCGTTTCGTCTCTGGCTGGCGAGGGTCAAGCAGAGGTCGGGAAAGGCGCGTCCAACTCGCTGCTCGTCATGGTCGGTGCCGAGGCGGGCCAGCAGCTGGAAGGGTTTGAGCGTCTGGATGCCGGAAACGCGCTACACGCCTATCTGACCGCTCGAATCGGCGGCGACGAGGCCATCGGAAAGCAGCTCCCCAAACATGTCTTCTACTCGCGGTGGGCAAAGCAGCCATTCACCGGTGGTGCTACCACGTCGCCTGTTTCGATCGCAAGTGGCACTTCGCCGTTGGACTTTGAGGCGCTGTCAAGACCTCTTTGGAATGGCCGTCTTGGATTTGCAGGCGAACACACCGAAATCAACCATCGAGGATCCGCAGCCGGCGCGTACGTGTCTGGTGAGAGAGAGGCGACCCGTCTCCTAGCTTACCTCGATAAGTTCGCAAACAAGCTATGAGCAACCGTGCTAATATGCCGTGCCGTCATTTACGGCGAGACTGTCGCCTATGCTTTCTGTCAATGTAACGTGGAGAACGGTTTGTCCGGCACTTCGAGTCGGTTGTGATCGAGACTTTTGAGAATTGGACCGGAATCACTTGCGAGATGAGCATTACAGCGAATCACCGAATCGGTCCGCGACGCCGAGACGGACCAATGTTTCGGGCACGTGCAAGCGCTTCCATTGATGGCTTACTCGTTGGCTCCATTTGTGACCGAGACCAGACCGAGCTTGAAGTGGCTTTGCCTTGCTTTGAACTTTGAAACATGGTTCTTGCAGTTCCGCGGAAGGGGCGCTGGCGTTGTGCAGAAGGACCGTCTTCAGCGGCCGAAAGGAAAAGAGCAGCTGAGTTGGCAGAAGTCAAAAACTGTGGCGCCGGCTTGTTTCGACGCGGGAATGCCATCGAGGAACCAAGACCCAGACTTCGAACTGCCCTGCTGCGCCAGCCTTCGTTGGGGACAGACATGATGTTTTGGATTCATCCAACTTGATTCTAGGAGAAACAATGGCTGAAGCTGAAGAAATCGCAACCATGGCGCTCTCTCAAACCTGGAGACGGCTCGTTCGGCATCGGCGTCGGCCCGGCTAGACGCGTTGTCCAGGTGGGGACTCGGAAAAGGCGAGGGCTGTTTGCGGGCTTGACAGAGACTAGAACGTTCCGGGATTTCGAAATGAGTGGGCAAGCGAGAGAAGCATTGCTGCCTCGACCGCCTGCGGTTGTGTCGGTCTCGAAGGGATTCTTCCGCCTTTCCGGCAAGCCAAAGCGAGGTGAGCCGCGGGTCTGCGCAAAAACCAGATAAGTCGATGACCGGCGTTCTACTCGTCTGACAACGTGCGCCCCACAAAGTAACGCCGCCCGACCAAGCCCGACTAGTAGGTCACCGGGCCGCCCTAATTTAGCGTACGCCTCGCTCAGAAGATCATCGGTGGTTGATCGCCGAAGCTGCGGCAGCTGGCATGGACGTGGCGCAGCTTTTCCATTTCGTGGCCATCCGGAGTGCTGATCCTATACAGTCACATTGACGTGTGGAGAAAAGAGAGAGAGAGAAGAAGAAGAAGCAGCGCTGCGTAAACCGATCCTGGCATGCCAAGTCAAATTTAGCTTAAGGTTTTAAGAGCGTGAGAAAAAACCCACGGCCTTACAGCTCTGGCCTCGACCAATTTGTTGCAATGATGGCGAGTGGCGGTGAGCCTGGCGGGAAACACAATGACCCGATTGATGGCAAATGGCCGAAGTGGCACCGTGATTGTGGCGAGTGGCGCAAACAATGTCATCGCCTTCCGAGCAGAAGAGTGTTGCCTCTAATCGAACAGCAGAACGAGGCAGGCACAAGCGTTTAACGTGTTTTCGTAAAGCTAGCAGGCACCGGAGGCGAGCAGAGAACATCGCGACCCGCTGTTCTTCTGACAGCAGCAGCGTCGGAATCCATCTGGAGAAGTCAATGGTGCCGCCACGCCAGCGGTCGCACAGGGTCCACTTCGATTTTTGCGGTCGGGTCATCCTCGAAAGAGAAACGTTGGGTGACGACCAGTCTGAGACCATGCCGCAGTTTACGCCTCCTTGATCGTGTCGAGTGCAGACCGACCTTGTCGTTTTCGCATGGACGACAGTGCGGTCCCAGTGTGCAGCAGTTTTGTTCGCCGACGGCGAATGACAGCACACATTTCTCCACCACCGTACCAGACGTGGCCAGAATTCATGCAGCCCGGAATTCCAATATCTGAACCTACAGGATGTTTCCGCCTGCGAATCCCCCTTACGGTCACAGAGAAAAGGACATCGCCTGGCTTTCGCGATGATTCCATTATCGCCCTCTTTACCTCATTGGGAGGATCCGCTTCCAAGTCATCTTTCGAGGTGGCCGAACCACCAGCAAAGCCAGGGGCAGAAAGGGTCGTGAAACGTCGCTCGGACATGGACATGCGACGCTGCCTTTTTTTAACATGTAAATCTTGTGTTGATTTTGGCAAGAAACAAGACGCACCCGCACCTTCGGCTACCGGCAGGATCTGCAAGGTAGAATTCAACGGAGGCGCTTGTCTGCTGCAAGTGCATCTTATGGCTGCAACTCGCCTTTTGGTTCGTAGGTCACTGGGTTGGATGCTCACCGGCAGGCTGTCATCAGCAGAGCCGAGTTGGCGATGTTCATGCATCTCTTCCGACCTGTTTTCATCGGCGTCGGCGCTACCGCTAAACTGAGCGGAGCGGGCGCCCTCATTGGATGATGATGACGACGGCCACGACCAAGCTCGACAAGCTCGAAAAGGCACTCAGTAACAGATGAACTACCCAAGTGAGCCAAATGCGGCAAGTGATTGACACCAGTAATGATCCGCACCAAGTTCTGACACTGCTCCTTCAGCGCGCCTAGGGCAGGATCAACTTGGAGAACCAATACATTCTGACATCGAATCGACCACCACCTCGCGCAGTTCGCCAAGCGAGACGTGACGCACAGACACACGCACACAAGAACTTCGACGACCGCTTAACCGCTCCCTCCTGCCTATTCCTCCTTGTTTGCCGATCAGCGTCCGTCGCTGGGTCCGTCCGCGTTCCTCTCGCTTGGTAGCCTGACGCGTTGCCATGCTTCTTATTGCTGAGCGCAATTCATCCTCCGACCTAGCGCCGATTCTGGTTGCACAATTCAACACAGACAGTGCTGTCTTCATCTGTCCATACTTGACTAAAACGTAATTTAACGTGCATTTTATTAATACTGAACGCGGTCCTTTCGCCGATTCCTCGAAGCGGACGAAGGGGCATTTGTCTCCGAGGCCGTTCCTCCTATTGTTCGGCAACATACAGCTTCAATGTCTATAGCGGTCTCACCTCTTCCGAGCGATCGTGTTTCGGGCTGACTGGTCTTGTTGTTGCTGCCGCCACTACTGCTGCTCGCCACTTTGCGTCGATATCAGCGGATCAATCAATCTAGGCGCGTGTGACGCCGAATTCCGCTCGGATTGGACCCGCATGATCTCCTGCTTATTTTCTTCTGGGTCCATGCTCTCGTCAGGGTCGAGACTGCATCTACTCGCTCTTCCTCTCGCTCTTCCCCTTTCGCTCTTCCCCTCTCTCTCTTTCTCTCTCTCGGATGCAGGACGATCAGTCGCCTTGATGTCTCCTCTCTTGCTGGTCTGACGGGTTTCGCGCGCTCGTCCCCCGGTCCTTCCTCTTCTTTCTCCTTCCTCTCCTTCCACTCATCGACCCGACCTTTCCGTTCCTTGCCCATAGATCTTGTTGAACCTGACGGTTGATACCATCACCACCAAGCCGCGAGACGTTGCTCGATGCTCTCCCTTGGTCAGGCTCCACTCAGCTTTCTTGTACCACCAATTTGGCGACAACACCTGATCTTTCATCATATCTCTCCCACCACCACCCCCTTTCGGCGTTTGATATCGTCTGTCGAGCTGCAGCAGCTTTGCTCTGTCTCTAGGTCTTTGATCGCAGCAAGCGGTCGCGCGCCACTTTGCGACGTCTTGAAGCTTCATTTGGTCTTGCATCGACCTTCGCTTCACTAAACTGCCGCTGCAAACAGTTCGACAAACACCGGCGACATCCCATGGTATACACAAGCTTTTTGCTCATCAGCCCTAGCAGTCTCCATGGTCCGCATACAGTCTTTGCATCAAGCTCTTCCTCGTCCCCTTCCGTCCTCTCCAGTCTTTCGGCGCATGCGTAAAGGTCCAGCATATTCGTACCTCGTCTCTTCATTCCTGTCACGGGAGCTTCGGATTCAATAGACAACTCGGACCTCGGCTGTTATTGTATCGTCAAGCTTCCAATTCCGAGCATCTCGCCCCTTGTCTTGCGAACGCTGCGATTCGGCTCACCAGCGTTTGATCCTTGGTTTCTCACATCCTCGTAAGTAGAATGCAGCATTTTCGTTGCACCTCACTGGCACGCTGCTAGGCTGATGGAACAGAGTTCATCCCACTGCTCCACTGCGCCTATGATCGGCTGCTTGATCGGCCAAGCCGAGTTGGCGTGGTCTCTTCCTTTAGCCGGGAAGGTCAAAGTGATGACAAGTTCGTCTGCCAACTCCGGCCGCTCCGACGAGAAGATCGCGCTGCTATTCTGATCAGCGACGCAATTGACTGATGCTCTCCGTCAGGCATTACTGCGTGCGCAACAAGCGCGCCAACAGCCAGTCGAGGCGATTGTTGGCATCTCCCTTCTGCTCGCGCGTTCAACAAACAAAGAGCCTGATCACGCTGACAGTATGCGTCACCTCGCGCTCCTCTTTTGGCCTTCTTCATCGACAGCCGCCTTGCAAGTCCGAAGACAGACGCTTTTCAGCATCAAGCATTGTATCATCACGACTCACGCACGCACACACACGCACGCATCAGGTTTTGCGCTCAACGCATTATCGTCTCTGGTTCAGCCGCAAAGATCGCCTCCGCTTGGTGGTGTGACTTCACTCCTCTAATCCAAACGGACACCCGTTCGGCTCACAAATTGCCCTTCATCAAGTGCAAGTGGGTTGAGACTTTCGGTTCGCTCGTCAGATCTGCTTGTAATCGACGATTCCCAGCTCATCTCTGCAGGTCGAGTTACACTCTTACGAACCATTGACGCTGCGACCTTTTCGCGACATCATTTCACCCACTGTTGCTCCAAATCGAACTGACCTGCAGCAACACGACAATCGTCTAATTTCGTCATCCAGGATCTACTCGCTCCGCACGTTCCAATCCGACGGCTTCGTGTCCATTATCGTTTCCTTTGCCCACGAAAGTTCAACCTCATTTCATCCAATCAAGGTTGGGCCGCTTTGCCAACCTTAATCTTTTCCATTTCCTCCGTTTCGCTCGGACCAGTCAAGCTATAGAGGCATCTGTTGCCACAATCGACGCTGCGGGCCCTTCGGCGCCGCTCGCACGCAGCAATTCAAGCACTCGGTCCCACCACAAGCTTCAGTTCAGCGTCGCCTTGGAGCCTGCTCTCGTTCCAACTTGCAAAGTCCCATCTCCAAGGCACTTCGGTCGTGCAAGTAGATTTCAGCTTTGCCGCCAACTCGTCCTACGCCTCAACCGAAAGCGCGCGACTCGTTCAAGTTCTCGCCCGCTTGCCTAGGATATCAATCTTTTGCTCGCTTCGCATACCCACTGCAACGCTCCCCCCACCCCCCCTGGGACATCGCGATAAAGTACGGTATCGAGACGGTCCGGCCGACACGCTCAGACTGGACGTCGCCACTGTGAACAAATCCTTCACGGCCACGCTTTTCACTCGTCAGCATTTCCAATCAAGCCCGATCCTTGCCGAAAAGTTTGGCTCTGACTCGACGTCGAGTATCCCATAATCGCTTTCATATTCTCCCTTTCAAGAAAAGCTGCAGTCGATGCATGCTCTGTGAAAGGAGCAGTGTCTTTGGCCAAGCGCTCCACAGTGCCACACTGCCTCGAAGCGTCGTGCGGACAAGCTTGCTCCGAGATCACCGCCGCGCTTTGTCACTTTCGCCCATCTCCGTCGACGTAGAAGACGCTTGCGGGCCCAGCGTCGACCTCCTCGCACGACGTGCGGGTACTTTCTATTGTGCGTTGCTCCGAGTACCGACAAGAACAGCGTGGGAAAATATAAGGTTGCCAGCGCTCCTTCGTCGTCCAGTTCAACGCCGAGCTCGCCGAAGTCGTCTCTGCACCGTTTCCTTGGCGTTGTCCAGGTGGCTTCCGGCATTGGCTGGCAGTCGGCTGTACGAGCTGCGTCACGAGCTCTCGAATCCTTCGACCAGTCTCATCACCTTGTGACTGAGCTTGAGTTAGCGGCCGGCAACTTTGACCTTGTCCGTACGCGCTTGCACTTCAGACGCGTCGCCCTTGCCCTCAAAGTGTAGGCCGGAACTTGTTTTTTGCGCATTGCGAACTCGTGCGCCTGACCTGCCTCTGCTGCTTTGGGCCCTTCTCTCGTCACTGGAAGCGATACTCGGTTTCAAAGCAAGAATAGCTGCGTCAAGTTGTTTCGGAGATAGATCCAAGCCAGTGGTACACTCCTCGCCGAGCCTCATTCCGCTGCCGTCGCCCTTCTCGTTTCTGGCACCCTTCTTCCATCTGGCGGAACCACCTCTTTGCTTCCCTCCCCCTCGTCTACTCTCAAATCGACAAGGCATTTGGCGCCAGTAGGTGTGCTCCGTCGGCTTCTCTCCCAGATCAGTGCACCATCGAGTTTATCCTAGACAAGGTTCTCGTTCGACCTCGCTACATCGGTTGACCGGCGGTGTGAGAAGATCGCAACGCTCTGGCTCGCTTTTACTTTTGTCTCTTGCTGTCTGTCAACTTTCGTCTTCTCTACGCCTGCAGTCTTCACGGCTTGAAAGGGTCCTCCTTTCGACAAAGTCCCCTGCCTCTGCCACAAGACTGCCCCTACAAGCTCAGTGGACACTGCGCCTATAGGTCCTTTCAAACAACGGATCGCGACGCAGATTCCATATCAAGGCAGCATCACAAAAACGAATCGCGCCTTCCTCTTCGTCTACATCCTTCACGAGTCACCCACCTCCGCTGCTGCCAGTCAGTGGCAAAGCAAGACGAAAGATGAGCTCTAACCAAGGTGCCACCTTTCAAGGCTACGTGTAAGTCATTGCTCTACCTTCCCTCGGCATTGGTTGCTTGTCTGCCTTCATCGACGCAACGCTTGCTGACTCCTATTCTGCCTTTACTGCGTTTGACCACCCTCTTCTGTCGAATTCAACAGCCACTCGACGCGAGATGCTTTGCTCATCTTCGAAGCCGTCCGTCGAGGGATTCTACCAAAGATCACCCGCCGTCTCCGCGATGACGAGCGCAAGCAGATTGCAAGCGGCACCATCTTTGTTTTCGACGAGGTCGAATCCAGCATCAAGAGATGGACCGACGGCATGATCTGGAGTCCCAGTCGCATCTTGAACAACTTCCTCGTCTATCGCGAAGTGGAGAAAAAGGATCCCAAGCCAGCCCCAGATCAGCCAGCCTTGGCCACATCGCACTCGAACTACAGTCTTTCTGGAGTTCCTCTCAACAACACTGGCAGCAGCAACACAGCCTTGCATAATCCTGTTCGTTCTGTGCCTCTGACGCTCATGCCCACTGGGATGGAACCGGATAGCCAGATGGTTCACTACAAGCAGGAGCATAACAGCTATCACACGCTCGATAGCGTTGCTTCATCTTCCGATGCAGTCTATCCTGACCAGGATGGCTTCTTCGACCATCAAACGCATCCTCAGCATTCCAGTCACATACAGACGCACGCGCAAGCAGCAGGGCTCGTAGGCATGATGCATAACAATGCAGCGTCATCCTCGACGGTCAAGCGGGAAGCGGACCTGGACAGGACGATCGTCGGCAGCTTGACCAGTAGCTATCCGTTTGTGCGAGATGGACTCTGCAAGAAGACAATCTCGATTCAAGTGGAAGGCTCCACTCAGCACCTCATCTCGTACTACAAGATTGACGACGTGCACAACAGTCGACTCGCCGTTCCTTCAAGCTTGCCCGAGATCGCATCCCTCAGCATTTCTCCCATCTTTTTGAACAAGAGCAACTTTCGCTACCCTCCCATCGTCGAGATCGGTCCTGACGGCACGCCTCGATACGTTGGCGAGTCGACCGATAACGCAATGCGCGCTTCAGGTCATGTCAGCAGCGGTAACGAGAGCTATTCTTCCTCGGAGGCCCGGCATGATGCATTGGGAAGAGCTGCCAATCGCTCTCTGTCAATCTACTCGCCCGGTCTGCCTTCCGATCCCTCCCACGTCGAGCTGCATGGCTATCGATACCCGCACCAGATCGGTGGTGACGGAATGCTTCCCGCGTCGGCAACTTTGCCGCCCTCGTCTTCGCCTTACCGAAATCGTCGATCTTCAGATGCCCCGCGAAGACGCGCAAATTCGAGGTACGAGCCATACCAACAACCCGCGCCGTTCGGTCATAGCATGCAGCCGCACCAGCTCTACTCCAGCACCGGGCTGCCGGACAACGGAGCCATCTCACCATCCGGGCGCCGTCCATTCCTTGGCGGAATGCGCAGCTATGGAGAGGGAGACGCAGCTTCGGCCTGGCCTCCAGAGCAGGGAGCCTTCGCGGTCCAGCGACAACAAGAGGATGGATTCTTTGGCATGGAAAATGTTGGGCTAGCAAGCGGCGCGAACGGCGGTTCACACGCACCTCACATCGACCAGCATGCCTCCTTCCAGCAGCCATTTCAGTCCGGATCGATGATGCCTGTGGTCCCCAGTCAGCCTGGCCGCAGTAACGCCAGCTACTCGACGGACTTTCGATCCGAGCACTGTGCAGGAATGAAGCACGAGCAGGGAGATCCATTCCACTTTTCTTCTTCGAGGCTGACACGAGGAAGCTGGGACTCAAATCAACCAAGTCACTCAAGCTCGTTCTTGCACAATCTGCAGCAACCACCGGCCACCAGTCAAGGCTTGGTGGCGATGTCCATGCAAAGCCAATCGAGTTTCGGCCCACCTTTCTATCCGCGTCTAGCAGGCTCTCCGCCGAATACGGGCTCGTCATATGACAGCCGTCACTCGTACTTTGGCAGCAACGCCGCGCATGCACCGGGACGCATCGAAGAGGTGATCGATGGCGTCCATGCGCCGACCGCAACACGTCTCGAGGACCCATCTTATTCGTCTCGGCCCATTTCGCGGGCTGGCGAAGGTGGATATGCTGGCGAACTGGACACGGCAGATGTGGTCAAAACAGGGGGCTTGGAGGCTTTGCGAGTTCACTCGGGTCCAGCGAGCCCGTATCCGCGAGCGCAGCAGCAGCAGCAGCACCAACAAATTCCTTCCATGGGGGGTCCAGGATACGACGCCTACGGCCGACCTTCGAGCGCGGTGGAAGGGCAGTCTTTCTATGTCCAGCAAACGACGCACGCAGCCACTGAACACGAAGGCGTTCAACTCAACCAGAACGCGGCTGGACGACATATCCCTGCCTATGTCACACCAGAGGCGGGCAACGCGCCAGCTCAGACTGAGGAGGCGTGGTCGTCGACACCAGCAGTGGATGTCAACGGTACGACGAACGCAAGCCAGGGCCTTTCTACACGCCCAGGAGCCTCGCACGACCAAGGCTTCCAGCCTCCCTTTCCGGCCGACGCTAGCGATGCTAGTGCCGCCGAGAATACCGGATTGGAGAGAGTCATGCTGACGAGACCCGCACCATGAGTCGCCCATGCACATACCTGCTACGTCTGTTGATTGAAGATCTGGCCAGTGAAGCGCAACACTCGTCCGCGCACCCCCCATTTCAAAATTTGTATCGCGACCGTCTGTCGCACTCGTGTGAATCCTGTACTGTATGAACACTCTCGCATCGTTTCTGTCAGCAATCCATGAACTTAATATCCCAAGCAACAGCAGCAGTTGCCTCCAATGTTCGCGTTCGTAGAGGAAGCTTCAATACTTTGAGCATATGGTCGAGTCGCTCAGCATTTGATTCGAGGCGCGACTCGCGGTCGAAGCTTTCCTCGAGACGTACGAACTTAACCATAAAAGGAGAAAAGAAAGAGTCTGTTTTCAGTCTTCATTTCTTTCGGGCGATACAAGCGCGTTTGCGACTGTCCCATCCTCGTTTCTTGTTGGATTTGCAGCCATCGGCATTTATGATCTTCAACCACCACCATCTCGGTTCCACTCACTCTGGCACTCTGCGCGCCGTTTCCAGTAGCACTGTACACCGGCATTTTCACCGCGAGGCAAGCTCGTGACCCTCATTGGTGTCACACGTTTACCAGAAGCATTCGACCGGCGCTCGTCCCAGCATAGCAGGGCGGCCCTTGTCCTCCGCCGGCTCTGCGAGCGTCTTCAGCATGAGCACTGACCCAGTACCCTCACTGGCGCTACCAGCGCCAGCTACTGCGGCGCCCGTATCAAATCCATCGTTCTCAGTACAGCCGGCACCAACAAGCATATCAGAGCAGCACCAGCAGCCGACAACACCGACAACACCGCAAAGGACTGCATCGACAATCTCGCAGCAGCCAGCACCACAACAGCATGTCACGGCAAACCATCCAGCCTCGATAGCTGCTGCTGCAACTGTCGCGCTCTCTGCTACGCTTCTCGACCCGAACGAGTGGAACGCGCTTGCATCAACAAGCATGGTGACGCTGGATGATCTCAGGACAGCGTTTCTGGAGCAACGCCAACAGCAGCTTAAAGACGTGGAACGGACCCATCGTGAATCCCTGCGCGAGCTGCTCTTCATGTCCGAAACGTTCGACAGGGAAGATGTTGCAGGCAGTCCATGGAAGCTCGGGCAGACCTTGCAAGTAGCAGAAGATGATACTCGGGAGCATGTCAAGACATTCCTTGATCAGTATCACTTGTCTATCGAAAACCAAAAGTCCATCAAAGACCATGTTTTGGAGCAGCCAAAAGCACTGCGCGAGCTTGTATCGAAAGAGCTCAAGACGGGCCCTGTAGAACTTGCGCCTCCGCCCACTCCCACTAGTGCAACAGCGCCTTCAGCCGGTGAAGCCCATCGCGATCGCGATCTCAAAAAGGAGGTGGAGCAGAGCAATCTGCATCGAAGTCAAGCGGTCAACCTTGCTGCAGCTGCAGTTCAGGCTCGTGCAATTGCCGAGGGAGTGGCCAAGATCAAACCTCTCAACATCACGGCCGCAGAAAGTCAAGGCGTTCGCGTAGCTCCTCTCCAGCCCGGCCAGGTACCTAGCTTTGTCATTGAATCTACCACACCCATCGCGCCTATCGTTTCCAGCACCACGGGTGGCTCCTCGACAGCAGCGGCGATCGATCTCAATGCCCAGAAGGCAATCTCACAGACTGCAGGCGCAGCTGACGAGATCGACTTGTCGGCAGCTACGCCCATCATCAAAATCGAACCGTCCGACAAGAGCGTCTCATCACCATCTAAAGCTCCCGATGCGCTTGAGAGAGCTGTTTCTCCAGTACCTGGCCTCGCTCGCAACGCCCCTACCCAACCGACAGGGCTCCGCGTCCCGCCCTCGCCCATGGTGGTACCCTCTGTACCCGAAACGATCACTGCACCTCCGCTCCATCCCACTTTGCAGGTTCTCGCACCAAATCCTCTCTCGGTGACGTACGCCGCCTCGTTGCGACCGCTTCCGCCTGATCCGACACGACGCATCACTGGAGCAGGTGTTTCGGGCGGTGCTATCCACCACCGAAGCGGCAGGAAGATTTCGAGCTTGTCGAACCACTCCAACTTCAATTCTTACTCGAGCATTACAGCTGCTAAGATTGGGCCTGCGGGGTCCGGTCAAGCGGATCTGTACCGATGGTATGTTCGAGCCAGAGCTTCTCCAGGAGCAGGGATGGTGGGGAAGGCAGACAAATGCTTGATGACGAGCGACTGGAAGGTGGCTTTCAACGAGCAGCGCTTTGTTCGCGCCATGGCGCGCATCGAAAAGCTCAAGGCGCAAGGCGAATGGAGTTTCCGTCAGCCCAAGAAGCAAAAGGGTCCTGTCGTTCGCAAAGCGCACTGGGACCACCTGCTGGAAGAGATGAAGTGGCTTCAAACTGATTTCAGGGAAGAACGCCGATGGAAGATGGCGGTCGCATTCCACCTTGCTCACGAAGTCGCCGCTTGGCATCGCGCACGCACAGCCAGCGAGCGAGCCGCTTTCTGCGTTTCATTTCCAAGACCTTATCGTCGCAGGACGGTTTCTGACAACGTCGAGCAGCATGCTGCGGCGCAAGAGACGTCGGTAGACGAGGCTATTCCGTCCTCTCAACCACTCGAGACCGCACCAGATGCTATTCACGACGAGGCGATGCCAGACGCGACGTCCTTCGCAGGTGCGCAGGACGAGGAAACACTCCCATCCGCAAACAACATCGGCACTGAGAGCTCTACATCGACCCAGGGTGCCGATGTCACCATGGAAGGAGAGACGGAAGGGGACGAAGCAGTTGCTCAGGCGGTGGACAATGCACTGGAAACCACCAACGATGAAGCGACCGCGCGCGTGGAGGAAATGGACGCCGACGGAGAAGACGACGACGCAGATGCCGATGCAGACGATGTAGAGGCCGCGACCGCCGCACTCGTGTCTGGAGAGCCCGCCAAGCCGCCCAAGGTGGAAGTCGTCCGAGAGCCATTGGCTCAGCCCGAACGCATGCCCACTCTTGTCGTGGCACCTGAAACGACAGCAGCCTCGACAACATCCAAAGAGGACCACTCCGCGGACGACAAGCTCGCCCATGCCTTGCGCAGCGAGCCCAAAGATGCCGAATCGACCCTCACCGCTGAATTGCCGCCACAGCTGCTCGCAACCCTTCGAGCACCGATCTTCTCCACCAGTGTGACAACTACAGTCGTGTCGCCAGCCGCACTTCTCGAATCTCTGGATCCTGAGGCTGCCGCTGCCCTTCTTGGTATCGAAGTAAGTGACTTGTCCAGTGCTGTCGACTTGCTAAGCCCGGGCTCGCTGTCTTTCAGCAAGATGTTTCCGGAGCTGCCTTTGTATGCGGGTGTTTCGGTTCCTGACTCCAGCAGCAAAAGTGACCGACGATGGGACGAGGGAAGCTTGAATCAACCTCCGCGTCTGACACACGTGACCAAGCTTCTCGACTCGCGTCCGCTGCTGGTCAGCACACTGGAGCCTTCCAAGAACCGAGCCAACGGTCGGTGGCTTCCTGACAGCGACTGGATCGTAGCTGCTGAGCAATCGGATCCACTGCGAGGCGTGACGGATGGTTCTGACGCAGGATTGCCGCCAATGCCCGGCTCGCTACTGTTTGCGCGTAAGAGCAACCGCGCTCCCAAGGAGAGCAGTGGCCCCGCCTCGTCGACTCCCGCTGAACCTGCTCAGCCGGATGTGCGCGCAGCCATGTTTGCCTGGACACCCGACGAGGATAATTACCTCATGACACTCGCCAAGCAGTATCACAACAACTGGCCTTTGGTTGCAGACCTTTTCAATTCGACCCGGCTCAACACGACGACGGACAAACGCGAGCCTTGGGATTGCTACGATCGATGCAAGCGCATCGAGCAGGCAGCTGCGGAGGGCAAGCCGCCGCCCGGACCTCCTCAACTGCCCGTGACAGCAGCCGACACCGACAAGGATGGTAAGAAGGGCGATGGGAAAGATGGCGATGCTTCGTCCAAGCGCGACAAGCTGAGTAAAAAGCTAGGTTCCAAATACGATGGTTCCAAGAGGAAGCTTCGCCGCAGCAATTTGGTGGAAGTCATGCGCAAGTCTGCTAAGCGCCGGGAAGCCAGCAAGCAGGCGCAGCAGACGCAGCAGACCAAGAAGGTCAACCTCAACACGCACGAGACGCATGCGCAGATCAAAGCCGGGCCCGCCATCACTCCACAATCGCTGAGCGCCTTGAAGACGGAGAGAGACCAGGCTGCTTTGCGACAGTACTATGAGCAGCAACGCGCTCAGCTCGCCTACCAGCAACAACAGCAGCAACAGCAACGTCTGTTAGCGCAGCAAGCGCAGGCGCAACGAATGGCGCAGCAGCAAGGGACTGTCACTACTCCCGGAGCAGCCGGCGCGGCGGCGACGCAGGCAGGCAAGTCAGTTGTGACAGCGACGGCTGCAGGCTCAAACGGAGCTGGGAATCTCACTCTGCCTTCTGGAAGCACACCCGCTTCTCAGGCCGGGTCGGCTGTTCAGCAGAAGGCTGGGGCGGGACAATTGCCAAATCAGCAAGTCGCTCCGCAGCAACAGCAGCAACAGACGCCACAGTTACAGCAGCAGCAGCAACAGCAGCAGCCAGCGCAACAACAGCAACAACAGCAGCAGCAGCAACAAGTCCAGGCGCAGCTTCAGTCGCAATTGCAAGCGTCCCAAGCGGCTCAGATGCAGAACTTGTATGCACAGATCCAGCAGCAGCAAAGACAGCAGCAGCAGCAGAGTCAGCAACTGGGGCAGGCGGCGGGGCTGGGTCAAGTGCGTCCGGCCGTTGGACCGTTGACGCAGCAACAGCTGGCGACGTTGACACCACAGCAGCAGCAGCAGTACCATGCGCAGTTGGCGGCAGCGACGGCAGCGGCGCAGCAGCAGCAGTTGCGGAACCAGATGGCTGCGGTTGCTGCGGCGCAGCAAGGAGCGCAGGCAGGCGCGGGTGGGGTTCAGGGTTTGCCTTTTAGTATGCCGAATGCTCAGGCGCAGGCGCAGTTCCAGCTGATGCAGCAGCAGCAGCAGCAGCCGCAACAACAGAATGCAATGCAGCAGAATCAGCCCAGACCTCCTCACATGCAGGCTCAGGCGCAAGCGCAGGCACAGGCGGCAGCTCTGCAGCTGTATCAGCAGCAGCAACGCCAAGCGGCGCAAGTTCAGGCACAGGCACAGATGCGTCCTCCACAGACAGCACAGCAGCAACAGCAACAGCAACAGTTTGTGCGTCCCGTCAACAACGGCCAGCGTCCCCCACCCGTACCCACCGCGGCTGGACAGAACAAGCAAGGGCAGCAGCAGCAGCAGGCACGTCCAGCGACACCCACCAACGGCACTGGTGCCGGCAGCCCCGGCAGCGCGGCGGCGCCAGGCATGCCTGCGACCGTGCAAGCGTTGCAGCAGCAACTCGCAATCTCCCTTGCAACGTCCAACCTGTCGCCGGAGCAGATTAACGGGTTGGCGATCCAACTGTATAAGCAGGCCCAGCAACAACAGCAGCAGCAGCAACAGCAGCAGGCTACGGGCGGCGGACAGTCGCCGATCAATCAAGCGAGGAACATGGCAAGTCCTGCGGGAGCGCGTCCGCAGCAGCAGATCTTGAACCAGGCGATCCAGGCCCTGGCTGCGCAGAATCAGAAGAATCAGGGCGCCAAAGCGGGTGCAAGCCAGGCTAGGCCGCCCACACCGAGGCCGTCGTAGATCGTAGATGCACAGCGATTTCAGTGGCAATTATAAGAGATATTCGTTCAAGTGAGGGGGTGTATAGCGTGCACGGTCGAATCGAGACACAGACCGATGCGACCGTGAGCGAGGGTATACAAGAAACACAGAAAAGACAAAACTACAGGCTGTTGAAGCCAATTCCCCAAACCCAAAGAAAGGGGTATAAAAAAGTGAAGAGAGAGACGATGCAAGAGTAAGCCCCGTTGAGTTACCTTTCCGTGGAGGAAAGGCGACCGCATAACTATCAGGTTGCACTACCCCCCGTCAAGGAGGAGCACAAGAAATGACGAACAAGATCAGAACGCATCATCGTCCCGGTGTGTATCAACTGGGCGACGGGATGTGTTGTCGATTCGACAAGTGAAGATAGCTGGTTTTGAGGCGAAGGAACCAGAAGGTGGAGAAGGTGTGTGGAACCGAATCCGGTCTAGGTTTTTATGTGGTAGAGTGCGAACGGTTAGCATAGAGCGAATGTCTCGTGATTGCGATGCCGTTTCGGGTCGCGACGGAAGCACGGAGATGGTTTGGAATAAGGCAAGCGCTCGTATCTTCGCTGTACTCGCCTCCCACCCCCTTTCCGTCCACAACGGAGAGACGCATCGTCATCATGGACATCCCGCCCTACACAACCTCCTCCACCACCCAAACCTCAAGAAGAGGCAAAAGCCCAAGGCCCGGTCCTGCACCACGACCAACCAATCCTCGATCCGTACTCCTTGCCCGTGCAAAACCACCCACAAGTCGTCTCAACAACGAAGAGAACCTTTGAAAAAGACGGGCAAAACATGCCGACAACCATCTGAATCTTTCTCTCCCTCGACGATCTCCAGAAACAACAGACCCATCATTGCAGACGCGTCAGACGGCGACCACCGAACTATGACCGAGCAAAAAGAAAACTGCCCTTGTACGCGCATCCTCAGAAGCAGCTGAGCCCAAGGACTAGCGGAAGGAGTCAAGGAGTGGCATGATGGCCATTGATGCAAAACCGCACCATTACGGCGACGGTCGCTTTCCTCTAGTATGGTCTCTGATCGTGTCCAAGACTCCTCGGACCCCCTTGCCACTCGCCTCGAAACCGCTGCTCGGAAGAAAACGCAGACAGCTCCTCGCTTGGAGAGTCCAGTGAACGCCTAAGCGTCTACGATGAGTCCGCCAGATCCGTACGTTACCACGCGTTGAGAGAGAACAGATCGAAAAACAGTATACTAGCCATGTTCCCGCCCGGTTCCTTCAGAATATAGGTGTGTCCGGGGACTTTCCCTACAGCATGTCCTTGGAAGGAGAAGGCTGCAAAAAGGCGATTCGGGTGAATCGGAAAGCGGTCCTTTGCACGTCTCTCTGTAAAAGAAGGAAGAGGGTTTGAGGGGAGCCAACAAAGAGCAAAAGCTCAAAGCAGAAGACTGTTGGACAAGCAGGTTGTTGAAACGAGCTTCTCCTTGTAAAGCGCCGCAATACGACTTGATGCACCGATGCGACGAGGCTGAGACCTGCTAGAAGCAAGACTCGGCTCAAACAAAGCACCTGTTTGGTGGTGTATCGTGTTTATGGTTGGTAGAAGAGAGGAAAGGAAGAAAGGGGAGAAGCTCTTTCGGAAGAAAAAAGTTCTTCCCACACGAGCAGGACGACTTTTTTTCGTTCATTGGCTTCCGGCCGTAAAGGAAGCTGTCGCCCCTCCACCTCGTACGCCCGTGTTTGCTTTCTTCATCATTTACTGTTCGGCAAAGGCTTTGTTCCGAAGCGCTCCTTTCCGCCCTACAACTAATCATCTCGCAAGAATCACCACCGCAAAGATGCTCCCCAGATCAAGCAGACGTCTTCTCGTATCGAAGCCAGTGGCTTCTGGACTCTCGCGACCTACCGCCAGGCTGGCGCTAACTCGCTTCGTGTCGCCGGCTCAGGCCGCCCGTCCCTTTTCTTCCAGTGGAACGATCCGCAACACGGCGGAAAACGTGACTTTCCTTCCTAATGGAGAGGCCGTTGACGGCGGCAAATTCTCTCACTTTCACCGACTGGAATACCTTCTCAGCGAAACATCGGCACCAGACCAGAAGGCGCTGATCGAGCAGCTCTCCGATGATGACGTCTCCCACTTATCGATTGTCGTCAACACCCGAAATAGATGGAGGCCCGCCGATCCAGGATTCACACTACCTCGTACAGATAGGACCGACACTGGAGAAGACACCTGGTCCACAATCCGCTGTGCCGAGTACCTGTACAACACGTTCAGTTTCCCCACGCTCCAGCACCTGCAACGCTTCAATAAGGAGGTCGCAGAGTTTCTCGACACGAGAGCGAGAAAGGTCAACCCCGTGCTCCTGTTCGACTCTAGGTCTCGCTCGCTTACCATCGGTCTACCCTCGTATGTTGGGATCGAAGTGCCGTACCCCGCCAACGTCAACTCTGAGAAGATCAAGGGCCTACTGGCGGAGTACCGAGGGCGCGAAACGTCGACAGAGCAGAAGCGCGAGATTGCAAACGAGCTCCGGTCATACGTTATCGCCAATGGCTTCAAAAAGTCGTGCCATGTTCTGCACATGTTTTTGTTCTCGCTTTACGAAGTGGTGCAAAAAGCGACGCTCGAAGAGATCATCGGCAAGAAGACCAGTTTTGCGGCCGAGGTCATACCACCCCCGCGCAGTGGTAGGGTCGAAGACAGCGTTCCGGTTGACGTAGGCAACAAAGGGACGGGCAGCATCGCGCGAAGGGCGTCAGACACGTGGCGGAGGGAAAGGAGAAAAGGCGGAAAGACGGGGATGGGCCCATCTGGAGCCTCGCCTACGAGGAGGTCAGAACCGAATCTTGCGGACAGACTCAAGGCAGATGATCCTAAGCTACCGGACGCAGGTACATTTGTCGCTCAGGATGGGGACAATCATGAGGCGAGTAAAGGCGTTGATGCTCTGGAAGAACACGTTCCGTTCCCGAAGCCCACAGCGGACGAAATGGGGATCAAGAAGCCGACCGAGACCTGAAGTGTTGTACGGTTACGCTGTTTACATGAACCTTGTAGTCTCACCCTTACCTCTCCAGATGCAAGCTAAGCTGCGCCAGATCGCGGCATTAACTGTTGGCGAGCTGTCTGTGAATGCAAGAGTACCAGTATGTTGACTTAAACAAGAAGCTGCTTCTGTGAATGTTTGGCCAGGCTTTCAAAAGATGGTGGCGCAGGCAGTCAGGAAATTCCTCAGCGAAATTGAGCCAATCACGGTTTCCGCGGATGTTTTTGTGTTTGCCGCTGCGTGCTGAGCTATCGGCGTGGGCGAGCCTGAAAGAAAATGCACGTCCCTGGCCGTAGATGACCACGGCCGATCCGATTTCCAACTCTGCTATCATCTTCATCACGCCGCTGTATGCTTGCTCGAAACTTGTGCAGGGCATCATCGGTGATCCATTCGTTCTCCAGCTGCGATAGAAAAGTCACGAAACGACTCTCAACATACGTCCGCACCATGACGGAATCGGTTGCACCCACTACCGCCGCTCCGGAACCTCCCAAGAAGGTCAAGCAAAGCAAGCGACCGTCCCCGGAAGAGATCGAGGCAAAGCGACGCGAGAGGGCTGCCAAGAAGGAAAAAGAAGCCGCGGAAAAGGCTGCCAAAGAGGCGGAGCTTGCCGCCGCCATCGCTGCCAACGGCAAGATCCCCAACGGACACCTTGATGAGCACGGCAACATTCTCTTTGTTCCGCGTGACTGGGCTCCTGTCGGCGGAGTCGACTCTCAGCCAAGTAGCTCGCCGCCAAAGCAGAAGGTCCGTATCGTCAGCTGGAACATCCTGGCACAAGGCTTGGTGCGAAGGACGCTCTTCCCTGGCTCAGATTGCCTCAAGTTCAAAGATCGTTCAATAGGGCTTACCGCAGAGTTCTCAAGTCGCACGGGCCATGGCTGGGATGTGGGCTGCTTCCAAGAAGTGGATCGCATGGACGTACATGGCGAGACGCTCAAGAAGGACGGTTTCAGCTACGTATACGAAAAGGGTTACCGCCAAAAGCAGCACGGTCTGCTCGTGGCCTGGAGACAAGATTTGTTCGGCGAACGCCCTCATAGCCAGCTCACGATCGACCTCGATGCCGAGAGTGTCGCACCCGCGTCCGAACCGGTCAGGACGGCGTGTTCGAGGGTCACCCGCAACGTGGGACTGTTTGTCGCTCTTCGCACTCATAAGGCTGGTACTTCCAGCCCTGGCCTTATCGTGGCAACGACACATCTCTTCTGGCACCCTATGCATGCATATGAAAGAGCGCGTCAATCGGGCATCTTGGTGCGAAGATTGCAAGAGTTTCGAGCCGAGCTAGGTGAAGAATGGCAGAGCGCACCTTGTATCCTAGCGGGGGACTTCAACGATCAGCCGCATTCTGCAACCTATCACCTTTTGACCGGTCGCAAGCTGACGCAACATTGCTTCGACGAAGTGGCGTCTTCCAGTGTCATTCACAAGAGCATCGACGAGCGGAGGGAGAAGGGCAACGTCTCGAATGGCTTTGCACCTGGTACCACCGAACCGGCGCGAGAGGCTCCGGCTAACAAGGCAGTCCCGGCGATGAGCGAGGTGTTTGACGGATTGCAGAAGCGGGCTCAGGAAGCGGATGAGGAAACAGCTGGGGCGCAAGACGCTGAGGAAGCAGAGGAAGCGGAGGAGCAGGACGACGAAGAGGAAGGCGAAGCAGACGATCGCATGCTCAAAAACTGCCGTGCCGCTACAGGAGAGGATAATTTGCTGTCTGTCAACGAGCTGCTCCAGCTACATGATGTTGGACGTCCACGTCCAGGCTCTGTCCCGTCACAACCCGAAGCGTCACCTCAACAGGTGCAAGCCGCGTCTGCAACGCACCTCGGCTCTGCATATGGCCTGCATTATGGTAGTGTTCAGGATCCATCCGAACAAGGCAACTTTTTTGGCTCCTCCGCTCGAGGCCGCGAACGCTGGGATGACGCAGCTTGGACGCCAGAGACACCCAACTGCCACACGGGCGATAGCACTGAGCCCATGTGGACCATCTTCTCCAGCCTCTTTTCTCTCACGCTCGACTACATCTTCATGCTGCCCAAGGCCAATCCGTCCGTGTCGGAACAGTATCCGACCGTGACGCGACTGCTTCGCACGCATCGAACCGAGACGCTGCAGCCGGGTGTGCCGAGAAAGGGAGTCTGCGCTTCGGATCACATTGCTATCGGCGCCGAAATTGGATTGTGATTAGACGCTGCGTAACAGAGTAGCCCTATGGTCTCATGATCACCTGACAGATACCGCTGTTTGCGTATTTGTGACTGTGACTGTGAAGGATGATGACCGCGACCAAAGCCAGCCGAAGGAGGAACGCGTGCGTGTGATGCTCCACCTTTTTTTCCGATGCAGCGTTCCGACCTGAGACCCTGAATTGCGTTTCGATTGCATGTGCACGCGAAAGCTAAACAGCTTGCGACATTTCCCTCTTCTCCTCAACAATCCAGCAGCGAGCAAGCATCCGTTCACCCCGGTGAATCAGCTGCATTGAATCATGGAGCTTTGACAACGACACAAGAAGGTAACAGCCTTCAACCAAACGCCCCAATGTCAGCTAACGAAGCTCAAGGCCAGCCGGGCCCACAATCCGACGCGAACTTCAGCAATGACTCGCAGGAGTCAAAGCCAAACCCGCCATTCGGGATGACGGATGCTCAAGATTCGACGCAGGGCATCGATGCGGTCGACAAGACTGGCCTTGCAAAGGAAACTGTCGTTCCTACAACTGATCCGATCAACAGAGAAGATGACGGCGCGGACGCCCCCGCATCGTCTTTTCGAAGTCCATCTCATGAGGACGCAGGCTCGCGCGTGGACCTTACAGTTCGCGGCGATACCCACCTTCCGCCTGCCGGCGCGCACGCGGCTCCTCAGACGAGTCTGTCGACCCCTAAAGAGGCCCGTGCTGCGCCAAGTATCAAAACCACCAACACCATCCCAGATCCAGCTGTCTCGCTCTCTGCCTCCAGACCCAACATGCTTCCACCTCCACGGCCCAGCATGGCCGCCTCCTCGTTCATTAACCCGACTCCAACACTCACACCAGGCTCGACATGGGGTCCTTCTGCCGCTTCTGCTGCTACTGCTCGCGCCGAAGCTGCTGAGCCTGGCCGGATTGGCGATCTCAAACGCTTCACTCTGTGGGAGACAAAGACCCGCTTCTACCTTGTTGCCTACAACACCAGTCAGACCAGATTTCGCATTCTCAAGGTGGACCGAACACCACCTAGCACCACTGCGCCGTCCAGATCGACTGCGGAAGCTGAAACGACGCGCGATAAGAGCACTAGCGCAGGCAATGGCAATGCTTCCAACCAGCCTGCAGGGTCAGTCTCGACCTCATCCCAGGCACCAGCAGCTGGGCAGCTGCCAGTCAAGGCTGGAGACTCCAAAGCAGATGCCAGTAAAGGTTCCAAGATCACTACAACAGGAGATGTGACGGACTGCTCAGCACGTGGGCAGCGCTATCTTTCGCTCGACGACCCTCAGATCTGCAGATTAAATCGACGCATGCTCGACGCCAAACAGATCCCACGCGAGACCGGAACAGCCTCCGCAAGCAATACCGCGGGCACCTCTTCCAAGATTGCAAGTGTCAATGGAGCTCCGAAGGCGAATGCAGCTACATCCTCGATCAACGACATCAAGTCCAGTTCTGCAGCCAGCTCATCAGCTCCAAAAGCAGCCGAAGCTCCGTCAACTACAAAAGCCCCCGCCTCCACAGCAAAAGCTGGCTCTGCTGACTGGGAACTTAATGTCACTTCCGATCGTGTGGTCTACTCACGTACTCAAGTGTCGGAGCTCCTTGAAATGATACGAGAGGGCAACCGTGCCACGGGCGGTCTTCACGAAGTTGGCCGCTTCTTTGGCATCGTCGGCTTCATCCGATTCACCAGCACATACTACATGGTTTTGATCAGTCGTCGCAGCGTTGTGGCCCTGATCGGTGGCCACTACATTTACCATTGCGACGAGACGGTGATCCTACCAGTATGTCACCAGTCCATTCTGACTTCCCTTCCAGGACGTACTAAGGTCATGGAGCAAGAGGAAGCACGTTTGCTCCATCTTTTCAAGCAAGTCGACCTCAGCAAGAACTTCTACTTTAGCTATACATACGACTTGACCAAAACACTCCAAGATAATCTGACATCGGCTCCAGGGGATCCTCTTGAGCAAGCGAGCTCCGTCTCGCCGTCCAACAAGCCTCTCACGGCCTGGGGTTACAACGAAAAGTTCATCTGGAACCATCACCTGCTCCTTCCTGCCTTTGCGGCTTCGGAACACCTGCAACCGCACGAGGATCCTCGCAACGAATGGGTGCTGCCGCTCGTGTACGGTTTTGTCGATCAAGCCAAACTGAGCGTTCTCAATCGCACGGTGTACACGACCTTGATCGCTCGTCGTTCGCGACACTTTGCAGGCGCACGTTTCCTCAAGCGAGGGATCAATGAGCGAGGCCACGTGGCCAACGATGTCGAGACCGAACAGATCGTCAGTGAAGCGCTCACTACTCCATTCTTCGCCCCGGGCCGGAAGCGATTCGAGCCAAGAGATCGGCATCCGGCCTCCGTCCCTGGTGGATTGCGAGGCGGTCCTGACTTGATACGAGCAAGTCGATTGCGGGAGAAACCACTCTCACAGCCGTTTCTGCCCATGGACATCGACAAGACGCATCACAACGAAGAGGACAATGGCGACGACTTGGACGATCTTCCCTTGGACGCTTCACCTCGCTACACGTCGTATGTCATGATGCGAGGCAGCATCCCGGTCTATTGGACCCAAGACTCGACCAACATGTCGCCTCGCCCTCCGATCGAAATTTCTCTGGTCGATCCATACTATTCGGCTGCAGCGCTCCACTTTGACGAGCTTTTTCACCGCTATGGCACTCCCGTCATTGTGCTCAACTTGATCAAGAGCAAAGAGAAGCAGGAGCGTGAGGTCAAGCTGCTTCGAGCGTTCGGAGAATGCATCAGCTACCTCAACCAATTCTTGCCTTCTGACAAGAAGATCCGATACATCGCATGGGACATGAGCAAAGCTAGCAAGGACCAGAAACAGGACGTCATCCTCATCCTAGAGGACATTGCGCAAGAGACAGTGGAGACCACACACTTCTTCCACTCTGGCCCCGAACCTGGTGCTGTGCGATCTCAGCCAGCTGCTCACAGCGACTCGAGCGGAGGAACAAGGGATTCTACCGCCCGGCGAGAAACGATCCTGCTGCAAGAAGGTGTTGCGAGAGTCAACTGCGTTGACTGTCTAGACAGAACCAATGCGGCGCAATTCGTCATCGGGAAAGCAGCTTTCGGGCACCAGCTTCATGCACTTGGCCTGCTAGACGACCCTTACCTGCCCTTTGATTCAGACGCCGTCAACATGCTGACCGAGATGTACCATGACCTTGGTGATACCATTGCCATGCAGTACGGAGGATCTGCTCTGGCTCACACAACGGACACATACAGGAAAATCAACCAGTGGACCTCTCACTCGCGCGATGTGCTAGAGAGCATGAAGCGTTACTATGCCAATTCGTTCGCAGATGCAGATAAGCAGGCCGCTATCAATCTGTTCCTTGGCGTGGATCCGATGGCCCCCGACTTTTCGCCGCACGTTTTCCCAGAAACCATACTGGTACCTGCAACGGCGGCAGCAGCAAAACAGAGCATCGTTAACACGGAGACGCAGACGAAGGTGGTACTCGCCGTGCCCTTCAGACCGCATTATCAGCACTGGTTTGACCCCCTGCATCTGAAACCGCGTGGGTCAATAGAGGCGCGCCAACGGAGACTCAAGGAGATGGCCAATGCCGATGCAGGCTTCTGGGCTGAGTACTACCGTCCTAGTCTCTTTACTGACTTGAATCGTCACCATGCGTTCAAGATGACAGCAGTGCATCAGTACTCGCACTTGCACGGCGGCGTCTCGCACACTTCGGGCGGTCTGGACATGCCACACAGTCAATCGGCAGGTGCCTTGAGCATGTACTCGACACAGATAGGTAGCGCGGCGGACCTTTCACGTCACACGCGCTCCGCCTCCAACTCGAGCTTGTCTTCAGCAACGTTTAATCTGATGCAGGCCGAGAGGATGGTCGAGTATCCAAGTCCATTCAAGCCGCGAGGAGGAGGAGCTGACTCGACAGGATACAGGGGCACGCAACATCACGGGCGACGGTCGCTCGACGATGCCCGTAGTATTACTACACAAACCTCTACGACCATGGTGAATGATCCTCGAAGCCCAGTCTCGCCTCAAAGCGGGCATCAATTCTCGTCCTCAGCTAGCTCGACGAGCGCGCTGCCACCCTCCAAAGCTATCATCGGCGGTGTCAGGCGGTGGATGTCGATCAACAAGCCAGGGGGCTCGCCTCGTCTCGGTAGTTTTGGGCAGCGCAAGTCAAGCAAACGTTACAGCATAGCTTCTTCCGAGGGTGGCAATGGGGAAAATGACAATGCGAGGCGAAGAGACGGTGCAACCTCCAATCGGGACAGCGGCATCAACGGCGCTGGCGGCGCTGGAGGAACTCTATCGTCAGCGAGTGCTGCTAGCGGATTCGATGCGCGCACGTTCAATTTTGCTGGCCGGTGGCAGACCGTCAATCCCGTTGGCCCGACAGTGGCTGGGTCCAACGTCGCGATTGAAGCTGCGCTTAAAAAGGCATGCAATCCGCACATCTCGGAAGAGGAGGAATCTGAGTACGCCTTCTACACTACGCAGTTCCTCGACGAACACGCGCGACCAAACGATAGCGACGAAGCGGACGAGATCAGCGGAATCGTAGACGGTGGCAACGCACATGCCAAAGAAGCGAGATCTGCAATTGCAGCACTGACCGACCACCACTTGATCGACGAAAAGGACATAGAGATCTACGAGGAGGGTGTGGCGGTCAGCGATGGAAAACCAACGGCGGTGGATCGATTTGTGCGCTACTCAACAATTGACCCGGTGTTGGTTGCGCACGCCAATGCTGTCAGCCAGCTCGCGTTCCCGACCGCCAACTCACTCAGCCAGGCGGTGCCCATGTCGGCAGGCGGATCCACCATGAATGTCATGTCGGCGCCTGCAACGGGAACGACAGCGATGGCGACTTCCGAGGCCAAGGTTCGTGCATACAGCTCTTGGCTGTCACTCGGTCAGACCAAGCTGGCCAGCTTCTAATGCAGACCCTTTTTTGAGGGCTCAATAGACCGTGTCGTATCGAGAAGCGGGATTGTGAACAGAGAGGTTGTGCGAGACACACTTCTCCGCAAGATGAGGTTGCGTGAAAGTATACTTTTGTTGTACTTTACAAATACAAAGATGAAAGTCGGACAGTGATGTAAATCCATCGCCGTGCAGTATATGTGTCCAGGGTATGTGTTGGTTGGCGAGGGAATTACGCAAAGCAGATGCTTGATTGCGAGCCTGATGGTCATTTGAACATGACTTGGATGGAGAAAGTCTTGCCGTCGGGATCAAAGTAGCTCCAAGTGGAGGGTTCCGGTCTCGGTCTCGAGCCTGGAGCGGACGAGGTAACGAGACCTGAATCTCTTCGATCGATCTCCTTGCTCTGGATCTTGAAAGCGATAGTCTCGTAGGGCTCAGCTGCGACGACGAGATACTGATAGTTGCGATCTGGCGTTTCCACTTTCTGCTCGAACGAGCCCATGAAACGATGCATTGGCGTTACGCCCTCTTTAATCTCTGGTAGCGAGATCTGAAACAGCAGCCCTAGTCTCCCACCTTCTCCACCTTCTAGCAGCGGTTCGCGTACCTTGCTGACCTTGTAGCCTGGACGTCCGATCTTGACAAACTGCTTCTTGGGCACTGTCTCGACGGCAGACGCGGTGATGAGCTTGTTCGAGTCGTAGGCGTTCTCCTTTGCCTCTCGCGCCGCTCTACGCGCCAGATTTGTCTGGTGTTTCTTGCCTTGTGTGTGTGCCAGATAGCTGCCTTCATTGGTGTGTAGTGTGAGGCAGAGCCTGCATTCGAGACCGCCGAGGTGGTTTTTGAGAAGGTAAGGATCTTTGGCTAGATCGATGGTCTCGAGCGCAAGTTTTCGGAGACGGTCGCGTCGATCGACATTACTCTCGGAAGCCCCTGCGACACCGGCACCCTTGTTGCCTCCTCGAGATGAAAAGTCCATGCTTGCGGTGATGGGGTAGGAGGATGAAGGTAGGAATGCAAGAGAGTCGAAGTGAGAAGACGTTTCGACTTTGTGGAGCTGAAGATGCGTCTCCGATGTCCGAACTTCTGAGTTTTGTTTCTTGTAACTTCTGTTACGTCTTCGGAGAACAACAGCTTTGTTCAAATGTCACGTGCGGCTACTTGCTGTCTCAATTTTGGACGATCACTCCACATTACTTTCGACAAATCAGCCTGGCAACGCGTTCTGAGAACACGCAAGCTGCTCAGAACGGGCGCTTGAGCCACCCTCACATCTGGCAGTGTCAATTCCTAACCTTCACTATCCCGCTCCGCCCTCATCACCTCTCGTCACGCTCTCGACAAAAGCATCTTTCAGCCTCGTCATACCAATCAGTAGCGATACCTACAGCGTCAGCAGAACAGACCATTCAGGATGATCAACTTTCATCCAGGCCAGACGTGGTCTTCTAACCCGAGCCAGGCGTACGCCAACATGGGCACGCCTTCGTTCAGCTCGGCAGCTGCCTCGTCCTCCTCCGACCCGACAACGCACACCTCGCAGCCGATCGTCACTGGCACGTCTGTGCTTGGTCTCAAGTACAAGGACGGTATCATGCTGGCTACCGACACGCTTGCGTCGTACGGTTCGCTCGCCCGCTTCATGGACATTACTCGAATCTCGCAGTTCGGACAAAACACTTTGATCGGCGCAAGCGGCGACATGAGCGACTGGCAGTACGTCCAACACATGCTCAACAAGCTCATTACCTCGGAAGACGTGGCGGCCGACGGACACCACCTGACACCCACGCAGATCTACGCATACCTCGCCCGAGTCATGTACAAGCGAAGGAGCGACATCAACCCGCTATGGAACTCGTTTGTGCTCGGCGGTGTCGACCCGAAGGACGGAACTCCGTTCCTCGGCTACGTCGATTTGCTCGGAACTACTTTCACCAGCAGCACCATCGCTACCGGGTTCGGCATGCACCTTGCGCAGCCTCTGCTGAGGAAGATGGTCGAGGGCCGCGAAGACACGCTTACGGAAGCGGAGGCCAAGGAGATCCTCGAGAACTGTATGAAGGTGCTGTTCTACCGTGATGCAAGGTCGTTGAACAGGTTCCGTGTCGCCAAGGTCTCCAAGGATGGATGCGAGATCTCGGAGCCATACAGCGTTCCCACCTCTTGGGGCTTTGCAGAGATGCTGCGCGGTTACGGTCCTCAAACGCAGTAAAGTCGCTCGCACTTCAAGTTTCGCTTCCAATCTTACCTCGCACCTTCACGCCTGTACCAATATATCAGTTTCATTTTCCTTCTTGCCTGCTCAACTTGTCTTTGTGTGGAGTGCGGGTTCGTAGATCCGGTCTTATAACGACGTTCCGCTTTACGAGTTCGTCTCGCGGCTGGCCGGGCTTCCGCCGAGCCGATCCGATCTTTTGAACGTTGTCGCATGAAAGCCACGGTGAGCGTTAGCATTTGCATCGGGCGGACTCCACGGATGACCGGTCAAGGACATGCTCCACCCCACTCTTACGGAACCTCACGAGCAAATCACACTGAACTGCTCGACGCGCTTGAGAACAGCGGTTCCTCGACCAGGTAAGCGAGCTCCGTATCATCTCTTATGAAGCTTCCAGAGCGAAGTTTGAGTTCAAATCGCGCAAGAATCCACACCACAAAGAGGGTTCGTTTTTCGGGAAAGCCGTCAATAAAGATTTTCCTCAGGCACAGCAGCATCAGTGAGTGCCTTGCCTTTCATGCGTCGACTACATCGGATTTCCTCCGTCCGACCTGATCCTGTGTCGACACAAAGCGAACGGTGACCTGGAAAGATCTGGTCTCCTAAATCGACCCCACACTGCCTTGCCCCCGTGAAATCGATCCCAACACCGAAGGCGAACCGGGGAAAGCAGTCTGCAACAAAAGTGTCGGATTTTTGAGGATGCACACTGTAAACGAAAGCGGGGACGATGCCTCAAAATCTATACGCAGCAGGAAGTCGCAACGGCGAATCTTTGAGGCTCGAGAACGCATTGACGGAGCTTGATTGCGTTGCACAGGTGAATCCACGGTGGAGCCAGCACCGGCGGGGTGGGAACCAAGCCATTGAACCATACAACGTGCAACGTATGGGGAGGGCTACACTTTATTCGTACGAACTTCATAATTTAGGATGGCATGGCGCAATGCGCTCAAGTGGGGTCTGTCGTACTGTAACACGGCTGTGACTAGTAGCTTCCAGCAGCCCCGAATGGCGTGAACACGCATCGTGTGACTCCCACCTCGCAATTCCTTGTCCTACGCCGCTCAAGAACAACAACACTTCCACGCAATGATCTTTCTGTGATTTGTGACGTTCCGCGGAACCATTCTCGAAGGTCATCGGAAGTCCCTCTATCTCGACTATCGACCATACATGGGGGGAGAAGCGACGTTACGTTCCGAGCGTTCCAGACAAAGACGGCGAACCGGAACACCGAGTTCACACAGTGATTCATTTCGGTCGCAGGTTATCATATCACCTTACGGCAGGTAACCTTCAGTGACACGCACTGCACACAAGCTTACAGCCCCACCACTTTGGACGGGCGAATTTCTGTTTGCCTCTGGTCTGCTCCTCCCGTCTTCCGAAATTATATCCAGACACACGAGATGTCAGGTTCTGCACAAGAGTGATTCCACGCGCCTGGGTAATCGTGAGCCACTGGCAGTGTGGACCGACAGTATAAACCTTTCCTCTTCCTGAAGGAAGTACAACCATCAGCTGCAGCGTCTTTCCGAACAGTTTGGCTGGGCCAGCTCTGCGACCGATCTCGACGGCTGAGGAAACAGGCATCGAAGCCTCGGTCAATGAACCTTACGATGGCGTCACCCACCCTCATATCGGCTCCGTCTTCCCTGCTTGTAGGGCGGCAGAGAGCGTGAGTTACCGGCATTGAAAAACGAACGCCCATCAAACTTCTCATGACTGTGTCGGAGGGACCGAATGAACACCTTGCTCCTCTCTTCTTTCGCTGCACGACACCCTTTTCGGCAGGTGGCCGACATATTCGTCGAAGCTGCTCCCGTGGTATCAGCATTCCCTGAATCACATGTTGTCAACGAGATCAGCCGGATTAACCTGATATGCTGTCTCGCTGCACAACAAAGCCCCTTTCCCGTGTCTGTCTCATCTGCTTTACTCAATCCCGTGATGTGAAAGGGCATTGGCGGTCGAGGAGGTAAGCGGAATGCCGCCGCCCATGGACACTTTTGCCTGAGAGCTGCCCGGGCAAGAGACGTCGCTGTTAACCCACTGCTGTGGCATCCTCACCGCCCCACCCATCAGGCATAGCCTCTTCGCAAACTAGATACGCACTTCTGCAGGCCCGACGGTGGGGTGCTAGTTGTCGCAGCCTTGATCCTATGCCCTTGTGTCACAGAGACAAAGTCAGCGTGGTGGTGCAGGTCCACGCATGAGCGACGTCGGCCCACCCGGATGTGAACAACCTCGGCACCTGCGCTGTATGGCGCCGGCAAAAATCACTCGCTTCGCAGCCAGGGTCCGCTATACGAACATTCCGTAGAGGTCAAGATATAAGATACTCCATCGACTCAGCCCAGGATGTGTCGCCACTCCGCTTTGCTCATCTGCTCCTCGTAAGCCTTCGCTCCCCCATCTAGACTTTCTATCTCATCATCGACAGAGCAGACTTCGACACCACCCTCTTCGAGCTCTCCGTCGCTCGTCAGATTGAAACATGAGGCTCTCGTGGGTCTTGCTCGCTCTGATAGGGATCGCTGTCAAGCAGTCCTCGGCTTTCCCTGCCTCGCGAGGCTCGAACGCTCAGGGTTGTGACGATGCCAAAGCCAGCCTAGTTGGACGCGACACAGACTCGTCACGTTCAGATTTTTGGTTGGATCCAGATATTCTCGGCGGTAACAGTATCGACAATATCATGCACGACGTTGGTCAGCGAGTCGAGCGTTCTGGTCAGAGCCCAGAGTCGTATGGTCTTGGTCCTGTCCCTGGTTACTGGCCTGGTCATCATGATGAGAACGAACACGGGCACGAACATGATTACGAGCCTCACCACGAGCACGAACACAAGTATGGTCACCACGAACACGATCATGAGCACGATGGCTCTTCACACCCTTCTGCCGACCAGCACGGCCAGACGGGCAAGTGCAAGGAGCACGACTTGACCCCCCGAACACGCCATTTCGACTGGACCCTCACCTACGGCAAAGCCGCTCCCGACGGTTTCCTGAAGAAGCGTATCCTGATTAACGGTCAATCACCCGGTCCACTTATCCAAGCCAACGAAGGCGACACGATTGTCGTCAAGGTCCGCAACTTTCTCGACCAAGGCACCTCGATCCACTGGCACGGCATGTTCCAGAACAGCACCCCCTTCATGGACGGCATCGCCGGCTTTTCGCAATGCCCTATCCCTGCCGGTGGCCACCTCACGTATCGCTTCAAGATCCAAGGTCAGTACGGATCGTATTGGTACCACAGTCATTCCAAGATGCAGTACACCGACGGTCTGTACGGCGGGTTGATCGTGCATTCCAAGCGAGACCCGTATCGCAAGTGTCGCGACTATGACCACGAGCGCGTGTTTCTGTTCAACGACAACTACCACGACTTTGCCGACTACATCGTGAGCCAGCTGCTTTCGGCGCAAGGCTACAACGGCAGTGCGGCTGCGCCGTCGCCGCAGTCTGGACTCATCAATGGGAGGGGCCAGTTCGACTGTGCTGCTCTGTTCCGTGCCAAGACGCCGCAGCCGGGTATGCCGACCAGGTGCACACAGCTGTCGACGCCGACGATGGATATCGAACCGAACAAAAAGTATCGCTTCCGATTCATCAACGTTGGCTCGCACGCTCAGCACATTATTTCCATTGACAACCACGAGATGCACGTCATTGGTGCCGATGGTACGCCCGTCAAGCCTCACAAGGTGCACCGCATTCCCATCCATAATGGGCAGAGGCACGATGTGTTGGTCGAAACCAACCAGGGCAAGGAGGGAGATAGCTTCTTGCTGCGGTCCACCATGATGACGACATGCTTCGCCTTTGTCGATCCGCTTCTCGATCCCGTCGCCAACATGACGCTGCAGTACAAGCTGCCCGGTAGCAACGTCCGTTCGAAGCCTCCAGTGCCCCACGACTGGAAGCACAAAATGGGCAGCCAGTGTCAAGATCTCAAGGACTCTGAGCTCATTCCGGCCATCGACACGTCCGTCTCTGCTAATCACGATCCACGATCCCTCGGCATCTTCAACTCGCAATTCGGCAACCTGCAGCTTGCCAACGGCACGACTCTCGGTCGGTTCTTCATCGACAATGTCACGCAGACCAATTTTGTCAACAAGCCATACCTCGAGCTGACGCACGCAGGCAAGCAGATCAACTCATCGACCATCGCCTCACTCGTCGTACCGGACGACCTGTGGGTGGCCGACTTTATCATCAACAACCAAGACAACTTCCTCGACCATCCGTTCCACCTGCACGGTACGGACATGCATATTGTGGAGCGGGGGTCGGGCAATATGACGCAGAGCCAGTGGCTGGCTCTGAACAAGAACGGTCAGCCGCAGGGGGTGAATGCGACGGGGTTGAACCTGGTGAATCCGCTGA
Organism: Sporisorium graminicola; assembly: GCF_005498985.1. Taxonomy (NCBI): domain Eukaryota; kingdom Fungi; phylum Basidiomycota; class Ustilaginomycetes; order Ustilaginales; family Ustilaginaceae; genus Sporisorium; species Sporisorium graminicola. The sequence goes on from NC_043729.1 coordinate 193,580, forward strand.
GGCGAGACACGATCACGGTGACGCGGTCGAGTTATGTCGTGGTGCGTATCATTGCAGATCTGCCCGGTACGTGGCCACTACACTGCCACATTGCCATGCATGTGGCCGAGGGACTGATGGCAGTGGTGGCCATTCATCCGAAGAAGATCCAGCAGCTGCCGTTCAGTCAGGAGGTGCTCGACTTGTGCCCGATCTCGGGTGCCGCTCTGAACGAGATCGAGCCCGCTTAGGTCAAGGTTTTCGCCTGCATCTCCGCGGCTCTTATAGCCCTTGCAACCCTTTCCGCTAAAGTCGATCGCATACGCCTCTCTCCCGAAGCATCTCGCACTGTTACAGCCTTTGACTTCATCAAATGCATCTTACGGACATTCAGTTCCGGCTCCCACCTCTGAATTGCATCCTCTGAAGCAGATCTCAATCTGCAACATATTGCAACCGAACAGCTCATCATTTCACGCTCTGAGAGAAAGTGAAGAAATGCATTGCGTGTGAGACGGTTGCCGTCTGGGGACCATGAACGTGCGGATACAAGTACAGTCGGGAAGAAGAAAAAGAATTGAGGTGATTGCCAACGTGAATGTGAAGAAGCTTGGTTCAGATGATGCGCAAGCTCCAGGCACCCTGCTTAGGAGGCCCCGCTAGATCGCCCAGCCCAAAGCCGAGCTGCTTGAGCACTTCGGCGGAGGTGTCGTGGCCGGTGGCCTTCATGAGCTGCACGAGGTCTTCGCAGACGATGTGGCGTCCCGAGTGGTAAGCCGTGCCGTCAGAGTCGTTGACGAAGATGAGCGGGAGGAGGAAGTGGGGTGGAACACTACTCGCAGGGACCGGTGCAGATAGTCTGCCAGTGAGCGCGAGTTTGAGCATGTCTCGAATGGGCGGGAGGGTGACGGTGATGTAGGCTTCCGGGTCCGTCGACGTCGAACCGGGTACGGAGGAGGGCGCAGTGGGGCGTTTGGTGGAATACTCGACTTTGAGCGGTCCCAAGCTGCCGGCCCAGACATCGAGCGGGATGGGGTCTGCCGTGATCGCCGCCGGAACGATGAAGTTGGTGACAGTGGTGATAAGCGTATGCTTGGTCTGGTCGTACGTCGGCATTGACGTGATCAACGGAAAGGGCGTCATCGGCACCTCGCAAGGCCCTTCGTCCTTCGAAGCCTGCGTCGCGCTCGTGTCAAAGTACGAATACTCGAAGCGCGACACCCCGATCACGGTCCACACAAACGCATCATCCACTTCATCCACCTCCTTGACTCCCGGCCCGTTCTCCTTCGCCACCACCATCGTCTTGGGCGTCGCGTATACCACAGAATTGCTCTCGGTGGTCTTGTTGACATCCCAAGTATCGCTGGGAGACTCGCCCGATCCCAGCCCTTCTTCATGCGTTTGCGCAAAGTTGATGGCAAGAGGCTCTTTTCCTATTTTGTCGGGCGACATGTGCTTCCACGCATCCGGCATCATCGCACACAGGTAGCTGCGTGGGGTCGAGAAGTTGGATTCGAGGTGCTCCGAATCGCCAAAGACTGTTTCCGCGTCGTTGCTGGGCACGAACCGCATGAGAGCCACCTTTTGCAACTGCCCAACAGGGCCATAGAGGTTGAGGTCGTCGGCGTTCTTTTCAGCGCCACCCTTTGCGTTGGCGCTCGGAGCCGAAGCATCAGCGCTGAAGGAGCTAGCAGAAGCCTCGCCGCCTTCGATCTTGATAGCAGTCTGCATGCTGCTGCCTGGCTTAGCCACGCCGTTACTCGGTGCGGATCCCGCTCGGGCAGGGGAAGATGCATTGCCGTTGGAGGACGACTTGCTGACAGCAGCTAGCTTGTCGCGCAAAGCTCGATCGATGGCTACTCTGCGAGACTTGTTCCCCGACCCGGCTGTCAGAAGTTCGGCAGGCGGGTCTAGCTGAGGCAGCTGCACCTGGCCTTTGTCCACCTTGCACACTACAAGCGGATCGCTGCTGTGCCCGGTATTGACGTCGGTCAACACGACGGTTGAGCCGTATGTGACACTATCCTCTTCAGCTCCGGCAAGATCGGCTAGGGGCGGTCGAGAGATGAGCGTGATGCGATAGGTGGACCATTCTCCGTTGTGAACGGTGAGGTCGCCACTAGCGCTGCTGTGCATGTACTTTGTTCGAGCGTTCTGCGAGTTGATCCGGTTGAAAAGCGAGACGAGCGAGCCGTTCTGCACCTGGTTCGTCTGACCTCTTGGCTTGGCCGTCTTTTTCGACGACTTGGAGATGATGGTAACGGGCGCAGACTCGAAAGATGCCCACGCCAAGCCTTTTGGCAACCGTGAGAGCACCTCGGTGTTGGTGTCGGCCTGTTCATTAGCAGGGCTTCCAACACTCATGGCCGGAGAGAGCGCTTCGGCAGCTCGTGACTTTTTCAGCGGGCTGAAGATGGGCAGGTGCGGCTCCAATCCAGAGGGACGGAGCAGGTTGAGCTGTAGTCGGAACGTCTTGGACCTTCCGGTCGGCGTGACATACAGCGTTCGCATCTTGGTCTCCAGTCGACTGTCGAGCACGGCGACGTTTTCATTCGAGAAGAACTCATCCGAATCTCCGCGAACAAGGAGACTGACGCGGCACTGATCTTCTTGATCTGCGTCGTCGGATGTGGATGAAGTGTTGAGGGTGGCAGCACCGTGCTCTGCATATCTGCGCAGCGGACCTGTGACGCTGATGATGGGCGGTGGATTGAAGAAGCGCTTTTCGGATCCGTAACTCTTCTGAGCCACAGAGGCGTGGGCACACCGGATGGTGGTCATCTTTGTCTTTGATGCTTCAACGGCCGAGATGGGACCAGTGACGGTGTTGGGTTTGGTTAAGGTATCGATGCTAGCAATGTACTCGGCGATGGCCTTCTCGACTCGGCTGCGACGCTCCATGGGCCCGATTTCGCGGTACTTTCGCTTGCCGAGCACCTTTTTGGGCTTCTTGACGACCTTGGACTGCTTCTGCGGCGATGCTTTGGGCTTGACGGGAGTCTCTTCGGATTCTTTGATACCCTCGGTAGTGGCGAGGCTAGAAGAGACTCGCGCTTGAAGACTGGCCATGAATTGCTCCAAGCTCGCTGCGAGTGCTTCGTCGCCAACTCCGCCCGACTTTGGCTCGCTGTTGGCTGTTGTTGTTGCAGCAGCAGTGGGAGCATCCTGGATGGCTTGGATGGCGTTTGAGTCGGCTGAGGTGCTTTGCGCTTCTGTCGAAGGCTCGGTAGTAGGAAACAAATTTGCCTCACGGAGCAGATTGTCTACAAAGCTCTGCGCAGCATTGTCGGCAGTGGTGGAAGAAGGCGGTTGCTCGGGAGTGGCGGATGTGGTTTGCGAACCGGTGGAAAGCTGCAATGGAAGCAATTGCGCTGATGATGCATCCTCTGTTTGCCCTGGTGCTGGTGATCCAGAGAGTGGTGTTGGCATAAGCGATGCGATGAGCGTCTCGAAAGAGGCGATATCTTCGGCTGTAGCGGGTGTACCTTCGCCTTGAGTGGGCGTGTTGTAGGTGGTGGTGTTGACATTCGAGGCAGAAGCAGCGTCTATGGGAGTATGAAGCGTCTCTGATTGCGAGCCAAACTGCCCTGCGAGTCCTGCAGTGAAAGCTTGGATCTGCTCTTCGAGTGTAGGCCCCGACTCCGTGTTCGTCGTCGTTTCTTGCGACGCAGCGGCGGGGAAGAAGCTGGCCAAGTTGGAAGCATCGAGAGAAGGGATACTATCCATGACAGTGAGGTCTGGCGCCGGTGGATGTTGCGAGCTCGTCTCCGGGCTGGTGCGCTCCTGCTGTGCTGCGTCGTCTGTGTGGACAGTTGCTTGCGGCTGTTGCCAATTTGGCTGATCCGACGGTACAGCAGCCGTGGCCGAATCTATCGACTCGCCTGCCTCCATTGTGCCAGTACTATGAGCTTCCTCGCGCTACGTTTCGGTTTTGCATTCACGGCGATGAATGGGAGGTGATGTGACGATAAAGTTGAGCTTGGTCCGAAGTGACTACGATGCGACAAAGTGTGGGACTGCTGAGATGCCGCCCACCTGTGATGATGATTGCGTGTCCGAGGTCAATGAGAGTGTGCGTATAAAGAGAGACGAATAGCATGCCCTCGCGCTGTTCGCAGGCTGCCTGGGTGTGGGAGATGAGAGGAGTGGGGATGAAGCTTTGATGTCTTGAGAGTCGATTGTGCGGGATTGAGAAGGTCTTCCTTCTTTCGAAAATTCTCAAGAAAAATTTCCGGGCAGCACATCACGGACCAACATTTTTGACTTCAAAATTCAACCTGTTCTGCTCTCTCTCACTCTCGCTCTCCACACTAGATCTCCGCCTTCCGATTCTTCTTTTGTTTGGAGGGATTTGTTGAGTTGAAAATAAAATAATTTGTCGACAAAAATCAGTGCAAAAAAAAAGGTCTCGAAAATCCAAACCGCATTTCCTCCACCTTGAGAAGCGCCGCTGACGCTCGGTTCCGAGGTGCGCAGCAGAAGGAAGAGTGCTGAGTTGCAGCTGCAGTTGGAGTTGCGTTGCTATTGTTGCTATGCGTGTGTCGCTGAGCTGCTCATCTTGCTGCTCAACGTCTTGTACACATTCGAGGCTTGCAGGACGCGACTTTGAATTTGAGTTTTGGCCTTTCCGCATTTCTCCAAGTTGTCTCGTTTGCTCGCCACTAAGCTTCAAAGGCGGAAGCAATCTGCTCGCCATCTCCTTGCCCTCTCACCACATTCTTCTTTGCACGTCTCGACCCGCAGGCTTCCATCCGTACATCTACGAGCATACAAACAGCACCACTCATATCAAAAGCCCTCAAACTCGTTTAAAATGTCTGACGCAGAAGTTCCGCAGCCTAAGCCCGAAGGTGGCGAGCAGCTCAACATCAAGGTCAAGGATGCCGATGGAAACGAGGTCTTCTTCAAGGTCAAGCGCACCACCAAGCTGTCTAAGCTGAAAAAAGCGTACGCCGAGAGGATGGGCAAGCCGGAGAACAGCGTCCGTTTCATCTTTGACGGCCAGCGTATCGGTGATAACGACACTGCCGAGACTGTAAGTACTTTCAAGCATGCCGCTCAACTGCGCACCCAGATCCACAGCCAGATGAAGCAACGTCGATTGCTGACACCCTTTTTTCTCTGCTTCTGCACGTCTGCTCTCATCGTCTTGACGTGACTGCAGCTCAACATGGAGGACCAGGATGAGATCGATGCAATGATCGAGCAGCTCGGTGGGTGCTAATCGAGCTCGCCACTGCCTTCTCGATCACCCATGCAAGGGAAGCATCCTCTGTATACCCCCCTCATATCATCTTCCTCCTTCACGGCCGCATTTGCATCATCTTGTGCATTTCAGCCCCTTCTTTCCGCACCTGCGCATTGCGACACTCGTTGCGCCATGCGCACAGTCAGTTATCGCCATTGCGCCAAGACTAGATCAACACGGCTTCGCCCTCGACGTCATGCATATACTCAAGCCCAACCTGCGTCGCAAGCATTTCGATTCATCGTCGCATTCAACGTCTTCTTTCTCTCCTCTGCAAACCCCCCATCATCCTTTTTGTTGTTCGACGCTCAACACCCAGAGGCCTTTGGCGCCGTCAACACTCGGCATGCTTGTACTTGATCCTCTTTTTCTTTCCGACAATGTATTTGTTTCTGATCTCTCTCGGTTGTGATTTGTTTTGGGGCTGCGGTCGGCTGCGCACCTTACCGAAAGACGCGCTCGTCTCCTCTGGTTTCATTCGATGCAAGTCATGTCTGGGGGTCATACGCGCTTTGGTAAGGTCAGGTCAGGGATGGGATGGGATGGTACACTGGCGGAACAGGGTATCGTATTGCTAAGACAGGTGGCAGTGCGGGAAGGGAGGGATGGACATTATGCGAGCAGCGGCGGTGGCAGAGCAGGACGCCTCTGCGAGTCGCGTTTCGCTCAGCGTGTCGTTGTTGACGGCTAGGATGCTGGGCTAGACTTTGCTCCTGCGTCGACCGCCGCCGCCGCATCGACAGCAGAGCACGTCGGCGATGCAGTTGAACGTAGCCGTGAGGCACGATGCCACGGCCGAGACACTGGGTGCCAGACAGAAGCAAGAACGGGGCGTGTCAGTGTTCCGCGATGCAAAACTTCCCGTATTAGCGGGAGGGTTATTGGGAGCCACTTACATGGTGTGCAGGATGCTGCCGATGGCGGAGAAGATGGTGTGGAACAGTCCGGCAATCGCCGAGACGATGCTGTTGAGGCACGATGCGACGGCTAAGGATCGAGACGACGAACATTGGGACAGAGATGGCAGTGTGTGCGTGTGTGTGTTAGTCGACTGTGGATGGATGGCTGTTACGGCCAAGGTAAAACTTACCTCCCATGGTTGGCTATGGTATTAGAAGGCGGAGGTTTGTGGGTGTGTTTGTGGTGGTAGAGGAGGAGGCGGCGGTGCAGAGAAGACCTTGACACGAACAGATGGATGGCGTTATTCGACGGGGCCGATGGATCGACGGAGGTCTTCCTTTAAGTACCTTCACCCACCTCTCGACGCTGTCCTCCGAAGCGCCAATGCTGCGGCCCAGGGTCAAGAGTCTCAGATCCGGAGCTGACGCACATGTGCTCGTGTGTTCCTGTCCAACCGAAGCGCTCACTCTCCTTCTCTCACACAGTCACAAAAAGTAAACAAGCCGAGGAGGCCAAACCTGACAACCGGTCGTCACCTCACAGCAGCCAACAGCCTCAGAGCTACACCAGAACGGGCAGTCGAGCTGCAGAACATCCACAGAAGTAGCAACAGCAACGACCAGAAAACAACAACATCAAGCAGGCTGAGCAATCTATGACGTCCTACAAGAGCGCCTCTCCAATTTTATTTGTCGGTCTGGACGGTCGGGCGGACGTTCGGGTTGTGGCTGGCTGCGGGACGACAGCAGAGCGCATGAAAGCTTGCGGAGAGACACAGAGAGAAGAGAGATAGATCGCGTGGCTGAGTCACTTTTTTCGCCTTGGTGCATGGGTGCGGCGGGCAGGCACAGGGTCCAATGGCAATCTCTGCGTCACAGGCAGCACCACAGCTGTGGTTTCGGATACGCCGCGTCTCTCGGAAGCAACAACCACACACAGTGCCGGATGAGGGGATGCTGGGAGTGACCTTCATTGGGACAAGAGCACTCTGGTGAGATATAGGACGTCACAGGGCCTTGCCCCGCACACAAAGGACGACACGGCGCTTGTGGCTCGTGGACGGCTAAATTTTCTTGAGAAAGGGTCCACAGCGTCATCAAGCCCCTGAGCCCCAACGCAGCCGAGCATGTGAGCAGCTCCGATACATCACTCCGAGCCACCATCTCAGAAAAGCAAGAGAGAGTCGTACTCACTGCCTCTGTCGCAACTGAGGTGAATGTGTGGAATTGCGTTCGCTGGCTCACTCGATTCGAGACAAGATGGGGACTATTCCTTTGCGCTTTTTACGGGAATCTTCGCTTTAGCACGAGACTTCGCTTCTGATAGTCGACTCGTTGTCCTAGTAGGCCGAAGGCGCCCCCCGACCTGGTCGAGCAAGTCGCTCAACTTTGCCGTCATCACTGAACTATGATCCATGGAACACATTGTATCCTCGACAATGTCTTTGCAGTCCTGCAAGTTGTCGCAGTCCTCCGTAATGCTAGCTCATCAATTTCTGCGATCAGCTCGCTGGGTCAGGCGGAAGATCTCGTTGTGCGTCTCGTCTCGGCATGCGCCGCAAGCGGCCGAGTCGCTCGCGTCCTTGGGAGCCCCGGGCGCGAAAGTGCGCTTGTCGCACTGGCGGGCTGTTGTCTCGGAGTCCTGGGTAGCTGCGCGAGGCGCATCACTGGCTTGCGTGGTAGCAGCAGTCACAGCCGGAGTCGGTACAATCTCAGCTCGAGCAGCATCCACAGCAGCAGCAGCAGCAGCTCATGGAACGGTAGCATCGACGACGAAGGGCCGCAGACACGGCAGCGTCACCTTCCGGCTCGGCAGACTTCTGCTCGGTCGAAGAGGACGACCACATGCCAAGCAACTCTGGGTGTATGAGGTGGTGCGAATGTGTGAGTGTGAGTGTTGATGCTGTTGAGTTGCAGTGAAGGTAAAACGCCGCCTCCGACATGGTGAGGTGAAAGTATATAAATCATCCCTTCTCCTTGCCCAACAGCTGCGCATTCCATGTCCCACTCCTCATCCGCTCAGTACGCCAATTTCAACAGCCCCACCCTTCTGCGCGAGCGCACACCAGATCACGCACAAACCCAAGAGGCCACGGAGACAAGGTCGGAGCACAACCAAGCTTAACCTTAGTCGACCGTGCAGTGCGGAAAAATGAGATGATTGAAGACAAAAGAATAGAGTTACACTTTATATGTGATGGCGGCGAGCAAAGTCCCGGAACGAATTACATTTTTCTTGTCCTCGTCCTCGTCGTCGTCATCAGCAGCAGCAGCAGAGAAGAGTGGTGGGGGTGTTCCTTTCCAACGGTCGTCTCAAAGCATTCCCGCCATCTGGCCCAACGCCGCTCCCTGTTCCGGATACTCCTGGATAAACTTCAACTGCGCCCTCGAGGCGTTTTCGTAAGTCAGCGCGTTGATCAGCTCCGGTTCGGTCCTGGCAATCTTGGCCGACCGCTCAAAGTAGTCGATGGCATCCTGGATCTTGCCCTGCTGCAAGCTGAGCTGTGCCAGCGTAGCCACGGCCACGTCGCAGTCTTCGTCCTTGCTGAGCGCCTGTCTGCAGAGCTCCTCGGCCGCTCCGATGTCCTGTTTCCACTGGAATAGCGCAAGAGCCTTGTTGATCATGGGCAGCACATTTGTCGAGCCCGTCTTGCCGTTCTCAATCTCGATGGCCTTGTCGAACTTGTCCATGGCCTCCTCGAACTTCTGCTGGTCGAGCAGCAGCTCGCCGTAGTAGTTGTATGCCTCCGACGAAGTGTCAAAGTTGCGCAACAGCTTGCGGAATGCCGCGGTCGAGTGTCCAATGTTGCCGTTCTTGTAGTGCGCCACGGCGTACTGCACTTGAGAGAAGATGAACGTGTCGTCGAGCGACGTCGATTTCTCGTAGTCCTTGATGGCCGCATCGAATTCGCCCAGGATAAAGTTGACCTGGCCACGGTGGTAGTAGATGTCAGGGTCCTGCGCATCGGCCTCGATAGCCTTGTCAAAGTCCTTGAACGCTGCCTCCTTGTCCGACAGCTCCATGTGCACCGACGCCTTCTTGACCCACGACTGAACATAGTTGGGACGCAACGACGTGCTGCGCTCCAGATCCGCAAGCGCCTCCTTAGCATTGCCAATGACAAACTTGAAGGTTCCGCGCATGTTGTAGGCGTTGGCCTCGAGATCCTCGTTGCTGAGTCCTTGCTCGATGGCCTCGTTGAACAGCGTAAAGGCGTGAGGGTAGCTCTTGGCCTCCAGAGCACCGTACGCCTTGAGCAGTGTCTCGTCGCCTTGGCTCGGCTTCTCGGGCAGCGTCGGCTTGGCCTTGGTACGGAACGCCTCGAGGTAGGCAGTGACAAAGGTGGGCGAGGGCAGCTTGGGCTCGCGGCTCTTGAGAATGTCCTGTGCTTTGCCGGTAGCCAACTTGCGCAACACGCGCTCGACGCTCTCGGTGGCGGTCTGGTCCTTGAACTGACCCAGAATAGCGACGGCGGTGAAGTCGGCAAGCGAGTCAAACAGAAGCTGTGCCTTGTCCTCGCCAACCCCCTCCTGGCCCTCGGCGGGGTTGCCGAGCTGCTCCTTGGCAACCGCACGACGGTTGAGCGCCTTGACGTAGACGCGGTCCATCTTGAGCGCCTCGTCGCAGTCGGCGACCACCTGCTGCGGCTGGCTCAGGTTGGCGTAACATGCGGCACGGTTCGAGTAGAAGACGGCCATGGGGTGGGCAGCGATGGCCTTTGTGTAATGGGCGATAGCCTTTTCGAATTGACGGTTGGAGTAGGCCTTGTTACCGAGCGTCTTGAGGTGCTGCGACAAGCTCTCGCGCTTTGCTTGCGGGAGCTTGAGGATCTCAGCTTCGGGCAGTTCGGCAAGCTGGTCGTCGGTGGCCTCGTCGAGCAAGGGACCTGATGGATCCGAGGGCAGGCCTTCAGCACGTTGCGAGGAGGAGTCGGTGGACGATGATGCGCCAGCAGCTGCACCAGCACCAGCCCCACTTCCCGTGGTCTTCTTCTTGGTGCCCTTCTTCTTTTTCTTCTTGCTGGCAGCCGAGCCGGAAGCACCCGCGCTGGCCGAGCCAGCCTTCTCCTCATCGTCGCTGTCGCTGACAGTGCCCTTGGCTTTCGCCTTGGACGAGGAGCGCGAGTAGAGGTAGTATCCACCAAGAGCAAGTGTACCGGTTGCCAAAGCGAGAACGAGCGTTCGGTTCTCCTCGACCCATTTTGAGAGCTTGTTCGCCGTGTTATTGGCGGTGACCTGTGCACGGTCGGCAGCTCGCGCGGCGTGCTGTGAGGCCTGCTGTGCGTTCGGGATGGGCGCCATGATTATCCGATGCGGGGAAGAGAGAGAGAGAGAGGAGCTTCGCAGACGGGTATGAAGGGTCGGGGAAGCGCACGTATCCTTTTATTGGAGGAAGGGAGGGGGAGATGGGTTGGGTGCGACAAAGGGGATGGGAAGAAGAATTGGGAAGAATCGACTGTGAAATGTGTGTGAGAATTGTGTGTGGAGTGAGCGAGAAGCCAGCCAGCCAGCCAGCCAGCCGCCATTCGATTGCCAAATAGAGAACAGCCTCCAAACCGAAAAAGAGACCGGCCAGAGACGGGAGCCGAAGAGAATCACAGAGAGTGAGACTGAGCTCTGCTCGCTGCTGCCTGCAGACGGTGACGTTTTGATTGCTCGGGAGAAGCTGCACGAAGCTTTTTTTTGCCTTTTTCCGCCTCGCTGTGCTGCAAAGCTGTGTCAGAGGCCTCATCTTCCAGCTCTTGGATTTTCAACAGGCCATCCATCCATTTGCCTCAAGCTAAGCGTGTTACGTCGCACTAATTACATTTCTTCCAGAGCGAGCACACCTCTGTCGCGCGAATGGAAGAAGGCTGGCTGAGCTCCCTGCTGAGCGTCCGTCCAGGTCGCCGGTAAAGCGCAAAGCAAAGCAAGTTGGCCGAGTTGGACAGAGACACAACGTGGGGGAGTATTTGTATGAGACACAGCTTGGCCCAACTGTGTCGCGGCTACCGAACTTCAACCCTTTCTTGGAGCCGCACGGCATCCTTCAACGCCATCAGGTCACGAGATATAGAAGCACACCTGGCTTATTCCAACTCGAAGATGGTGTCATTCAGCGACATCCAAGATGCCCATGCGCGCGTCTCGCCCTATACGCACTACACACCTGTTCTCACCAACCAGGCGATCGACTCGTTGGCGACCGAGGCGCTGTTCGGCGCTGCATCTGCCAGCCCCAAGCCGCGTGTGCGCCTGGCCTTCAAAGCCGAACACCTCCAGCGTGTAGGCGCCTTCAAGTACAGAGGTGCCACCAACTCGGTGCTTGTCCACCTCGCCGCCGCCAAAGCGCAGCACGAAGCAGATCCTAGCAAAGAGGGAGAGTTCAGCCCAGAAAAGCTGGTGGTGGTGACGCATTCGAGCGGCAACCATGCTGGTGCGCTCGCATGTGCTGCCAAGTCGGCAGGCTGTATCGCTGCTGTTGTGATGCCTGAAAATGCACCCAAACCCAAGAAGGACGCGGTGGCAGGGTACGGAGCACGCATCACGTTTTGCAAGCCCACGCTCGAGGCACGCGAATCGACGGCGAAAGCGGTCATGGACGACTACGAGAGGAAAGGATACACGGTGCGATTTGTCCATCCTTATGATGAGCCGTTGGTGATCGCGGGCCAAGGGACCATGGCGCTCGAGCTGCTCGACCAGGCTCCTCAGCTTGAAGTTCCGACCGCCTGCTCGCGTGCAGCTGATCCTCGTCCTCCTACCGCCAGACCACTGCACGGCTCGAAGAACGTGCCTGCCTCGGGTCCGAAAGCCGAAGCAGCTTGGAGCAACAGGGAAGTCTCTGAGCCAGTGCTCGACATTGTTATCGCACCGGTGGGAGGAGGAGGCATGCTCTCCGGCGTCTCGACGGCAGTCAAGGGAGCCGACAGCAGGATCATCGTAATCGGCGCCGAACCAGACCTGGTCAACGACGCTTTCCACTCGTACCAAACAGGACAGGTCCAATTGCCACCACAGCCGCCCAAGACCATCTGCGACGGCCTGCTCACATCGCTATCGCCCTTGACGCTAGAACATATCCAAAAGAATGTAGATGGCATCGTCACTGCACGTGAGGAAAACGTGCTGAAAGCGCTGCAACTGCACTGGACGCGACAGAAGCAGTTGGTCGAGCCAAGCGCTGCTGTGGGCCTTGCTACCGTGTTGCAAGGCTTCAACGAGGCAGCAGCCCAACAGGCATCTACAACAGACTCGTCCGACCGATCGCTGTGGGGTCTTAAGAATTGGGTGCAGCACATCGCCCAGCGGAAAACGGAGGCCGGCCAAGAGGAGCCCGAGGTGCGCATCGGTATCATCTGGAGTGGCGGAAACGTGGAAGTCGCAAAAGTAGTGGCCAGGTTTGAAGAGTATGGTTTGTAAATTGCTGCAGTGAAAACATCAATCCTTGGAAACGGGAGGTCGTAGTGGACCGCCGACGTTGACTCCATCGCCTTTACCCGAATAGAGCTGATCTTCGCGATGGTCTTTGTCCTCCTTGTACAGGTCCTGAGCAATCTTTGCGCTTTCACGGTAGTTGCCGCTGCTGCTGTTGCTGCTGGACGTATCTTCGGCGGTGGGGTCGTGTGTGATTGGCACATCGAGTCCAACTCTGCGTGCTGTGAGCCTTACGCGTTCTTCCTCAGACATGCCCACGGTAGGGTTGTATCGTTGCAGGAGTTCCTGTGAGCAGTGAAGGAGGAAGGATTAGCAGTCATGCGGAAGTGTCGAGTGTGTTGTGATAGGCACTTACAGCATGCAGCGCCTTGTTTTCGAGGAAAGTGTGCAGATTTTCGAGCGTCTGCTGGCGCAGCTGTGCTGGTGTCTTGTTCGGTGCGATGAAGGGTGTGTAGTCGGTGCTGTTTGCTGACTTGTGCGAGTCTGAAAGAGTGCCACTCTCGGCGTCCTTGAATTCTTTCTGCAGGTATGTCACGAGCGGTCCGTTCTTCGCCTGTGCAGCACCGAGGAAGAGATAGTCAGTCGACAGCCCGAATCAGAAGCGACACCTGGCCGACTCGACGTCGAATGACTCACCGAGCGCTCCGCCTCCTTGAGGACATTTTGGTAGAGCGTCTTGACGGCTGATGACCTTGTTGCTGTTGCGAACATGATTGTGGAACTTGATGTGAGTTGGTGGAAACAAGAGGGAGCTGTGTTCGTGCGGCAACAAAAGTGTTGGTCGAGCTTTGAGGCTTCACACTTCCGCTTTCCGAGCTCCCTTTCTCTCTCGCGCGTGTGCACTTTTCGCTAAACCAAAAAAAAAGTCGAGAAGAAAAAGGACTTTTGGTCAAGTACCTTCTTCCGCTTCTTTCTTCTCGACCATATCACACTTGCAATTGGCCAGTGTTGGGTTCAGCCAGCACCGAGCGCTGGTGGCCCTTGCAAACCGTAAGTGTCTCTTTCTTCACGGCAACGGCACCTTCTGCATCAACTCCTCCCGCAATGTTCATGGCATCTCAACAACCATAGAGCACGATATGCTGCGGAGCAAAGCTGCACCTTGACCTACCCCAAAATAGGATGATACTTACCCCGATGGGCGGACATAAACACCCCTGCACTCTTCTCTTCTCTTGCTTAGCTCTTGTGTACAAATTGAGCGGCGGGTGCAAGACGCAAAGCCTCTGGCTTTGTGTATAAAAAAGAGTCAGGCATTTGTTGATATCTACATCGGATACTGATTTTGTTTGGGTCAAGGTCAAGGCTTCAGCTTTGGTATCAACCACGTCCGCATCATGCTTTGATCGTTTGGTACCGGCAATGCGCTGCGAGAGTTGCTTGGAGAAGTGATGTCCCAAGATACAAGCTCACAAGGATGATTCGTGCTGACATTTATCCTCGTTGCTTTCCTGTCTTGTCACTCGTGCTTCGCCGTCCAGTAGATACTTGCAATGGTAGTTGAAGGTTGACTTCTAGAAATGAAAGAGCGGCCGTGTGTGCATGAAAGTCATATTTGAGAACAAGCGGAACAGACTCGACCAGGTGGAAGCTCACTGATAGGAGCCGGCGTCAGGAAGACAGAGGCGCGCTCCGCAGCGATGAAGGAAATCTCGGATAGCGGACGGGCTTCGAGTTCAGGGTCCTTGTTCGCCGCGCTTGACTTACTTCTTGCTCGCCCCTATTGTTGCTAGCTTAGCTTCCTACACATTCTACCTTACGCAACACTTCCAAAAGTGAGCAAGTATGAGCGCTGACATTCTGTCCGCAACAACGTCGACGGCAGCGACCGGATCTCCCTCGACCACGCCGGTCGCGAGGGAGAGTCAACCTGCAAACTCCATCACATCAACGACATCAACTTCAGACAACCCGAGGACAAATGCACGCAGCCATGCCCCAAAACAGCCAGATGAGAAGATCACGGGTCTGACACCCGAGCAGGTGATGCAAGAGCTCAAGAAGAGCGGATACGTTGATCAGTTGCGTCGTCAGATGATTGATGCCTTCACCGCCTCCTCATCTGCCTCATCTGCAACCACACGCAATGCGCCTACATCTAGCTCTGCCACAGCTGCCGGTGCGCAGGCTGCAACTCCTGCTTCTCAGTCCGCACCCTCTGCCAGCCTTACCGCCCCCACAACTGAGGTATCCGCCACCGCTTCAGCCGCTGGTGCGTCACCACCAACACCCACTCCCGCCCCTACCTCCGCGCCTTCACCAACAACCACCACCACCACACTAACCCCGCTCGACATCGGCACCAAACCCGCGTTTCTCTCCTTTCTCTCCACACCACTACGCCAGCAAGTCGAGCGGCAACACGGCAACCTGCGCAACGCAGACACCCGAGGCCAGCAAGACCAGCTGCTGAAGCTCCTCGACTCGGAGCCCGTCGAGCACCCACACCGCGACGCTCTCGGCGACGCAACGCTGTACGACCTCCTCATCCGACACATCGTCACGGCTGATGCTCCAACGAGCAGCCCAGGTACGGGGGGGATGCTCGATAAGACCAAAGGACGAGTCGGGACAGAGGCGTTTGCGAAAATCAGAGAGACTATCAATGAGATGCTCAATCCAAGCGCAAAGGACGCCGAGGACGACGAGGAAGAGGATGACGATGAGGACGACGACAACGACGAAGAGGCGGACCAGGAGTCTGTCGCAGCGGCCGTCGACATTGCGCCTCAAACGCAATTAAGTACAGCCGAAACACAGTCATAACGCACACAGACACACGCTGACACTCGCTTGCTCGGAGCATTACAAAATTAGAACGACTTGCGCAATGGCTTCAAAGCAACCAGCGGAATACCGACCATCCCTTGCTCACCCTCACCCTCGCCGTCCCCCTTGTCCCCTCGCACACCGTAGCCGTGAGCAATCCCAGATACTGCGAGCCCAGCACCTCCACCAACTCCACATCCAACCTATTCCCAGCACTCAACCCCAACGAAGCCATGTCTCTCGGCCCCAACTCAATCTCCAATCCAGCCTCCACCTTCGCGATGAGGAGCTGCGATGCATCCTCCTCCTGACCCTCGTCCGCCTCCAATCTGTCCTGCTCATCCTGCTCGATCTGCGCCAGTCGATCCTCCAAGATGTCCAGCAGCCCAGATACAAGTGCGGTGGTCCAGTGCGACCACACCATCCACAGCGAGTCTGAGAGGATCGAGCGGAAGCGCGTGTGTTCCTCTTCGTCCGCGTGCCAGCCTGAGTCGAGCAGCGGGTCACCACCGGACGAAGAGCGCGCGTAGATGCTGCGGTCGGTGCTACGACGACGATGCAGGGAAGCGTGCGACATGGAGAGGCGGTCCGATTCGGCCACGCCCGAGCCGCGGACGGGGCTGGCACCCACCGCCGCAAGCAGCGGATCGGGTGGGACCAGGTGATGATGATGGTGGTGGTGGTGCAGATGATGCGGGTGAGGAAGATCGAGCCCTTCGGTATCCGACGAGCTGTTGGTGCTCGTGTACTGTTCTCCTGCAGCAACGGCTCTGTGGGCAGCATCACCCGCATCGCCGTCCTTGACGGTAGAGAGAATCGCATCAGGCTCTGCGGCCAAGGCACTCCGTCTTTCCTCTTCCTCCTCATCTTCCGCTGCGATCTCGCGGTCCTCTTCCTCGTCCAGATCATCATCGTCGTCGTCGCTCTCGTCTTCTGGCATCACCAGGATACTGGCTCGCACCCCCCCATCGCCGCGAATACCCAGCGGCAACACATATGCGGCTGGAAGTCCATACCGCCAGTGACGGGGTAGGAACCACCAGCCAGCCAGCCAGTACCTCAAGAAAGTCAGCACGGCGCTCATCGTCCCAGCACCGCTGCGATGTGGAGACCGTGCACATCCACCACGCCACTGCGCCACGGCATTAGTTCGCTCGTGCGTGTACTCGACATCGCCGTTCCGCGGTTGGTCCTCGGATCGACGCGACGTGGAGCGCACTAGCTTGTTCTTGGACTTTCGCCGGGTGATGCACGCGCCCGCGCCTATACGTTCCGCTCGTTCTGCATGCCGTTGTGCTTGTGCGTCGAGTTCGTTGAAAGTGGCAAATTCACGTGTCGTCCAGCTCTGCGCCTTCAACAGCGCCTTTGCGTGCGGGCGAGCAGTCGATTGTGACTGCTCAGGACGCACTACCGTCCACAGCCGAGCCACGTTATTCGCACCCTCCAAGCACGCTTCGTCGAGCAAGCTGTGCGAATCGCGTGTGATGAGTGGTGTCAAGTCGAGCACACTGTCAAACAAGTGAGGCTTGTCCAGTAGGATCTTGTCCGTCGACCATGCGATCCAGCTCGGCTCGACAAACAAGGCCGCCTTCTTTTTTCGACGCTGTTCCTCTTCTTCCAATGCTGAAATGTCATGTACGCCAATCTGGCCCTTGACCTGCACGATCCAGCGACGTGCAAACGCCTGTAGATTCTCGTGTCTTTTCCCAGACCTAGCAATTCCAAGCGCAACTAGATCCGCGAGATTGTAGCCCAAGCGTGCAGCGTGGACGACAGGTGGAGATGGCGAAAAGATGAGCAGACGATGGCGTGGAAGCATGAGCTTCTTGAGCAGATGCGGTAAGAGCGCACTAAGGGAGCCACAGAGTGCAGGCATGTGCGAGATAGGATCATGCGGCAAGTTGCGTGGGTCTCTGCGTCGTCTCATGCGCAACTGCTTCATGCGTTTGCCATCCATGATCCTTCTATCGCGATCGATGCTGCTCTTGGCGAGGCTGAGACCGTCGGTGCTGCTACTGCGAGCCCTATGCATGCCGTAGTACGTCTTGAGCGGCGAGACGTCTTGAGGATTGCGAACCAGCTCATCAGCGAGCTCTTCGAGGTTGGAGAGGTGCGGCACGATGGCGAGTTGTTGCGCTAGCGACGAGGCATGTTGATCGGCGTGCCCTTCACACTGAAGCACGAGGCCTACGCTGACCATTCGAGCGCCGCGTTGACCCGACGCATCCGCCTTTGTATCGTCGAGCTTGATGTTGCGAAAGCATGCGACGCCAGTGCTCCCACTGTGAGAAGTCTGAAAGTAGATGACGTCCTTGTCGACAAGATGTCCGCCACTAGGGAGCACCTTCCATTCGACTCCTGTAAGGTCTACCGCTGGACCTGCTTCGAGGTCCACTTGGTCCTCTACCGTATCGTCATCTTCTACATCGATGAGCTTGTCCCTGTTGTTCTTGCCACTTGTTGATGGTGGCGGCGGCGGATACTGATAGTCGATTTGGTTGCCGTGTCGGACGTGGAAGCGCGCGAGAAAGATGGTGAGGACGTTGGCTGGCAAGAGTGCGAGATTGGGAGCCGAGCTTGGACCTGCTTCTGAGGGGGAAGCCATCGTCTCTCGATAGCGATGCCAACGCGGTAGAGACAAAAGTGCGCCTCAATGCAAAGCAAAGCAACACGGTGTGCGGATGGAAGGAAGAAAACCAAGCGTGCGAGCGATAAAGTGGCAGTAGTCGCCATTCCAAAAAAGCCAAAAGCGGGGCAGTGGCCAGCCCGCCAGCTGTGCCAGTCAGGGTCTTGGCCCAAAATCCACGAATCTGGTCGAAATTTCTTGGCCTATTCATTAGAAATCCAATCTAGTCTATCGGATGTCCCGATTTCCCAGACACGGTCGCGTGTTCCGCTTTGAGCTGGCCAGTGCTTTTTGCTTTTTGCTGGTGCTGTGAGTTAGTAACTGTGCTGCGCTGCGCGGTGTGCTGTGCTGTGTCCTGCTGATTGGACCCCTGAATGTGAAGAAAAAGCGGCGCTTGACCGGCCAAGTCTTAAAGTGTTGGTTTGGCCTCGGCTCGCTCGGCGTGTGTGTGTCTCCTCTTCGCTCCCTCAGCGCGGCAAACACTTTTTCTTTTTTTGGCTTGGTGGAGCGCAGAGCCGAAACAGCTCTTCTTGCCTTTCACCTGGACCTTTCTTCTCCCCACCAACACCATTCGCTCATTGCTTGAGTTTCATCAACACGTGCTGTGCTCGCACCAACGACCAGTTGGGGGAGCAAGAACACAGTCAACCCATTGCTCGTCGTTCTGCGCAGCCTGGGCTGACGAAGCTCCAAAAGTTGATCGAGAGCTACGTATACCGGGAAGCAGCCGTCCAGGCTGGTCAGCTCTGCCTCGATCATGTCGGTCTCGCCTTTTCTTTCCGAAAATAGCATCTGGTCCACGAATGCGCCTCACACCGCACTCGGCACATCCGTCGGCGATCATCAGAATGGTCTTGACACGGCTCCGTCTCTCACTGCGTCGGAGCGTGGCGAACTGTCGCGTGCAGGAGCGCACCCATTGCCCAACAAGCCTGTAGCACCTGCTCGCACCAACTCTGCAGTATCGGCAAGGAGCACCGGCAACACGACAGAGGATGCTGTGCGGTCCGTCGATCCTGCCATGAGCAATAGTACAGCTCTTCGACCCGGTGTCATCGGCGGTGCCCGAGCAGGTGGTGCTGCAGGCACTGGCACTCGCGGTCAAAAGCAATCGGACGCAAGCCGATCCAACAGCCTCGCTGCCTCGGTTCAAAGCTTTCGTTCTGCTAACTCAGCTTCGCCTTTGCCTGGATCGATGCAATCGCGGAATGAATTCACCGTGCCTCTTCAATCGCCATCCTTTCACGGTAATACCAGCGGAGAGACGGAATTCGGCACACCTAGGCTCTTTCTTGACGCACAACACACGCTCGACCAGGAGGACCAGGTGGCAGCTTTGTCATTCGGTCGAGCCTCGTCTACGCTCGGCCAGGACGTACCAGCATCCACCTTTAGCAAGCCTCGACCCAACTCCTGGATGCATCCTTCTACCGACTCGACGCGAGCGATGAATCGCGACACTTCCGACTCTGCCTTTCCTCGACCCGCCAGTAGCCAAGGCAACAGCGTCAACAGCACGGCTGTGGCTTCTCACAGCCTGGACATTGAAGGTGCCTTCAGCTCAAACAACTTTGCGTCAAAACGTTCGTCGTCGGCCCAATTCAGCCACGGCCCTATTGATGCATCCGGTTCAGCAAGTGCCAGCCTTCTGGGTCGAACCAGCAATCCTACCTCTCCTGGTTTTATGAATACTGGTTCGCTTGGACGCAACAGTCGCGTTGACCGCTCTTCAGCAGCAGCAGCAGCTGGCCGCGCCACTCCTACGCTGGCTGTGCCGTCGTACATGAATCTATCCGGTGGACTTCTCTCGCCCACTGCAGCCACCATCGGAGGCGGGGCTCCTTCCATCTCTCATTCGCCCGTCGGCAGCCCCCGCAGCGCGTCTGGCTTTCAGAATGCGCTGCCCCTTCGCTCCGTCTCGGCAGGTCACATCTTTGACAAGCCACCAAGCGCTCCGGAAGACACCGTGGCTGAATCGCCTCTGATTAGAGACATGCTCGAACGACTGACTCGCGTAGAGGGTGGGATGAAGGACTTTTCTCGCCAGATCTCAGGCATCTCGCGCAACGTGTCGCTCTTACTCGAACGCACCAAGAACCTTCCCCCTGCAAGCCTCTCCAACAGCGGTGGCAATGCGCCCCAAAGTTCGGCCGTGGCGGCATCCGGCAACCCCACCGAAGATGTACGCTCCCTCAATGCTCAAGTCAATGCTCTCGCCAACAGCGTCTCTCATCTCCTCACACTACAAGGAAACGGTCTCGGTGGTGCTGGCATGAACGCGGCTCCTGCACTGACTGGATTGGGCCTTGGTTCGACGGGCGGAATGCTCGGAACGCCGCAGCTTGGAGGGCCAGGCGGCATGGAACGTGCGGCATCACCTCACGTAGGTAGTATGCCGAACGGTCAATTCAATGCAGGTCCCAGTGGCCCTTTCCCTCCGTCGAACGCTCTCAGCCCACGTCCTCAAGGCAACGGTCGAGGTTGGAGCGGACCAAATGCTCGAGGACAAGAACATGGCGCAGACCGACGATGGAACGCATCTGCTCAGACTGGCAATGCTCGCAATCAAGGCGTCAACGTCGGAAATGCTCCAGGTAGCGGCAGTGTTCCAAGCACCCCGAGCCTCGATGAAAATGGAGCCGGCGCCATCAGCGCTTCACAATTGGGAACGGGACTCATCCAGCCAAACGCCGTCATCTCCAAGTGGGAGCATCTCAATCTGCATCCGGATCTGCTACGCTCCATCCTCAAATATGGTCTCGGACCACCCAACAAGATCCAGCAACGCGCCTTGCCTTTCCTCCTGCGTGGCAGCGATATCATTGCTCAAGCTCCTCCGACGCAAGAGAGGATCGCCTCGTACGTCATTCCATCGCTGCAGCTCGTGCTCAATGTGCTGAAAGAGACAGGCGGGCCCGGCCAAACGGCCTCAAATCGTGGTCCCGTTGCCTTGATCGTCTCCACCACCGTCGATCAAGCCACGCAGGCTCAGCGCATGGCCCTCGGTCTGGGTGCTCCGCTTGGCATCCGCGTGCACATGGTAGCCGCAAGCAGCATCAACGTGCACCAGGAAGCCCAGTCGCTGGTTCAAGCTTGGCCCCACCTGGTCGTGGGAACGCCGCAAAAGATGAGCGAGCTCTTCACATACATGACCAACAATGCTTCCGCTCTGCATAGTGGGCCGGCTGCTGCTGCAATAAGGCCGAGTGAGGTTCGACTTGTGGTGCTGGACGAAGTCGACCAACTGATCGCTCGAAACCTGGCTGACCACGTGAGCACGATGCTTCGCGTTTTGCCCTTACCCTCGGCTTCTGCAGCTGTCAGCGGCGGCAACGCCAGAGGGGCAGGTGGGCTCAGTCCGGGGCTTCCTCAGGGCGCTTTGAATGGCATTTTTGCGCCTTTCGAAATGGCGAACGAGGGCTTTGGAGGAGGCCACCCAGGCTCTGCCAATACGCTCGACCGGCAGGTCGCCCTCTTTTCCAACACTGTTCCTCAAGACGTGCTCAACTTCGCCCAGTCGATCCACCTCCGCGAATCCGTACGCGTGCTTGTCCGTCGTGACGGTGCTGGCGGCAGCGGTGGCGGCGGCGGAGCAGGAACAGGCACTGGTCTCACCCAAGCTTCTGCATTGGTTGGCGCACCTGGTATGTGCGGATCGCATGGCACAGGCTCGGGTCTGCAGGCTCTCGGCTCTCAACGCGACATGACGCAGGCTACCAATGCGCTCGGTGCCCATCCAGTCAACTCGAGCATCAACACGGCCAAAGATCCTATGCTGTCCGCGTTGAAGGGATTGCGCCAGTACTATCTCTACGTAGCTGTGACCTCGAACGGCGGCATGGGGCCAGCAAGTCCCGTGCCCGGTCTATCTCACAATCCTGCAGGAGAGATGAAGCTCGACTTGATCTCGGATTTGTTGGAAGACATCGATTTTGGCCAGACGGTCATTTACTGCGCCAATGTGGCCACGCAGGAGGCGCTTATCTACAAGCTCTCGTCCAAAGGCATCGAAGCATTGGGTCTCCACCGCGAGATGAACTCCTACACGCGTCAACAAACGCTCGCCAAATTTCGCTCGCCCTCGTCGCAGTTTGGGACCAACACGATGGTGGGCAGCGCCACGTTTGCACAGCCGGGCGGATTTGTGGGTGTCAGCGCGGGCAGTCGCACTCGAAAGGCGCTCGTGGTGTGCGACTTGGCGGTCAACCCGAAGGAGGTGCATCAGGTCCCGCTAATCGTGTTTTACGACATGCCGCGCTCAGTCGAAGATTACAAGGAGAAGATCAGCTGTGGGGCTGCGGGGGCGATGGCTAGGCCGAGCGTGTGCGTGAACGTCGTGACGGCGTCGGGAGGGCCCAGGGGCGATGTCGAGATGCTTAGGACGCTCGAGTGCCATTTGGGATGTAAGATGGCCGAGTTGCCCATGGATCCCAAGCAGATCCTCAACTTTTGATTGAGCTCAAGCTTGGCATTGCAGACCTCCGCTTCAAGCCACCCCTTTTCCCTCTTCAGACTTCTTTCTCTCGCAAATCTCATGCGACCACATATACAACTGAATTTCAATCCTATATACCCTACACAGAACATCAACGAACTTCTTCCGATCATCTCATCGACTTGTTTCGTCATTCTCTCATTGCTGTTGCTCTAGCCCATCGTCTGTTTCCCTAGCATCATCTTTTCGCTTTGTCTTTTCCAAAAATTCTAGACGCACTATCCTCTTCTCGCGAGCTGACTCCTGTTCATTCGGCGTCGTTACCCACATCTTCCGTCTTGGATGATCATCAATACAGACTTGTTTAGCATTTTATTCACGATCAAGGTGTGATGTGTGTGTGTGGATAAGGCGGCCGGGCGAGGCCGGGCAGTTGGGCAGGTGAGGGTTTTCACGTGAACATGTAGAGCCAAGGGTCTAGCGAAAATGTGGAGAGAAACGCGCAAGGTTGACCGGCGGCGAAGTTCACGGCGTACACTTCTGTCCTGACTACGACCATCTCCTACATATTGACCTCACGTTCCTCCGACACATTGACGTTGGAAGATGGCGGACGACTCGAAAGGCAAAGGCAAAGCGACGGTGCCATCTTCCTCTTCCACCACAGCTGCGACGTCGGCCTCGGCTGAGGGCCCGCAGCCAACACCGTCGACAGGCAACAATGGCGGGGCGGGCAAAGCAGCACAAACGCTAGCATCGGCGTTACGAACGAGTATGGCCTCTTCGCAGCTTGGATCTTTGATGCAGAGCGTAAGTGGTGGAAAGGAGGGCTTCCAAGCGCCTTCGACTAGCGCGGGAGGAGGAGGCGAGTTGCGAGATTGGTTGGTGCAAGATATGCGCTCCGCTGCGCCGGCTGCTTCTACTGCGAGTGCGGGTGGCTCGGGGCTCAGTGGATTTCGTAGCGCTGGCATTGCTACAGATCGCCAAAGGGAGGGGGAGAAGATGTTTGATAATTTCCAGCGGGGCTTGACACTCCACGACGGAGTGAGAGCGGCACAAGGGGCGAGCGAAGGCATGGGAGGAGGGGCGATAGAGCACAGTTGGGACGCGGCGCAGCAGCAGGGGGAACAAGTGGGGTGGCAGACGACGGGGCTGGATCCGTCAACGGCGAGAGCTCTGCATTCGTATACCGAGCTAGATATGCCGCTGTATGCGTCTGTTCGAAACGACCATGCACGCAGCAATCCCGTTCGGCACACAATCCCTGTCCAACAAGAACAAGCACCACCAGCCGTATCCGCGCTCGCGCAGACGGACGACATCTTCGCACTGCTCGACGCCGAGCAACAGTCCCCGCAACCCGAACCGGCCTCTTCCCACACAGCAGACGCTGACCCCATCTCGCAATTCGACCCGCACTACCGCCCCCCATCGCCCTCGCACGCTTCGTTCACACGCGAGCAAGCAGCGCTGCACCTTGCGCTCTCCGAGACGCAGTCCTCCGTGCAAGCGCAGCGCGACCTGCTCATCCCGCGCCCAGACAACCCTGCCACTCGCGAAGGCGTCTATGCCCCAACCGCCGAAGCTGCGCTTGCGAGCATTTTTGACTCCACCGGACGGGAGGAGTCGACCGACGTGACAGAAACGGAGGTGCAAAGCAGGGGAAGAGAGGTGGTCCGCAAAATCACACGCTACTTTGGCGCGACGAGCTACGTGGATGATGTGTACGGGGAGTCACCCGTGTTGCGCGAGACCATCGAGGAGGTGGTCAAGAAGGACACGACGGAAGAAAATCGGCTGAAGGCGGTCAGGAGGTTGGAGAGCTTGTGGGGGCATTTGAGCAATACAAAGCCGCCCAGTGAGGGAACGACAAGGGGCGCAGATTGGGTCGATTCTTGGCTGCTCAAGAATACCTAGACCACCGCAAACACACTACTCACTCAACGCTCATACCATCGAAAGGAAGACCTTTTTGTACCATCTATATTTATTACGACATGCTCGAAGCCGACGCGGAGCCCAGACGAGCTGCTTTCTTGTCCTCATACACCCTCCGCATCACGCACTTGATCGTCTGGAGCGCATACACCTCTAAGTTCGTCTGCGCCGTCGTCAGCAGCGTCTGCACCTGTCCCGGCGTCCACACCAAGTTGTACGAGTTACTAAACCCGGCAGTGCTCGGATCATAACCGGCATTCATCGGATTCGGCAGCAGCGGGCAGTAGATCAGCCAGAACGTCGAGCCGTCAGCATCGCGCGTGCCCTGCAGCACGCGTGCGTACTGATGCAGAAACCGTTCCTCCATCGCCGCGTCTTTCTGCGTGGCATCGGGAGCACGACACGGAGGGGGAAACAGATGCGTCTGGTCCGTGAGAGTGAGCTGGCAGTCGTCGGCAAAGTTGTGGATGCGCCGCATCGCCGAGCCGGCTTGCACGTCCGAGGAAGCGTCGAAGGCGATGATGATGTCGGCGGCGCGCTCCTTGCGTGCGAGGACGTGCGTCGGGAGGTTGTTGGACATGCCCGAGTCCATGAGGCGGATGCGGCCTTGCGACTCCCACGAGGCAGCGGCGGCGGCGGGTGTGCCTGTGTCGTGCGCCGACTTGACTGTCCGTGCCGACGGTTGCGTTGGTGTTGAAGATCCCAGCTCGAGTTCGGTTCCGTCTTCCAATGCACCAACCTCTGTAGGTGAGCTCGGCAATGAGACGCTAAGCTCGTTCCATTCCGGCAGAGCCTTATGGGACGAGCGGCTGGATGGCGAAACGTTCTCCTCGGCAAGCACATTAGCCACAACGTAGTCGCCATCGTGTGACAAGCTGAGATGTAGCTTCGGAACCGACAAGACGTCAGGATGCCTCGATCGCCATTCATCCGAAAAGGACAGGCTCGGCTTTTTGGTGCGGAAACCTTGCTTTTCGAGTTGAGACAGATCAACCCTGTCGACATGCGTATCCCCAGTAAGACCACGTTTGTGCACGCAGAGATCCTTCCAAGAGACAACGTACTTGGGGTACAGTGCTTTGTAGGCAGCCTCCTTGGCACTCCAGCGGTTCGCAAGGTACTGTTCCAGCCGCGAAAGCGGGTCGGCAGGAGCCTCGAGCTGTCGTTGGGCGAGATCTTCGTACTCGCGCAATTCCGACTCGCACAGAATGCGCTTCGCCAGCTTGTTCAGCGCTGCTAGCTCGCTTGCCTGGATCCCAGGTAGGCGTTTGTGCTTTTCATCGACTGACGCAAGTTCCGGGGGGTCTATGCGCTTTCGCAGGAGCCGTCGCAAGCGCGGTGTGTGCAAGATGTCGACGCCGATGCCCAGGATACTAGGATTTGCCCCGCCCAACTCCGCATCTTTGGGTACGGGAGCCACGTTCAGCCCATAGAACGGATTCGGCTCGTCACCCGCGCGAATCGGGTTGCCCCACCTGCGCTCCCACCTCTTCATCCTGACAAAGTTGTTCAGGAAGTGCAGGGTACGTGACATGGCCGTCCCCTTTGGCAGCGAAGCCAAAAGCGCCGAGATGTAGCCAGTCAAAGGCCCAGCAGGAGCGCTCGTGCATTGACCCAGGAGGAGCGAGAGCGACTCTTCCGGCCGACGGTCCAAGGAGCGGCCGGAAACGAAGGGTCGTCCCCATGCCCATGTGGGGATGTAACCTTGGACGTCGGCGCTTCCTACCTCGAGCGGCGTCGCCTCGAACCACTGGAAGTAGCCGTGGGCGGCGGGGAGGGCGAATACGCCGGTTTTACCGTCGTCAACCGGCGTGATGGCAGTTGACGAAAGATTCGAGGAGACAGAAGCACCGTTGGGTGTGAGCGCCTTGGAGGCTGCCGACTGATGCTGGGTGAGAGCGCGTTTGGGAGGCTGGCCTTTGCTGAGAGAGGAATCGGTGTGCGGACGAACACCTGGCGCGTCCTGAGGCGCCACACGGACAGCCGTGAAGATAGGTAGAGGTTCCTTTCCAGCATTGACTCCCGAGCGGGACCACACCTTTGAGAACTGGAAACTAGCCCGACTGAGCCTGGCTCTCGGCTCTCTTGACAGAAATTGATACGTCGTAGTCAGGGTAGCGTACAGGTCCATGATTCCAAGGCCGACGATACCGGCATGAGCCTTGCGCACGAGAGGGCCGAGCAGGAAATACACACCGCGACTGCTTCGAGCTACAGTATCGAGAGCATGCACGCTCATCGGATGTGCCAGCTCGCTCGCGACCGAGAGGTAGTGCCGTATGAGTCGATCTGCGTCCTGACAGGCGATGGTGTAGTAGGCTGCCAGTGTCCAGCAGCTTCCGCTTACGCCTCCAGCCCAGGAGAGGCAGTTCCATAGCTTGGAGCGTTTAGCTGCGGCGATGAACCCTGCGAAACCGTACATGGCGCGGTAGCCGCCTCCGGAACCGCCGAGGGCGACGAGGGGCACATCGCGCGGATCTACATGCTCCGAGGCTGGAAGGTCCAAGAAGCGTTTCAATTCGTCATTTCCTTGTGATGAGAGGCGGAGTTGCCGTTTGCGCAAAAAGTTGACTTCCTCGGTGTGGAGCGATGGAGACCGACGCACGGTTGCGTCCCATTGAAGCTCGGGATATGCTTTGACGTCGGTAGCATCAGCGGCAAGCAGATGCCTGACTTGAGCTAGATCCTTGGCTCGTGAAGACCATCGTGTGAGCAGCTTTCTGATGGTGGACTCGTGCTCTGTCGGACCGAGAACGTCGCTCGAGATGACGACCTCATTTGGCGGTTGACCTTGATCGTGCGCTTGCGACAATGTCGTTGAGGTGTCTTTGCCGGGTACAGCTGCAGCTTCAACCGGCACAATGCGCGGCCCTAAGCGTGTGCGGATGAGTCTGTGCTTGTTAAGCTGCAAGGTCTGGCCAAGCTTGGGGATGCGAGACGAGACGGGAGCCGCTTGAGAAAGCGTGACGAGGGCACAGAGGCAGTAGACCTTGATGTAGAGGTAGGTGGGGCTCTGCCTCAAGGAAGTCAAGATGGGCATCACCGCATTTGTGTGTGCATTTCCAGCTTTACTTGCTGCTACTGTTGCTGCATTAGCAAGACTAGATGGAGGTGATGAGCTCTCCTTGCAATCAGAAGAAAGCTAAGAGAGAAGAGCCCAAGTAGCCGAGCAGGCGTTCAAAAACGTGCCCCACGTTGACAGTCTCATCCGCGGACAATCACAGAATGCTGCCGAGAAATAGCTCGCTCCACATTTACCTATTTTCATCCCCTTTTTGATATTCTTTTCCTTTCTTTTGTCCGTGTGTCTTCGGAACGCGTGGTGAGCATTTGCTGAGCGTCACTCCTTTCATCTCTTACGTTGCCATCTACTTACACTAACTCCGCTGTGCAGAGCGGCTGCTTTGATCACGATGCCGACGTTCGAATCGAAGCCGTTACGAAAGCGAAATACGCTGCTGACCAGGCTGGCGCCACAAGTCCGACGCAGGCCGCTGCTCTTGTTCGGTCTTCCATTCCTGGCCACCATCGTGGGAGCCAGCTTCGGGCTGGCCAACCTCACACAGACCAGGTACGACTACAATGCCACCAAGGTGCAGACCATCTCCAAGGAGGAGGAACTGCGCATGAAGAAAGATCGCAAAAGGATCGACATTCGTGAAGAATACTTTGTAAGTGTCTTTGGCCAAGCTCGACTATCGACCTTGTCACGACTCGTTGCTGACTTCACACCTGTTCTTTGCACTGTTCAGAAACTGCAATCGAAGGAAGACGAGCTGGACGACTGGGAGCCCAAGAGAATTGAACGCCCCGAAGGTGTCGCAGAGTGGGGAGTGGCTCCAACGACGTACCGATCCATTCAGACCGAGGGGCTCTCGAGTCAGGATGCCGACCTGGAAAGGAGCAAGGGCTTCACTGCCGACAATGTCCGCTCTTCACGTCAGCAGCCTCCTGTCGTGCTGGGTCCGGATGGGAAGCCGTGTCGTGCTTGCAACTCGAAGCTGGCGTTCGCCGCTGCTATGAAGGGCACCAAGGGCGGGAGCGCCTCGAAAGATGCCCCGACTGGCATCAAGACAGCTTCTGCAGCAGGCGCGGCAACAGCAGCAGCAGCACTCGCCACAACTTCAGAGACAACGAAGACTTGTCCTCCGGATGGAGAGGATCTTGGCCGATCTGCTTGGACCTTCCTCCACTCTGCTGCCGCCTACTTTCCCGAGGACCCAACTGCGCAGCAGCAGAGCTCCATGCTCGCCTTGTTTCGAGCTCTACCGCACGTCTACCCTTGCCATTCCTGCGCTGAAGCTCTTGGAGAGGAGTACAAGCGTGAAGACAAGGAGGGCGGCTGGGAGGATCGTAGCTTGAAACTCGCTGAGGCCGTACGCTCGGGGCCATCACTGCGTAAATGGCTATGCGGTATCCACAACGAGGTCAATCAGCGCCTTGGAAAGCCAACGTTCCCATGCACCGAGAGCAAGCTTTCCGAAAGATGGCTTGAAGGCCCTACTGATGGCAGCTGCGACTGATCCATAGTCTCATAATCTACATACTCGCACCACTCTTCCCGCAGGTTTTCATCAGCATCATGTATTTCTATTCATCCAATCGAAGCTGTCTTCTTTCTAGTCGAATCTGAACCATCAATTTATCGGGGGACCCGATTCTTGAGCCACATTCACGCGCTGATTTTCCGCTTGACTTTCCAAGTGGATCTGATTGGTCCCTCGCGGTTGTGACGCACAGTTGCAGGTGGATTCCAAATGCCTCTCCGAGGCGCCAAAACGACCGCACCGACCAACCGGCACCTCATTGTAGAGCGAGCCGGTTTCATCACACCAGAAGCTGCCGTGTGTACGGTCGGCAGCTGCACCAGCCTAATTCACTGTATCTGTCCATTCGAGACAAGTGTTGTTGCGCTTTGTTCCTTTGTCCATAACGAGTGCGTACAGCCTGGTTGTGACAACATAAACTAAGGCGGCCAAGAGCGGAAATATTAATAAGTCTGTCTGCCAGGCGGGGTATGACAGGTCCGAATGATTCAGCTTCACAGGCGAAGGGAAACAGGAAGAAATGCTGCAGTCGAGCGAGGCTGCGTCGGTTAGACCGGTCTTTTCTGCTTGTGGTAAGTACAGTACAGAATTGGCCGATTTGAGAGTTTCGGACGGAAAGAAAGAGGAACAAGCGGAGGTGGACTCTTCGGTCGGACGATGAAAGCGGGGAAGCGAGATTCTGCGACATTATCCATACAGTCACGCTTGAAAATGTGCTCGTTGGCCTTTCAGCCGGCAATCGTCGTCAAGGTCGTTTCCCGGGACAGCGTCGAGTCGCACGTCTTCAAATTGCTATCTTCGGCGCCTTTCCCTTCCTCCTTGTTCTTTCTTTTCCACCATCATCACCAAGGCCTTCAATCGCGAGCTCTCGTATTCGTCGGTGATCCAACCCCCCTCTTCAATACCGCCGCGAACCCTTCGTCAAGGCTCAAGGACCATCTTCGCTCCCCTCTCCGATTTTACGTAGCTTCTTCCATCAAAAAATGGCCGACGATCAGACTTCGGCCGTCATCAAGGATGAGGAGTTCGAGCAGAAGAAGCAGGCCACCTCCTCGGTCAAGTCGTTCCTCTCCGGTGGCTTCGGTGGTGTCTGCTCCGTCCTCGTCGGACACCCTTTCGATCTGACCAAGACGCGTCTGCAAACCGCTGCTGACGGCACATACACCGGTGGTCTGGATGTTGTCAGAAAAACGATCAAGGCAGATGGTATCAAGGGGTGAGTAGTAGCGTAGAAGAGCTTGTCTCTCGCTTGCACGGCAGAATTTCGACTGCATAGACGGTGAAACTGACCTTGTTCTTGCTTTGGCTCCCTTGTTCTGTAGATTGTACCGTGGAATGGGCCCACCTTTGATCGGTGTGACACCCATCTTTGCACTCTCGTTCTGGTCGTACGATATGGGCAAGAAGCTTGTCTACGCCATGACCCCGAGCCGAACCGACCCGAAGCTGTCGATCCCCGAGCTCGCCTTTGCTGGTTTCTTCAGTGCCATCCCTACCACCCTGGTCGCCGGTCCAGCAGAACGTGTCAAAGTGCTTCTGCAGCTGCAGGGACAGAGCAGCAGCACCGGTCCGACCTACAACGGACCGGTGGACGTGGTGCGCCAGCTGTACAAGGAAGGTGGACTCAAGTCGGTCTTCCGAGGAACGGGTGCGACGCTGGCTCGTGACGGTCCCGGATCCGCTGCCTACTTCTGCGCATACGAGGCATCCAAGCGTCTGTTGACCCCGGCGGGACAGGACCCGCAGCAGCTCAACTTCCTCAACGTGCTCACTGCCGGTGGTCTGGCGGGCATGGCTATGTGGGGTCTCGCCATCCCGCCTGATGTCATCAAGTCGCGCTACCAGGGCGCGCCTCACGGCACTTACACCGGATTCTTGGATTGTGCACGAAAGACGGTGGCCAAGGACGGCGTCAAGGCGCTCTTCAAGGGCTTTGGTCCTGCTATGGCTCGTGCGTTCCCCGCCAACGCTGCTACGTTCCTCGGTGTAGAGGTCTCGCTGCAGGCTATGAACAAGGTGTTCTGAGTCCGCGAGGCGGCAGATCAAACCTACATGCCCAAAATATCCATATTGTTACTTTGCCTATTCATCCTAGATGCAACACACTTCTTGATAGACTTCTGAGTGACGCGTCATTGTGCACTGGCCGCAAGCGAATTGTTTCGAGCACGGAGCGCAGAGTGAGATACACACGTCCAGGACTTGTCTCCGGCCGTAGCGTCCGCGTCAGTCTCCCGAGACGCCAACGAGCAGTTCAGACTTGGGGGACGAGATGACACGTTGCTCAACTTGGATCCGTCAGAGCCAAAGC
Organism: Sporisorium graminicola; assembly: GCF_005498985.1. Lineage (NCBI taxonomy): Eukaryota > Fungi > Basidiomycota > Ustilaginomycetes > Ustilaginales > Ustilaginaceae > Sporisorium > Sporisorium graminicola. The sequence continues at coordinate 224,752 of NC_043729.1, forward strand.
GTCCATCATTAGCCATTTGGCAATCACCCGTCAGCACTCGATTCTACTTGGCGTCAGGAACTATGTATTCAGAAGAACTTGATCCAGATGATGAACAAAAGCAGCAAGCCAACCGCGCCTACAGGTGCCCATTTGCGGTAGAGCGCATCGAGGTTGATCTGGCGTGCCGCTTTTCGGTATTTGAGCGACTCGTCGCGTAGCGAGGACGACATGGTAGACATCTGGTCCAGGCTGTCGCCACGCCAGAGCAGATCCTCCATGTTCTTGGTCATAATCCGCGTGACATCCTGAAGGTCTTCGTTCAGTCGATCCAGATTCGACGATGCCGCGGACTGCGCCGTACGTGAATCCTCATACAACCGCTTGGTGCGCTGCATGAACGTGTCGAAGCTCACAAACGCGTAGGGGCGCAGCGTCCTCTGTTCGACCTGATTGCCATAACTGCGTTCGAACTCTTTCGAGAGCTCGTCGAGGTATGAGAACGCCAGCTTGCGCGGGTAGGACTTTTCGGCGATGGTGAGGTAGACCACCGAGGATGGCATGGCGGGTGGTGGAGAGATGAGGTAGTGTAATGTATATTTGCCGCTTTCGATGCTGCAGCGCTGCTCGGACGATGGCGTGATGCGTCGGAAGATCAGCTTGGCTTGTTGTTTGTGCTCTGATAGATCTGTTTCCGTTTTGCCGTCGTCGACGCTCTGCGCCAATGGCAGGCCATCAGAGACGCGCGCGATCTGCGTTGATAGCGGCATGTTGCGCGTATGTGCGTGTGTGTGTTTCTCTGAGACTTGGTCGTAGGGCCCAACGAAGAGCAATAGCGGGATCCAGTGTCTTGTAGATCGAGAGCGCGGATCAAATTCGATGCAGATGAGTCTGTGTCGAGGAAGAGAGCACTTGCTGATGTGGCCAATGTGGGTAGCGTTGAATCTGCGTCTACGTGGAGTGAGTTGATGATGGTTGCTGCGAGGGTCAATGCAGTTGGAAGAAACACGGGGAGACTGAGAATAGCCACACACGCAACCTTTTGAGGCGAACAGCGTGGAGGCATCCGATGAGCTCACCAGGCGACGATCTCACAATTTCGTCTGTTTTTTCCGTAGTGATGTCTCGCGCATCACGCCGTCTCTCGAAATTTCAAAATTGAGCAACAACATACAGTACACGCACAGAAGCGAGCCGTCAACAAAGCAGCGACCCAGCAGCAGCAGCAGCAGCAGCAGCAGCCAAACGAACAGCCATGCACGCAAGGTGAGACTGACAGCGAGTGTGTGTTTCCCCCACCGCACGATGCCGTTTCATCTGTGACCGCACGGCCATCAACTTCACTCGATCCCTTCCTCGTCGTCGCCTTCCCAAGCTGGCACTTAAGCTCTACCTTACCTCTCTTCCTTGTTGTAGCCTTGCATCTCGATTTCTTATTAGTACACACATCTCAGCCTTATTGACTTCCTCGTGGACTCACGACACCATCCGCAACGAAAGCATCGCAGACCACACATCTCATAGCGACCCTTGATTGTCAGCTCTCACAATGATGGACGACGGCAACGACATGTCCGGGCAGGACCCCGGCACCCACCTCACGCTCGAACTGCGAGGCACCCGCTTCACCATTGAACGCGAAACCATGATGAACTTGCCCGAGTCGGTGTTGCTCTGCCTCTTTCCCAACGGCCTCATCCTCACTCGACAGCCTCGCGTCCCCTCTTTGCTCGACCAGGAAGGCGAAGACGACGAAGAGGAGCTTTACCTTGTCGATTTCGACCCGCAGTGTCTCTCGTACGTCCTCAGCTTCTTCAAGACGGCTCAAGACGAGTTCTACGGCACCAACGAGCTTTCTGGAAAGTACAGACCAAGCTCTTCCTTCGGCAGCAATTCAGCTCTGTACCAATACGCGCAAGGCGAGGGCGCTGACCCTAATGGCATGAACCAAGGCGGCATGTCACAGATCCCCTTGATGAACAAGCAACCCATCATTGTTTTGCGCGAAGAGCTCGAATACTTTGCCATTCCGCCCAAAAAGGCTGCTGCCAAAATTGCTGGTGCTGCTGCGGTGGACCCCGAAGCCTTCGAAGGCACCGACCCCACCACCGGTCATCCGACACCGGCTCTGTTCCGACTCAAATACGCTTGCGGAGACGCTCTTCTCGATCGCAGGCAGATTTTCACCGCGTTGCAGCGAAACGTGAACAAGGAGAACAATCTGGCCGAGCAGCACCTCATCGACATGCTGTGCATGAGTGGCTTTGACCGCGAAGACACGTGGGGGTTCCGGGCGCTCGAGCCCAACCGCTGTTGCATCACGTCCATCGCGCTTGTCTTGCTCAAGACGGGCATCACACATGCGGGAGAGCTGGAAGCAGAGGGCATCAACCCAGAGTCGCTAAGTACCGAGTATCATGATCCTACCGGCCAGACGAGCATGATGAACAACATCCGCATCGACCATCAGCAGTTTGCGACCGCGCAGAAGTTGCTCTTGTTCTGGCGCAAGCCAGCTAGAAAGTGCTGGTGGGACGGCATTGATATCGTGCTGCCCGCGCCTCAAACCGCTTCCAATGCAGAGACGGCGCAAAGCGTCTCCCCGGACGATCTCAACGATGCAAGCTTGACACCAAAGGAGCTCGAGCTTCTCAAGTCAGGCAAAGGAAGGAAAGTGCGTGTATGGGCGCGCAGAGTGTGGACATTAGAGCTCAGCTTGATCTGATGCCTGGCTCGTACATTGTCGTCGATGCAAGCGAAAGCGCTTCCTTTTCCCGTTCCTTCCTCAAGCTCCTTTCGAGCTCTATACCCGTTCTCTTCACCCAGGTGCTATTCACTGAACATGGACATTTTCCCCTCTCTTTGCCTCCGCGGGGCCTCATCATCTTACCAGTGACTTCAATTTGATCTCCATGTATTGCATGCTTGCCTTATCGCACATCATCGATGCTGAGTGTGTCAATCTCTGGCTGCAGGAGACGTCGGTTCGTCGTGTCATTGTGAGATGTCGAGTGCGCGTTTGTTTTGAGTAATGTGAGATCGCAGTTGCAAAACCCTTTCGCACGAATATCCAGGCAGAGGATGTCGCACGTGATTCGAGCTTTTTTCGGACTGGCCGAGATGCAATTGACTTTCTTCTCGTCATCTCGAACTTAGTTCTCCCGCCATTGTACTCCAGTAGCATTCATCATTTCGAGGTCTTTCAGCATCATACGTCTATCAAGATGGCGTCCAGATCAACAGGCGTCGCACGCCAACTGTTTAGCTCGGCCACCGCAGCATCACGTGCATCGACATGCACCACCGTTCCCGTCGCCCGAACTTTTGCGTAAGTATCACATCTGGCGTCGAAATTCGTACTCTTAGAGGAGCTGCTTGCCATTGGAATCATGAACAAAGACTGATTAGCAACTGGAAGCGTGCTACCTTGCGTATTACAGCTCGGCATCAATTCGCTCGAATGCTTCGACCTCATCGTCGGTGACGTTGGACCAGCTTCGCGATGCATCACAGACTCTACCATCTCGCCAGAGCAGCACACCTCCTGCCACCGAGAGCCACAATGCCATTGCAAAAGAAGAGGAGCAGTTCGTGCTGCCCAACTGCCTGCTTCCCACCGAATCACTCCCACAGACACACGGCGTGCACGTTGCGACGCTGCACCTGCGCTCGTACACCGACGGCCTGCCGAACCTCGACCTGTTCGCTGACTTTGCGCGGCGCGCGGCTTTCGCGATTGGCATCCCGGCTGGCGGCGTCGCGCATCTGCCCACGCGTACCTCGCTGTGGACCGTACCGCGCTCGCCGTTCGTCCACAAAAAGTCGCAGGAGAACTTTTGGCGCAAAACCCACTCGAGAGCCATCAAGCTGTACGACGCGAACGACCAGGTCGTCGATAGGTGGTTGCACTTTTTGCGTATTCACGCGCTTCCAGGAGTCGGGCAGAAAGCTGAGCTGTTCAGATACCACGAGCTGGGCGTAGGCGACAAGCTGATGGACGAGGCCAAGGCGTTGCAGCGTTCGGGGTCAAGGACGGAGGCGGATGGTGCGAAAGGTGAGGTGGCCTCGGCAGCGGACAGTATCAAGAAGCTCGCTGATGGGATTGTGGAGAAGGAGATTGCTCAGGCTGCAGCCGCTGAGCAGAAGTGAATTGGTGCAAGGCGGAGGACAGGAGACGGAAACTACTGCTGCCAACTGACCAACATACCGAAGCGCCGAACCTCACCTTGCTTGGCGTCGCAACGAGTCTGTACACTAGGCTATTCACAGCGATTCTAATGCATCCATTAAGCATTGGCCTGGTAAATGTGTGAGGCCAGGTCTTCGAGCAGAAAAGTTCGACCGCTGCGGATCCTGTGCCCGAGTGCAGACTGTGTTGCATCAGCGGCCCTACTCGTGCCGCCGGAGCCTTCGTGGAGGGCGATGCGGGTCAGAAGTCCCTCGTGTCAAGTGCTGTTTTGGTGGACGGTACTATGGAGTCTCGCCGATCGACAGGGTGCCAACTCTCTATCTTTCCGAATCGTCGACGGCATAAGACAATCGAAGGAATGCCCTTCGATGAAATGAACAGCGAGGGTGACATATATCGTGTATGTTGCGGTGCCAACGCTGTGCAACGACCGCTCGATCCTGCTTGGTAACCAGAACATTTGAATACTGCACGAAGGTCCGAGCCGCGCCAAGGCAACAGTGCTCGTCGACCACATCACAAGTTTCTGTCTACGACCCACCACGTATGCTCGTATCTATTTCCGGGACCATTGCAATGATCGCTTGCAGTGGAGTAGCAGCGCATCATGCTTTGCTCGATCCTGGCAACTGAGCGCGAGGTGATGCATTCGATGGAGCGCCTCGTCTCGCAAAGATTGATGCGTATGCTGCAAGACCGACCATCTCCAGCCGAATGGCGCTTCGGCAAAATGGCAAATAATCAAGACTGGCATAGGATAAGACGGGATCAGCGCCGACCGCATAAAAGCCAGCGCCACGCTCTGGCGCAAGGCAACCGCGTGTTGGTCTCACAGCGGAGCAGATTGCAGTGTACAATAGAAAAGTGGACACCTTCAATTCGCGTGTCCGTGTTGTAGCGCGGTCTTCGAGGGACTCAGAGCCCTCAGATATCATTTGTACAGCTTTCTGCAACCATCTCAGCCGCTTGGTCACCCTGCCTGCTCGATGTGATCATGTGGGAGACGTTGCCTTATGAGCTTGTCATGATATCCTAGTGATGCTGTTCATTCATGCACTTGTCAGTAGCGGCTGGAAAAAATCAAAAAGACATTTAAATATTTATTTGGGCAAAAGTCGAGGAGGAGGCGTGCGTGAGCGCGTAGTGGGGTGCAAGTGCATGTGATGAGTGTTGGTCTCGCTGCTAAGCCTGCAACTCCGATCGAAACGCGCAGCGCAACTGTCACTGCCATCATCACCATCATCCATCCATCGACCAAAGGGTCTTTCTCATACTCTTTCGGGATTCGTCACCTTAACATCTGACGAGCAAGTGCGCTTGCCTCTCCCGCGGCGGGTCCGATGAGCTCAGGACGTCCTTCGGATTCGTTACGAATGGAATAGCAAAAGGAGAAAACTCGCAAGCAGATGCAGTGGTCACCCTTGCAATCAGAGGCCAGCGGCCGCTCGCCGAGTGCGTCGGATCTACCGAGCTCGTCTCAAACGACGCGTGAAGGCCGTCATTTGCTATCGGATCCGCCGTCGTCTTCACCTTCACGGGTCGTCATGGCGGAAGGGAGCGAGTTTGTTCTTCAAGCTTTGCCCAGTCGAGGGTCGCCTTCTGCTAAGAGGCCGTCATCATCGATAGACCGCCGAGTCTCAGCACCTCACTCTCCGGCATCTCCGTCGCGGCTACCCTCACCATCTCGGTCACGGGCCGTCTCTGCAACTGGCACCCCACCTAGAACCAGACAATCGGAGCGTCCGTACCGTCCACCACCTTCGAGTAGCGCTCGCTTCTATGAGCGTCAGCAACAGCGTTGGATGCTGCAACAGCCTACTTTACTACCTCACCCATCAGCGGCACTACCAGCTCCAACCACACTGTACTCGCAAACGACACCACCACTGCCTTCATCACACCTATACGAGCATTCGTCAACCTCCAGCCCACCCTCTGCTCAGTCTGCGTCACGATCATACGATTCGACGACAGCAGAGGAGCAGCAAGCCTCTGCATCTCGACCACGCTCTATCTCTGCTTCCTCGGCTGTTTCCCATCTCCGTACTCCTAGTATCAGCTCATTGGCTCCACCCGAGACAAAGTCTCGGGCTCGCTCAGGCAGCGATGCGGGCAGCTTCACCCGCAGCTGCATCTCCAACGGCTACTACTCCAATACGGATGATGAAAATGTCGACCAAGAACATAGTCAGAGGCAATCTGCAGCTTCACATAGTCGTTCGGGGTGGCAAGCATCTTATGGTGCTGCTGCATGTAACTCAGCTCCGAACACTCGGAACTCGAGTTTCCATAAGAGCAACCAGCCGCAACAGCAAAGAATTCTCGATGACTCGCTTGGAGATTCTGGAGATGCTGACTGGGATGCCGAACTCGGAATCTCTGAAGCTGACCACGCTGAGCCTTTGCGCTTGCCTTCACTTCAGCACGCAGAGCATGTCTTGCATCCTGCCCCAGCCAGTACCGGTGATGCTGCCGCTGCTCTGTCCAGTATCATCAGCAACAAACTCGCTATCAACAGCCCAGGCACGTCGGTTCAGCCCACGGCCCATCTGGAAAGCATCAAAGCTGCTGATCTCAAGGGCATTCGTGTCACCTCTGCTGTCAGCGAAAGCTGGGATGGCGACTTTCTTTTCCAAAATGAAGAGGACTCGGTCGAAACTGATCTGCAACACGGCGGTAGTAGTCGGCTACGAGGCTCGAGAGAACAACACGACACGACGAGGGGCTCTACTTTGGGACTCTTGTACTCACAAGATGAACGAGATGCAGAAAGCGATGATGACGTCGAGAATTGGGACGATGCATTCGCATGGAACGCCGACTCCATCATGACTCCCTCGGCTTCTACGTCGTCCTCATTGCACGACCTCATGCTGCGTTCAAGCGTTCAGAGCAATGACTTGAACAGCACACCAACGCGGTCCAAGCGTACCTCGGCTCATGAACTGCAGCTAGGTGGGGGTCGACGCTTGGAGCACGGCAAACAGGAAGCCTTCGAGAAGAATCGCCTGTCAAACGGGTCATTGGCCAGCAATATCACCGACTTTTCTGCCCGCCTGGCTGCGCAGTCCGATACTGATTCCTTCCGACCAAGGTCATCACAAGATAGTGATGATTTCTGTGCTTCGCATGCTTCGCATGCTTCGCACTCGAAGCCACGCGCCGCCGTTGGTCAAGTTCACAACATGCGCAAGACAAACCGCAACACGATCAACCGTAGCGACGATAGCGGCGACGACACGGAAACCGAATCGCCGGCCAAGGAGACCTCCGCTCCTCTGGCAGCCCGTCCGGCACGCAGGTCGCTTGGTGCCGCGCTCGGTTTCGACTCGCGCCGCAAATCAGCCACAAAAGAGCAGTTGACGACTGTGCAGTCTCCCTCGCGTGATGGGACCACGGTCAAAGGCGACGCTAGTCATGCAGTAACACAGTCTCATGCCAGATCTCAGTCCAAGTCCAAACTTGGCGCTCTGCAACGCCTGAGCTTCTCGCGCTCTCGCCTGAGCGTTGCTAATGCCTCCAGCACCAGCGTCAACGAGTTGGTCGAAGCAGACAAACCTCCTCAGCGTCCGTACGCCGACAATGTCAATCAGAGCCAGTCTTCTCTCCTCAGTCAGACGTCCACCTCTTCGAGTCGCTCGCGTCGCGGCGCTAGTCCCTCAAGTCTCGAGAAGAGCTACACGGCACTGCGCAGCACCAGCTTCCGTCGATTCCTAGGTCGTGGTAACAAGAACGGTGCTGCTGCCATGCACAACGCCAATGCGGCGGCTGAAACAACGCCGCCTTTCTCACCGCCTCGACGCAGGTCAGAGCACTCTCCACCCATGTTGCCCGTATCGAGCCCTCAAAGGAGGCGCGCTACACTAGCGCAAGCCTCAACTCAGCCAAAGTCGCCACCGTTTAGCTGGACGGGGATTCGGCGCTCTATCGAATTGACCCCTAAACGTCAGAAGGAGCAATCGATTCCAAGGAAAAGCGACAGCTTTCAACGTGATTCTCCGGCTCAGCCTCTCTTTACTCAAGCCGGAAGACCGGGCATGGCACCCACGGACCCGAAGCTTGCAATGCAGCAGGGCAGTACCGCCTTCAAAGTGCTCCAGGGCAGGTCGGACCGCCCAGTCTTCGGTGCAGAGGGATCGTCTATTGACGTCAAGGACCGCAGCAATCTTCCTGCTGGGGGTCTTCGGCGCGAATTTTCCAGTTCCAACACTCTGCGTGCTGGTCCAAGCATGTGTATGGGAGATGCATCGACGCCGACACGCTCTGGACGCTCCAAACCGGATGCAGAAGCTTCAACAAGACGGTGTCGGACCGCTGCTGAAGTTGGCACTCGTCCTCCTATTCGTTCTGACGGAACTTCGGTTGATACCGCACCGACATCTTACGTCTATGGCGGCATCAACATGTCAAGGGGCCCGGACGGTCACAGTTCAGCAAGCAGATCAGTCTCAGCATCCACCGCTCACAGTTACACGAGCGCCGAGTCGATGTACGGCTACAGAATGAGACAGCAGATCTCAGTATCTAGCGGACCCGAGGCACAAGATTCTGAGACTTCGTACGGCACTAGCGTAGGAAGCTCTCCAGGCCTGACTGGTCAGTGGTCTTGGGCATCCTCCGGAAAGCGAGGTGCTACTCCCTCCAACGACGCCGCCAAAGATACTGCATGGACAGCGTCCGTCGATTTGTCCGAGCACCAGGAGTCACCCTTACGACAGGACAGTTACCATAGCCGCGTGGACAGCGTGCCCGGGTCACCTCTTGCGCTTGAGACGACGCTCGACGGGCGACCGATGCTTCCTCATACCCAAGCTGCTCGCATGCAGTTTTTGGCCGACACGCCGCTCTCTCCTTCTCTTCACACAAGCTCGACACGAGAAACCCCTGCTCGGCTCGAAGAGCCTCTTGCACCATCGCGTCCAGTGCCGACAAGCGCCTTAAAGCCGGGCCAAGTTCGGCCAACGAGCTCGAACACTGATACGAGCATGGCTGGTATGCCATCGTCCAGTGAAGCAACGTCGTCGCCTGCGACCGCATCGTCCCGGAAGGGTGCCCCACGACGAAACAGTCTCAGCGATCTCAAAATTCCAAGCCGGATCAGTAAAGCACAAACGGGTATCCGCAACAACATCAGCCTAGTGCGCGATTTCGCAAGAGGCATTGAAGAGCTCAAGGTCTTAAAGGCGAGCTACATAGACTCGAAAATCAGGACGCCGCTCTCACCCTCGGACGTTGAAGAAAGAGTTCAGAACTGGCTCGAATGCGCCGACGTGCTGATCGGACTGGGTGAAGGACGAAGCGAGTCCGATGCCACTGCTCGCGTCGATACCGTGTCGCATGCGCCTCTGTCGACTCACATCGATACTCGTCGCACTACCTTCTCGGATGCGTCAAGCCATGCTAACCCCACATCGCCTCTGGAGGATTGGACGTCGCGTCAATCATCCGTCTCAGGTGCTAGAAGTGCGAGCGGTACGAGCCAAGCAACGACGTCAACCACCGATGGTGTGCGAAGCGTTGACGTTCACAGAGAGATCGACATCTTGTCGGCCATCCTGGGCGGGCACAAGCTGTCTTCAGCCTCTGTGAGCGAATCTCGGCCGCACGCACGCTTCCAGTCTGATCCGTATACGCGCGACGAGCTGCCGCATGGCAATGCCGCCTATTCTCTGGAGCCCGGGCTCAAACGGCCAAATCTGACGACACCTGACAGCGAGATTCCGCACGTGATGGGTAGCGAAGAGACGAATCGGAACAAGTCATTGGAACGGTCATTCAATACCGCTCCTGCTCTCGGCAGTGCCAACGCAAGCTCTGGGGAAGTCGCAGTCTTCGACGGAGTTGATGTTGGCGACGCTAATCGCAGTGCCAAGCGACGTCTTCGAAGTGCGAGCCGTGCTGGCCTGCAAGGTCTCAGGGACCTGCTCAGAGTGTTCAAGGGCAACGCTGTCGATGATGTCGCCGCTGCTGCTGCTGCTGCTTCGTCCAAGGGAGGGAGCGTGGCTGAAGAAGATGTTCTCACCACTGATGACCTCAAGGAGCAACAGCCACGACATTCGCTAGAGGGTCGGCCATCGACGCCTTCAGCATCGAAGCAAAAACGTAAATCGCTCAATCTGAAGCGTCGATCGTTCTTGCGCTCGAGAACGTCGCTGGAGAGTGTGTCAGCCAAGGCAGCGGAAGGGCAGATAATCATGGAGGCGGCACCACCATTGCCCGTCTCACCCGAAGGCGGACGCTTCACACCCGCCTTGTCGTCCAAGATCGACAAACGCCAGCCAGATCCATCTCCAAGCAAGACCTCGCTCGACATTACCTGGGAAACTGGAGCTGCCGATCGTTCTCGAGACGGTCGAGAAGCGCAACGATCGGCATCGGCGACGTCGAAGGCGGTGAGACGCATCTCTCTTCAATCGGCACTGAGCGCCAGCAGCATCAAGCGTCGGTCAGTGGATGGCCCGCGACCGAGCTTGCTCTCCAGCAAGGCTAACTACACCCCCCATACGCATTCGAGCACGCACGACCGTCTGCCTTCGTCCTCGCACCAACAGTCATTGTTGCAGCAGCAGCACCGCCGTCCGAGTCTAGCCGTGCAACCCAACGCATCCGCCGATATGACACCGCCAGACCCACGACGCGCAAGTACTTCAGTCGACACGGTTCATCGCCATCACTACCTCCAGCTCCAGATGCAGCAGGGTCTAAAGTCTGCACGCACCACGGCTGCGGTTGATCGATCGCACAGCAGCTCAGCCGAAGCACCGCTGTCGCAGCCCGTGGTACAGAAGCTCGCACTGCGACCGGAGGCCATGCCTGGACTGCTGGTGTACGTGCAGGCGACCAAGCAGCATCTGCAAGCTGCTATTGACGAACTGGGGATGCAGCAAGAAGCTGCCACAAGGTGAGCTTGTTCACAGTTACGTGAAGCCTATATTTTCCGCATCCTGCAATTGAAAACTCATGCCCCTCTCCCATTGTCGGGGAGCTGCCATGTGCATGTGAGACAGGGTCTCCAGGGTCAGACTAGCTATGGATGAGCTCACTTGATATTGGGGTTGTGTGCTTCAGAGCGAGCGGCGGGGGTGGACGATGAACCGTGCGCATTTGATATCGCTGTGGGCAGCAGGTTGTACAACCCTCTAAAAGGGCGGTGCGACGATCCGTATGCAGTTTCAGACCGGGAGCAAGTTCTTCTTGCGTGGGAAGAAAGCCGACGATCACTACGGGATTCGCCAGCGGGCGGTCCGACTGATGTTTCAGACATGTCACAAAAGAGGGTGGGAGCGTTCTCAGTGAGCAGTGAGTGGGAGAGGGTGGGAGCGTTCTCAGTGAGCAGTGAGTGGGAGAGGGTGGGAGCGTTCTCAGTGAGCAGTGAGTGGGAGAGGGTGTTTGGGAACAGGGTCAATGCTGCATGCCCGTTGTGAGACATACGTTTCTCGTTTGCGGAGCGGGGACTGCCAAGTGACGCGAGGGGAATGTGGCACGCGACCGGCAACGTGTCGCGTAAACGAGAATAAGGTTTCCAGACGCGTTCCTCAAGCTAACACGGACGAGTGGACCGGCAAGAAAGCGAGCTGTCAGCCGAATTTCAGGGTCCACCACCGCCTGTCACAAGAAAAAGCCACCGAACCGAAGCACTTGCTGTTCTCCTCACATTGCTGCCTCCTCCTCTGTCTACGCAAGCCAAGCTCGCATATCGTCTTATCGTGTGAGCTTACTACGATGTCAAACTATCGCTCAGAGTGCTTTGTTTTCCGAAAGGAGTGGCCCATATCTTCGCGATATGGACTAGCCCGAGATAAGAAGCCGCGTCTCGGGTGTGTTTTGACAGGCACGCGCTCGCGCCAGGGTTATTTTGGGCACACGCATTGGGAGACACAACAGCAGCCGTCGTCCTGCCGAAGCAAGCAAACAGGTCCAGGTGTCAAGACTAGGTCCGAGACGAGACGAGACGATGGAGAAGAATCCTTTTGCGGTCTAGGGATTGGTTATCTGAAAGCAAAGGGGAAATATCGCGAAGTGAATTCGATTGGCGAGGGTCCATTGACGATCGAGACGTGCAGAGGCGACAGAAACAAATTCTCCCATTGACCGACGCCTCCTTGTAGCTCCGCTTGTCCGAGGAATTTCAGGCAAATCAGACGAAGAAACACCCCACTCGGCATTCGTATCAGACACATACACAACCTTCTTCTAATCCAAAACTTTCGATCGGTCAGTCGGTCGCCAAGAATCCGATACGATGTCGCCGATTGAAACTTAGGACAGACGATGACGGGACAGACCGAACGCCGAGGAGATCAATCGGCAAAAAGATGGAAAGGTTGCCGGTCGATAGTGGGCGTTTCAATTTGCTCGAAAGCGGGAGGCGATCTGATCGTCAGGCGTGTACCTGTAAGCAAAAATAAAAAAAGGCTTGCACGATCTGTTTGCATCGTCGCTCTCATGCATGTCGAACTGGGGTTCCCTGACATACCAGACACGCTAACCTGCCTCTGCGAAGCTTGGAGAATCTGAGGCAGAGGAAGAGAGCGGCAGCTGATTCGGCTTCTGGGCGGAGTTTCGCACGATGACTGTGCCCGTACATACATTGGAACCGCCCGCGGCCATGTCGGGATGCACGCAGTACATAAAGTCTTGAAGCGGCACTGTACGCTTCGATCGGACCGGGTTAATTCGTCCTGCGAGGGATTGGGTCCTTCGCATGCGCTTCTGCTTAGGGCGTGCGCAATCGTGTCTCGCGTCGCAAGAAGCCTCGTGCGATTCAATGCCACTGCGCTGGATCGACATGTCAGAATGGTCACGCAGTCGAGATCCCTCAGTGAGGCCTCCTGTGAAGTTCACCGACGGATATATTCCCAAGCCCCAGTGCAGCAACCCGTATCGATCGGCCTGAAAGCATTGCGACGGCGCAGGAGGAGGAAGCAGTGAACGTCAGTCCTCAATCGCGTTGCTTCGCACACACAAGTCGTTGTCCGTCCCACGTGCGAGAGAATCCGATTCGGCACCGGGTTCACTGCCATTCATAAGAGCAGAATGGAGATGTATCAAATCACGGGTGCGTGCATGGAGCTGCTGTGCGTCGATCGCCAACGGGCATCGTGGCGAGAAAAAGGGCTTGTAAAACCACAGAGTTGCTTGCTCCAGTCGGCTGAGATGAACATTCAGGTGTCTGCGTGTGTGTGTGTGTGTGTGTGTGTGTGTGTGTGTGTGTGTGTGTGTGTGCCTGAGAAACACAAGGCTGCCAGAGCCTAAGCGAGCCCAAAGGGTGGCAGCCGCAAAAGAAATTGAGACCTCTCCGCGCCACCAGCTGTCAAGCGACGTAGCGGCTAGGACCGACCCCCTTGCATGCTTACATTCAAGCACCTCGGCCTGTGCTGATCAGGTGGTCGATGTGCGTGCGATGCCATGTCACGACGTTGCCATTTCTGACACTTTTGACGATCGGAGTCGTCAGCTGGATGCATGGGATGAGCGAGGCTCACACTGTCCGACACCAGGTCAGATGCAGAACAATATGTGGTCGACGCCAGGAAAAGCCGCCCGCCCGCCAGCCGCAATGGTAAAAGATTCGGCTGTCTCACGCGACGTTGTGCCGGTCAGTACGCGTGCTGCACCGGGCAAGCTTCCAAGTGTCTCACCGCCATTCCTTTTGGAGAAACAGACAGACGAACACCGGAGTCCGGGTTGCCTATTGTGGGAACAATGCAGAGTGCAATGGTGACGGGACTTACAAAGGAATTGACGTTGTATGGCTCAAAAGAAATGGTGCGGGGCTACAAACGGCAAGCTGGGCTGTCACCTCCTTTCGCTTAATACGAGTCGATCTTCGGCAAGGGTCCCAAAAAGAAGGCGACAAGAGACGAAGGAGTTGCAGAAGCTTTGCATGCCACGGTGTACTTATCCGCATGCGCGCAAGATCCGACTAACAGCGTCGACTGCCGTCTCAGTGGCAGTGCTCCTTGTGGTTCGGGTAGCGTGAGCAGACGGTTGGCTGTTCCCATGATAAGCATCGCGACGAGTGGCTTTTTTGTGGCCTAATCGAGCCCGAGACCGACGCCAGTCTTGGGTTCTCTGGTAGGCATGCGGTCATCCCGCACCGTTAGCTTACATTAGTGCGAGTCTTGCTAAGGAACAATGGACTCAGTAGAAGGGGTCTAAAATGGACATGGCGAGGTATGTGCTGCACACCGATCTTGGTTTGCAGCTCTTCTCATTCAACATCAGACGATTGATTTCGCGCACGCGTCTCGCTTCATGCCTGCCCACCCCGCGTTTTGTTTTGGGATCCCTCAAGGTTAGCGTGCCTTTACTTGGCTTTCGCGCTGCTCTGCATAGGTGTGATTCAACGCGGGCTATAACAGAGTTGAAAGCGAAAGTGCAGATGGCCGATCGTTCGTCATCCGACAGATACTAAGACGAACGAAGCAATGAGTGATACGATGGCTGGCAGGTGGGAAAGCACTTTCGGCCCAGCCTAAATTAATACACGAAAAAAGCCCGAGCGCAGAAATCAAAGAATTATTCGCTCCAAATTGGCAATTGATGCAGCCTTTGCCTGGCTGCAGCCGACAATTAATGTCTGTCCGGCACTTTGCGTTCAGAGACTGGCTGGCTGCTTCTCGTCATTTCCCCTTCGGCCTGGTAGGCAACTTGTCTTTGGGCTATGCTCGCGTGCTATCGGATTGCTCACAAAGGCAAAGAGAGAGAGAGAGAGACCTGCACACAGATGGTACCAGGTTCCGCCTCGATTGCTCTTTCCAACGGTCCTTCTCCCGCAAGGCAGTAACGAGTCAGCAGAACCGCTTTCTGTACTGAGGCGTTCACATTGCAGTGGCGGGATCTGCTGCACATTGATGAAGGTCGATACCGTTTGTGTGTTTCAATGCTGCGATAGTCGCTTCGCCAGGTGCGGCATTGTGGATCATCAGGGGGCCAATCCTGACTTGGCTGCGCGGTTGACAAGGAAGAACCTTCTCTCTCTCGCTCTCATCCGTGACTTGGGCTCGACTGAGTTTGACTCAATCTAGCACGCTTGCGATGTTTGCAACAGTGCCTAGCATGCATGGAGTGACAGGCAAGCAAACCATGCGGAGTCCAAAATGGAACCAGATTGCTATCGACTGACGCTCTGTCGACAAGTCTTCCCACACTCAAGAGCTCGCTTGTGCAGCAAGCTGTTCTCGGGTCAGCGAAGCTGGATTGCAATCTTTTCGTCACTTCCGCAGCGCGTGCGTGATATGCAGTCGGTGCAAGCGAGACGTGAGCGAGAGAGAGAGAGAGAGAGAGAGGAAGAGATCGCCATGCGTTTATTCCATCGCATCCGTGCAGTTGTCCATCTCTTCGTCGATCATGACGGGCGATTGGGTGGGTGTGTTCAACACCTTTGCTTGACATTGAGCAGGAGCGGTTGTCTTGTCTTGCACAACCGTCCAATCTGGCGGCAAAGGGCTGCGGTCGACGACTCGGTGCTTCCAACAATCGCAAGACAAGATTGAGGGACTGGATAGGGACTTGAATTCCTTCCGGCAGGACTCGATCGGGTTGCACGCGCTTGCCCCCTCGATTTCCTGCATTCCCAGAACTGTGATGGTCTCCGACGCTTCAAATTATAATTAGTTAATTAATCTTAAATTCTCTGACCGTGGGTCGCGGTGTGGTTTTAGAGAGAGGATTGCAGCGCACAGATTGTGCAGCTTTTTTGGTGGTAAAGTGGCGACTGCAGTTTGGCAGCAGCAGCGGTGCATTGTGATCTCAAAGCACAGAGCCGAGCCGAAGCGACCTTCTGGCACCTTTCCCCGGAACCGTCGTCTCCCACGCCCCTCTCTGCCAGCCTTATGCGCGGCGCGGCGCGGCACGAGGAATCACGAAATGAAATCCCCCCATTGTGCTGCTCGCTCCTGTTCTGTTTGCCGTTTGAGACGGCGCTTCCGCTGTTCACCGCGCGCGTTTACTCTCGGGGTTGTGGAGCACTCGTGCCTGTCACGAACCCTGCAGCCTCTCTCGCTTGCATCACGTCCAACAGCGGTTGCTTGCCCTCCTTGGTGGCGGGCCTATGTCCTGCTTAGCGTTCCTCCTCGTCCTCCTCCTGCAAGGCGCTATCTCGGTAGCTCCGTTTTCCCTGACTTGCCCTGCTCTGCCTTCTGTCCAGCAGTGCTAGCAGTGCAGGCTCAGAATTCTCGCTGTCTCGAGCGCATCTATTTTGCCTATACGCTACGCTCCTCCTCTCAACTATCCCAACGACTACATATTGGCCACACCTCCTTCCATCTCGTCCTCACCCTCCTCGTCGTCTCGACTCTGGCTCCTACCCTCATCAGTCCTTCCGTTGTGCGAGGTGGTCCACTCACCACTCGCAACACGGTGGCTTCTTCGGACACGTCCAACATCCCTACCTCTTCTCCAGCATTCATCGTCCTGTCTCCTGCATATCTTCACCATCCTCGCAACCTTCACACCCGCTTGCTTCATCTTGCCATCCTGAGCGTGGATCGTCAACATCATCAAACTCATCTTCCATCCTCGCATCTCTTTTTTTCCCTTTTACAAGCGTTTGACAGCATCCAACCGCATTGCATTGCATTGCCTAGCACAGCACAGCATAGCAGAGCAAAGCATTGTACACCTATCATCGTCCTCGTAGCCCTTCGTAGTGTTACGCTACACTGTCCACGTTTCGTTGGCTTTGCTCTTCCCCTCCCTTTTCTCCGCCTCTTCCGCATCGTCCCGCACGTCGCTCTCCTTTGCTGTATTGCCATTTCTCGGCCCAAGTCACCTCGCGCATCCCGCATCGCATCCTCCGTCCTCCTTAGCATCTCATCTCTGCCCTCAGTTCCAGTGCAAGAGTCTCTTTAGTCGGTCACTTGCTTCCCCTGCAGCCATTGCCTACCCACGGTTACCCATCATTATGTCCAACTCCCAGAGCGGCTTCCTGCCCAGGCCATCTTTGAGCCACCGCTCCATCTCGGAACAGCCACCGCTGTACAACTCGGCATCCGCAGCCCACTCGGGCCCGCGACTGCGCGCTTCCAAAGCTGTTAGTGGTGCCCTCACGGCTACCGGTGCTAAGCTGCCATACTCGCCGCTGCTTCCCCTCCCATCCGCAACCACCTCCAAGCTGGAACTCTCCCACCCCCAGCAGGTGGATGTCGAGCAGACCGAGAATGTAGAGCCTTTCTCTATCGCGGCTCAGCATGCCAACCTTGCCAGCCCGAGCGCTCTCGCCACACGACGTCTGGCACGACAAGGCGTGTCCGAAGGCTCTCTTTTCCACTCGCAACAGATGAAGCCAAACCGCAGTGCCATGCCTCCCAGTGCCGCTTCGGCCCTCGGCCCCAAGGCTACTGCCCTTCGAGTTGATATTGCTGCTGCCTCGGATCTCTCTGGACAACCGGCCGCTTCCAGATCTGCAGGCATGATTCGTAGCTATTCGCTCCCCGTTGCTACCCAAGCTGAACATGACGAGCAGCAGCGCATCATGGCTCTTGGCCTCTCGCCCGTCAGCCGCTACGCAGCCAACCCTTCTTGGTGGCAGTACGGTTGGCCCTCGCCCGGCGGCATCAACCACCGCCACGTTCGCCACGCTCCCGTAGCGCCCCTGCCCGAGTTCGTCGGTCAACGTCGACGATCGTCCCAGTCGAAGCTCTCGAGCTCTCTCACTCCGATCATTGATTGTGCCGCTGACGACGCCGCGGCAGTCTCGACGTCCGTACTATCTTCGCAGGCTACCTCGCGGCCCAGCAGTCGATCCAGCAAGACGCGCTCAAGCTGTTCGCCCAAGTCGAAGAGCAAGCATCTCCCCAGCATTCACCAGCATACCTTCCAGAATGCATCGTCGTCGTCGTCACGACGCTCCTCTGTATCCACATCTCCCAAACCAGGTCGCTCGCCGCTCTCCCTCATGTCGAATAACCTGCCTGCCCTCGATCAGCAGCAAGGACAGGCCGAGTATCTTGTTGACGAGCACGATGATGACGACGACGATGATGACGACGAATCGGTCGACGGTGCCGCCACCACCCCTTGCGAAGCCGCGTTCGATATTGAGATGGACGCGCTCAACCAGCGATTCGCCGAGTGGTCGCGGTCCCAAGCCATGTCAACTCCTTGCGCTCGCGCTCCTTCTCATAAGCTCGGCTCCGGCAGCAGGGACGAGTCGAGTGCGCATCAGCCGCAGCCGCAGCCGCAGCAGCAGCAAGAGGATTACTTCAACCTGGTCCACGATGATCAACAACCCGACATCGCATTTTTGGGAGTCGGCGGCGGCAGCGATACCTCAGACGAAGCACGAACCCCTCGCGCCTCGTCTCCCCGCCCCCTGTCCAAAGCCGCTCTCTATCATCACGAGCATCTGCTCGACGTCAACACCGACAGCGATCCAGCCTTTGCCCAAAACGACAGGTGGTCCGGCTCATTTGACTTTATTCACCCGGACCACCTCGTCTAGTTCTTGCCAACTCGATACCTTTTGTCTTCAGCTCACCTAATCGATCGCCCCCCCCTTTTATGTGCTCTTGATAATGCCCAAATCTTTCTCTCTCAGACTTTGGCCTGTGGTGTTGACAAGCGTGATTACGAAGTCTTTGTCTCATTGAGCTCACCGTCCCTTCGCCGCCGAGAGTTGGGCTTGCCGCACGGAACGTACTCTGAACGCAGCAGCCGTTGCACACTTTAAGTTATTTTGCAGAGAGTTTTGCAAAGAGAGAATCCTTCAAGCCTAAGCACAGAAATCGATAACTTACCGTCAGCAATGACGATCAATCAAGCATTGGTATACCCACTGACGACGCTCTCGCTCTCCTCGAGCACGTTGTCCAACGGCATGCCCGGCTGGTACGGCTGCGCAAAGCGCGACGGGGTCTCGCCCTCGCCTGCGCCTGCACCCTTCTCGCCCTGCTGGACCACAGCAGGCTCTCCGCGGCCACGCCAGGCATACGCCTCGTCCGGATGCGTCAGGTTCTCCACCTCTCCGCCTTCTCCGCCATCCAGGGGCTTGGGTGCAAACAGCGGGCTGTCGACGCTACTGCCCGGGTGCGAGTCGCGAGGGTCAAAGTTGCTCGCGGCGTCTTCGGGGTATATCTCATCCGGGTCGCGTGTCGAGTCGATCGAAGTGCGCTGCCCTGCGACCGCCACCTCCCCGCTCGGCTGCGCACCACCGCTCAAGGTCATGTTCGCAGTCGAAGCAGGCGACGCAGGCAACGGCTTCTCCACCTCCCTCTTCTTCGCCAGCACAGGAATTCCACTCTCCCCCGCTCCGGCACCGGCACCGGCGGCACCCGCTGCACTGCCCGCAGCCCGACCGCCAAAGCGCGACGCCACATCCGCCACCCGCCCGGCCACCGGGTCCTTCGCAAACGGATCCCGGTACCCCTTTGGCGGCTCGACCTTGGGCAGCTCTACGCTCTGCGACGGCGAGCCCGGCGACATGGAACGCTGCTCCTTGCTCGCACGCACCGCCTCGATGGGGGACAGACCCGCACGCAGCGACTCGACCAGCTTCTTGGTATCGATCTGCGCCGGTGCACGCGCGGGCGTTTCCCTGCGCGACTTGAGCGCGGCGCGCGCGGCTGCGACGGGATCGATGGCCGGCGCGGGTTTCAGTGCCGTGATGGGCGAGACAGGCGTCATGTCTCGCAACGATGCATCGCGCATGGGGATGTCGGAGGACACATCGGCGCGATCGGCCGATGTGTCGGCTAGGATCTGGCTCGCCGGCTCGCCGTGGCCAGAAGAAGACCTCGAGTCGATGCGGCTCAGTCCCAGGTCTTCAACCTGCCGCGCTTCGGGTGTGGTCCCAGCACTCGACCCCATTTGAGGAGGAGTCGACGACCGCGGTGCTCCACCCGCATTGCCGGCCTCCAACGTCTCGTCGGAGGCCGAGACGCGCATCCTTCCCATACGAGGCGTAGAAGCACCGTGCTGCGGCTCAACGTCATGAGAAAACAAACCCAGCGAGGTCTTCCTGGTCGACGGGGCAGGTGCATCCTGCCCCGTCATCCGATGACCGTTGGACTTGACCAAGATATCAATCCACGCATCATCCCTCCCGCCCGTCTGTCTCTTCGCGCCACCCCTCGCCTTGGCCTTGCTCGGCTTCCTTTTCGCCGCCCCGCCCTCAGAAGACGACGCAATGCTCGCATCATCATCAGCACCGTCACCCCCAGCATCCGTGGCAACACTACGCGTCTCAAAGTCCGCGCTCGTAAACGACCGGTCCGCGAGCACGTCGCCCTGCTGCAGAGCACCAGCACCAGCAGATGCAGGCTCTGCACCAAACTCGTCGACCGCGCCGGCCGAAGCATGCGACTTGAGCGCTGGGCTCGAAGCCCCCCTCCGCGCCGATTTGACTACGCGCATGCTCTTGGCACGCAACGTCGACATGAGCTTGCTGCCCGTCTGGTGGCCTTCGCTGCGGAAGGTTGTGTGGCCGTAAAGAGCAGCATCCGCATCGCCGGTGCTCTCGTCGTACTTGGACTGGGCAAGCGCACTGCCCGGCCGTTCCCGATCGACGCTGGTACGGTTGCTTCGAAGCGTGCTGTGGGAGGCGTTCTTGGATCCATTGCGCTTGAGCTGATCGCTGAGCAGGATCCGTTTCGTCGTACCGCCTGTGCCTGGCCTAAAAACATCATCGTCGGCAGCAGTGAGATCCAAGAACTTCTCGTGCGCACTGCCATTGCCATTGGTACTGCCATTGGCCTTCTCCTTGTCCTTGCGCGAACGGAACGTGGCAAATTTGCGGATCATCGCCAAACCCTTGAACGTACCGCGGCCCGACGCCTCCAAGTCGGCCCGATACTGGGCCGGCACCACCTCCTGGATCACGAACCAGGCAGCATCGACACGCTCGTCCTTGGGTCCGTTCTCGTCAGTTCTCGCCGAGACTTGAAAGTGCGTTGGAGCCGACAAGCTCGAGCCAGCACTTTGCGAGCCAACAGTGCTCGCGTTGGGTCGAGACTTGTACTGCACGACGACAAAGCTAGCATTGCGATGAGTGAGCTCGTCGCGATTGCTCCAGCCATTACCCAAGAGATAGTCGGCCCAGACATCGGCAAACGTCTCGTCCATGCGGCTGATAGGGTGGTTGTCCAGCTTGCCCTGCGGAGTACCTGCCAGCGTCGGGCTCGCCAGCAGTCGAGGCGTCGTATCGTAGTTGAAGGCAGGCAGCTTGTCCTGTCTCGACTTGAGCTTGGCGTGCAAGTGATCGCGTTCCGAAGGCCAGTTCTGCACATCCTGTTTGAGCACATCGTCGAAGCTGAGCACGTCGGCCAAGGTGTCTTCCTCCTCGTTCTGAAATCCATCCTTGGAGAACTCGTTCCACTGGACTGTTTCGCGTTTGGTGACGCGGTTGCGACGCGCTGACTCGTTGAGATCAAAGGCGAGCTTGGACGAGTCCGGAGCAGCGAATCCGCCAGACATGAAATTGTCCCACTGCTTGCTGACGAGCGAAGAATGACCCACTACAGCGTCTTCCTCTTCGAACGGCGAATCAAGCGTCTTTGCCGCACCGCCTCTGCGGCCTTGCAGGGCACCACCCCGAAGGTTGATCAGTTTGCGGAATTTGTCCGAGAGCTGAGGATCTTTGCCGAGCGCTTCATTGGAGGTGCGGCAGGCCTCCCATTCGGGGCATGGCTCGGTGACATCGATTTCGCATGCGGACTGGACGAGGTCAGTGCTGTATAGACGCACGTTGCGCTCAATCTGCGTCAAGGGGACCAGCTTGGACGAAGCTGAGGGAAGCGTCATCTCGGCAGGAAGGATGGACGGATATCCGCTGACGTGCTGTGCGAGTCTCGGTGGCAAAGTCGCCAAGGTGGCCTGGAACCGAATGAAGGCGAGCAGCAGATGCTCGGTAGCATTGCTCGCTCGGACATAGGCATCGTAGGTGCGGGCAAACGTTTCGTCCTCGGGCAGACCAAAGAGCAAGGGACCAAAATGCTTGCACAGCTTTGCAGGCATCATACCGTTCTTGAGCGAGTAGCTGGCCGTGGAAGAGAGGAGCGAGAACAAGGAGCTGAGCAGCTTGGCATTCTCCGGCCCGAGGCGGGAGACAAAGTCTTTGAACGCGGTTGCTGAATACTGTTGTTTGCGCTCCTGCTCTCGCCAGGCGTTGTAGACCTCAAGGTCGAGGAAGCCGCGCTGTTGGACGTAGACCATCTCTTCGCGCATCTCACCCTTCTTGGGGCCCGGTGCGGGTACGGGTACAGCAAGCACACGGCCCATGCGAGCGAAAGCCCACTTGATGAAGGCGGCAAGGTCGTGCGGATTGGCATACCGGATCTCGTCAAAGAAAGCGGGCGGGATGCTGCGTGAGCCAGCTGATGCGGACGTGAAGAGCTTGATCAATGAAGCGACATTGGAAGGTGAGAGGTCTAGCGCCATGGAGGAAAAGATGAGGGGATTGTCGAGACCACGATTGCGGATCTGCTCGCTACATGCCTCGAGAATAATCGATACACGTGCTGCGTCCAAGTAGACATGGTAACCGTCTGTGGTGTATCCATACGCGTAAGACGCCTTGGACGCAGCAGCAGCAGCGGCAGCGGCCGCTAGAGCGTAGTTAGCCGACTCGTCATGTGCCGAAGAAGATGATGAGGTAGGACGACCGAGTTGCGATCGTGATGAGACGGTGTGGAGCATTGGTGGAGGCGCGAGCCGCCGACTGCCGCCAAGGGTAGAGGTAGAAGCCGATTGAAGATACGATTTGTCCGCGGGAAAGGAAGAAGCAGCGATGGTAAAAGATCTCGAAGTGGTCTGCGGCTGCATCTGACCAAATTCGTTCATGCTTGCAGAGCCGGAAACGGGTGGGTTGAGAGAAGGAGAAGCCCGAGAAGATTGACGACTCATCGAGACGTCGACGTGTTGAGGCTGAGAGGCAGGGCTGTACGTTGTATCCTTGGGTGGGGGCGGAGGCAAATCATCCTTCGTGGGTACACTCGGTAGCAGCTGTGCATCGGCTGTGCTAGGTGTGGGCGACGAGAGTCCTAAACGATCTATATCAGCAGAGCTGACTGCACCATAGTATCCCTTGTATGTAGACACTTGTGCGGGTGCTTTTGCTTTGGACCTTCTCGAGAAAAGGCCAGGCATCGTGACTAGGGACGCCCGGAGCGCTCTGTCGAAGCGCTTCTGGCAAATCCGCGATGCTTGAAGACCAGAGCTGGAAGCCCGTTGCGTGACGGTGTGAGAGACTGCAGTTAAGGCGGCAGTGTTGATGTGCAAGAGAAGTGTTCGCAGCGTCGCAAAGACAGAGAGACGCACACGAGGATTGGAGCGACCTAGATCCAGAGCTGAGATGGGGTGGCGTCCAAGTCTGATTAGCCCAGGTATAGGGTCGTCGACGACAGGGATGATTGCGTAACACCGAGGACAAACACCCTTCGAATGTTGCACTTTGGCCGCGATACGGAGCGACGAAGGCTTTGCGCGCACCGTTGGCAGGAGGTGTGTATATGTGTGTGTATGTGCGTGCGTGTGGGCAAGAGGCGATGTGGTAAGGAGACGAGAGGCAGCAGCGCAAAGCTCTGGGTTGCAAAAGGGCAAATGGTGGGCTTGTGCAAGCAGCAACGAAGCGGACGAAGCGAGATGCACTCAAGGCACAGGGACGAGGCAAGGGGCCAACAGCAGCAGACACCTCGAAGCATAGCCTGCGCTTGGGCACCTATGCGAGGTGGATCCCTAGATACACTGACGCACCCTCACCCTCGCAGCAACCTGACACTCGAATTAGGATTACAGCCGCGACATGCGCAAAAGGCGTGTTGGTCTCGCTCTCTCACACGCCGCTTTTTTCATGCACAGTCAGACACACACACGCTGGTGCACACGCAGACGCACACCGTCACAATTTAGCGCCCAGCCGTCTGCGAAGCTCTTTTCCGTGCATCGATGATCCCAATCGGCTCACCCGACGACACAGATTGGGGCAACAGCGGCCCCAACTGGAAGCATGTCGATGTGTCGCACGGTGGGGCTCTGGGAACCAAGCTGAGCTGAGCTGAGCTGAGGCATTGCGGGTCGCAGCATTGCCGGGCGAGGCCAGGCCAACCCAGGGTCACCTTTTGATTTTTTTCCGAGTTCGGGAGAACAATCTCAGTGGTCCCACTAAGGTGGGTATCCCAGGGTCTGTCCCTTTGTTCCGTTGCTCGTTCCCGGCGACATTTGCTTGCAATCGTTTCCGTCTATGCCGCCTTCGAACAAAGCTTCCCGACTCGTCGCTTTGGGAACTTGCTCAACACAGAAGACGGAAGACAACCGGACCCGAGCTCGTCACTCGATCTTCCGCTCTCGCTTGGTCAACGAGACCTCGAATTCAACCTCGCCCTTAGCCGTCATCCGCTCGAAAACCGGGCACAAACTGGCCAAGTCCAAGGATACAGCGAGAAGAGTAGTGTTCTATTATATTCGAAAGGTCGACATCACCACATCGAGTGCTAAAAAAGTAACAAGAGACAAGCAATGTTGCTATAGCGCCGAGGTGAGCACGGGTATTTACAGGTAGTGCATGGGCGATGCACACGAACAATGCTCCGACGGTATTGTGGCAAGAAGCTGTTCCAGACGCTGGCCACATGGTGCTAGAGCCGTTGTCGCAGACCACGCTCATTGAGCCTTGATGTTGGCGCCCTCCAGAGCCTTGCGCTTCTTCTCGGCCTGACGAGCACGGTGGCGCTTGTACGACAGGTCCGTGCCCAGGAAGTGGTCCCACCATCGGAACGACGTCGAGTAGCAGCCCACAAACGCCTGATGGTGGTAGTCGTGGTGGTCCGCACCGGCCCAGAACGGGATCCAGTTGTGCAGCGAGATGGGGAAGTCGTAGCCCGAGTGCGCATCGATCGCCTGGAACAAACGCAGCACGATCCAGATGTACACCGTCAAGATATGCAGATCCTTGGTGAAGGCGCACAGCGCGAAGGGACCTCCAACGGTGCCCATGCCGAGGATCAGCACTTCGAGCGGGTGCGCGTATTCCGCAGCCAGACCGAAGGGCGCCGAGTATTCGTGGTGCTTCTTGTGGATGTGCTTGTACAGTGGTCCCCAGTGGAGCGCGCGGTGCGCCCAGTAGTGGAAGGCGTCCTCGAACACGAAGAAGCAGCCGAGCTGCCAGGCGACCTTGGTCCAGTGCGGGAAGGGCACCTCGTGGGTGGCCAGACCAAAGTACTCGCAGATGGGGTGGAACGACCAGATCTGAGGCAGCTCGACGGTGAAGTGAGAGAGCAGCACGTACTTGGTGCACTTCCACTGCTGCTCGGGCGAGGGTACCTTTTCCTCCTGCAGCTTGTACTTGCGCATGCTGGGCATGCGATCGATGATCATCCAAGGGATGGCGCGACCAAAGTAGACGAGCTCGTGCAATACGAACGACATGATGCCCGTCGCCAGCACCGGGTTATCCCAGTACAGGTACCAGTTGGCCCATGCCCGTTCCAAGATGTTGAGCGAGGCGAAGTCGGTGTTCTTGTAAAGCTCGGCGGCAACCTGAGTGGTAGCCGGGTTCAGGAGCGACCCGACGGTCGAGTTGAGCTGCTGCGTGACAAACTCCATCGCGAGCAGCGTGCTACCAGTTACGTGCGAAGGTGATGTAGAGCTCCAGGCGCGAAGGAGGGGAAAGCAAAGCACACGAAGAGTGTGTGCCTTATGTAGCGGGTAGGTAGGTAGGTAGGTAGGTAGGTAGGTAGGTAGGTAGGTAGGTAGGTAGGTGGTGGTGGAAGGAGGAGCGGGACGGGTGGGAAAGGAGCAAAGGTTAAACCACTGAGCAGACGCGATGTCATGCGTCCTCGTCCTTCCGAGTGATTTGCGGAAGATCAGGCCACTCAAAAACGTTCCACCACACACGCACGCACGAACGACATTTCACCGCGAACAAATTGCGCATGTCCACTGCAGCGCACCACTGTCGACTCCTCGGGTGCCTTCCTGAACAACAGCGTGTGGCGCCGTCAAAAAATCGTTAAGGGCGCGTGTTACTTTAGAATTTGGCATGTTTGTTGTGTGCTGCCGCTGCTGCTGCTGCTTCGATAATTTTCTTCTTTTTCGGCCTTCCGATTTTTACCCAAAATTTCACTTGCTTAGCTGAAAGTCAGCTCGACAACTGTGCAGCGTGGTCGATCAAAGACGCGAAAAAATGTCTCGCCACACAGCAGCCTAGATTCGTTGCAATGCCGCCACGACATGTGAAAAAATCACCCGATTTTGACTCGACACAGGTTGGCTGCCCTTGGAAAATCACCTCGGACACGCACAGCCAAGGCCGCTTCTTCCCTTTTCGCCACACGAGGTGCAGCCGCGCACCCTTGCCTGAACCCTGTTTTCCCGAACGCTCATTGGCAGCGGACGAAGCTACCGTCTGTAGCCGCTTGGCGTTCTGGCACGGCCTAACATTCATACAAAAATCGGAGCTTGTCGACCAGCAGCCACCGCCCTTCAACATCAACACGCTCACGTCACAATAGATGCAATACAGTATAGTACATTTGCATTGGAGCGGGGTCAACGGTACAAATGGCAAACGAGCTCGTCGAGCGACTGAGCATGCTGGTTTGGAGCGCATCAGGCGCTCTGGACGACGTAGTTGAGGATCGAGCCGAGGCTGTCGACATCGTGACGGGCCTCGTCCAAGAGCCGTGTTAGGTCCGGCTGGTCTTTGAGCCAGTCCAGCTCTGCAGTGTATGGAATCGGCGGCAGCTCAACAGGCGGCTGCGGTTGTGGTTGTACACGTGCATCAACGGGTGCAGCCGATGGTACCGTTGGCTTGGCGGGGGGAGCCGCAAGCAAGGCAGCGTCCACACCCTCGATCCGGTGTGGCCTGATCTTGTTCTGCAGCAGACGCGCCTCGATTTCTTCCACATCAAGCGCTTCCGAGCCGTGTGACTTGATGTGCACGGCAACCAGATGCAGCACGTCAAGAGTCTGACCGGTGATAGGTCGGATCACTTCTTCTTCCACCAGCTTAGCGAGTGGTTTTGGCAAGGGAGCCAGCTTGGCTTCCACCTTGTCGCACTCTTCGAGCAGCTCGGAGATGGCCGAATCGACAGCGTTGGACACCTCTGCTGCCGGTGTGCCTCTTGCAGTGGAGGTAGCATCTGGTTGGCCAGACACATTCTCAGGAGCAACCGACGGTGTAGCTGTGCCGCCACTCACTTCTTCCGTGGTGTCGCGCCACTGGAAAGGACCACGACGTGAAGCAGCGGTGGGTTCGGGCGTCGCCTCGGCATCCTTCACCTTGCGCAACGCTGCCGCCAACAGGAGCCTCCTTTCTGCTTCTGCAATCTGCTGTTCGTTCGCATCGTCCGCCTCGTCCAAAAGCATGGCGTGGTGCGTTGCACCGGCGACAAACTCGCCCACACTGCGAACGTAAGCATGGCCGGCGACGCCCGCGTAGACCATGTCTGAGAGGCTCCGACTCGCATCCTGCCTTTCTACCTCAGAGAACGTGTCCGCGATCGCCTTGGTATTGCAATTTCGGGCAGCAGCGATGTACCGCCGCACGATCTCCCTTGGCAGAGTAAGGCCTTGTCGCTTTTGTCGTAGCTCGGCCTTGATAGCCTCGACGCCTTGTCTTCCCAGCAGGCTCGTCGAGAATGCATGAGCTGGTGACGTCGCTGCCGCGGCTTGTTGGGCATCTTTGATAGACTTGCCGGAGCTCAAGGAAGACGAATTGTCGCATTCGACACGCGGCACCAAGGCACCGAATGGGCCAAGATCCGTGATCTCAAGCAGGCGTGCAAGAGTGGGACGGAAATAGCTCCAGTCTTCGAGCGTCTCGCGTTCCTTCTCGCGCTCCTTGTCCTTTTGCTTTTTGGGTCTTCTGTCGTTCTTGAGTGCCTCGGCATAGGCAGGATTGCTCCATGAGCTGGGCGTGCTCAGCGAGCGAGCACCCTGCAGCGACTTGGCAGGCAAGCTGGGCGTGTGGAACGGCAGGTTGCGGAAGTTGGGCGGGAGCGATTCCACATCGTGGCTGAGGTTGCTCTGTAGAGGCTCAGGCTCGGGTGCTATGGCGGAATAGAGCGGGTCTGGCGCACCAGGACGCGAGGGCGGAAGCGTCGAAAGTGGGTCTTTGTCACCCTTCTCCCGGGCATCGCCCTTGCCCTCGTCGTCATCGTCGTCGCCATCGTCTGCAGCGTTCTTGTCTTTGGCCTTCTCCTTCTCTTTGTAGCGCTCCTTTTCCGTTTCCTTGTCTGACTCTTTGTGCTTGTCGTCTATGCCGCTAGTGTTAGTGTAATCACCAGGAACAAATGGAATCGGATAGAGCGACTCAATGACCGGCATCAGCACGTGCTTGTCGCTGCGATGGAGTGTCAAGAAAGCGTGCAGATCATCGATGTCTTCTGGGTTGATCGAGCCGTCGTCGTCGAACGAGTAGGACGCCACGGAGGGCTGGAGCTGGGTCTGGGACAGGTTGGCGATCAGCTGAGCTGCAGCTGCGGCGTCCGCACCAGTAGTAACCTCTGCAGGTGTTCCGGCAGCAGTGGTTGCCGCACCAGCAGCTCCTGTACCAGCTAATGGGGTTGCGGATCCAGTCAGACCCGTCCGTGCCAGCAAACGCTTGGGCGTTCCTGGCGCACCGAGACGCTGCTTGTGCTTAGCGTGCTTGGAAGCCCTGCTTGTCCCACTTGCTGCGCCTGCGACGATCCCCATGGGGCTAGCCAAGGCTTGAATTGGTGTACCTGTCACTGCCGCAAGACGTCTTCTCAGCGCATCGGGACTAGCCTGGCGTTGTCCCAACGGCGTCGATGGAGTGCCGCCTGGCTGCGACGAGTCAAATCGACGGCCGATGGTAGAAGCCGTCCCGTCAGCCGTGGCAGAACGCTCGCGCAACTCTCTTTCTCGAGCAACACTGACCCGCGCACCTCCTTCTTCGTCCGAGACCTCCTCGTCGTCGTCGTCATCGTCGATATCCATGTCAGCGTCACCCTGGCCTTTGAAGCCCGCGCCTGGCTGCACCGAGTCTTCGCGGGTCAGTGTACCCCCGGTCAAGCCGAGTGCTATAGCCGCTCTTTGCCTTGCCTGCGATGTGACCCTCGCAGCTTCCATAATAGCCTGAACCCCTGCGCTGAAGGCGAAGCGAGACCCACGCGCAGCAGAGCGTCTTGTCGTTTCGTCATCAAGTCCCGCCGAAGCTGCGTCAGCTGCCTGCTGCATACTGGCATCGCCTAGCGCCTGGTGTTGGTGAAGCGCAGCGCCGCGGAGCTGTCTTCGACCAAATGATTCGGCGGCAGCGGGTGATCCGTCGAGACCTGATCCGCTAGCCAATGTGGATGCAGCCGCTTCTCTGGCGAGCCTCTTTTGTCGCCGGATCTCGTCACCCTTGACGCCTGCGCGACCGTTATCATTGACAGCCATGCCTTCGCGCTCGATGGCCCTATTGCCCCACGCCGTGATGCGCTTGGCCTCGTTGTAATACAGCGTACCCTCGGGGTTGAACGTCATTGCGTTCGAGACGACGAGCTGGAAATCAGCCTGAAACTCGTCCATGTGACTGTACAGGCGGTCATCGACCTTGCGTTGCATGGTGCCAAAATCCATGGGCGTCTTGATGACGTCGGAATAGCCAGGAACTTCGTCCGGGTTCACGGGTTCGCAGAAAAATTTGTAGCTGTCACGGCGCTGCAGATTCTCGATCAGCTTAGGAAGCGCTTCATAGAGACCTTTGGATCGTAAGCGTTTGATGGGTCGCCGTGAAGGGTGAGAGCTGCTGGCGGCAGCGCTTGTGCCCTTGAACGCGCCGTTCTTGCCACGAATGCGTGGATTGGATGCAGCATCGCCGCTTGTTGCAGCATTGACTGCACCAGTCTCCTCGTTTTGCTCCTGGTCATGGTCATCAGCCCCTTCCTCCCCTTCCCCATCCTCATCTTCAGCCTGATCGTCATCGTCATCATCATCCTCCTCCTCCTCGTCGCTTTCTTCTTGCTCGGAATCGTCGGCCGAGCCTACTTGCCCTTGATCTTCGTGGTCATCCTCGTCGCCACTTTCTGCATGAAGGGAAGTAAACCTAGGCGGAGTAGCCTGTGATTCCGGCACTGATGCTTTCCTCTTGAGCGAGATGCGGATGCCGCCGCCACCGCCGAACGAGCTGCTGAGTCGAGTGCGGTTCAGCGATGGAGATGCCTGCTCGGCCTGCTGAATGTCGGAAGATGGGCGTGGTCTGCCTAGCTTGATCTGGAGCGTGCGTCGCTTGGGTGGAGGCTCGTCGGGATGCGAGTTAGCATCTCTACCATGCTGCGCCATAGCCTCTCTCGCTCTCGCTCTCTGCGCCTTGCTCTCGTCGTTGCGGATATCTTCCTGCTCGAGCTCCTTGGCGAACAGGCTGCTCCTGTCCGTGCTTGACCCTTTGCGTTCGGAAGCTTTGCCGAAAAAGTGTTGGTCTTGCTCGGCTTTGCTCGTGTGCTCGTGGATACGAAAATGAGAAGAGAGACGGAAGACGCCTTTCTTGCTTACTCTATTTTTCTGCTCGCGGGCTGCGACCCCGATTTGAGTCCAATGAAAATTTGGCTCAGCAATCATTCTCTCGTACGAAATCGACCTACGCCTTTTGACCTTTGCGCTTCGCTTCAACAACTTCTGAACAAGAACTGCTCATCATACAGCTCACACAGAAATCAAGGCAAGGAATGGGTATGCGTTTGAGTTGATGCAGAGCGCGGACAGACTAAGGAAAGAAACATCAGCAAGGATAACGACCCTCGGACGCACTCAGACCTCCTTGTAGATCTTGATCGTCTTATCCGCACCACCCGTGATGAGACGGGTGCCAGTCTGATCGAAAGTCGAGCAGAACACACCAGCCTCTGCGTCAAGAGACCCCGGCTGCGGCACATCTTCAGCAGCTTGAAACGGAGTGCCCGTCGCATAGTCAAAGAACTTGAGGCTTCCGTCGTCACCGCCGCTGAAGAGCACACCGTCGGCATTGACGCTGAGCGTGTTGACAATCGTATCGTGCGCCATGTTGTTGACCAGCGTGCCCTCGGGACATCTCCACGTCTTGATGTTGTTGCCTCCTGCGCTGCCAGATGCAAAAGTATACTGCGTGGGATGGATGGCAAGTGCACGCACGCTTTTCTTGTGGTGAGTAAGCGTCGTGATCGACTTGCCGGCGGCCAGATCCCACAGCTTGACGGTCGCGTCCATGGAGCCGGAGACGATTTGCGGTTCCGAGTCTTGACAGGCGACAGAGGCAACTGTGCCACGATGCCCTGTCAACGTGTGGATGGCCATGCGTGTGCGCATATCCCACACGCGAACCGACGAGTCCCTTCCTCCCGTCACCACTACATCAAGCGTTGGATGCAGAGCCAGCGAGTAGATGCCAGACAGATGACCACGGTACTGTCGGATCACAGTGTTTGTCTCCAGATCCCAGCACTTGACCACTCTGTCTTCGCCCGCAGAAAACAGGTAAGGGTGCCTTGACGATACAGCGATGCCACGGACGGTCGAAATGTGTCCCGTGAGCGAAAGCTTGAGTTCGCCGGACGCAAGGTCCCAGATCTTGACCATACGGTCACCGGCACCTGTCGCAAACCATTTGTTGCCTGGCTCCACAGCGACACATCGAACCCAGCCCAAGTGACCCGAGATGACGCGCGAGAGCTTCCAATTCGGGTGAAAGGCCGGTTTGGCTTTGCGGTTGGCCATCTCCTTCTTCTGAATGAGTGCCTGAGATAGTAGACCGGACGTACCACCGCGGTGCAGTGCCAGAGCAGACGAGTTTGATGGAGATGCAGAGGAAGAGGAGGGTCCTGCGGAATGCGCGATGCCATTGCTTCGAATGGTGAGAGCTTGACTGGGCGAGGAGGGAGCGATAGGGCCTACAGCTCCGGACAACGGTGCAGAGCCTCCATCCAATTGGTCTATCAGTCTCGAAAGATGTGTCTCCTCTCCTCTGCGCTTGACAGTTCGACCCGCTGCCGCTGCTGCGGATGCTGAAGAGTTCGGTGCGCCAGGACGCATGGGACCGGCTGCAGCCTGTTGCTGAGCCAAGATGGCAGCAGGGAGTACCTTTGCATCTGCATACTCGGAGCTGATCTTGGAAGCGAGATGCGTCTTGGCAGGCTCAAAAGCCGAAGCGTCGCCAAAGTTGTCAAAGTCGTAGCCGTCATCGATGTGAAAGAGCAGCCTGGCACGCTTCGAGGACCGAGCAAACAGGTCGGAAAGTGGAGGCAAGCTCTGGTGGTCGGCGCTAGATGATGATCTCGATGGGCCAGCTGCCTGGCTTTCTGGCCCTGATGCTGTCGCCATCTTTGCTAAGGAGCAATTTGGGTCGGTCTTTCGAGTCAAGGGCGTGAGTGAGCGGCAAGATGACAAGGGGAGTGGGAGAATGTGCGATGCGGCCAAGCTGTAAATGTGAGAAGAATCTCAAATCCTGAACTCGGCATTCGGACTCGAGATTGCACAAATCAAATTCGCGCCACAAAAAAGTATGGCAGCAGACAAGCAGAACCGAAACAAGGCGCGTCAAAGCCGTGATCACAAGTCACATTCATTCTTACAATTCGTACAGGCTGATGCCACGTTTCTGTTTTGAATGAGTCGATTTGCCTCACCCGACACCCTGGCGAGCGAGAATATCCTACTCAGCCTTGGCGTTCCATCCCCTTCCCCTTCGACTTCCATCTAACTCAGCAGCTCTCCCACTTCATCGAACACTGTAGTACTACCTCAAAAGCTTCAGCAGACAGCATTCGTAGCATCGCTACAAGCTGAAACCAGCCACATCGCTGTTAGACGACACAACACTGGAAACGACCTCTGCTACCTGGATAGCAACGAAGAAACACGCGCCACCAAGCCGCCGCGCATCTGTCATCTCCAGACTCCAGGTGGCAACTTCCTCGACCCATCCATTCGCTTGCACGATTTGTACTACTCTATCCTTTTCGGCGGCAACATGGCTACCAAAGATCTCTCGCTAGACGAGCTCAAGGACCTGCAAAAGCAGCTGTCTAAGCTGGCTACCTCCTCGGACTCGGAAGCCATCCAGTCCATCTTTGGTCAGCTCAGGACGGGGTTGTCGGTACCAACAGAAGACATCATCCGTCAGAGCAAGATCGGTGTAGCGGTGGGCAAGTTGCGCTCGCATTCGGACAAGAAGGTAGCGGACCAGGCAAAGTCGTTGGTCAAGGACTGGAAGTCGATCGTAGACAAGCAAAGGGCGCAACAGCAATCGTCTGCAAACAGCAGCAAGACGCCTTCGTCAACTGCTTCGCCTGCGCCGACAGCGTCCAAAGCGGATGGCGCGGCCAACGGCAATGGGACAGCAGAGGCATCGCCATCATCGACGCCGTCAGCAACAGCAGCCACCAAACCAGCATCTTCCAACACGAAAATCGACTTTGAGATCCTTAACGACAAGGTGCGCAACGCATGTCTCAAGCTGCTCTACAACTCGCTCGAGATCGGCAAAGAGTCGCACGGCTGGAACGACTCTCAGATCTTTGACGCCGCCGTCGCCGTGGAAGCCGCGATTCTCTCGAACCAGGGCAAAGGCTCTGTCACGGCCGACTACCGCAACAAGGTGCGCAGCTTATCGCTCAACATCAAGGACAAGAGCAACCCAGATCTGCGTGTGCGCGTCGTAGAACACCATATTCCCGCCGACACGCTCGTCACCATGACCAACGAAGAGCTAGCGAGCGACAAGAGAAAACGAGAGATCGAAGAGCTGCAGATGCAGAACCTGTTCAAGGCCAAAGGTGCTGCCGCCCAGGAGGCTGAGACCGACGCTTTCCAGTGCGGAAGGTGCAAGCAGAGGAAGACGCGGTACTACCAGATGCAGACACGATCGGCTGACGAGCCTATGACGACGTTTGTCACGTGTACCAATTGCAACCACAAGTGGAAGTTTTGTTGATCTCCCCCTTTCATCGGGTCGCTTCTTTTGGTGTTTGCGTATAGAAGCCGTTTGTACTAGTATCAAGAAGAACAGTTGTATTGCTTTGTCAGTGGCGTGTGGCGTGCGTGATGTAGTTGTATGGTTAGCGCATGGATCTTGCTCAGGTGCTCGTAGGCGAACTCGAGCCTCCTGACCGAGCCCCAACGGACGATGACTCGTTCCCGCTCATGATCGGATGTGAAGCTGCGCAGCTGACACCTGCTCGAACGACACGAGGAGGGACCGCGGTTTGCCGGTGTTCTTCCTGCGCCACGCAAGCTTGCCCCTCAATCCTTCGCAAGGCACGAGACACACTGCAAGCAGCAAACAAGATAGGGAAACGATTACTCTGGTATCGATGGTGATACACGCCACTTAAAAAAAAGGGGGCCGCAAGACAGTAGAAAGAGGATCACGAGGGGGGAGAAAGTACAAGAGGGGGGGGGGGTGGTTTTGGAAACGGAAAGGTAAAAATTTCTCGGAAGGGACGCGCACGTTATGCCGAGGCAGCCTGGGAGGGAGCCTGGGCCTCGAGGTCCTTCTCGCTGTGGGCGGGGGAGAACTTGACGTCTTGGGAGCCCGTGGCATGGTGGACCTCGGCGCCCTGTTCCGGGTTGACAAAGTCGTGGAGCAGGGGGATCACCATGACCTCTTCGCCGATCTGGGCGAGGTCGATGCCGAGCACCTCGTCTTCCTCAGTCGAGCGGAAGTGGCAGCCGGGGATGCGGTCGATAGCGAACAGCAGGATGAGCGTGACGACAAACGACCAACCGAAGCCCGAGGCTGAGTCGGCGAGCTGGTAGCCCAGCTGCACCCAGTTGTGGTTGATCCATCCGCCGGGGATGGGCGTCGAGCCGTCGAAGGATGCGACACGCGAGTCGGCGAAGAAGCCCGTCAGGATGTTGCCCACGATACCACCCACGCCGTGCGCAGCGAAGATGTCGAGCGCATCGTCGTAGCCAAGCACGTTCTTGAGGCCCGTGGCGAAGTTGCACGCAGTTCCACCCACCACACCGAACGCGACCGCGGCGGGCGTACCGACGTAACCGGACGCAGGTGTGATGGCAACCAGACCCGAAATGGCACCGGAGCAGAAGCCGACGGCGGACCACTTCCTCTCGAGCCTCCAGTCCCAGAACATCCAGGTCAGTCCACCCACCGCGGTAGCCACCTGGGTCACCATCATGGCCTGCACCGCACGCAGGTTAGCACCGAGAGCCGAACCACCATTGAACCCGAACCAGCCGAACCACAGGAACACGGTTCCCAGCACCACATATGCCACGTTGTGCGGGCGGTACGCCAGCTGCTCGGTGCCGTACCCCTTGCGCTTGCCGAGGAAGATCGAGATGGCGAGCGCAGCCGTGCCGGAAGAAATGTGCACGGGCGTACCACCAGCAAAGTCGAGTCCACCCATGACGTTGGCCCAGCCCTTGCCGACGTTCCAGGTCCAGTAGGCAATGGGGTTGTACACGATCGTGGACCACGCGAACGTGAAGAGTAGCACGGGTCCCAGACGCGCGCGGTCCGCAAACGCACCGCATGCAATTACGGGCGTGATTCCGGCGAACATCATCTGGTAGATGCAGAACAGCAGCTGCGGAAGCGTGGTGCCTCCAGTCGAAGGGTTGATGTCGACACCCATCAGACCAAAGTTGTCGAGGTTCTGTTTCACAGTAAAGAGAAAAGGTCAGTTTTCGCGTCAGAAACACTCTCGTTCCAGAGCGAGGCGACAAGAGCTCGAGACTTACACCAATGAACTTGTTGCTCGAAGTGGTGGAAAAGGCGAGCGAGAAACCCCAGAAGAACCATTCAAAAGTGACGACCGACATGACGGCCATCGACATCCAGATCATCGAGAGCGCCGACTTCTTCCTTAGCAGACCGGCGTAGAAGAACCCAAGACCGGGAATCATGATGAACACCAACGCCGAGGCGACAATGATCCAGGCAATGTTGCCGAGGTTGTAGATGAGAGGCGAGGGAACGCCGTCCACATCGTAATATGTGAGGATATCGCCATTTGCGGTGGAAGTAACATTAACCATCTTTGCTAGCTCTTCGTGCGAAGATCAGCTGGTACGGTTTGTGTTGGGGAAAGGGCGGGAAAGAAGCGGGCCGCGGATTGAAGAAGGCTACTTGTTCTCTCGATGCGTTTTGAAGGGGGCGGGAGGGGACCCGTGCAGAGATGCTGGGGAAGGAGTGGCGGGGTGGATGTGGATGGTGGAAAGGACACGAAGGAAAGGGAAAGAATCGGAAGGTGGGAAGGTCGACACGAAAGTCGAGGGTTATATACTTCTGCACAGCGGAAGGCGGGAGGCGCCTCTCTGATTTGAAAATGGGCGAGGAGGGCAAGGAGGGCAAGGCCTCTCAGAGGGCTTAAGCGGACGTCGCTTTGCATACGCTTGCGGGCTCTCCGTGCACTGCTCTCGTTCCCCTCACTTGGAGGTGGGGGCGAACTATTAGACGGATTGATCACGCAACGGTTTCAGAGACAGAGAGAAAGAGAGAGTGGGAATTATCGAGCCAGTCAGGAACGGCGATTCCAGGACAACCGCCCAAGATGCAAACGCACAAGACAGTCAATCAATCCATGACCGCTGCTGCAAGCACAGATTCGACGCCGACATTGGGTATAGGGAAGTTCCAAGATCGACGGATGACAAGCACGGCATTGGCAGGGGAGCGAGGAAAGGGACGCACGGAACGAGCATTTTTGCTGCTCCGACACGACAGCCTCATGCATTGCAATCTCTTTGGCACGCTTGTACAGCATCAGTGATAGGAACAGAACGGAAACCCGTGTGCGTCTCAACCTCGCCTTGGTTACGTTGTCCCGCTTCGTTGTCGCTCTCCCCCCTTCCTCTGCGGTGTTGCCAAGAGAGGCTGCCATGAAAGAACGCCCTCGCAACGGTGGCGATGTTCCGACTTTCACACACGCACACAGAAAGGGCGAGGACCGTGAGAAGTGGGGAACAGTGTGACCAGCGTAACCATGCCAACAGCGGTTGCCAAGAAGATTTAAAAACAAAGCAGGCTTGTTGTTGCTCGTGCCGGAAAGGGGCCCGAGATCCACCGTTTGCCCCACTCCGAAACCACAGAGCTCGAGAGGGAGGGACGAGACAGTCGGCTCGTTGACCCCATCTTGCCGCGCTGCTGCTTTCTTCTCGATGCAGATGCAGAGTTGCGACAGACGAGGTGCGTGGTACACTGAGTGAGCCTGCCGCAGCTCGGCAAAAGCCAAAACAGTGGTGCCCGACTCTGCATCTACACCACCGGTCACGATCTTGTTATCTTTCGAGTCTTTTTTTTTTCTTTCTTTTCGTTCCTGAATGCGTTTGGAACAGATCGCTTCCTCTACCGCCCAGACCGGGCCCCAAACTCTCTCTGCTCGAAGCGAGTGAACCCTGCACCCTTTGAAGAAACATGGTTGATTCATATTGATTGCTCTCTAAACGTTTTTGAGATCAGAACGGGTTCCGACGGCCGAGCGGAAGGTGGCTGGAGTGCTCAGTTTAATCAAACGACCGTGTGAAAGGGTACAGAGTTGTCTAGACCACGACGTTCTTTCTCTCTCGATGGCTCTCGCTCCATTCGGGAGCGGTGGGTTGGTGAAACGCTTGGTGGGGACCAATCTGAATCTCGAAGCGCCACGAATGTTCGTCCGTTATCCGAGTCATAGGCAACGAGCGACACTGGAACTGCGTTAGTGCTTCTTGGCATGATCCTGCAACGCAGCAAGCCCATCGATTGGAGCACAACAACAAGGAGAAGATCACGTCAAGCATCTTGGCACTTTGTTGCCGAGGCGACGAGGAGGACAAGGCCAAGAACGGGGGAAAGCAGGCTTATCGAGGGGGCGAGTTGCAAAGGCGCGGGCTGGCTGCGAGTGGTGCCGTTCCTGGAATCCATCAGGGACCGCGAGGCGAGAACCTGCGCAAAGATAAGAAGGCGAACGCGTATTACGATGACAACTCGCTTAGTGCCCAGCTGCTGCCGCGTGCGCTTGCAGAGATAAGAAAAATACTGCGCGATTTTCTTTTCACCGAGCTTTTCACCGTTCGAGCGGAGCAGCAGCAGCGATTGCCCTCGCATCCTCTGGTCCGGCGGGTGAACAAGGCAGAAAAAAAAGATAAGGACGACAGGTTCTCGTTGGTACTCCGCCAAGCCAGACGAGAGAAGGTAATTGAACACGACCACATCGGCAGCAGAATAGCAACCAGTGGATTTGCATATATACGAACTCGCTTTCGGGTTCGTAAGGCCGGCCTGTCATTGGACGCGCCCCAGAGTGGCCCTTAATTGAGATCACGCAGGTCGTGCTCAGGTGCAGTGCCTTGAACATTGACCGAAGCGAGTGGATGAGAGCGGGCAGCAAGCAGCTCTGTTCAGGCGGGTCCTTCTTTGTATTTGCCTCGTGGTCGACTCTCGTGCAGCAAGTTGAGAGCCGAGGGCGATTTTTGACAGGTTTTATCTGGAACCAATAAGAACGCGACTTTCCTCGTAACATCAATGCATCTTTTTCGTTGCTGGTGACTATGCAAGTCTAACAATCATGTAGAGGTGCGAGCATCGGATTCAAGATCGTCCGATTAATCAGATCTTTTACTCTCTGACCTTTCACCTTTCAGTAATACCTGCAGCTCACCATGCTCGAGCTGTGACGGGCCCTATCGATGCACCGCTAGCAAAGTATCACATTCGTCCGTCATTACATTGACTCGCATTCAATGCATCATCGTCAGCCTATTTTCACAAAGAGCTCATAAACAAGAGAAGAGATTCCCATTGCAGGAAGAGTGCTGGCTGGGATCCAAAGACCGAAAAAATCATTACAACCACTGCTTGGGGAAATCCCTCAACGTCGGGCGATCAGCACGCAAATAGTGACGCTTCTTGTCCTGCCTGATCAG
The DNA here is from genome assembly GCF_005498985.1 of Sporisorium graminicola. NCBI lineage: Eukaryota > Fungi > Basidiomycota > Ustilaginomycetes > Ustilaginales > Ustilaginaceae > Sporisorium > Sporisorium graminicola. Next base: position 263,699 of record NC_043729.1, read on the forward strand.
CGACGACCTCGAGTCGAGCGGCAAGTCGTCCACCTCGTTGGTTCGAACGTTGGCTTCCTGGACCAGCGCATCGAGCGTGTCCGAGCACCACTTCATGTTCTGTCGTTCGTTGGGGAACAGCTCGCACGAGATCTTGATCTCGCCCTGATCCCTGGCCTGCGCTTTCGCCTTCGGGTGGAACCTGCTCCCAGCAAGCAGAAGTAGCTTGTGCTTCGACTTGGCGTCCTTGACCGCCCCCGCCTCGACCAACGCATCGACATCGACGTTGAGCACCACCTTGCGCGACGCAGGGTGGTTCTCACCTTGGTAATGCTGGAACCGGAACTGGAGGTATTGCGAAGACGAAGGCGGCTGGTACGACTGACGGAAGTTGGACAGCTTTGGGATCTCGAATTCGACCGTACGCATCAGCTGCAGCATTTCACGCTTGCGTGCCAAGATGGCATGTCCCAGCGTCGGAACATCGTCGTAGTTGAATTTGGCCATCCTGCGGAGGGACATCGGATCGTCTGCATTGCGTTTCTTTCTTGGCTTGGCAGAGGCGCGGGCAGAGACGGAGAAGGCTCGAATCGCCGAGGAGGAGGTGGACGCAACGGCAGCATTGACGGTGCTGCTAGCCGTCCGTAATGACGAGCCGAGATTTGTAGCGAGCGACATGATGGATCCAGAGCTTCGAGGATAGCCGCTGCGTCCGTAAGTCGGGGCTGACGATGGTGGGTAGTGTTGTCCGATAGTGTATCTGTAAGATGGAGAGGATGGTGGAGTCGGAAAATTGAGAGCGACGTCCAAAAGGAAGAAATGAAATACCGGAAGAAGTCCTTTCCCTGTCACGTGAGCCTATCCTCCCCTCAACCTAACAAGTGAGAAAATCCAAACATCGTGCTCCCCGGACAGCCAAATTTTTCAGAAGAAATGGTTTTGTACTGCATCTGGCTGGGCATTTGCCGTGCAACAAGAAGACCCCCTTTGCGCACCTCGTCCATGGTCCACTCACCACCACACGACTCCTGCAGCACTTCAACACCAACATGCAGCCAACACCCGTCCTCGCTGCGGCCGAAGCAGGACGTAGCCTGTCACAGCTTGCCTCCACCCCAACCGCACAAGATGCTGCGGTGGCAACACCGCAACCTGCACCTGCACAGGCCACTCCAAGCAGCGGCGACGGCGCCCAAGAGCAGTACCTCGTTGTTCTCTCCGGCCTCATAGGCAGCGGCAAGTCTACGTTCGCACGTGCTCTATGCGAACACTACCCCGAATGGCGGCGCTGCAATCAGGACGAACTGGGAGACCGACATGCGGTGGTCGACGCTGCTCGTACAGCCCTGCTCGCTGGCCACAACGTCGTCGTCGACCGCACCAACATCGACGCGAGGCAGCGACGGACGTGGCTCGAACTGGCCCGCGATATTTCTGCACCTCGATCGGACAGCAACGACCCGGCTGTGCGAGGTGGTGGGGCGAGCACACCCGCGCGCAGGGTGATCACCGTCTCGCTGACGCTGACCATCTCTACGCTGGTTGCCGAAGAGCGTCTGCGGGCAAGGACAGGACACGAAACCATAAAGACGCCCCAAGAAGCATTGGGCATCTTGCCGCACTTCCTGCGCATGTATCAGAAGGCGACGGTCGAGGAAGGGTTCCACTATGTGTTGACTTTCCCGGCGGCGAAGATGTCGAGGGAACCGAGTGTGGATGAGGTCAGGGCGATTTTGTTGGATCGGCTGCAGAGCGAGGTTAGGGGCGATGGGGTGTTGCCTGAGAGACCGCCGGCGAGGTCAGGAGGTGGTGGTGGAAGAGGTAGGGGTAGAGGGAGGGGAAGAGGGGCATCGGCGGTGTATACTCCGCATCTCCAGCATCAGCCACACCCTACGACACCGCGTGTTCAACCGCCAGCTGCCGCGCTGGACACGTCGGCAAACGCCGAACAAGGTGCACCATCGTTTGCTGCCGCTGCTTCTCTCCCTCCACTGGCACCACAAGCAGAACTCAACTCTCAACAGCCGCAAGCATAGAGCTTATCGCATGTCAATGTCAACATATACCCCCGTAATGCACCACACCCAACAAGGTGCTGCCCTTTCAATCGCCCAAAGTCGATGCGTGTCGTGATCTAATTGAATTACTGTACTGTACACTGAGCTTCGGTTGCACTTCCACTTCAAGACGAGCCCTTTGTTTTTGAAGCAGCCTTCATGCTATCTGTCGCATCGTCGGCATCCCCCTTCGGCTCACCATCCAGCTTGGCTTTACTCTCCAGATCGCGCGCCAACTCGTCCAACTTGCTAGTGTCGTCCTTAATCGTCGGATTGGCCAGCTTGTCGTTGCTGTGCTGTTGCACCTCTGCCTGCTTCGCCGCTGTGCTGCTCTTCTTGTCCGCATCGAGCTTCGCATACCCGTCCTCTTTCAGCCTGCGCAGTTCCGAGACCCAGTCGTCACCCACGAGCCTGACCAGCTCTGCCACGCCTTCGTCTGCCTTTCCTTGGTAAAACACATCACGCGTCTTGTCCCTGCCGCCGAAGGTGAGGCCTTCACAGTCGAAGCCAGTTTCGTTGAACATGCCGCTGCCCATGCCGCTTCCGGTGTAGCCGTCGGAGGAAGCGAGTTCGCCGACGCGTTCGAGGTTGATGAGCACTCTAGGGCAGGTAGGGGGTACGGCGTCGATGAGGGATGCGAACGGTTGCACTTGCAGAGATGTACCCATGACGATGAGCAAGTCTGCCTGCTTGAGGTCCGGAATGCAGCGGAAGAAGCGCGAGGGGAGGGATTCGCCGAAAAACACAATGTCGGGCTTGACCAGTCCTCCTCCTGCCTCTGCTCCGCCTCCACGCTTTTTGCCCGAACACTTTGGTCGAGGACACCTCGCCACTTGGCCCTTCTCCACCTTGGCTCTGATCCAGTCATCATCCACGCGGTGCTTGCATGCAATGCACGTTGAACTGGCAAAACTGCCATGTGCCTCGACCACCTTGTCCGCCTCGACGCCCGCAATGCGCTCGAGCGTATCCACGTTCTGCGTAAAGACCCGCTTCAGCTTGCCCTTGCTCTGCAGCAGCGTCAAAAAGTAGTGCGCTAGGGCTGGCTTGAAGTTGCCCGGATACAGGTGCTTGGCGAGGGTGAAGAACGGTTGCGGATGACGCTGAAAGTAGCCAATGTCGAAGATGGCCTCTGCGTACGGCAGGTTGTACGCTGCGAGGTTCGAGTAGAGACCAGTTCCCGGCGATCGGAAGTCCGGGATGGGTGGTTCGGCAGAGGTCGAGATTCCGGCTCCAGCGAGGACGACGACGTTGCGGGTGGTGGGTTGGGCTAGCAGCGCTGCGACTCCTGTCAGAGTGGCACCGTGTGGGGGTGGGAAGAAGCGGTTCTTGGTTGGTGTGGCGTCATGGGATGATACTGTGCTCAAGCCTGAGCCCGAGCCCGAGCCCGAGCCTGAGCTTGAGCTGGACGGTCTAGAGTCTTTAGCGCCAGGCATGTCTGATCCTGTGCGGTGGTGTTGGTGATGGTGGGAGGAGTCGGTGGTGTCGTGTGGAGAAGAACATGCTCCGTGCGTTTGACAAAACTGAATTTTGTGACCTCAATTTTCTATTAATAATAGCTTCGGCGCGCAACAAGACGAACATCAACGTGAAAATCGGCGTTTTGTGGGGATGGCAGCGGTCTCTTTTGCTCGGCTATGAGTTGAGCGGATCCACCAACCGGTCGAGGTTCTCGTTTAGAGTCGATCGTCATCGATTCATCAGGCTCCATGTTCAGCAGCACATGTCGCTCCAGTCGAACAGAACAAGTCAAGCTCCGCAAGTCGATGTGAAACGAGCTTCAGTAAGACCCACCAAGCTAGATTAGCCCGTGTGGTGCCCGTGCAAAACCGCCGTCGTATGCCCAGAGATGAGCTGAAATGAGGTAGAGCCGTGCGCCGAGATATTTATTTCAGAAGAATGCCTTGTCATCTTGTCATGCGAACTCTCGTTCCTTCTTGTACCACCACAACCATCACCCATTCACACCCATCACTCACTTTGCCCCCCTCCTGACGCTACAACGATGCCACAGCTCGCAACCGTCAACGATCCGCGCAAGGTGGTCGTCATCACCGGCTGCTCTTCGGGACTGGGTCGATCCATGGCCATCGAGTTTGACGCGCAGAAGGACTACCGTGTCTTTGCCACTGCCCGCAACCTCGACTCTCTCCGCGAGCTTCCGTCTGGCATTGAGCGTGTTCGGCTGGATGTCACTGATATCGAGTCGATCAAGGCGGCGATCAAGGACATTACCGACACCACGAATGGCCGCATCGACATCTTGATCAACAATGCCGGTGTCAACTCGGCCGTTGGTCCTCTCGTCGAGACACCGATTGCTGATATTCGAAAGACGTTCGAAGCTAATGTAAGTCCGAGAGCTCGAGTTTGCTCTCGAATAGAGCTGGATGTACTGACATGTTTAAGACCAACACAGTTCTTCGGATTGATCTCAGTCACCCAAACCGCAGCACCGTACATGATCCGTCGTCGATCCGGCGTCATTGTCAACATCGGCTCGGTCGCCGCTATCGCATGCATGCCCTTCGGTGGCCCCTACTCAGCCTCCAAATCTGCCGTCCACGCCGCCTCCGATACCCTTCGCCTCGAACTCGCCCCCTTCAACATCCATGTCGTTGTCGTTGCTCCCGGTGCCATCAAGTCGTCCATCTCGGACAACACCATGAAGGCCCGAGGCGCGCCCGCCGCGAACTCTGCCAACAGCGGAGACCTTGGCTACTTGCCCGCCGACTCGCTGTACAAGCATGTCGAGGACCTGGTCAAGTTCCGCGCCGAGTTCAGCCAGCAGGGCGAGCCCACGCCGAGCGAGACGTTCGCGCGCAACGTGCGCAGGTGGGTCACGGTAAGCAGCCCGGGCGCGTACCTGTTCACGGGCAAGAAGAGTCTGGGCGTGTGGATCTCGTATTATCTGCCTACCAGCGTCAAGGATTGGGTGATCGGTAGGATCTTCCAGATTCACAGGATTGGCGCCCTTGCTCATAAGAACAAGAACATCTGAAGCGGGCGGTTCAGGGTGCTGTCCTAGATCTTCGCGGACAAATACAGCGCGGCTTCCGAACAATATTTTCCAGCTTGTGTGCGTGCGTGCGTGTGTGTGTTGGTGCAAGGTTTGTGCATTGGTCTATGACGACGACGACGGGTGGATAGGCAGCCAAACGGTCTTGCCCTGATCCGCGACAAGAAACACATCCTGCTCTTCGCCCTTGTCCTCTACACCCTGCAGTCTTTTCTGCTCCTGCTTTTCCTCCTGCGCCTCGCTCCCACCCTTCAACAAACACGTCTCGTCCCTGACCCGCTGGAACTTCAACCCATGCAACCTACACGCCTTTCTCAGCTCCCTAACATCCCCCCTTGTCTGCTCGGCGTTGCGTACAAACGTGCCGTAGTGCACCGCCAGGCTGACCATCTGCTTGCGGCCAGCTTGCTGCTTGTGCTTGTGCTGCTGGAAGAGCTGGTGGCACTCTACGGCGTCGTACGGGTCCATGTGGATGCTGGACGTCAGCGTGCTCGATACGCGCGGGAACGGGCTGAACGCGCGCGGGAACGGATCCCACGAGCGGAAGTAGCTCAGACTCGACCCGACCGAGATCGGCAGGAGCAGCAGATCGAACGGCTGGAACTGGGCCGCGATCTCAGCGAACGCAGGGCAGGCCGGGTACCTTGCCCGCTTGTACGGGTTGTCGTGGTGGTACTTGAACCCCGTATCGCCTGCAAAGAACGCACAGAACCGCTGCTCCCCGCCATTCTTCCACTCGATCACCCAGCTGGCCCACAGACTCGCATCTTTGTCCCCCGCCCCACGCCCACTCCCATGCTGCGCCGGCGTACAGACGATCTTCAGCTCAGCTCCCTCCGCAGAGGGCAGCGAGATGCGCGCATGATCCCACCAGTCCAGCTCGCTCACCTGCTCGCGCTTCCACCCGAACCCGCCACTCCCGCTGATCTTTTCCTTCACACCCAGTGGCACCAAGGCATGGATCTGGTCGCCGCGTAGGTGGTGGAGGTGCTTGAATGTGTGGTAGTCGAGATGATCGTAGTGCGAGTGTGAGATGACGACAAAGTCGATGGGTGGCAGGTCTTGGACCGTGCAGGGGGCAGGGGTGAAGCGTTGCGGTCCGGCGGTCTGCGAGGGCGAACAGCGTTCTGAAAAGATAGGGTCAAACAGGATGTTGATCGATCGAGGCGGCTCCTTTTCGGTGGAGGAGGAGGTAGAGAGTGGTGGCAGTTGGAGCAGTGTAGTCGCATGGCCTAGCCAGGTCACACGAGCCGCGGCGCGAGACGGCGTCTTTGGGTCCGACCAATCCCGCAGCGACTGTTCTTTCGCTTTGTAGTCGGCTTCGGTTCCCTTTCTGGCCTCTTGCTTGTGATCGTTATGCTCAGCTCGCGAGGAATGGGCTTCGCGATCTTCCTTTCGTAGTTCGTCCACTTCCTTCTGCAGATGCCCCGATGGCCAGCCCCATTGGGGTTCGACGACATCGACTTTGTCCCAGTCATCGCCCAGCTCGCGGTCTTCCTGCCGAGCGATCTCGAGCTCTTTCTGGATCTTTTTGCTGGATTTGAACCCACTGGACCGCTTGCTGCTCTTTCCCGAGCCTTCGGTGTAGCTGTCCGGTAGACCCCATTTCAGGCCGCCTTCGAGGATACCTTTGATGCCCGGCTTGCGGAAACTTTGCTCCCACGGATTACGGAAAGTCAGACGTGGCAGGATGTGGCCATCTTCTGTTTCGTTTTCCTTCTGTTCTTGCTCCTGCTGGGTTCGGGAAGAAGTGCTGTTTCGTGGAGAGGTGAGTTGTCCAAAAGCAGTAGATGTAGCACGTGTGACCTGGGATAACATGGTAGGCACCCAGTGGGCGGGCAGCTCGTCCGCATCCAGATTGTGCGAATCGGCTATTGGGTCCGTAGATCGACAGTTGAGGGTGATATCGTAGGTTATTGACCCTGTTGCGCCGGCTTTGCTCGTTTCGCTGCGAACGTTGCGAATAGCGTCGGTCGTGCCTTGAGCAGCCGGCTCATCATCGTCCGACGAAGAGCTGCGTGAGGAGGAAACGGATTCGGCGCCATTGATCTTTTCGCGACCGTGGATCGTCTCGCTCAACGTCCGGTGGTGTCGTTCATGATGTGGGCGTTGAGCTTGCTGATGCTCTGTGGTGGCCATCCTGGTTAGCCTCTGTGGGATGCGCCGACTGTAGCGACCTGTTGGTTGTCTATGCGGGTTGCCGGCAAGGGGAGGTGCAAGGATGTGGTCAAGATAAGAGAGAGGTGCTGCATGTCGTAAGACCCTTTCGCAAAACAACACAACGTGGATCTGAGAGTCTTGGCATCTGTGCCTTGCGCAAGACGCTGGCCAAGCATGAAAGTGGGTGGATCGACGAGGCATGTCAAGAAACGGCGGCCTGTCACTGCTGCAAAACAGCATCATCGCGCAGAGCCATTGTGCAGCACCAATGTCAAACGACAGCAACGTAACACGTTGAGAAGTATGAAAAAAACGTCTTGGTTGGACCCTGAATTCGCCTTCCTCAATGAGCGAGCGACCCCGACCTTCCTATCCCGCTTCGACATGCTGCCACCACCGCACCATGGCAGCGCATCAAGATGCTTTCCAGGTCGACCACGAACGCATAGCCCAGCTGGCACTCGCAACTTACCACAACGACCTTCCACCTCGAGGCGCCAAGCCAGGCACAAAGTCAAACCTCCGGCTCGAGTGGACCGTCCTCGCTGCCTTTGTCCTCTCGTTTCCCTCGCCGCACTCCAACCAACACGAATATGCGCTCATATCTCTAGCCACCGGTCTCAAGTGCCTTCCCTACACCTCTCTGCCGCCGAACGGCGATGTGCTGCACGATCAGCATGCAGAGGTACTCGCCCGGAGGGGTGCGCGCCAGTGGTTGTTGCAGCGCCTCGTGCACGAAGTCAAGTCGGGCGTCGACGGCGGCGGCGCTCTAGCACTGTTCGAGCCCGCAGTGGGTGGGAGCGAGCCGAAATGGAAGCTCAATAAGGGCGTGAGGCTACATCTGTACGTCTCGACCTTGCCATGCGGAGACGCGTCCAGCAAGCTGTTGGAGTTTCAGCGTGCTGCCCAGGATCAAGTTGCAGGAAAGAAAGATGCGATCACGCCAACAGAGCTTCTCGAACTACACATTCAGGGCACAAAGTCTTCAGATGGGACATTGCCTGCTTTTGACGCTTCCGGTGACAGAAGTGTCGTTCGCGGTCGGGCATCGTCTTCACATCAATACGCCACAAGCTCAGGCGCACTCCGCACGAAACCAGGACGTCCAGATTCGCCCCCTTCCATCTGCATGTCGTGCAGCGACAAGCTCGCGCTCTGGAACGCACCCGGGATCGGGATACAAGGAAGCTTACTCTCGTCGCTCTTCCAACCAATCTACATCCACTCGATCACGCTGTGCGATCATCCTACTCGACACATCTTTCCGGCGTTTCCTCCGTCTAAAGAGCGAGCAGACAAGAACGGGGAGCAGAGGGAGGCGCTGAAGCGCTTGCTCGCGCAGGAGTGTCGCCGTGCGCTGTCCAGAGCTGCCCCGGGAAAGGATTTGGTCGTAGGTTGGTCAACGACGCCGTTCGCTCACAGCAAAGAGGCTCAGGCGGAGATGGTGTGGTCAGCGTTCCACCCCAATCCTTCAGAGCGGCTTGAAGCTGAAGCGCAGGCTCGGTTCAAGGACTGCGAACCAGTCACATGTCCCAATTCGATCGTATACGTCGCGGATTCCACCATGGCCGGCACAAGGGGCAAGATCGAAAACTTAGCAACAGGCACAAAGTTGGGCGCACCGACGAAGCGGCCTAAGGATCCGCAGTTGCAGCGCAGCCTACCGCTGAAACCGCCAGCTAGATCCTCGTTGTGTCGGCTCAACTTGTTCCAGTCATTTGTCACCGCCCATGCTTCTATCACGGGCATACAAGCGGCAAAAGCAACGCCTCTGCTGTACAGCGATGCAAAGCAGGGTTCATTCGGAGATGGCACGAAGGCGTACAGGAGGACCAAGGCCGAGTTGCTCGGTGGAAAGGAGGAGGCGGCACAGCGCGTGCAAAAGTTCCTGGCAGGCGCCAGAGATGGCACTGCGATTCAGGCTGCCGTGCTGCCGGATCGAGTGCAAGAGGCGGTGGCGATGGAGCAGGAGAGAGACAAAGATGGGCGAGGATCTTTCAAGACATGGCTGAGGACTCCAGTCGCTTTTTCTCGGTTCGATCTTCAAGGTGAAACGGCTGACGACACGGAAGATGCCGCCATGACCACGATACACGTCGAACACCTCGAAAGCAGTTTCAGATGCTAGCCGGTCCCGCTTCTTGCGTCGTGGCCGACTCTGATTCGGTTCGTTGTCGCTTCAATGCGGCTTGGGCGCCGCCTTGTTCATTCGAAGCGCTTGGCACCTGTTCGCTTGTGTGACGCTCTCTTGACTCCTCTTCGCGCGGTACGCGTTCCAGCTTGACAATCGGGGGCACGATGATGCGTCTTGCCTCACCGCCTGCATCGGGCGGGATCGCGTTCGGATTGTTGTCCCGCGGCAGCATGCCGGACCAGGAGCAACACCCGTACCTGGGGAGCTGATGGTACGAGAGCCAAGGCTTGGTTCGCACGAGCGAGAACACGTCCGGATCCGCCCAGACCCCGACATCTGCGGACGCCGTGGTGGGAGCTGCGTCGCGGTCCATTTTGTCAAAGCCGTCAGCCTGGCAGCGAAACTGGCATTCCGACTCTTCCCAGTGTCGGTCCGCTACCACCAGGCGGATCTCGGTGGGCAGCAGTCCAGCGCGTATGCGTGAGTCGTTCCACAGCCTCTGCAGGACGTGCTTGCCCTCGTGCATTTTCCGCCAGCATTCATCCATTTCTCGGAAATGTTCCTGCCAGTACGGGTCGATCGCGTTGATGCCGGACTGTAGGCTGCCAGCATCGAGCGAGCAGTTGCCCGACACTGTGTCGCGGATGCTCGCGCTGAACACGGACGCCAAGGAGCTGTCGCCGTACTTGTTGGACCCGTCTGCCAGCGGGGGAAACTCTCTGTACGCTTTCTTGAGCACCCGCGTGCGCTTGAGTTGCTTCAGGAGCTCCAGCGGAATTTCGACCACGCCGGCCCTCACTTCGAGGACCACTAGCCTCAGCTTGGGCAGGCGTGTTGAGTGGGTGGCCAAGGTGTACATGAGCTCGAGATGCTGCGCGTCGTGGCAGAACTGCCAATCTTGGAGACCGGCCTGTTGGCGCACGGCAGCGTATTCTGCGAAGTCATGGACCATTGGCATTCCAAGGCCACCGGAGAAGCGGAGGCATTCCAGTTTGTCATGCGGCGAGAGTCCTGCAGCGATGGCCTCTACCACATTGGGTTGTGAGGTGGCCAAGTGGGGGGCGCCTAGCACGAAGCCGATCAAATCCTGTGGTGGTAGTTTTCGGACCAGCTCGAGATGCGTTAGCTGGGAGAGCGGTGCGAACGACGTCGCTCTGGCTAGCACTGCATTTGGGAGGGCTTCTTGAATATTGTATCTTAAACCACGCGGGCGGCAGGTCGTCTTTTTCGAGAGGAGGTGGATCAGCGGATGCTGCTCTTCGTCATGCTCGTCGCGATGTTCTCCTTCATCATCGTACCAGTCGCTGTAGAAGTCGGCGTCGTCTTCATAAAAAATTTCCAATTCGTCCGATCCGAAGTCTTCAGCATGATCCTCAGCATCTTGAGCATTCTCGCCAGCGTCGTACCTGCCTTTCCGACCATCTACGCAGTCGAGCGATAGGTACCGCACATGATCGGTGTGGGCGAGCAGGACGCCGACATCAGATGCGCGAGCCCGCTTGACCTTCGTGGAGCGCATGGGAGACCCCTCGGTGTTGGAGGTGAGCTCACATCGGATGTGGAGTGCGCGGATCCGATGTGCGAGCTGGCCTGACTTTGGCGCGTACCCCTCGCCGCCGCTGTCGTTGTCGTTGTTGTTGCCGCCGTTCTTCTCGGAAACGCTTCTGGCCAAGCGGCTCACCTGCCGACCCGTGCCCAGGGAGACGATTCGATAGAGCGCCTGCGTAGCCAAAGGGTAGAGCTGCTTGCAGCTTAAAGATAGCGCTAACAGATCGCGGTAGCTGGTACCAATGCATTGCTTGCGATGGTTGAAGACCGGGAAGCCCTCGATCGAGTGGACGGTGTGTTCGGCCCGGACCGATGGCAGAAGCAGGTCCATAATGCGTTGCCAGATTTCGGGAGGAAGGCTCAAGCTTCCGGTCGCATGCTGTGCCTCACCATTGAGAGCCGTGTCAGAGTCGGTGCTCGTGTCTGTCATACTGCTGTAACGCTGCCGATCGAAACCAGTCGGATGGCAACGTGTGTTGACACCTCAGGGCTGTTGTGTTAGAGTTACAGTATTGTAAGTTGCAAGCGTCCTTGCCTCGCATGAAATGTGGCTCTAAACCAAAGCAGGACACGGGGTAAAACACTTTGATCGCAAATCGACTGCGCTCCCTATTTAAATAGATCTTGATAGCGTCTGTTCTCTCTGAACAGCGTGCTGGCCCAAGCGCATCTTGCTGGGGCTCCGTATCGAGCGATGTCCGCCACTCTTTGTCTTCCGGCGGATCCTCCCTTTCATGCCGCCCGAGGTGCACGGAAGTCCGAGGGATAGAATATCTTGGCATGAGGACGGGAAGCAGGTCGTGGTGCAAGCAAGCTCGGTGCCAATCTATGTTTCGTCACAAGCTTGATCTCGATTTTCTTTCCACACAGCATTTGACTGCAGTCTTGGACAAGCTCGTCGGCTTGCATCATCACAAATTACTGGCATTGCCGCAAGACACGCCGCTCGAACATGCAGATTCGACCTCCGCAACCTTGCCGATCAATGATATCTATTGCTATTCGCGTTGCTGTCGCTTGACAAAGCTGCTCCTCAGTTAGTGTGGTAAGTGCCTAGTGACGCGACCTTGCGGGCTTGGGGAAGGTGGGTTTGGAAGATGAATGGGAGAATTAGAGGACAGAGTCGACTTCTGTATGCGTACGAACCAGTCAAGTCAGGCTCTGCAAAGCGCACACCGTGCAGTGTGAGTCTTTGCTGAGTTCCTCCAACAATTTGGGGCGGATGAGAGCGCAGGGTTTCCCAACTCAGATTCGAGGATGGCCTATTCCGCGACTACTCGCAGTCCTGCACTGACCTCAATTTCTCGAGCCATCGTCTTTGCACAATGCGTTCGCAGCACAAGTTCGCTGCACAAGCGTGAGTTTATGCGAGTCCCCGTTCGTGAGTGAAAGCACACTGCAAATCGCTGTCTCGGCGCGGGCGTGCATTGTCACCGGTTGCGTGCTTTGACGAAGATCTATGACTGAGCGATCTGGGAGGGAATGGCGAGCAGAGGCGGATGGAACGTCTCGCGAGGAAGTTCGCCTGTCCAATACCAGCCTCCGTCGGACCCACCGACGGTCTTGAAGGACAGAAATGGCGCACTCCGAACAAGCAAAAACACGTCAGCGTCCGCCCAGCAACCAATCTGCGTCGCATCTGCCGCTGTAGAGGTGAGATGTGGTATTTGCAAGGCGCCTCCGTCCCTGAATGCAGCAAAGGGCTCGTGCTGCGCCTGGCAGTAAAAGTCCTGGAAGCCCTCGCGCCGATCGTGTCCATTTGGCTTCGCCGCCACCACACGGATCTCTGGAGGCGCGCTCCCTGTCGCTGCTGCTGATGCCACCGAACAAAGTTTGAGCAGCGCAGCTTTCCCACGTTCGATACAACGCCAGTACTTGTCGCGCTCGTCGACTCGCAGCTCTTCCGCTGTCACGGGGACCGCTACCTCCTCACTTTGGTCGCCACCATCTTCGCTATCAAAGTTAAGCCGACCTGGGATGAGAGCATGACGGTCATCGTATCCTCCGCCGGCGGAGATCGGCCTTTCATTCAACCTCAGAGCATATGTCGCCGAGTCCGAAGATCGCTGTGCTGCTCGTCGAGAGGTGTCTAGAGCGTTCTGGAAATCGTCTGCGTCCGCGCGTGTCGCCCTTATATCGCTTGGGCGCTGCACTTTGCGGCCGTTTGCAGCGGTACCGGGATTGCTAGTGGATGATTGCCTCGACAGTCTTGTAGATGTAGTGAACCGATCGTTTTCGCGCTCCTCCTCGATCGGCGATGGCAAAGGACCCAAGGGACTGAGCTCCAGCATCAAAAGCCTCAGTCGTGGCAGTCGCGACGAATGAGTTGCGAGATCATAGAGCGCTTCTTGTACGGCAAACCTTCTTGCAGGTCCTCGAGGTGCGCGTGGAGCGGGCTCGTGCGCGTGGAGCGGGCTCGTGCGCCTGTTGCTGAGGCGTCAGCTTCTCGTACACCTTCCATGCCTGTCTCCATGCAATGTATGCTTCGAATTCGACCAACGCATCCGGCGGCAACAGCGACAGTCGCAGGCATTCGAGTGTCTCGCGTGGTGACAATCCAGCTTTGATGCTGCTTGGCACGTTGCCCTGCTCATCTGCATTGATCTGCTCGCCAACGAGGAACGAGATCAGAGCTGGCGGTGGGACGATCTTTATCAAATGCAGGTGCGTTAGCTTGGACAGCGGCGCAAGCGACTGGGTCGTGGAAAAAGGCGGCGCCGAGAACGAAAGATTCGAGAGCGTTATCCGACGAGGACGGCATGCAGTCGAGGGACGCAGGAATTCGAGCAATGCAGCTCCTGCTTGGCGATGGTCGAGCGACACAAAGTCAAGTCGGGTCGCATGGTCGAATAGCATTCGCAGGCTATCCACATAGCAGGTCTGGTCTGCGAGAGTGTCACCTGGTTGGAGCAGGCCGTCACCTGGAGGCAAGTGGATAGAGCGGATTCTGGCCGCGCAGCTGCATTCGCTGTTCTCACCGGTAGATGGTGCAGTGCTTTGCCTCTTGACGTCGGCAGCGATCGTCCTTGCAAGGAGATTAAGAGACTTCAAGGTACGAAGTAGCGGCGCTCTGTAAAGTGCCTGACTGGCGATATCGTGAAGTAGCTTGCAAGATGATGCAGCGGCGAGGAGATCGCCGTTAGGCGAGGATGGTAATGCAGGCGCATAATCGAGGTCGGCACCGCTTGGATGTGGCAAAGTGGAAGCATTAGGATCGACCGCTGGTATGAGGCACGTCACGATCCTCGACAAGAGTTCAGTCGGCAACGCCGGAGTCTTATCGCCGATCATCCCGCCGCACTCCTTCGGCCTCACAGCAGGAAAGCGAGCAATGTCGTGTAACCTATGCTGGCGAGAAGAAAGACAAGCTAGCAGCCTGCGGTGGTGGTGAGGCAAGGACGAATTCAGGGTCCACCGTCTGTCTGCTCGGCCCTCTCTGCCTCCACACTTCATCACCCTTCGACCAAATTTGGATTACCGACCGAGGACCCTGCGGGGGCTTTCACGCCAAGGGGCCGTGCATGCGTCACACCCACACATGACACCAACAATTCATTTCTTATGTGAATCGTCCTCTCACCACACCGCCACCATCGTCCACGGTATCGCAATCTTCGTTGTTCCACAGTCATGGGCAAGATAGAGGAGGCCCAAGCCGGTCTGCCGACGAGCCACCGTCCCGAAGAATCACGTCGAAACCCGCGTCTTATAAGACTGCTTTACGTCTTCAAGCTTGCGCTTATCTGCTTTGTGCTCGTTCACACCGACACCAAGCTCCTCAAGCTGCCCAAGCTTCCAAGACCATCGTCGCACCGTCCGCCCGTCAGTAGTCAAGGCAATGCAGCCTGCCCGCAAGTGCCGCCGTTCCAGCTTCCAAGCTCGAACGCGACGCTAGGCCTTATCAGCAATGTCGGTGACATCCAGCTGCCGTCCAGCGCCGAATTAGCCCAGCTTCTGTCTGGCGCTGTTCAGGTCGATACATCCGTCGGAGATGACTGGCCCACTGTCAAGCAGGATCCAGCTCGATGGCAGGCAGTGTTTTCTCCCTTCCACGACTACCTTCGAAGCGCTTTCCCCAAGATCTACGCTCCCGACTCGCCTGTCAAGCTTGACCTGGTCAACGAGTGGGGACTCGTATACACCCTTCCTGGCTCAGACGAGTCACTGCCTCCACTCGTGCTGATGGCACACCAAGATGTGGTGCCTGTCGAGCCCGAGACGATCCCATCATGGACGCATCCACCCTTTTCAGGCTTCATCGACAACGATCTCGGTCTCGTCTGGGGCAGAGGCTCTGGCGATTGCAAAGCCTCGATCGTCTCGATCCTCGCCACGCTCGAAAGCCTGCTGAAGTCAGGATTCAAGCCTCAGCGCACCGTCGTATGCTCATTTGGGTTCGACGAGGAGAGTGCTGGTACACAGGGCGGCGTTGAGCTGGCCAAGTTTCTGCACGAGCGATACGGCGATGATGGCGTCGCCATGATTGTTGATGAAGGTGGCGAGATCGAGTTGGATTTGGGCGTCCCCGTTGCTTCTCCTGCCGTCGCTGAAAAGGGTTATCTCGACGCCCGAGTCACGGTGCTGACTAAAGGAGGGCACAGCTCCGCGCCACCCAGCGACCACACTTCGATTGGCATGCTCGCACAGCTCATCACCGCTATCGAGGCCAACCCGTACACTGCAACCCTTCAGCTTTCCGACAGGAAGCCCAACGAAGTCAACCCTGCACTGCAATTCCTGCAATGCACCCGAGACGCCCCTGAATCCGACCCGAAACTCAGCAAAGCTCTCGAGAAGCTCGAAAAGCTGCAGCGCCAGCTCGAGGCCAGCTCAGCATCCTTCAGCGGCAAGTTGAGTCGGAAAAAGCTCGCACAGAAACTGGACAAGCAAGCGGCGAAAGTTCTCTCGCTGATGGACCGCAACCAGCGCTTCGGGTTCCAAACCACCCAAGCGGTCGACCTCATCTCTGGTGGAGTCAAGATCAACAACCTGCCAGAACAGGCGTCGGCGGTGATCAACCACCGCATCGATGTCACGTCGTCGGTCGCTGACGTTCGACACCACATCTACCGCACCCTCCAGCCGGTAGCACGGAAGCTGAACCTCGCCATCACGGGCGATGGCCCCGCATGGGACTTTGTCGCCCCCACCACCGCAACCAGATGCGCAGCAGCGGGCAAGATCGTCCTGAGCGATGCGTTCGACTCGGCGCTGGAGCCGGCGCCGTTCACTCCGCTGGAAGCTGCACCGTGGACGCTGCTGCAGGGTGTGATGCGCGCCGTGTGGAAGGATATTCTCGTGGCGCCGGACGTCATGGGCGGCAACACGGACACCAAGAGCTACTGGAAGCTGACCAAGCACATTTTCAGGTTCAGCCCGGGCTCGGACCGTCCATTCCCGATCAAGGGCGAGTGGGAGAACATTCACACTGTCGACGAGAGGTCGACGATTCACGGGCTGGTGAAAGCGGTCGAGTTCTACAGTTTGCTCATTCAGGCTGTCGGGTCGCAGACTCTATAGAAGCACGGGGATGGACTTGATAGACTCGAAGAACAGCTTCTGTGGAGGGAAAGGATCTAGTCGCCTAAGCGTTTACCACCCGATCCCCAAGTGTAACCCGCACCCGAACCGGTCTGAACGTCACTCTGCGGTTCAGCCTCGTCATCGCTGTCTCTAGCCTTTCCCTTTCCCTTTCCTTTTCCATCCCATCTCTGCTCAGCAACGGCACCGCCACTCGAACTGTGATCTTCCTGCTGCTCGTCCTGCGCTCTCGCCTTCTTCTCATTGAGCTGCCCGAAAGTGAACGTGTTAGACTGCCCCGCGGCAGCAGCCGTCTTGCGCAGGTTCGCAGTAGATGCCGCGGTTGCCGTGGCAGCAGGACGAGGGTTGAGACTTGTCGTGCCAGGAGTGTTTGACCCAGCAGGTCGGGTGGAGCGTTCAGCAGCATTGCGACCGACAATCGACGAGGTCTGTGAGGCGCGTAGACGGCGTTCTGCTGCTGCAAGGAGCTCTTCTCTGCTGGGCCCGCTGGAGGTGTCTGTGCGAGACGACGCGTTGGAGCTGCGGAACGGGTTGAGCGAGGAGAAAGTAGAGCGGACACCGGCGCCGAGGGCGGATGCAATGCTGGCTGGGCGGGACGATGCGCTTGACGAAGAGCTCGAGAGACGGTTACCGCGCGATGCGTTCCAGACTGTGCCTCCTGCGACACGTCTGGCGTTCCTGTTGCCCATGTTTTGGCCTGCCAGCGCCGGGTCGAGCGAGTCTGGCAACAGTCTCTCCAAGAATCCGGGAGTGGGGACGAGGCTGCCGCCTCTGCCACCGCCTCGGCCCCCGCCGCCGCGCTGGGCAGGAAGCACCTGATCGAGCAGCCAGTAGACGTATCCAGCCAACAGCCCCGTGCAGCTCGTAATCGCAGCGTGTGGTCCGCCCTGCAGCAGATCAAGACCAATATACACATACGGCAACCAGCGACTTGGACAGTTGACCATGCCGAAGAACGACACGATGCTGGTCGGGTTTGCCCTCGCCCATACATACACCAACGCATTGAGCAGCGGGCCGAACATCACCACCGAACCCAGTGGATAATTGGCGGCAATTATGATAGTGCCCATGACGAGGAGCGACCAGGTGTAATCAGCCGTGCGTCGGCCAAAGTGATTCAACTCGAGATCCGAGCTGTTGCGGTAGAGCAAGAAGAAATCAAAGAGAAGCTTGAGGCCGCCACCTCCGTAGAAGAACGAGGTGAAGATGCGATGAATGTGGAAGCGGGAGATGACCCAGGGCCAGACGAGCACGAAAGGAGACGGCGAGGTGATGGCGAGAATGCATGGCAAGGTGATGGCGGCGGTCGCACCTAGCATGAAGCGTGTGACCGGTGGGATTTTGTTGATCTCGTCCATCGCTGATGACCCCTGTGCTGCGTTTGACGTGGGATGATGTTGGAAGCAGAGAGAGGAAGCAACGCCAAGGGCTGAGTCTGTCTTGAACTCAGCTCGGAACCTCTCTTGCGTCTCGGTCGACGTGGCCCATGCTTTTGGCCCGACGTTTGCCTCCACCGCATCGAAAAGATAGCATTTGTTAGACCGTGGTTTGAGTCCTGACGAGGTGGGAAAAAAAGGACGAAAGGATCCTGAAGATGAAAACGGATGTCGTTTTTCATTCTTTGCTGCAGGCAAAATTTCGCGGAGACTGCTGAAACTTTTTCTTTTTGGTGGCGCTTCACTTTCTTCCACCGCCGTGTCTTTCTTGACGCTTGACGATCACGACCACACACATCAACCTTCGCATCATCATGACAAGATACACCAAGCTAGACGGGCGGCGATCGCTCGCCAAGAAGACCGTAGACTCCGACAGCGAGCCCGAGTCGACCCCAGCTGCTTCGCCTGCCAAGCTCTCGGAGCAGCCCCTGGTCTCTGAACTGGCACCGGAAACGCCGTCCAAGGACAAGAAGAAGAAGAACGACAAAAAGGATAAGAAGGACAAGAAGAGCAAGAAGGAAGATGTTGACGGTGCTGCAGATGTTGCAGTGCCCAAAGACGACAGCGCAGCCGAAGCTGCCGAGCCAGTCGCATCCACTTCAGCCATCCCGACTCCCGCTGACACCGATGCCACAGAAGCCACGACATCAACAACGGCTGCAGCTGCTGCTGCGGATGCCGAACCGCCGACAGTCGAGAAGCTGCTCAAGCGAGCAAAACTGCTCAAGCTCAAAGCCAAAAAAGCTAAGAACGAGGAGAGCAAGAAGCGCTTCCAACGCATGACGCGCGATGTGGAACGCCAAGTGGAACAGATGTTCGGCTCGTTTGAGTACGGACCCAAAGGCCAGCTGATCCGTCTGGGTGCACCGCAGTCGGATACCATGTGGCAATCGAGGCAAAAAGGAGGTGATTGGTCGGCTCCTCCTGCACCCGGTGGCGCTTCCTTGGGTGGTGATGGTGGATGGGGCGCTCGTGGTGGGCACTCGAATGGATACTCGAACAACGAGAGCTACGGCAGTAGCAACGGCAACAGCAATGGCAACAGTCACATTGCAGGTGCCGGGTGGGGCCCGACCGACGAGCAACGACGCATGGACCGACGAGATGCCCGCCGAGAAGAACGCGCCGATCAGCGTCAAGCCAAATTGAAGTGTTTCGCCTGCCGCGGCATGGGCCACTCGGCCAAAGACTGCCCCAACGCTCTCGACGCGCAATCAATCTCGCTCAAGACCGACGCCCCTTCCTCCAACGATACCCCTATGATTGGCCGCGACGCTGTCGGCATCTGCTTCCGCTGCGGCTCAACCGAACACACGCTCTCGAAATGCCGCAAGCCGGCACTCAAGAACGATGCCCTCCCCTACGCCACCTGCTTCATCTGCCACGCCAAGGGCCATCTCTCCTCCAAATGCCCCAACAACGCCGGCCGTGGCGTCTACCCCGAGGGCGGCTCGTGCAAGCTCTGCTCGTCGGTCGAGCATCTAGCCAAGGACTGCCCACTCGCGCTGCGCAACGAGGGCAAGACCCACAAGATGGACAGAGACGCCAAGTCGTTGGTGCACCAGGTGATTGTTGGCTCCACCACAGCAGGCGGCGTGGGCGGTGGCGATGAGGACGACTTCCACAGCTTTGCGCGCAAGAGGGCGCAGGTGGACCAGGAAGTCAAAGCGTCTCCGGTGAAGAGGGTCAAGAAGGATGCCAAGGTTGTGTCTTTCTAGTTACTGTTTTCCGTTCTGGTCAATCGAATTCCGGATGTTTCCAGAGAGCACATCTCCCTTCTCGGCTCATTGTGAATCAAGAAAGACTGTTGAGCACAGACAAAGTGGGTCATGAATAATGTCTACACTAAACGGAGTCGATGGGAGGCGAACCTAATTACAGAGCTGATAAAGCCAGGGGGGGGGGGGGGGGGGGGGGAGAGAGAAGAGGGATGTACACAGAGGGAGGTGGACCGAAGGATGCCACTCGATCCACGACTCCATTTTCTTTCGAAAACGGCAAAGTCTACCGAAAGCGAGGGAGCATTCCGTCTAGGACATCTTGTACTCCATGCGACCCGACGATGCAGTAGCGCCCTGAACCTGGTAGTCGATCGTGATATCGAGATCGCGGTTGTTCCTCTCGTTAGGCTTGCACACCAGTCTACCCGTGATGGCATCCCCCTGGTTGACAGCAAGTACATCCTTGGTGTAGAAGACAGTCTGCTTCCAGTGGGTGTAGCGCGAGTGTGGTCCCGTGCTGAACTGGACCGGCTTGTGGCATGCGTCGAAGCTGATGTCGAACCAGCCGAGGAAAGCGTGTACGTAGTCGTCGCGTGTTGCGTTGAGCGTAAAGTCGGACTCGAAGCTCAACTCTTCCTTGGTGACGGTGAGCAGGTCGAGCTGTTTGATGGGGAATGGGTCGCAGACGACGCTCTTGATGTCGACCGTGTCGACCAATGGTTCGCGGAGCGCAATGTCCTTGATGCACGAATAGTTGAAGCCGTAGACGTCATCCCAGAATCCGATCTTCTCGTCCTTGTACTCCTGGTCCTCGATTGCCGAGAGGTACATGGTGGCCTTGTCTGGGAACATCATTCCGCCCGGTGCGAGGTACTTGTCTCTTGCCATGAGCACCGTGTCGAGCATGCTCTCGTAGAGCAAAAAGTAACCCATCCACTCGCTAATGATAATGTCCACCTTGCCGTTGGGACCCAGTCCGAGGTCAACCTCCTCGAGCTTGCCCTTGATCAGCGTGATGGTGTCCTTGAATCCGTTGACCTCGGTGATGATCTTGGCCTGGTCGATGATGTTGGACATGTCGACACCGATGACCTTCTTGGCGCCAGCCTTGGCAGCGAACATACACAGGATACCGGTACCGCAACCGACATCGAGCACAATCTTGTCCTTGAACAGGTGCGGGTTGTTGATGATCGAATTGCGGTAGGAACGGGTGCGCACCTCATCCTTGAGCATCTCCTCGTGGATGCCAAAGTGGGCGTACGAGTCGGCGTAGTAGTCGCGCGACGTCATGTCGGTGGTGGAGGTGGAAGCGCCAGCGGAGGCAGCGGCGGCGCCGTTAGTGGAGGTAGAAGCCATCTTGGAGACGAGGGAGACGAACACGTAAGGGTGATGGTGAGGAGAGGAACGAAGCAGAAGCAATTGCAATGCAAAGAAGCTCTTTTCTGTTGGACCAATGCTCGGTTTGTCGTCTGCGCCACGCTCGAAATTTTGGCGGCGGTAAGAAGAAAAATGCGAAGAAACTCGAGAAGAAAATCTCCAAAAATTCGAGCTCAAGTTTCTCATGGCTCGAGAGCAGAACAAATTTTCAAAATTCAGGGTTCTCTTGAGCAAGGCTCGGTGGAGGCTTCTTTTCAATCCGCTCGTCGCTTTTTCAATCTCACAATCTCAACATGGGAAAATAATTCAGGCGCACGTTCGGAGTGATGCCGACCAGCGCCACGCTGCACGGGCTTAACTCGACGAGAGCAAGAGAGACCAACACAAACTCACTCGGACACGCATGCAAGCTTGTCGGCTCTCGTCCCTCTTTCACATTCGTCACCATTCACTTTCTGTTCTTCAACAGCACTCGCCCAAAGTCACCACGGTACAGCTCCGGTGTCAGCGTAGCAAGCGATTTCGAAGCTCAGTAAGGCTCCCACCACGCGAATCGAACAATCGTCTCATATATCCCCAGGGGGCATCGTCAACGATATCATCCTGCTTCGAACGGTGCATCCCGCATTCGGACCCACCCGCTTCGACATCCCTTAACGAGGCAGTACCAGCCATATTCAGTCACTAGCACGCAAGGCAGTCACTCGCACCCACCGAACCGCACCCAGCTGTCTAGCTGCCTCTTGCTCCAAAATGAACTCGCTCTACAACCAAGCATTGCGGCAGTTCTCGTCCATCCAATCCGACATCTCCCGCATCGACTCCGAGGGCGACACCGCCTCATCGACCGCCTTTGGACCCGTCACTGTCTCGCTTTCCTCACTCGAGCGCACCATTGACGAGTACGAAAATTTAGCCAAGAAGGAGCTCATCCAGTCCAAGCAAGAAAAGGCGCTCACACGGGTCTCCAAATTCCGTACCGACTACGCCGAGCTGTCCTCGCAGCTCGCACGGCTCAAGGCCAAAGGCGCTCTCTCTAACGGTAACGGTAATGGCTCTGCCTCAGCGTCGTCCTCCTCCACCCTCCGCTCGCCGACCAACGCCGGGTTTGGGCAGAACGCGAATCGGCGCGTGAGCGCTATTGCCGAATCGCCGTTCAGCTTGCATGCGCGCAATTCGGCACCACCGCAAGCAGATCCATTAGCTGCTTACAAGATGAATGCATCCGCAGCCGCAATGTTTGGCGGCGAGGGCGGGTTTTCAGCGAGAGAGTCACACGCGTTGAGAGAGCACTCGTTTATCCAGCAGACCGAGGCGCAGCTCGACGCCTTCATCGCCCAGGGCAGGGAGGTGTTTGGCAACCTCGTCGAACAGCGCGGCATCCTCAAGGGCACACAAAGGCGCCTGCGGGACGCTGCGAATACGCTCGGGCTCAGCAGGGACGTCATCGGGTATATCGAGAGGAGAAGCACACAGGACAACATCATCTTCGCACTAGGCGCACTCTTTACGCTCGTTTGCTTCTGGTACATCTACAAGTGGTTCGGGTAGACCGCGGCGCAATTTCAACGCTTTTGCACTTCGGCTCGTCGCTTGGCTTGGATCTGACCCACCGAACCTGTGTGTGAAACGAGGCTATGAGTGCAAGTTTGACATGAGACAAGCCCGGATTGAGCAAGCTCGCAACGCTCACAGATCCGCTGCGAGGTTCACACACTTCAGGCATGCAAGGGTCTAAGGTAAAGCTGTCATTGCAAGCATGTGCGTCCAACGCATAGGGCTGGGACTGATCAACAGCAGAGAAGGAAACGAAAGGCAACCGACTTGGAAAGAATTACACCCCGCCTCCGTCTACTTGCGGTACCACAGCGTAGTCTTGCGGTTCCTCCTGATTTTGCGGTGCAGCTGCAAGAATCCGTACAGCAGCGCCTCGGCCGTAGGTGGGCATCCCGGAACGTACAGGTCTACGGGCACGATCCTGTCGCAACCCCTCACAACCGAGTACGAGTAGTGGTAGTAGCCTCCACCGTTGGCACACGAGCCCATCGAGATGACCCACCTCGGTTCGGGCATCTGGTCATACACCTTCCTCAACGCCGGCGCCATCTTGTTGGTCAAAGTACCAGCAACAATCATGCAGTCCGACTGGCGCGGCGAGGCACGGAAAACGACACCGAGACGATCCTGGTCGTATCGTGCCGTGGCAACGTGCATCATCTCTACGGCGCAGCAGGCGAGTCCGAAGGTCATGGGCCAGAAACTCGACTGACGCGCCCAGTTGGCCATCTTGTCCATCGACGACAGCACGTACTCGACGCCGTTCTTGGGCGTCTCGAGCGAAAGCTGATTCGAGCCGCGGTTGGCGACGGCCATGAGGGGCACGGGGCCGTCAGGGCCAGCATCCTTGGCAGGCGCCGACGACGACATGCTGCGGGAAGAGGCGGGCTGCTGCGGCTGTTGTTGCTTAGAAGGTCCGGCTACAGCGGCGGCGACCTTGGGCACCGACTTGATGGTCGACGTCTGGAACGAGCGAGTCAGAGCCATGGTGGGCTTAGCGGAGAGGCCTGTGATGCAAAACGTGTGCCGAAATCGAGTTGGCGTGGTTGCCGTGATGACAGAGTGGCGAATTTGAGTGCGGATGCGGAAGGTCGAGACCAAAAAGATGCGATCGGAGGCAAAGTCATGGCAAATATTGCAAGAGTACGATGGGAGCGAGGTAAAAGTGACAAGAAACAGTCAGTATCAACAAGAGCCCTTCGAGTGGTGACTTCCAGCACATTCAGCAGTCATCCGCAGGTACGTACCGACTCGAGAGAGCGAGCGAAGAGAAGCCATCTTTGCGAAGAAGTACAGTGATGGCGGAGTACAGTAGTGGTGGCGACGACGACGAGTGTGGAAGAAGGAAATATCGAGAGTTGAATCGGTGCGTGCCTGTGTAAGCGCTGCAGTTGCTTTAGCGAGAGGGCGGAAGAGCACCTCTCGACGATCTCATTACCAATCAAGCACCAAAATTCGGATCCGCCAGGCGCGCGTCAGAGGTCAATTCGTGCGAAACTTTCTAATTGATGTATGGCTGTGAGGAGGGTTTGACGTAACATTAGCATCAGGTATGGCAAGCTGTGTGCAATCGCGGCGTAACATGACCTGGAAAAGCCCAGCTCACGGTGACCTCCTCGTTGACCTGCCTTAGCTGGGGCTGGCAACAACATACCACCACCCCCTTGGCAGGCACAGACAGACGCTGATTCAATATATGCGCGTTGTCAATGTACACTTACAAGAGAAGAAGCAAGGAGCCACTTCGTATCACGACCAAAGCTGGGTTGCCAACACGATCCTGTAAGCGAGCCTCGTACGGGTCGCTTCGGCTTTGCGTGCCTAAGCTGCGACGGGGGGAAACGTGGTATGCTTGCTATGACCTCAAGCGAGCAAATTTCCGCTGCGAAATACTTTTGAAGTGCCGATCATCTCCAGAGAAGGTTCGTGGTAAAGCGACAGGTACACGCAGAACTGCGAGGTTTTCCTTGTTATTGTAAAGCCCCGCCTTTTGACTAGATAAGCGACGCCTCGACGCAGGGAGAGCCCTCTTGACAGCCTCCTCCAACCTTCTCTCATACCTGCTGGCTGCTGATCTGTGCCCATATCTCGCTCTGCGTCTTAACGAGAGGAAGGAGAAGGATGCGTTCTTTCAGCTTGATGATCTGAGGAGATGCAAGGGGCTTTTAAGGTTAACAAACAGAGAGCCGAGCCATGTGAGAGGGTCAGGCGGTGCAAGGGTGGGCGAGGGAATCGATTTGCCGCATTCGCCTATGCACGTCCTCCTTGCATTGTCTTTATCGGGCCGTACGGCCGTGCAAAGCTGATTGCTCGTCCGAGCCTACATGTGTCCTGGCAAAGAGCATGTGATGCAGTCTGCGTGTCTGAAGCCCCTATCCACATGCTTGCTTACGATGGTTCTGGGTGGTTACGGGATGCGAGTCGAGAACACCACTGACATTGACCGGCGCACCTTGAAAGCTGTCGATTTACTCCAGCGACAATTGCCCTCTCCCAGGCGTCTTTCAACGTGAAGCAAGTGATCCCTAGATCCTGGCCAGCTGCGTTCCAGGCAACTCAGGTCGGGGAGCAATACCTCGGCGGAGCTGCAACGAGCTCCTGTGCAACGATGAGCCCGACTCTGTAGAGGTATAAATTCGGTATCTGGTCAGACGACCGCCGAACATGTGTGTGAGGTTAAAATTGTTAGACGGAAAGCACGTGAACGAAGGGCGGCGCTGTTTGTCTACGCGAGGAGGACCGTACAGCGGGAGGAGCCATCCGTGTTGGAAGCGAGGTGCCGTTGAAGGGCGTGGCCCGGGCGAGTAGGGTACCGTTTCGCCATGCCAGTCGTGCCACCCCAGCGTTGAGTCGAAGAGTACACACCGAAAGATCCAGGCTGCCGAACACACCAAGGGGGGACCAGACGCTCGAATGTGCTCTTCCCAGTTAATTCAATTGGAGCTTGAATTGGTGGTCCCGAACGGTGGAGAGGCTGCGAATATCGCTGGGGTCGAACATAGTATGAAAAAAAGGTATGGGCAGAAACCACTGATCCAGGGATCTGGCTGTGCCGCTATGCTGCTGGATCGATCGTGGTCCCAACCGTTCCTTCTGGTGCCTGCTCCGACTCGCAATCTAGTTGGGTGTACGATACCGTCCCCGAGAACCTTCTCGCCTTCACTGCCAAGTTGAGCCATCCGATCAACTATGGGATTACTCCGAATTCGGGCAGTCTGCAGGCTCAGGCAGTGGACTATTCTAGGTCAAAGTGGAACGGCACTGCTTTTGTCGCCACGGTCCAAGACAGCCGCTTCGACTCGCTGTTTCGACGTTTGGAACCACATTCTCGGGACCACATCACGTCCAAGTACGACAGGTCTGAGATCGCCGATCGCCTCGATGCCTTCGACATCAATCGATCTGCGGCGAAACAAAGATTGCTGACACCAAGCGAGGGCGAGCAACCGTCGCAGTGACATGAATTCATGTTCGATGTCGATGCTCTGTACCTGCGTCTGAGTAAGGAATAGAGCTCAGCTAACCGACCGTCGTCACTTCTCCTGCCACTTTATCAGTGCCTCAAGGCACTCGCCTTGAAACTTGCAGAGCAAGCACTTTTGAGCTTTGAGACATGTCTACTTGAAGCGGTTTCGGCAATCCATCGTGTTCACACCAACTCGGCGAAAGCTGCATGGAACTTTAAACTCCTTTTTCGCTTCAAACTAAGGAGCGCCTCTGACAACGCGGCACTCAACCTTGTTTCTTCACAAATCTTGGCCTTTGCGAGCTCCGACTGAATCTTAATTCGCCTTCGTCGTTCGTCGGCAATGTCTTCTCTCTGCCGCTCCTTGCGCTTCTCGGGAGAAGCCACGTTTTGGTATCAATATCAAATTGCTGGTAGAGTGTGGCTGCTTGTAGGAGTGCGAAATAGGTGTATGAAAGACGGTAAGTGCTGACAACAAAGGAAGGCAGCAATGAAGCCTCGTCGACTCTGTCTGTGTCGATACGACTCGCGAGGTTCTCTTAGCGCAGACTTGGAAGACGGCGCCTCTCGACTGTGTCGCTTGAAAAAGAGGGCGCAGGTGACGATGCTTGGGATCGGCAGGTGCGTGCAAGGTTGCTATTTTAGCTGCTGCTCTTATCTGCTAGCGCGAGGGAGCCAGTTTGAGTACGTATTAGAGTGCATGACACTCGGCGGTCGTCAGCCGGCTATCCGGATCTAGACCAAATCCATCTTGGTTCTCCGCGCCAACTCATATTCCAGGCACGAGTCGCCATACACACACACAAGCCAGCGAGGCTCGTTGTTCATGATCAACGATCAACTCAAGAGTCGCAAGGTGGCTGGCTGGCGATGAGAAGCGAAAGGAAAGTGCGGGGGAAAGATGATAAGAACGAAAAGAGCGCTCGGCCCAGAATTTTCGAGCCCAGAACGGAGCCCGCTGAATCTGAGAGCAACGGTGCATTAATTGGGCCGTGGAGTCTCGTTGTTCATATCAAAAGATCCTTCACAGAATACCGAGCAGCCTAGAGGTGATTTTTGTCAATGCGGCAAGGCTTTCTGTCTTCTGATATCAAACCGCATGCTGCGAATTGAGGGACGAAAATGCAGAAGCAGCAACTCGGTGTCTCAGCCTTGAGAAGATGCATTCCCGCGCGTGCACGCGGACGCCGAGGTTCCGAGGCTCTCTGCCTGCAACACATTGATGCTGTGCCGCTGCTTGGTCGGGCCGAACACTCCAGCGTACTGCTCCGTTCAAACACGGGACTCGTCTTGCCAAGAAGATACGGGAAGGTGGATCAGAAAGCGGGTGCCAGAGAGTGAGTGAGAGAGAGAGCCGTATTCGAGTGGCGTTCTGGGGAAATCGTCCCACAGAAAATGAGGGTCCAGAATTTC
Source organism: Sporisorium graminicola (assembly GCF_005498985.1). NCBI lineage: Eukaryota > Fungi > Basidiomycota > Ustilaginomycetes > Ustilaginales > Ustilaginaceae > Sporisorium > Sporisorium graminicola. Next base: position 291,116 of record NC_043729.1, read on the forward strand.
GGGGTGCCACATTTTGTGCCATAAAATTGCAAACGGTTTCTTCCGTTCACACGCTACAGCAACCAGCCAAACGAACATTCCGTTTGAGATGGGTTCCTGACCCTGAGCCTGACCCTGACCCTGACCCTGACCCTGACCCCACAACTTCGAGACCAGACCTCCGGGATGCAGAGTGCACATGCAGCTTCCATCCCGTGGTAACAATGATTTCCACCAGAGAACGCAAGCGCTTCAGACAGCTTACTGGGTCCACACAGGTCGTCGAAAAAAAGCAAGGCAAGTAAAGAGCGTCCTGTGTAATGCTGTCGATTTCTGGTGGGTGGGGGGATTCTCTTGATCATTTTGATCTAACATTGTTAAGAGACTGGAAATTTGCATTCTCATATCTGAAACCAGAACCCTGATCAAGAAGCAAAGCCAGAGAGAGTGTGTCTTAGAGGTGAGAATAGCAAAGCGAACGAGGCACTTGGGCGTCACGTCACGTCACGTCACGTCAAAACTGGAATCGAACGACGTGTCGAGCAATGTACCACGCGTTTCGACGTCTCGCGTAAATTGCTTCGTAAATTGTTCCAAAACGCACTTCCCGATCACGACCAAAAAAAGGAGACTGAGGCATGCTGGCGTGGGATCGGCATTTATTATTTCAGCCCATGGTTCCTGCAAATCCTCGTCGCCAGACAACGGCTAGATCGACCGATCTGCGATTGGAATGCGGGTCGCATGCTGCGCACCGACGTCGTCGTCGCCGCCACGCGAGCTTAGCCAGCGAAAGGTTACAAGCAGAATGGCAGCGAAGCCATTTCTCACTGAGCTTCCAAGAGTGGCAGCACACGTGAGGTTCCGGTTCCGTTCGTGACCTCGTTGGCAAGCTGATGAGACCGGTTTATGCTTCACGACCTTGTGTCGACCATGCCGTTCTCGAAACATGATCGTCGTGACCAGGCTAGCGTCAAAGTTGGTGCCACTCCCCCTACTCAAGAATCTGGATCTCAGATAGGCACGCAACCGCGCCGTCGTTCAGTCGCTCTACTTCAACATGCTCGATGACGATGGTCTCGCTGAGCCTCTATTTTGTTTTGCTCTTTGGGCTCTTGTGAAGACCTCTTTTTGTCACTCCGACCACGTTTCGGCAGCTTGGTCTTCTGATTGGAAGAGATGGTTGGTCCGTCTGGTTTTGGCTCTTTGAAGCCGGCTTACAATTCAATGTCAGCATGCCCATTGTGGCCTCATCGTGCGTGGCTTTCCAACAGGGGCAGAGAAGAGGGGGTGAGGGGTTGCGATGACTGATGGCTGCCCCAGATCGAGCCAGAGGGGTCCATCTTGGTGGCAGTCTTAAATGCCGATCGACGGAGAATTCGACAGGTTTTAGAGCTCGTCTGCGTCTCTGTTCGATGTGTCGACAGATTCTTCCTTCGAGACGAACGAGCTCAAGAAAGCGGGTGATCCAAACGACAGCTGTTCAGCAGCAAGGGGGTTGCACTTTGCGCAGATCGAGAACAGGAAGACGCCGGTCACATGAAAGGTGCCATGAATGCAGCAGCTGGCAGACGCGGATTGCATGCGGGCAAACACAGAAGCGATAGTCGGATAGCTGGCCAAGCGAGCATGTGTGCAGGGCGTGGAAAAATGCGATGGCCAAGTGCGCGCGCGAGCTAGACGAAGGAAGCGAGCTAAGGGGGGCTCACCCTCGAATTCCGCGATGCCCAGCTCCAGCTCGGCTTTGCAAACAGAAGAAAGCGACAGAATTGACCGGGCTCGCTCGGTTAAGTACGGCATGCACGTCAGATTTGCAGGGGAGCAGGCAGTAGTGGTTTGCTTGCACTGGAACTTGCATGCCCAAGGGAAGCTCTAGGCTGTCGATCGGTTGCTACCAGCCTTCGGCAAGCAGCTGGAGCAATTCTTGATGCGAGCTATCTCGAACCAAGGAGATGGTGGCAACACCGCTGCCGGTGACAGGATAGCGTGATGCAAGAATTTAATTTCAAGGAATAGTCTCGAGCTGCAGCTGCAGCTGCATTGGATCGAGTCGAGTCGAGAAGCAGTAGCAGTAGCAGACGACGATGGCGGCGGAGGCACGTTGCATGTTCGGCTTTGCGATAAGATCGCGTCACCCTTCCACACAACTGTTCCGAGGTCTCGCATGAGCAACTCGCTTTTGTGGTTGGTGCAATCCCACTTCACTAGCGAGTGCCAGGCGGTTGTTGCTTTCATCGGTTTTCGTCGCACTCAGAGTCGAGGAGCTCAAACGGCTGGTGGCTTGGGCTTGGCTCCGAGTCTTAAACTTAAACTTTCCTTATTCTAGCTCAGCCATTCATCGTCGGTGTACTGCTTGGAAGACGCCTACAACAAATGCGCGGACGGGCTCGCCGATGGGTAGGGAAAGAAAGCAGTAAAAGAGGTACCGCGGAGTGGCGCTGGAGAGAGAGCGTTAGTCCGAATGGCCGCTTCGCCGCGGGGGAAGGAAACTTCAGAAGCGCACGCTAACGCAAAAGCGCCTTGTACCACCAGCAGCAACAGCGAGGTGTCTAGTGCGACGTACATTGCTGCACGCTCAACCGAAGAGGCAAGTTCCTGAATTCGATTTCCTTTTTTCTTCTTTTTTTTTCCGTCCAGGTTAACCCAAGTTTGCTTAGCTGCTGTGTAGTCCGAGGCATGGAGCTTTCGCTCCCTATGCAATGCCTGGAAAACATGATTGCTCTGCTGGCGTTTCATTTCAGACATGAACGAGGATCGCGACCGAACGCAGGCCGGAACAAGTAAACGGTGAACGTGGATTGAAGTGTGCCGGTTGCGATGGAAGGGGAGGTCTGACACGCGGATCGGATGGTCGGCCATTCCTTGGAGCGTGCCAGTGCGCTTTTCTTGTCTGCAAGCGCGATCCGGATCAAGCGGGTCCGGTTATCTGCAGAATTTTCACATAGAATACCGCTCGCTGCTGCTGCTGTCGGTGCTGCTGCCCCAAGCGGTGCTGAGATTCAAATTACATACTGTATTGCAAAGACAATGGCAAAGATTGCGAGGTTTGCACATTGCACAGCACACCTTGCCTGTAGTTGCTCCGCCCATTGCTGCTATTAGGGCTGCAGCCGTAGTGAGAAACATGCTTGTTTCACCGGGACCCTCTTTCATGTTGTGCCCGTTTGTTCATTGCTTCCCCCCCCCCCCCCCGTGTTGTTCGCTACGGCCTGCCTTGCATCCATTCCCGTTCAGGACGCTGTTGAGTTGCTTGCGCGCTCGCTCATTCGTCTGACTGGTATTTGTTACACATCACATCGCAAGGAGGCTGCGGAGAGAGGGCAAGTTTGCGTGGTCGATCGGAGCCAAACCCGACACGCAGCTTGGCGTACGCAGCAGCTCTAAAACACCAAAAAGAGGGCAAAATTTAATATCGCACACACCGATCTTCGAGTTACATTTCAGTTCCAGACCCCGGACACCTCGCTTGTGCGTTCTTTTTCCTTCCTCCCCCCTTATTTGTCGTTTTGTCCGTGCTGCTTCTGCTGCTGCTCCCGCTCACCCAGACATTCCTGCGCTCAAGTGCATTCTCTGACGATCAAACCTGGGCGTAAAGCGCAACAAGCGTGGCTGGCTATCTGGCAGGCTGGGCTCGGTCACGGTCACAGCGTCGTCGGCCACTCGATTCGGTCAGTCGGTCGCTTGACGTCCAAAAGGGACTCGTTTTCCCGCTCCGCCGTCGTGCGGCTCGTTGGCTTGTTGGTCTGTTCGCTTGACTTTTGGCCTTGACCATCGCGAAACCCCTGGATTGCATTTCAAGTGCGGCAACTTACCCGCTCCCTCGATTCCGCCACTGCTCTTCGAGCATGCACGCACACACACGCACTAATTAACTGCTTGCTTGCTGTGAGTATCGAGCCTTTTTTCGCGCTTCTGAGCCCTGCCTGTCAACGATCTCCTGCATTCTTGGCTGTCTCCAGCTGGCTGTCACACCGCTTGCACCAACTTGCCACTTGTCCTTGCGTCTCGAACCAGGGCACCAGCTGACCAGCCTCCTTGTCCCGCTGTGTTCATGCTGACCACACCCAGCTATTCCCACCCGCCTCTCTCGTTTCTGGTTGGCGGCATATCCTCCGCCTCGTGCCCGTTCGTGCCTTCCTGCCTGCCTCGCACACGCACTATCGCCGCCCGTCCACCTCGCAGCATACTGTGGGCTGCCCCTCCCGCTACTCCGACCCAGCCGCCTTCCTGCACAAACCAAAGCGCTCTCGATCCTCTTAGCTGGGCTCGACTCGATTCGAACCGTCCTCACCTCTCTCCTTCCTTTGTTCTCCTCGTTGCCAAAGCAAGCATCGTCCTTCCCATCTTCCACAACCCACCCTCACCACCACGGCCACGCACATCGCCACCACTCTCGACGCTACTTCTTCGACGACCCTTGCTTCATTCGAACTTCGCCTCGACCGACCCATCTTCAGTCACCTCTTCAGCTCTTGTTGGTCAGCTCTCAGCTCGTCGACTTGAACCACCACCAGCTATCTGCTTCAACCTTAGCCTCTACGTCAAGCTCTTCGACCAGCGTCTGGCACGTTTGCTCATCAGCCTTGTTCAGCTCGTAGACACTGCTTTGGTCGCATCGCTTCGCATCTAGCCAAACCTGAAACAATTCGTCTTCGCATGCCATCAGTTCCGACTTGCTTCCGCCTTCTCCACTTGTTCACATGTCCTTGACTGCTGCATAATTGACAAGTCTACCGCGCCAACGCTCGGTCTTTCATGGTAAGTTCTCGATTCCCCTCCCAGCCGCTCTTATGCTAGGCGCATAACACATGCTGACCCTTTCTTCTCTTATCGCTCCTCTTTGCCTTGCTCGCCCGCATGCAGATGCTCGCCTCTTCCCCGAACCCTCAAGCCAACCCCTCGCTTCAGCAGCGCATGGTTGCCGGCGACAACGCCTGGAACCCTGCCGAAGACATGGACTGCGATGCCGACGAGATCCTAGTCGCTCCAACGCTCACGCTTAAGCAAGGTATCAACAATGTCATGACCAACATGGCTTCTTCCTTGTCCAACCACTCAATTTCCTCGTCTAGCAGCTCCGGCGACCTGGAGCCCGAGCTCAGCCAATCGCTAGGTTCCGTCTCGAGCTTTGACCTCCGCACACCACTCAAGACCAGCCTCGCTGCCAATCACCTCTACGAGCCCAACGACGCTTTCAACCTTCTGGGCCTTCACAAGCAGATCGCCCCCGTTGCAGCTCGACCCGCCACCAAAAACATGCTTGCCGATGCGCTCGCTGCAAGAAAGGTTCGCCCCGCCTCCAACCCATCATCAGATGGGACCGAATCGCCTGCACCCTCAGCACAGGCGTACATGCCTTCGACACAATCCGTCTCTCCCAAGAGTCAAGTTATGTCTGGCCCTCGACCTTTCACCGTGGCGTCGCCATCGTCGCCGCTCAACCGCCCCAACAAGCCAAAGCTCACCCTGCCTGTCTTGGCTTCCTCCGCTTTCTCTCGTCCCAACTTTCCTCAGACACCTGGCGGTTCCCTCTTTCACGGCGCTCGCGATGGTGCTGCCACCGGTACACCTGTTAGCCCCTTCTTGCCTCCCACTCCCCTCGTTGCTTCGATGATGGAGGCCGAGCAGATCAAGGGCTTCTCCAATGGTCAACAGCAGTCGATGCGTATCGATGGCGCTTCACGCTCGTCCATCTCGCCTCCACTGGCTCGGGCTTCGTTGCCCTTCCCCATCACCTCCACGCCGCGCCAGTCCAAGCCCGTCCGCGCACCTTTGCAGCGCCACGGCTCGCTTGGCATGTCGCCCCTCTCGCAATCATTTGCCAGCGTCAGCATGCGAGGCAAAAGCAAGAGCAACGACATCCCATCGTCCACGGGGTCTCCCATCCCGCGTCGTGCGCAAGAGCTGTCTCCCGGGCACAACCCGGGCTCGCCGTCGACGCTCCTCACCCCTCCTTACTCTCCACTCACTTTGACCAAGAGTTTACCGGATGAGGCCTCGGTCATCGCACAGCGAAGGTCGAGCAGCTCCAGCAGCAGCGTCTCTTCGTCCAGCAGCAAGAAGCTGCGCGCCAAGGAGAGCCTGCTCGGTGGAGGCGCGGATCTTGCAAGATCATTCAGCGCCAACCGCTTCAAGTCCAACACACGCGCCAAGGCCGTCCCAAAACCTTTCAACCTCGACAAGGCATTCCCCGTCGAGTCGCAAAACCCAAATGTCGGTACTTCGAGCCCGCAGCCGCTGTCAGCACCGGCCATGAAGATCTCGTTTGCCGATGACGAGACCGAAATCGAGATCGACCAGCGCGCAAGTCCGGAGCCGATGGTGACCGAGCAGTCGACCTCTCAGTTGGACGTCACGCCAGCCGAGTCGACGCCAGTGCCCGATGCTTCGCTGCTGTCACCCTGCGACGCGCTCAAGGCGCCTGTCATGGAAAAGTCCTTCAGCGCCCCGTTGCCGCCTGCTCAGACCGTGTCGGCGCGTCACCTGGCCGACCACGAGCTGCATCCTCGCTTTGACTCTTCGTACACGATCGGAGACGAGCTCGGCAGCGGTGGCTTTGGGTTTGTCGTGGCTGCCAAGCGCAACAGCGACGGCTTGCCCGTGGCTGTCAAGTTCATCTTTAAGAACAAGGTGCCCGCGCACGGCTGGGTGCGCGACCCCAAGCTCGGCGTCATCCCCATGGAGGCGTTTGTGCTCAAGGTCGTGGACCACCCTGGTGTGGTCAAGTACATCGATCTCTTTGACGACCGTCAGTTCTTCTATCTCATTATGGAGCTGCATGGCACGCCTTGGCAGCCGCCTGCGCCGGAACCTGTTGCGGCCACGAAAGCACTGCGTCCCGCACCCATGATGCGCAGGACGAGCCGCGACCTGTTTGAGTGCATTGAGCAGCACTCGAAGTTGACCGAGGAGCAAGCACGCTGGGTGTTTGCGCAGGTCGTCGAGACCGTCTGGCATCTCGACCGCATCGGCATCTGCCACCGCGACATCAAGGACGAGAACTGTGTCGTCGATGCCGACTTCAACGTGAAGCTGATTGACTTTGGCTCGGCGGTGATCACGGATGTGCGCAAACCTCAGCCATACTTCAACCGTTTCTTTGGCACCATGACTTTTGCCAGCCCGGAAATCTTGCAAGGTCAGCCGTACCGCGCCCCGCACGCCGAGATCTGGTCCTTGGGCGTCCTGCTCTCGATCCTGCTTAGTGGACAATGTCCGTTCCCGGACCCGGCGGCGGCGATCAAGGGCAAGATCAGCAAGCCCAAGGGCGCGTGGTCGGCGGAAGCGCTCGACCTGCTGCTTCTGTGTCTCGAGGTGGATCCGGAAAGGAGAGGCACCATCGCTCAAATCCGCGATCACCCCTGGGTCCACAGGGCGTGGAAGGAACGCGCCGCCAAACTTAACCACCACAAAACTACCACTACTCCCTCGCTCTGAACTCAAAACGCCCCCCAAAAAGCTTCCACTTATCCTCTTGCATCGTCATCCGCATCTTTCTGCATCTTTCCACTCTAGCATACTTTCTTTACCCAGCATTCATTCTGCACCTTGTTCCGTTGCCTCTTTGCATATCGTTCCGTGCTCCATCGCTTCCCGGAGCGCCGCTCTTTAGTCTGTCTCTACTCTGCTGTATTCTAAGTTAGTCCTTCCTTACTTCGCTTGCGTTTCCTTGCAATCTCTCAGGATTTTTATCTCTTCCTTTCTCCCATTTGCAGTGCTGGCGTGAGTGCAGGCACGCACAAGTGAACACAAGACACACGTGAATGGGACGGGTCTCACATACTGCATTAGATTGCATCTCTCTGTCCCTCTACGTTTGGTTCGGGTCGGGTCGGGTCAGGTCAGGTCGGGTCGGACTAGAGCTGCAAGCTCGAGAGGCCCTTCTGGATGCCCCCGACCGGCGTACCCTGCGCAACACTGAAGATGCACAGCCTGCCATCCACGCCGCTGGTCGAGACCTGGTCCACGTCGGCCCTAGCGCCCGAGAACGGCCTGACGCTGGTGATGGTGTTCTGGTGGGTGGTGTGCAGCTCGCCGTCCGCGCCGACGCTCGCGCCGGCGACGGCGCCCAGAGCTCCGGCCACACTGCCGCCCGCGCCACTGGGTGTAGCGGCAACCGAAGGCGACGAGGAGCCACCGCGGCTGTCGGCCGACTTGAACCGGTTGAATGCCTCGTTGTTCAGGCGTCCCACGCTGGACAGGCCGGGGGCTTTGGGTGGGGGAGGCGGCGGCGCACCCTTGGATGCAGCCGCGCCCGCCGCGTCGAGCGACTTGACGATCGTCCAGCCCGACTGCGCATCACCTTGGAACAGGACGGGTTGGCAGTCGTGTCCCGCTGCGACTAGCTGGTTTTCGCCGACAAAAGTGAGCGTGACGTAGGGAAGCGTGGGCGAGCGAATGACGTGGACCGCAGCGGGGGGCTGTTCGGGACCGGAGGGATAGACGACGGTCAAGCTGGAATCGTGGCCGACGAAAGCGAGCACGTCGCCGCTGGGGCTGAAGCTGACGCCGTGCACCCAACCGCCGCTCGGGGTGGAGAACTCGCCGCAGACTGTACCAAACGGCAGTCTCTCGCCCCAAACGCTCGCAGGCGGCTTGGCATCAACACCTTTGATGTAGGCGCTAAACACGCGAGCCTTCATATCAGCGCATCCTGCAGCGAGCAGCACGTTGTTTTCGTGCCAATCCAGCGAGAGCACCGTCGACCTCAGCGGTCGCTTAATGTGCTTGGCAACCCACCAATCGTTGTCCTCTTCAAACGAGCAGATGCTGATAATGCGGGCGCCCGAAGCCACGGCAAATTTGTCCTCGTTGGGACTCCATCGCACAAACGTAGCCGCGCGGTTGATACGCAGAAGCACTAGCGTGGGCTTCCACACGTGCGCGCCCGTCTGCGAGTCAGGCTGCAGCTGCCACACGTAGGCGTTGCGGTCCTGCGAACATGTGACAATGCGGTTGGACTGCGGAGCCCAGTCGATGCCCGTGACGAGCTTATCGTGCTCGGCGAGCGTATGCTCGAGTGTCCACCCGGTGGGTGATTGGGCGTAGATGTGGACGACGTTCGAGTTGGGCGAGACGGCCACTTTGGTGCGATCAGCGTTGAACGAGTGCGCAGTGAGCGGTCCCAGCGAGAGCTGGTAGACTTGAGTGGCCATGATGGACTAGGATGGAGAGGTGGTGAGGTTGGTGGATGTGTCTGCTGGAAGGACTAGCAGTCGACTCCCAGGAATAAGTGGAGTATTGGTAGCGGAGGGATTGGTGAGGTGGTGGATGTGGTAAGGGCAAGGTGAGCGATATCGACGTGCACAGCCCGTCTATCGCTCACTGAATTCGAGATGGCCCATCCGCACAGACGCTGTGCCCTCGTCATCGCGCCTGTTTCCCTCTCTCTCTCCACGCACACACACACACACCACGCTTACCCTCTCGAATTCGATTGAGCAGGTTTATTTCATCGGCTAGCCCGATTGGACTCGTTCGGGCACTCACGTGAGATCTCCCGGAAGACTCGCCTGCTTCGCTCAAAATCGGTTCCGATCTGGCTGCAGCGCAATTTTCCACTTTTCCAACTTTCTTCCAAAGAGACGCCGGCATTCTGCAGCCTCGTCCTTCCATCTACAACCATCACTTGTCAACATCTTCACCGGGCGCGATGGCTTCCATCTCACAACTCGGCAGCTCACTGAGACTGCTATGCCAACAGACCTACGCCCTGGTTGGCTCCAGCAGCAGCAGCAATGCTTCGCGCACTTTGATGACCTCAGCCGTTGCTTCGGCAGCTGCAAAAAAGCCAGCACAGGTCAAGAAGAAGGCCGTGGTCAAGAAGAAAGCGGCACACTCGGGCCCACGATCTACAGGTGGTCGTCGCAAAGGTGGTGCTGACTCATCTGCCGGTCTCTCCAAGACCTCTGAGTTCCATGTCGATGCACCGGACATGTCGCACCTCCCATTCCTGCATGCCGAGAGCCTCACAGCCAGCTCAGCTGGACAGACATTCGCGTTCAGCGAGCAGACCCTCTCTGCCTTCAAGACGTTCGGGCTGCCGCAGGAGCTCGAGCGTGAGCTTGCAGCACAACCGAAACCTCGTTCGCTGGTGCGTACACAGACGCTGGATTTGCTCGATAAGCTCGACACTGCCTCCAAGGCCAACAAGGGAGCCAGCATTGTGCTCGACGGAAGCAGGGGGAGCGGCAAGTCGACGTTGTTGGCACAATCAATTGCATACGCATTGGACGACGGATGGGTGGTGATCTCTGTCCCGCGCGCGATCAACCTGATCAACTCCTCTACCCTGTACACGTACAACGCGCAGCACAAGGCGTACCTCCAGCCCGAAGCCACCAAGCAGCTGCTCGAGGCCGTGCTCAAAGTCAACGGTGCTGCTGTCAAGCAGATCAAGACTACAGAAGCAGTCGAGGTGGACGGCGCGAAGTTGGAGGCGGGTACATCGCTCGAGGTGCTGCTCAAGCGAGGTGTGGACGATGCTTCGTCGGCAGCGGCCAAGCAGACTCTGTTGGAAACCGTTTTCAAGACACTCTCGAGCCAGAAGGAACGCCCGGTTCTCGTTGCGGTCGACGACGCACAGGCACTCTTCCGCACATCACTCTACAAGGACCCAGACTTTGTCAACCTGGAATCGTTCGAGCTCGGTCTGCCACGTGCCCTGCTCTCGCTCCTCACCTCTTCCTCCAACACTGGCATCGCCCGAGGTGCGTTCCTCGCGGCGCTCTCCACCACGCACACCGAGTTTCCCACTCCTGCAGACCTCCAAATCGCGCTCTCGGAAAAATCCTCGCCCGACGGAACCGCACACCTGATGACGCAGGCCATCAACGCATACACCAAGCTCAACCCGCACCACCTCGAGCACGCCCGTCAGGTGGTCAAGCAGGCGGATGTGGTCAACACGTCGCAGCCCTTGACCAAGACGGAAGCGGCTGCGATCTTTGCGCAGTTGAAGGACGAGAGGCGACACTGGAGTGCGGTGAATGACGAGCTCTTTTTGGAGAAGCTGGTCGAGACGAATGGAAACGCGAGGCTGTTCAGCAAGAGTTTGGTCTCGACGCTTTTGTAGGGAAGTTTGCAATACATGTTTGTTCCACTGCCGCGTGCTTTGCTTTTTGATCATGTGCGTTGAAGTGATTCTTTGCGAATGATGAATGAAGAAAAGTCTGCAGTAAGAGCAGCTTCGATTAATACGTACAAAGCCCGTTGTTACGTTTCGCCTTTCTTCTCGCTTTTCGAAATATTTGGTGTTGGTCTCTGTGGTTGCAAGGCGAAAAGCAGGGTGCAGAAGCGCCGATCCGAAAAGAAAAAGCGTGCATCCCGCGCGAGCAAAAAGTGTTGTTGTTGTCGATTAATTTTTGCGGCGCAGCCAACACACACGCACACGCACACGCACGCACCGACAACGCGCAGCACCAGCAGCAGCAGCCAAGCGGCAGTGCAGTGCCGCTCAGCCGGGCAGAGGGCACGGCCAGCTCAAATGTGTCTCAAGCGATTAGAGCTCAGATTTGTCCCTTTGCAGAGAGCTCTGCCACACCGTACTTCGCTACTCAAACCACATACGGATACTGAGCGGTGACTTGCTCCGACCCATCAATATCGTCAGCAGTGGAAACAGCAAAGCGCGGGATCGAAAGTGGTCTCGGCACCTCAGGATACAGTGGACTAATTTGATCCAGCAAAGAACGCGAGACCAGTCCGAACTGCCCGCCATTAGTCGGAAGTGCCTGGCATCTTGACCAAGAACACGCCTATCGCATTGGCGGAGCCGTCTCCGAAGATAAAGGTTCACAGTGTCGCAAAGTAGCCCGTAGGCGTCTCGTCAGCAACTGCGAGCTCAGCCAGTTCCTCGACAGATGCGCCTGTTCCTCCAGCTTTGGCCACAGAGACAATCATGGTCGCTTTGACAAGCCCAGCTGCTCCCATGGCACCCAAAGCAGGCTCATCATCACAGGACAGCGGTCCCTCCTCGGTGCCCTTCCGCGGCTCATCCGTGCCCAAAATGCGCCGAAGCAAGACTTCCTCGCCCGCCGACCCCTCCTCTAGCGCCTCTGCATCGTCATACTCGACATGGCTCCTCCTAGACGCAGACGACCACGCACTTCCCTTCCTCCGCACCTTTCACCACCCTTCTTCCAAACCAAACGAGCTAGCAAGCGGCTCATCCTCACCCGCCGCGACAAGCTCTGAAAAGCTGACAGAGACAACCAACATTCCTTCCTCCAGAGTGGCCTCCCTGGGCTCCAATGTGCGTTCGCAGGCGAGCAAGTACGAGAACGATGTTGCTGCAAATGGAAGCGACAAGGAGAAAGAGAGGCGCATGTCGTTGCAGCACCAGGCTGGGAATGCGGGCAGTACGGGCAAGAAGGGCTTCATGTCGCGGTTGAGGGCTGCTGGGGGGAGTGTGTCTAGTGCACATGTTTTCAACGCGCCACCGAGTTCTGCGAATGCAATGTCGACGTCAGGAAGCTGGTCGCTCGTGGACGGGCCGGCACCGATCAAGGAGCAGTCGACCGCGGCTACCTCGTCGGCGCGTGCAGTGCACCTTGCTTTTACGACATTGGCTAACGAAGCAGCTACAAGACACGCTGAAGGGCTGGTATCAAGAGCCTCATCCTTGCTGCTTCCTATTTCGATGCAGGAGTCGAAGGAATCGACGGAACAATTTCATCCCAACCGGCTGGATGCAGCCAGCCTGACGAGTCTCGTCGCGGCGACAAGCTCAGAAGCAATCTACGTCGGCTCAGCACGACCCGCTTCAGCATCCGAAACGCTGCCATCCTACCTCAAGGAGCTTTTCAACTCCTCTGCCGGCTCCTCTCTCAAACTCGTCCTTCTAGAGCCAGCAGCGGTGCGCCAGCTCACACCTGCGCAAGCGTCCTCGTTGCACGACATGGCACGCTCTCACTCCCTCACGCTCCTGCTTCCGATCCGATGGAACACTCTGTGGACAGCGAGCATCGAAGAAACCTTGCTCGGCCTGGAAATCCTGCACGACCTGGCAGACGAACAGGAGGACGCGATTGCTGCGAACGGCGACGCTGCGGATGTCAGCCTGGACAAGAGCTTCGACGTGAGCATGTCTATTATCCCCACGGGTCTGTCCGGCGATGGGCTTGATAAGGTTGCAGAGTTGGAGGCGGTGAAGATGCAGTTGGAGCAGGTGAAAAGAGAGCTGGGGAACAGGGATAAGAGGATTGCGGATCTCAGTAAGCAGGTAGAGGAGCAACACAAGCAGGCAAAGCAGCAAGGAGCTGCAGCGGAAGGGCCGGGCTCGGGATTGGCATCTACCCGCGCCGTAGTAGTGGAGCCAAAGACACCGGTGCGATCACCTGTTCCTGTCGCTGCTGCTGACACAGCTGTGACCCCTGCTGCGCCGACGCAGCCCATAGAGGCTGTTCCTGCGGCTACTTCGCGCACCCCTGGGCCCACAATCAAAGCAACACCAGCATCCGACACTGCTGCCTCGATCTGTACCCCTTCAACATCGATGCCCATCCCCAGCACATCTCCGCATCTTGCAGCCGCAACGTCCTCCCCTGCGCCCAGCAGTAGCACCAGCACCAGCACAGGAGGACCAACGCTTGCACCAGCCGCCCCGATCTTTTCACCGCAACGCCACGACCCCTCCTCTGAGTCACCCACATCCTCGCCCGCTGCGCGCTCTTCGGGCAAAGTGATCGCGGCGCTCACGGCCGAGCTCGCCGAAACGAAGTCTTTACTCGAAGCCACCCGCTCTGCGCTGTCAACCGTCAAGTCGCAGTCAGCCGCGTTCCAGGCGCAGGCGGACGAGATGCGGGCGACACTCTCGCGTGCGCGGCTGGAGAACGATTCGTCTGTGACGATCTTGTCGCGCAAGGACCGGCAGATCAGCGAGGCGCTCGAGCGGGCGCGCAAGGCGGAGGCGGAGGCGCGCGAGCTCGGGCGTGCGTCGCGCGAGTGGGGGACGCGCATCAGGGAAGTTGAGGAAGAGTTGGGCAAGGAGCGCATCAAGCGTAGTCGGGCAGAGCAGGCGTACGAGCTGGTGGGCGCCGAGTGGAAGACCGCGCGCGGACGGCTGGTTGACGAGGTGCGTCAGCTGAAGGAAGAGCACAAGAAAGCCGTCGACGGCCTGGCGGACGAGTACCAGAAGGTCCTCGTCTTCAAACAGCGCCTCCAGGACGAGTCCTCCCTCCTCTCCACCGACGACACGCACCCCGACGAAACCCTCATCCCACCCACCAAACTCGTCTCGGAGCTCAAACAGCTCCACGCCCAGATGGAAACCCACCTGCAGGCACAGCTGCAACCCCTGCTCAAGCAGCTCCACGCCTTCGAGGCCAGAGAGAACAGGGACGTCGTCGACAGGCTCCAGCTGCTCACCGACGAGTTGACCAGGATCAAGACACTGATGCGCAGAGGGGATGTCGTGAGTGCGAGCCAGGTGCCTGCTGGGCCGTTTTAACGTCATAATGCGAGCTTTCGCCGAGAGTGCTCATGTAAGGTTGAATGTGCGACCGAGAGAGTGCGTCTTTGTTCAAAAAGTGGGGTGCGTCTAAGAGGTCAGAGGCTCTGTCAGCCATGTGCGAATGAAGGAGTGTTTGCGACAGGTCAAAAGCAAGATTTTGTTTCGAGACATCGATGGGGCTTATTTTACACGAGAGAGAGAGGAGAGAAGGAGAGACAAAGACGAGCTTGAGCTGGCCAAGCTTCGAGTCCTCTCAAACCTTTGCTGTTTTGTTTTCGTTTTTCGGGCCGGTGATGATCTTGGCAAGATCAAGTGTTGCGAGGAGAAGCATTGCAGGGCCAAGGTAAGAGGGCGAGCATGACAGTTGCGATGCTCTGCCCTCACCCTTCCGCCGGTGAAGCTTTCCTCATCTTGCTGTTTCAGGGCACACCGCCCTGTGCCAGACGCATCTTTTCCTGCTCCAGTCTCTGATAAAGCAGCGAGACGGCCATCTGGATGTTGGGCGGTGGGCCGGTGATGGTGACGAGCCTCTCGTTACCGCTGCCTCCCGCTGCGATGCCTGCACCGGGCTCCATAATCTTGATGTGGCTGGCACTCATACTCCTGATCTCGTTGATCTTGGAACCGCCTTTGCCAATGATGCATCCAACCAAATCGTTGGGGATGAAGATCTGCTGCGTCTGCGAGCCAGGTGGCAGCTGTGGTGCTCCACCAGCAGCTGCGGGAGCACCGGCAAAGGGAGGAGCTGGTGCGCCATATCCAAAAGGCTGCTGAGGCGCAGCGTACGGGTTGGCACCAGGCGCGGGAGGTCGGGTGGACGGACCACCAGCAGTGGGTCGGTAAGGGAGGTTGTTGGCGTTACGGTCCTGGTGTTCGAGCAGGATGGTACCGACGTAGTAGACTGCGATGTGGACGGCATCGGCGACACCCGAGATGGAGAGGACGCGCTCGGTAGAGCCGGGCAGCATGGCTTCACCAGCAGTGAGACGAGCACCCGAAGCTTCCTGGATCTCTTTGATCTTGGAGCCCTGCTTGCCGATCACAGAGCCCATGCGCGAGTTGGGCACGATGAAGCGGATAGTGACTGATTTGGAGCCGGGAACCGAGGGCTGGTCAAAGGGCTCGTCGTTGATTCTGCGGACAATAAGACCGAAAGCCTGCGTGAGGAGAAAGATGGCATCAAGCACCAAAGGGAGAGCTTTGCGGTCAGAACGAGCTGGTCCGGGTTTGCGTGTGCCATAGCTGATGACGATGCAGTGGCTCGAACGAATGGCTGTAAACTCACCTTGCTGACAGCGTCAAGAGGACCAGAGACGGTCAAGATACGCTCAGGGTTGCCGGGAATGATTTCGCTCTGCACAGCGTCGCAACACGAATCAGAAGTACAGCTTGTCAGCATGAGCCTTGTCAACTCGGGGCATTTCGGTGTACCGCCAACGGCAGGCAGACTTACGATGTTGAGACGGGCATTGCTCTTGTCACGGATCTCGTTAATGTGCTTGCCGGACTTTCCGATGATGATGCTAGCATCGCTCGTGACGATCAAAGTTCGCATCGAGATCTGCGTCGCTTGGGTCTCGGATGAGTCGCCTACACTGCCGGCGCTTCCGGCTGTCTGTTCACCATCCTGGCCGTTGGAGACGGTGCTGCTGTCGGCGGCCTTATTGTCTGCGCTCGAGGCGGTGGCATCAGCAGTTACGGACCCAAGATCGACAGCATCCTGCTCCTCAGAGACGGGCTTTGCAGAGGAATCTGAAGCCATTTTGGTCTTGTCGATGGGTGGAGAAGCAGAATCGTCTTGTTTCTTGGCTGGTTTGACCTGGTTATTGGCGTCTACGTTGGGGCGCTTGGCTTCAGGTTCAGGAGTGTTGGATTGGTCTCGTTGACGCTTGGCGACTTCTGACATGGTTTGACCGAAAGAAGGAAAGGTCGGAAGAGCCAAAGAAAGGGGACTTGAGTAGATCAGCAATCACAGTCCAGCCTTGGCGAGGCACTAAGCGGGGGAGTTTGAGGTAGAGATGGGCGGGCGAGCGAGCGAGCGACGGCGATGTTTGAAGGAAGGATATTGGTTAGATCCAGCCGGGATCCAGGAACAGGGGAGGAAGTGGCGGTGGAGTTTATGCGGGACGGAGTGTGAAGATTGCGTACGACTGTGGGGGATAAGCACGGGTGGTGGTGAGGTGCGAAGACCAGCGCGAACAAGAAGAAGGTAGATGATCTTATTTAGCGTCTGAACGAGCGAAAGGGAGCCAAGTGGAAGTAGAGATGTTGAGGATGGACGGGGCCAACAAAAGTCGAGGTGTTCGGTGCTGCAGCTGAACTATTGACTCGAGGCGAGCTCCTGTCGAGAAGACTTAGCTGCCTGGTCGTTGAGGTATAGCTTTAGCAGTATTTGCGTGCCGAACGAAAGCTACAACCCTGACCGTGATGAGTCGAAGGCGGCGTCGACGTTTGCAGGTTATGATTGCCGAACATGCGCTTTTCAGCTACGTCGCAGCTGAAGATGCGAGCTATGACGGAGGCGGCGGAGGAGGATGGGTTTGAGAAGTGTGCCAAAGACTTACCTTAGGGTAGTTGCCGAAATCTGCCAGAAGACTTCTTTCGTAGAAGGACGCCGTGAGGTGGAAACGTAGTAGTCACACAACAATAATGGCAGCCGAGAGCCACGATGTTCGAACAATGAAGATGAAGGAGTCGAAAGGCCGGAACAATGAGCTGAGGAGGGCCGAGCTGATGTTTCGTCAGACGATTGGTTGATTCGTCTGTTCGAAAGCCTGAATCGGACGGACGGTGGTCGGAAACAGCACGCACAGGTGCAGTATTCGAAACGAGGCAAAGAAAGTTGAAAGCCGAAGCCAGCGCTGCGTCGAGAGCGTATGAGAAAGCGAAGGTGAAAGACCGAAAGATGGTGATTCTGATGATGGTGACCGTGAAGAGGTGGAGTCGCTGCCAGACGGGAGCCAGAACGCCCAAAAAAGAAACCCAAAAGCGAAGAAGGATGCAAGGCTGGCTCTGCGTCGCTGCTGCCTTTCCACTTGACAACCCTAGCGTTGCCCCCTTTGCCAAAGTGAAAAAATAGCTTTCTTTTTCGGCTTGGAAACCAAGTCAGTTCGAGGATGCTTTTCGACGCGCTCCTTAGGCTGTCTAGCTCTCTCTCTGCCGTGTGGGAAAAAGAGAGAGAGGCCCTAAAGGGTCAACTCGACGCTCCATCCGAGTGCCGCTCATCCGTTACGCTTTTCGGTTTCAAGTTGGCGTTTGATTTGGACACAATTTCAATTCAAAGGGCACGCGTTGCAAATACGAAAATGTGCGTACGTGTAGTGCGTTGTTTGCCTCATTCCACACAGCAAAGAGAAGCTTTGCAACAGCCGAATCGGAGGTCGGCTTCTAGAGTCTGTGGTGGGGATGGTGATCGTGTGGACAGACCCTGCTTCTGATGGCGACAGAGGTGTGGGGGGATCAGCTTTGTGGCCTTGCCATTGCATTCACAGCAGGTACGTTATCGACTCGAAGGGGATAAGCTCTGGGTGAATCACCGGGGGAACAGCGCTGAGCTGTCATTATACTTGTTCTTGAGCCCGCTTTATAACGATGGGCATCCGACGGCAAGATAGGGGCAGGCAAGCGTGTCTCAAACGTACTGAGGAGTATGGCGGGTCAGCCTGGCGGTGTTCGCAGAGCTTCCTATACCTGTGCTCTCGTCGTGTACCGGCTAAAGCGATCGATCCAGTAAGGGCGTGGGAACCATCGTTCGGATGACATCCGAAAGCACCATTTCACGCTTCTGCGATGCCGATCCTTTACATCTATAGCTCGCCAGGTTCATACTCGAAGCTAGCGTGCGAGACTGGTCTGAATGTCGATCGAATGATGCTAAAAGTACACAGCAAACGTGAATTGCCTAGAAAGAGAACAAAAGTTGACGGATGAGACCCTCTTTTATCTGCGAACTGGAGGTCGTGAGCCTGCAGCGCCGGCGCCGCCACTTGGGCTTGAGGATCCGCCTCGTCCACGCCGCGCTTGTGCTGAGTTTTGACAGAGCAAAGTCGAAGAAAAACATGTCAGTACTCTTGTTTAGCAAGGCTGGAGCATTGAGGGAAAAGATGGAACCCAAACTTACCTCTGAGAATGGTCGCGCGACCGCGTGCACTACCGATACCACGACCTTTCATGCCATTGGGACCAATGCGCTTGAACATGGGCGCTTGTTGTAGCATGTCCGGCACGATGATGAATCTAAGCATGTTTCCTCGGATGTAGACGTTCTCCAGGTGCGACTGCTTGCCGTCCGGCGCTGTGACGGTGATATCCTTCATGGCAATGTTGAAGTTGTCCTCAGCTACAGGAGCCAAATAAAGCAAATGAAGGTCAGAGAGAGGTGTCAGTAATTCATCCGACATCTCAGCAGCAAAGAATGCCAGCGGGTCAGACACTTACCATCGTAGAGTGTGCCTCGGTACGCAGCTCCGCCCTTGAGCTCGACAGTGATGACATGGCCGACTGCCTCGTGGATGAGCTTGACTGGGATCCCGATGGTACCCATATTTGCCTCTGTGTGTGTCCGATGCGGAAGCTGCGGGATGCGGATGGAGGTAATGAATAGACGCTAGCGAGGAGCGAGTGGAGCAACAAAGCAAGTCTTCTTGACGTGCAACGGTGATGCGCTTTTGGCAAGACGCGAAATCCGAACTTATTCGCATTGCCCGATGCTAGGTGACCCGATCTAGACTCAGCAATGGTTGGAATTGTGCCTCAACAGGGAGCCAAGTTGGATGCGCGTGTCGGATTGAAGCAGCGGAAATTCAGCGACGCAGAGACCATACGGGAGTCTTTTTGTCTGTAACTCTCTCACCGTGTGTGCCGATTAAATTCAGAGGGTATCGCACAAGCCGACACTCGAAGCTTCGTCGGTTGCTGAGCTAAATTCTGTTGCTCTCTGACTTCCCCGCTCACCTTGTCTCTTCCTGTCTCTCTTACGCTTGATTCTCGACACTTGGGATCCCTGGTATCGCTCTCCTTGAATCATATCCACGAACAGCACCGAACAAAAAGCATGGCATTCTACAGCGCAGGCCCGCTCTCACCGGGTTACAACTCCTCCTCGGCGTGGGGAGGCAACGATAACACCGAGGAAGATCCTTGGGCTGCTCCTGGTGCTGGAGGTGCCACTGCTTCGTCGTCGTCTGCAGCGACGGGAGCAACGCCTACTTCATCGTCTGCTGGATTCGCGGCGTCCCCACCTGGCGGCTTCACTTCGTTCTCCACGCAGCATCAGCAGCAGCACAACAGCAGGCAGCAACAGGCTGGGTACTTTGGTGCGGGCGGCGGTGTCGGGTCCAACCTCTCGCAGGAAGCGGATACCTATGGCGATGGCTCGACGGATACTGGTTTTGGTGGAGCGGGTGGATTCGGCTCGGCAGCCGGTGCGCCTTCGAGCCACTTCGGCAGCGCTGCTGCCACTGCTGGAGCAAAACAATTGCACCATTCCAACGCCCACTCTTCGCCGAGCACTTACGGCTCCGCGATCAGCTCGATAGAGCATCAGCAGTCCGCACCCTCCTCCCATCAGCCTGCTCAGCAACCGTCATCCGCCTCTGCAGCTTCTTCCCAAGCTCCAAAGCCGTCCCAGCAATCCGGAGCCTTCCCCTCCGGCGTCAGCACATCGCAGTATCAATCCACTTCATCTCACACGACCGGTGCCTCGCGCTTCCAATCGCACACCCCTTCCACCCTCCTCCCGCACGAACCGGCCGGCTTCTCCTCCGCCGCCTCTTCCTCCACAGACTACGGCGCAGCACCCCGCCAGCTCGCCCCTGGCTACCCGCTTCCCGCGTCCAATTATACCGTTCCCGCCTACTCACCTTTTGCTCGCGTGGACTCGCTCAGCACCCCACGCAGAGAAGCCGTCGAAGACATGTACGGCGTCCCCGAGAACTTCCTTGAGGTCGAAGTGCGCAATCCGCTCACCCACGGCGTGGGCAGGAAGATGTACACCGATTACGAGATTGTGACGCGCACCAACATCCCCGCGTTCAAGCTGAGATACTCTTCGGTTAGGAGGCGGTACAGCGACTTTGAGTATTTCAGGGATATCCTGGAGAGGGAGAGTACGAGGGTGAACATCCCCCCGCTGCCAGGGAAAGTGTTTACGAACAGGTTCACGGACGAGGTCATCGAGAGTAGGCGCGAGGGGCTGGAGCGCTTCTTGCAGGTTGTCGCGGGTCATCCGCTGTTGCAGACCGGCAGCAAGGTTATGGCGGCTTTCCTGCAGGACTCCGGCTGGAGCAAGGATCAGTGGCTGTAACGTCTTGTCTCTTCATTTCTTTCTCACTCATCGCAATCGACACTCATCCTGCTCAGTTGGACAGTTGCCACAATTGCGTGTACACAGTATGTCAGGCATCAATCAGCAAGCGCTGCCCTGCCTGAACGCTTCGTATGATACGGCAGTATCATCCTAGATAACATTAATCAGATCAATCAGAATCGTCAATCTCAATCACATCCATATCAGCCTCCTCTAGATCGCCGTTGCGCTTGGTAGGGGAAGCGGACTTGCTGCTTCTCGAAGCAGTTCTGTGCATCACCTTTGTCGACGACGCCCTCGCCTGTTCCATGTCCAGCTCGGGCTCCGATTCCGTTTCGCTCCCCACGTCTTCGTCCACCGACGCCTTTTCCGGACTGCTCGTGGACAGATTTATGTCCTGCTTGTGCAGTTCTTCCTGGTCCACGTCCATCGCATCCTCGTCCTCGTCCTCTTCCTCGACCAACAGCTCGTACACGCTATCAATCTCTTCCGGGCTCAGTACAATATCCGCCAAATCGCCTGCCACATCTGCGATCGCTTCTAGCAACGTCGATACTCTATCCAGCTCAGCAACGCTCTGCTCCACCTGTTCTGCAACCGTCTCTTCATCTGTCACCGCCCACACCTCGGTGTCTCCATCGTCATTGTAGCCTCGTTGAACCTTCTCTCGAGCCAGCTCAGCACGCTTGCGCACGTCCGGCAAGAGCGAGGCTAGCAGCTTGCGCTCAGACGCGATCCAGTCCGGCTCAGAGCAGAACGCAATCCGTGTGAGTGCGACGATGAAGCTCTGCCGAATGCCGTTGAGCATGCTGTACGTCTCTGGCTGGTCGAGTTTAACAGCGAGCGAGATGGATCCCATGCGCTCCTGTACCGCCGGGCTAGCAGGCTCGAAGCGTCGATTATGGTTCGCAGAGTTGGGCAGCGGGTAATTGTAAAGCAGATTGAGCAGTCGCGTGTCCATGACGATGCGTTCGGCCGCCTGGAGTAAGTCCCCACCTGACGGGTCCGCTTCCGGTATCTTGGAGGTACCTGATCGAAACGTCGGCATACGTAGAGGCAGCAGGAACGTGGGACGGCTTTCGAGCCAAACAAAGTCTGAGTCGAGCGAAAGGCACCTGATGAGCGCAGCAAGTAACGCCGCACTATCAGCCAACACAATGAGTGTGTCGGCAGATCGAAGCGCCGCCTGCGTGAGAAACGTCAAGATGCCGCGATGCAGAACGTGCCATTCGCTCTCTTCCATGTCAAAGCGCCTGTCCACCAGATGCTTGACCAGCAGCTCCAGCACCGGAAAACGAGCATTGGCACGCGGCGCCGTCGAATGGCTGGTGCCCCGCCCACTTGGCTGTCCGTCCGCTTTCGAGGCAAGGCACTCGTGAATCAAGGGGGCGTTGGAGACTGCAGATGTGAGCATGCGCACGACGTTGAAAATGATCAAACTGGATCGGTCGGGATGCAAAAGCTTGTGAAGCACGCCTGGTCGCGACAGAAGTCGTAACGGGTGGTAGGTGGACGAAGGATTTGCATCGGGACATTGCGACATGGCCTCCAGGACCTGGACCACGGCATGAAGAAGATCCTCGCGTGCTGCTGGCGACAATGACCAGTCGCCAAGCCCTGCTCCGTCAGTCCTTCTTGCATCGACAGCAGCGGCAACTTGACCCTGGCAAAGTTCTCCGTCGCCATTGAGATCGGAAGTGGTGCGATGCCTGCTCGAGTTTGTGCCGAATCGACATCCGTCAATGCACTGAGCCAGAATCTCTCGCACATGGATCGGAGTAGCATACCGCGACCACTGCGCATTGTAAGTCGATTCGTCGACGCCAAGAAAGGCCAATTCTTTGCCTTTGGCTTCGGGACTCTGTTCGAGGCACTCAAGATCCAGCCAGAATCTCGGCAACGTCGAGACAAGGCACGTAGCCAAACGCAACACATCGGTCAAGAGATCCGTTTGGCACAGTCGCAACAGAACTCCTGCCATGACCAGGAGCGATGAGGCGATGGCATGAGAGAGATGCATGGTGGCCGAAGAAAAGTCAAGCTCTTCGATGCTCTGCTCGTTGCTGTCGGTGGACAATAAAGCGAGAGCGTCCTCCCTTTCTTCGGGCTCCAGAACCCTGGCGCGACTGAGACTGGTGAGCAGCGACTCGACAGCCTCTCTGTAGCGAAAGAGCACGAGAGGCGGGCAGTCTGAAACAAGGTTGGCTGAGATGAGACGGCCCAAGGTGCTGGAACTAGACACGGTGTCTTGCGCTGTCTTGGACGTCAGACCGGAAGGGTGCGAGGCGGACGGATTGAAACGGTTCGAAGGATAGGAAGTTGGCGCAGCAGCTGTGATGGAAGAATGACTGAGCAAGAGCGAGACGATGGTGGTGCGTCGAGAAAGGATCTCAGAGACAGCTGCAAGATAGTGGTGCTCTTTTGTCCGATCTGAATGATCCGAAGCAGTACCGCGCGATCCCGATAACGTCGTTCTTGTCGGATCAGCGTGTCGATCGTCCTCGAGATGCATGTTGTCCTGTTCTGTCGGTACCTCTTCTGCATTCGTCGCTCTCGATTGATCCATTTCCCAATCGGCTGGCGGTAAGGTGTTTGCCTTGGTTGTTTTGGTTGGCGACTGTCGCTGCTGCCGGATCTTCTCCTGCACCGGGCCAAAGTCCGCAAACGAGTTTTGCAGGCCGCGGAACGCCTTAGTTTTGGACGCAGAAGTTGTTGCAGTCGGAGGCCGTGGAAAGTGCGGCCCAACCTTGTTGGTCGATCTGGTGGGCGTGCTAGGCTCTTCGCGATCGGCGGCGGTATCCGCATACCTGTGACGACTGCCAGAGCCGCCGCTAGCGCTGCCACCGCGGACGCCGAATCGGTTGGCCTTGGTCGGCGTGGTGAGCCCGGCTCTGACCTGACTGTCTTGCCTCCTGTCCACGTCACGAAGGCCAACAGGTGGGAGACGCGCTACGCTCGAGGGCCATATCCGACGGCTTGTATCTTGTTCGACTCGGCGGAAGGCGGTCTCGGTCTCGAGGCGATGGAGTCGACGCTCCTGGTCCTTTTGCAGACGTTCGAGGGCTGTGCGGTGTTCCAGCTCTCGCGCGACCTCACGCTCCCTAAGCTTGGAGTTTTCAAGGTTCAGCTTGGTCAAGTTTTGACGCACAACGGCGACCTCTCCAGATTTGCGGTAAGCCTCTTGCTTGAGCTTGTCGACCGTCTCTTGTTGTGCCTTGTGTGCGGCTCGAAGCCTTTCGACCTCAGCTTTGAGCTCCGCAAGCACCTCGCCATCAGCGCTATCATGCCTCACCGCCGATGTGCTGGAGACTTGTTTTGAATCTGCCGGCTTCGTAGAGAAAGCAGGGTGCCGTGAACGATCTTGAACTGAGCGTGCTGTAATAGGTTTGTGATGAGTTGTCGGAGTATGTTGCTGTGATGTTGATGGCATTTGCTGCGACATGCGGATGGCCTCTTCCTCAACTTGGTCGAGCGCATTATTGCCGGCCCACCACTGCTCGTCGTCATTGTCGGCAAAGTCATCGTCCCGCAAATCGCGAACGATGACTTGGTCCGGCTCTGGTTCTCGATAGCGAGGAGCAGCCACTCGGCCGAGGTTGGAGGGTCCAGGATCGATACGTTGCTTCTTTGCAGGCGGCTGAACAAAGGTGCCTATCCGTCTTGCAGAATGCGATGGCTCGGCATGAAGGCGGAAAGAGGAGCCCGATATCGAAGACTGTGGAGCTGCTGCATATTGAGTCGGCTGTTGCACGGCCTGAGAAGCGGTGTAGGTGGCCTCGGCCTGTGCAAGGCTCTCTTCCAGCTCCGGATCGAGAAGCTGCTGGTCATCGAAGAGCGAATCGAACTCATACTCGTCTCCATCGAGAGGAGGAGCAGCGGCTGCGGGCATGGTCGTAGGCGAGGCAGAGTAGTGTTGACAGCTGCATGCTCAGCACTGCTGTGAGCTTAGGACGATCCTGAGAGTGGCGGTGTGGATCCGAACATGGCCTTTATCAGGTCCTGACTTGCGGCTTGAGTTGTATGGTGTTCGACGTCGGATGGTATGGAAAGTGATGGCGTTGTATAAGGCTGAGTCAAAACCAACAGCTGCGGAGTGCTGCCTAATTCACTCAGACTAGGCCATCAAGACAGACCAACACTTTTCGGCGCAAGAATTCCACAGCAGCCGGAAGTCGGCCACAAACCGATGGGTGATTATCTGAGACTGAGACTGAGACTTGACCTTCTTACAGTCACTCCGGTGAGAGAAAGGACGCGGCGCGTGACAGAGAGACGCGTAAAGCACCTTGTCAAAGGGCGAGAAGAAAAATCGAAAAAGTGGAGTGGTTGAGGTGCAGCAACGCAGCGACGCAACAGGGACCCTGAGCTGACAGCGCAGAGCAGAGCTGCTTCGGCGTCTCCACCGAATCTGTCATTCATCTCATCATCATCACCACCCAAGAGCATCGTCGACCTTCTCTAGAAACATGGGTATCAAAGGCCTCACCGCGCTCATCTCCGACGAGGCTCCTGGAGCCATCAAGGAGATGGAGATCAAGACCTATTTCGGCCGCAAAGTCGCCATCGACGCCTCCATGTCTCTCTACCAGTTTCTCATCGCCGTTCGTCAGAACGATGGCCAGCAGCTCATGACCGAGTCCGGCGAAACTACCTCGCACCTCCTCGGCTTCTTCTATAGAACCCTTCGAATGATCGACTATGGCATCAAGCCCATGTATGTCTTTGACGGCACGCCGCCGGACCTCAAGAAGGAGCTGCTCCAAAAGCGATTCGGACGTCGTGAAGAGGCGCGTGAGCAGGAGGAGGAGCAGAAGGACGTGGCTGATGTGGAAAAGATGGACCAGCTCGCACGAAGACAGGTGCGCCCCACACGCCAGCACAACGAGGAGGTGAGGCATCTGCTCAAACTCATGGGGATCCCGTGCGTCATTGCACCCTCCGAAGCCGAGGCCCAGTGTGCTGAGCTTGCCCGTGCTGGCAAAGTCTACGCTGCTGGTTCTGAAGATATGGACACGCTCACCTTTGGAACCCCAATCCTGCTCAAGCATCTCACCGCCTCGGAGCAGAAGAAGCTCCCCGTTCACCACGTCGACCTGCCCAAGGCCTTGGAAGGCCTCCAGATGTCCATGCCTCAATTCATCGATCTCTGCATCCTCCTCGGCTGCGACTATCTCGATCCCATCAAGGGTGTCGGTCCCAAGACAGCGCTCAAGCTCATCCGCGAGCACAAGACGCTTGAAAACGTCGTCGAGCATCTCAAAGAAGAGGGCAAGAAATCCGTCCAGATTCCCGAACACTGGCCATTCCAAGAGGCAAGAAAGATCTTCGAGAACCCAGACGTGCAAAAGGGCAAGGATCTCGATCTCAAATGGGAGGCGCCAGATGTCGAAGCCATGGTCAAGTTCTTGTGTCAGGACAAGGGCTTTTCCGAGGACAGGGTGCGCAAGGGTTGCGAGAAGCTGCAAAAGTCGCTGAGCCAGAAGCAACAGGGCAGACTCGATGGTTTCTTCACGTGAGTATGACCGCACCACAAGACAGTGTTTCATCGACAGAACATACAAAGCTGACCATCCACTTTCTTGAACTCTTGCACGGCACTCACCACAGCGTCAAACCTGGCTCAACACCACCCAAACGCAAGGCTGAAGACGACAAGAAAGGCGCGAAAAAGAAAGGCAAAAAGTGAAGACCAAATAACCACCAACCCCCTCAACACACTCTTACATCTCGTTATCTGCCTCTTTTGCAATGATACCAATGCTTTTACTGTCCATCTCATCACGACAATGCTGTGCGCTCCTAGATTACACAACATTCAACTGCGCAGGCTGGGCCCTAGCCCTCAAACTGCCCCCCAAGCTATCCTCCAACACGCTCGTCGTATTCGTCCTCGTCTCGCGATCGATCGTACCGCCCGCCATATCCTTGTATAGGAAACTCTGGTACGACGTGCCCGTCCCACTCGCAATTGCACCGTTTTCCAGCACCGAATCCGCCTCCTCTTTCCTGTTGGACAGCGTGGCGTGCGGGAGAGCGGCGATCGGGTTGGTGTGGACGAAGGTGGATTCGTCTCCGACCATTTGGTCGAGATCGCTTGGTGCGGAGGAGAAGGAGGCTCGTCGAACGGTGCGGTCGAATTGCTGGGTGACTTGGTTGTCGAAGTTGGTGTTGGACAGGTAGGAGGCGGCGTAGAGCGGGTAGTTGAAGTCCAGCTGGACTGCTGATACGCCTGCACCGCGGGATGCAGTGGCCAGAGCCTGCAGGGCGTCTAACGAGAGGTTGCCTCCCATCACTTGGTCCACCTTATCCGCGCCGAGAACGAGCGACCTCATCCAGCCGTAGCTCTTCTGATCGTTCGTCTGAGCCGTCGCATTGACAAACCCTTTATTCGAGTACTCGGAGGTCTGGTACCAACCCGCAATATACTCGACCCCCGAGCCCGTCTTCACACTCCCCGCTACCCCAAACGTCCTGCCCTTCCTCAACCCAACCTCATACGTCAGCGTTCCATTGCTCAGCGGATCACCGTGCAGCTCTCCGCTCGTATACCCATCCACATGCTCCGTCCCCTTCTCTACAAGAATCACCTTTCCCGTCGTCCTCTCCCCCGACGCATCCAAATAAACCTGCACGTTGCCCGAAACAAACCAGGACGCGTCATTAATCGAGCCTCCTTCCTCGCTGCTCACGACGGCCAGCTCGAAGCTGTGCGTCTGCCCGTCAGTCAACTCGCCCAACCAAGGGGTGATATCGATGCTGTACGTCGGCTGGTCGAAGGTGCCGTAGTTGGCCGAGGGACGCCAGAGGAGCGGATTGATGCCACCCGTGAAGATGACAGGGTACGGAGCGATGTAGCCAGCGAAACGGCCGTCTATGTACAGCTGCACTTCGCGGTAGGTTCCGTGTGCGTAGTAGCCGTCGGCAGCGGCGTCGGGGATCTGGGAGTAGTATTTGTCCGGGATGCCGGTGTACCAGAACTCCTCGGTGGCTGTGCCGCTGGCGTAGACCTCGACGATGGCTCTGGCTGCGTTGCGCGGGATGCTGACGTGTGTCGTGCCGTTGCCCGCTGAGCCGCCGACGAGAAAGATCGAGTTGTCGGCCTGTAGGCGCTTCGACAGCGGGATCACCACATCTGCCGCGCGGTGTTTCAGCGGGAACGCTGTCGACGGAGCAGACGCGTGACCTCCTCTTTTGTGCACCCCGCGATGTCGGACGCCGCGCGGGGAAAGCACGCCCTGCACCGAAGCGGTCAGCTTGAGCGTCACGTTAAGTGCCCCCGTGTAAGTGGAGTCGACGATGTTGGGCAGATCAAACACCACATCTGCAGGCTGGCTGAAGAGCGGATAGTACTTGCCGACGTCCTTGCTGGTGTCCCAGAACACCCCCGCGCGCGTCGGCTCCGGATTGTCGAGTCGGAACACTTCAACGCCTTGACCGGTCTGGTTGTTTCCCACCCACACCGTGCCTAGTCGGTCAAACTGGCGACCTCGTGTTTCGCCGTGCACGTCAAGCGTCAGCCCCGTCCACAAGGATGGGTCGGCGCATGCGGTACCAGCGAAAGCGGAATTAGGGTCGAAGGAGAGCGTGGAGGGCGAGCCGTAGCTGTTGGCAAACGACCGGTCGACGAGCGTCACCGAGCATGAGTGGATGGGCGTGGTCAGGATGGGCGCCGGTTCGTGTACTTGGAAGCTTTCCTGGAACGAGGTCGTGTTCGGTTTGGAGGCGGCGGGGCTTGCAGGACTGTTTGCTTGGGAAGGTGCTCCACCGAAAGGGCCTGGCAGAGGGGGACCATTGCTTGACTTGAAGAGTGGAGACTTCCAAATGTCAGGGATTTTGAGCTGCTGCCTGAGCTTCGATCCTTCGGCGTGATTGCTGCCGACGACGTTGGTCGTGGCTACGGTCGCCGCGAGTAGGGCATACTTTGCCAAATGCATCCTTGCAACTCGACCAGAGGGCACCCTGCCTTTCCTCGTATAGAGCGCTGGCCTTTTGTACTTAACTTATACTTTCCGCTCTTTCTTGAAAAGTCTTGCACCCTACCTGGCCTTTATCTCGCTTGCAAAGCTAAGAGAGAACAAGCTTTGCCGCACAACCACGTCGTCAGTGTCGGCTTCCTCCAAATTATGGCGTCCAAGCGTCAGCACGTGCATCGAAAGCTGTACGGCCCACCGTGGTCCGATCTACGCCATACCACAAGGAGCCAAGTTACCTGTGTCTTCGTGTTGTTATCGTAATGGGATAGCGAGGGAATTCCACCAAAGAACCAGCAAGCCGCTAAAAAGTGAAATGTGTTTACCGACGTGCATCTCGGCTAACCATTCTTTTGGAGGATCGACGGCACACAGAGAAGCGTCTGTGCGCGACACACAGGCGGATATGCAACACCCGGCAGAGGGAGCAAGGCTCTTGGACACAATCAGGGTTCAAAGCCTCCGTGGTGGCCAGGTTCGGACGATGGCGCGCCGAAGGCACTTCTACGGGCCGGTCAACAGATACACCTTCAGACAAAAGCGAAACAGACCATGCCGGTCAATTCTCTTGAATAAAAGAAGAGCGGTGACTAACTCATACACGAGAAGCGACCCAGATAGCGCCTCTGCAACCGGCAGCAATCACGGCGGACAGCAATGCATGCCCCGCCGCCTGCTGCGACTCGTGCTCCACCGCGGTATCCAAATGTTCCAACTCGTCGTCCCTAAACTCCTTGATGATATCCGACAAGAGCGGCAGCGAAGGATGGACCTCCTCCTCTCTCGCGCCTGCCCGTTCCAGCAACCCCTCTCTCTCCAAAATGCTCTTGAGCTCCTTGAGCTGGTCATCGTAATGCTCGCCAATCACGCTCTCCACCGCCTCGGTGCAGGCCATCGCGCTCCTCGGCCCCAACAGCGCCGTCACGCCGCCCAGCACGCGCCCTGCCACCGACCAGACGGGTATCAGCAGCGATGGCCGCACATTGTGCTGTCGCAGCAAAGCACGCATGACCTCGAGATGCTTCTTCTCCGTCTGCCACATCTCGATGGACAGGTCGCGGTTCTTCACATCGCCCAGAGCGCCAAACATGTCGGCTTGACCTTGGTAGATTGTATTCGCCGCGATCTCACCCGAGTGGTCGACGCGCAGCATGTCTTGCAACGCCCTCTGCTGCGACGGGGTAAGAGACGACAGCGAGGGCGTTGATGTGGTGGCTGCGTTGCTGTTGTTGTCGGCGGTGGCACTGGTGTATACGTCCGATGCGAGCGGTCCAGAGTGGCTCGACGAATGGTGTCGTTTCTGTGAAGCAGCATCAACTTTGCGAGGAGCGCGAGGACGCGACAATACATGCAAGCCTTGACCACGATCAGTAGAGTAGGATCGTCGTGTCGATGGCGAAGGGGCACTGCCGGACGAAGTGGTGGTGGATCCAGCTTGACGCATGAACGCATTCTTGACGAACCCAAGCTCATTGATCACCTCCAGCCCCGTGCTTCTCGCCCACACCACCCCTCTTCCAACCACTTCCTTGGCCGCGGTCTTGACCAGCCCGTCCCGCTCCCTCTGCTCCTTGCCCCCATCCGCCTGCTGCTGAAGCGGCACCGGTGTGCCAGCGTACAGCCAATGCAGGTGGTCGACGGCGGAAAGCATCTTCTGGTTCTCCCAGTATCGTTCCCTCGCATACCCCTTGAGAGCGTTATACGAGCCGATGTCTGCTCCGGCCCCCAACGCCGCGCGTAGAGTCTTGGACAGCGAGCGAACATCGGCGATGCCCAGGTTGAGACCTTGCCCAGCGAGTGGGTGGATCGTGTGTGCCGCATCACCGACGAGAACGGTGCGCCCACGTCCGGCGCCCTGCCCTGCTCCCTCGGGTGCCAGTCCGACGGCAGCCATCGCACCGGCGAGCAAACCGGATGGAAGCAGAGACGAGCTGTTGAGCGACGCGCCGAGGTAGGCATCCGCATGCTTGAGGTTGAGCGGGAAGCTGGCGACGCTCTTGGAATCCAATGAGAGGATCTTGGGTGGCACTTCGCCTGTCCCGCTCTCCGGCAATGGGTCGCCCAGACCTCGCTCGAACCATTCGGCTTCGGTGGGGATCTCTGCAGCAAGCCACTTCCAGTTTCGCTGCGTTCCATCAGGCGTCGGGTGCTTTGTGAAAGTCACAACACGCTCAAAGAGCCGCTCGATGTACGACCACGGCAATCGGAAAGCAGCATCAACTAAACTTGCGAGCGGTTCCTCCGCAGACCCTGCCGTCTCGCGATGAAGCAGAGTGAGAGCGGCCGCCACTTCGGGTTCGAGAGTCCAGACCATGGAGCCTGTCGAATCCGAGAGCGGCAGGAAGGCGATCGTGCCGCTGGGCAGGAAGCGTTGATAGGCGGTGTGACCAACAGTAGGTTCGCCACTCTCTGGACCACGACATCGAAGCGTGCCAACCAGACCTCGTCGTTCGTACGGCCAGCCGTAGTCGCCGATGCCAGCATACTTGCGGACGGGCGAGTTGGGCCCATCGGCTCCTACGAGCAGTCGTGCCTGAACAGCATCGCCGCTCGAAAGCTGCACAGTTGGCCACGGGTCTTGTTCGATCGACGAGCTGCCGGCTTCGATCCTTGACCCAGCCGCAATCGACTCGACCAACGCCTTGTCCTTGACGGCGCAGATGTCCTTGCCCGGTCCTTGTTCAAGAAAGCGGAGCATAGCCTGCTGGAGGTTGCTGATCTCGACCATGGCGCTGATCTGGGACGAGGAGCCTGCAGCGCTGGAGAGGTCGGCAGAGTCAAAGTCGAGCAGGGCACCGGAGAGACCGTCCCAGACACGCATCGAGTTGACAGGCCGCAGGCGACATTCGACGAGGTAAGGGTACACGCCGATGCGCTTGAGCCAGTCGAGATTTTCGGACGTGAGCGAGATGACGCGGTATTCCCAGTCGAGACCTTCGGCGGAAGAAGAATGTAAGGAGGACGCTTGTGATTGAGCGAGGTGGCTTGCGCGGTCAGCAGCCCAACTCCTGAGACGGCTGAGGTCGGAGGCTTCTATCAGCGTGATGGGCTGGGTGTCTGGCTGAGCTGGTAAGCCAATAGCCTGAGAAGCAACGAGGTCACATGCCAGGCCCAGACCAACCACGCCCCCGCCCACTATGACGATGTCGGACTCGACATCATGAGTCGCGGCCGACGCTGGAGCTGTTGTTGCCAACGACCTTTTCGCACAGACTGCAAATGTTGATGGAGTCGCTGCCACGTTGCCGTAGAAGGCTGAGCGAGATGGGCCGGCCGCGGCATTGAGCGATGCTGAGTGTGAGGTTGCCAAGCCTTGCTGGGTCGAAAAGCAAGATGCAGAGATGGCGCCGCCCGCTAGACGTGTGGAGCGACTGGCCCTCGACAGCGAGCTCGAGGCTGCCGCGAGGTGGTGTGCCGATGTGGTGGTGCGTGCGAGTCTCGACATGGCGAGGAAATTCTAATTCGTGCCTTGGAGCAATGGGAGATCAGAGGTCAGGCATGAGCCGTGAGATATCCTATCAGCTAGATGGAGTAAGGATGTGCGTCGAACGGGTGAACCCTGGGAAGAGCAACACTCGCCAGACAACAACGAGGACCAAGTGGCCGAGCAGCGCACGTCGAGAAGATTATCATCTAAGCCTGAAAGTGGAGACACGTACGCGGTCATGCTCAGGTAATGCAGATCGCCTTTTCAACTTGGATCGGGCCGATAAAACATCCTCGGCCTCGATTCGAAGCCTGCCTCCGCACGACAAGCTTTCGGCTTCAAACTGTGGACGAGCAAGCCACTAAAACCGAGCCCAGAAGTTCGGCTTTATGCAGCTCGATGCACACATCGCTGTAGGGTCTTGAAGCAGTCGTGCATCGAATCCAGCTTTCAGCGCCGCTCGGTGGGAAGGCTTCCGACTGCTGTTTGGAGGCCAAATCGAACGTTGCAAACCCTGCAACTACCTCATGGTGGTGGAAGACCGGTCTGTTAGCCGTCCGGTGGCAAGCAATGCACCATGTGCTTGAGGCCCGAAGAGTCGAAGACCAAGACCAAAGCAAAAATCCTCATATGTACGATGGTGGATGACCGCCCAAGCATATCACCGACGCTCGAGTGTGCGATCGAAAGCAATGCAAGCAAGCAAGGAACACACACAGCGTGTGGCCGCAGCAAAGGGCCACGACACACCGGTTGCGATAGCGTCGCACCATCATGACAATGAAGGAGTAACACAGCTTCTAATAGACAGCTGTCGAGCAGAGACGAGCTTGCCAGGAACACCAGCTGGCCAACCAGAACGCGCGCATAACAGATCGAGCCACAAGCTTAGCATGACTGCCACTCATCGGGACAAAAAGCCTGTCGGCCAGTATCGGATCCATGATGCCGTTAATAAGATCGAGAGAGGCAAAGAAAGGGGAAGGGAGAGGGAGACAAAATATCAGAGACTCAGCTGCAACCGTGTCTTTCAAAGCAGAGCGCAGCAGAAGGCTCGATGACTCGTCGCTGCTGAGGAAATTGTGTGCTTTCCGCCTTTCCGCTGACGTTGTGCTGCTCATCTCGCGCCAAAGTTGCGAAATGTTCGATTATTTGATTTGACCCGAAATTCTGCTTGTCGCAAAGGCAGGACGGCAGAGGGAAGGTCACACTGTTATCCTCAAACACTGCTCAAGTGCCCGAATCCAAGTCGTGAATTTTCCAGAAAAATCGTAATCTTTTTCCGAGGGTGTGTGGTTTTGGTTTGTGCGCGGCGGGATGGAGTCATCCGTCCGGGGGTTGTCAAGCTGCGCTGCTGCTGTTGTGGACAGCTGCAATCTCCTACACTGGTCCAGTGCCTGGACGCCGGTCAAATTTTCGCGCTACAGGCTTAGCGCCGCGATTGCCACCAAGCCCGTTTGGTCCAGGCGCGGTGGTGACTCCACCTTTGCTGCGAAACCACCAGTCGCTCGTCCGCTGATTTCCACTCCTTTTCTTTGGCCCATCCTTCTTTCCAAAGCAATCCATCGTAGATAGCATGCCGTGAATACTTCCAGCGTTGCAAAGTGTGTGCTCGAAAGTCAGAAAGTTCCTACAAAGGGGAGAGGAGAACGGCCAAGTCGGGTGAGCGAGCGAAGAGCGAGCCCCGTGGCCTAAACGGTCGAACGGTCTCGAGTCGAGTCAACTAAAAATAATGAAATGAACCGAAGCAAACCACAAGTTGGGAATTCGCTAGCGCAGGGCCGCGCGATTTTATCTTTGGTTGTCTCCAGAGACGGTGCTGCCGATGCTCAGGGTCTATGGCCGCTGGTGTGCCGGGTTGCTGAACTGATTGACTCACTCGCCACACACACACACTGCTGGCTCCGCCCTTTCGACGCTCCGCCGCCTGTCTATCTGTGCCGTGCTCCGTCCAGCTCCTCCTCCCCCAAATGTGACTCACGGCCCAGCCCACAGCCAGTGAGTCTCGCCTATCTCCGCCACTGACTGACATCCAGACCCTCCTCGCCCCTCCTCCTCCTCGCCATCCTCGTCGGGCTCAGTCTTGGATTCAGGTCATCTTCTCATCATCACCATCACCGCAGCCAACACTCTTTCTCCACGCACTCGACTCAGCCATTATACTCGCCTCAGCTAAATTCGTACTCAGGCGCGCGACAAACACATCTTGGCTCGCGCTCAACATCTCTCTCTCTGAGATCTCGACAACCCGATCTTCAAAGGTGGTCTACTTTTTGCCACTCTCGTCGCTCTTCGACAGCACAGCCTTGTCTCTTGAGTCACGAGTGACTCCTGCTGCTGTGGCCTTTTCCCCTCTTTGACTGGCGTTCCAGACTCATCAGTCGGATCCCGGATCATTCCATTTTGACAGCCAGCCACCTCCTCCTCCGCATCCTCTCTGCCGTTCGTGTGACTCGCGCGCACAACTCAGCACCTATTTGACGGTCGACCTCCCGCTACCTCGAGAGATCTCTATCCTCTTTTCCTTTTGATCTTCCATCCGTCCTCATCCTTGGCATTCGACGTCGTCGTCATCGGTATTGCCACACATCCGCACACGACTCAGCCCACACCGACGAGAACAACTCGAACTCAGCTTCTGACTTCGACCAACAGCATTATTGCGACTCAGCCCGCTGCCTAGTGATCCACTAAGGCCAATTGAAGTAACACAACAACTCAACAGTTAACGTCTCTTCTCGCTCAGCACACAACGTACAAGCAATGATTTCCTCCATCGTCGCCGTCCCCTCGTGGGACCTTTAAGATTATCTTTCTGCACCCCAGAACGATCATCCAAGGTCCCTAATCAACCTTCTGCTGCAAGGCGCTAAACGCTCTTCAACACAGCCTTTCGTCGCGATCCACTTTCGTCTCTATACCGTCTTAGCTCTACCACTCTCTGCACCACTCTCGCCACCGCACTCTTGCCCATCCCCTTATTTATTCCGATCGGCTCTTGACTTGAGGTCGATCCTCTACGCTTGTGACCAAGAACGCTTCATCGTTCTCGGTTCCATCTAGCGAGTCCTCCTACCTCTCCAACGTAGGATCTCGCTCTTATCAACCTTCTATACAGGATTACGGTCCTCACCGTCATCCTCCCGGTCCCTATCTACGTGAATTGGTTTCGTCGCATCGGCCTCTAATCCTCCCTCTCTACTCTCACACCCGCCAAGTAGCAGTCCGTCACGCTTCCCTGATTTATCAGCAGAGGCATCTCAAGACTGCCTTGGCCTCCGTTCAGACACGCTCTAGCCTTCCAGCGTTCTGACATCCCCTTCACATTGGTCTGCAACCATGCAGCCACTCCATCCTTATGCTCCAACCGTGGTCGTTGATGGCGCAATTCTACCCGTCGCAGACTATGTCGAGCTCAATGGTTTCAACTTGGCCAGCCACACCACTGCCCTCGAGCAGTCGGTGCTCGGCAAGCCGCATCTCATGTTGAACGACAACGCTTTGGCGTGGCAGCCTCCAACCGTCTGCGGCAAACGCTCTCGATCCAGCTCGGATGCTTCTTCGTCGGCCTCGTCATTGTCGGCCGCCACATTCCACGCCTCGGTCTTCTCACCGGGTAACGAAGGATCTGAATCCGCATTTGACTCGCAAACGAGCGCGAGCGAGCAGACTCCTTCTTCTCGGAAGAGCTCGATGAACCAGGGCGTCGTCTCTCAGCAGCAATTCGAGCACCTTGCTACCTGGCGTGACGACATACTCGCTGCCTCCGAGGCTGAGCGTTGTGCCAAACGCATCCGTGACCTTCAAGGCGAAGTCGTCCGACTCGCCTCCGAAGTGGTCAGTGTCGCCTCGCAGCCAGCAGCGCAGCCCGCTGAGCCTTGCGGCGAGGCTGTGGCGGCCCCTGCCGCTCCAAGCGTCATCTCTCCTGCCTCGTCGTCCTCGTCCTCGGTCGAAGGCTCCAAGACGGCTCTCGTCGACTGCCTAGTTGGTAAGTATCCCATTCCTTGTTGGCTTTCAACGGCATCGTGCCTGTGCTCCCTCAATCCTTGCTACTCGCCCCTTTCCGCATCCGAATTGATTTGCTGATTCTCTGAGGTCGTCCCTACCCTTCCCTCTACTCTCGTTGACCTTTCCACAGACGCTGCCTGCAGGACACTCGACAGAGTTTGGAACGCATCGGTCCCAAACAGCTCATGTGATATGGCTAAGGGCAAGAACGCGCTGCCGCTCCAGGTGTTTGTACGCGAGACCCTGCGTCGTGGTCGCTCCTCGTGCTCCACCTTGCAGGCCGCTCTCCTCTACTGCGTCCGACTCGGCGAAGCTGCCGAAAGCTCAAAGCAGTTCTCGCTCAAGGAATCGACCCGAGGCGACTCTGAGATCCAAGTCGAGACGCAGGCCAGTTCGCCTCTGTTCGGCATGACCAAAGAAGAGCTCTGCCTCATCCGATGCCCGCGACGCATGTTCCTCGCCTCGATCATCACGGCCGCCAAGTTTGTGCAGGATCGTTGCTACTCGAACAAGGCTTGGTCCAAGATCTCGGGTCTCCCCGTCAAGGATTTGGGCAAGCTTGAGCGTGCTTTCCTCAAGGCCATCGACTATCGCCTGGTAGTGTCCGAAAGCGACTGGGTGAAGTGGACCGCCGAGCTTAAGCGCGCTCACGCTGCTCAGAATGCTATTGCTACTGCTCCCGCCGACGAGGTCAGTGGTGCCACTGGCCGACGTAGCAGCCTGAGCCGTTCGCAATCGGACAATGTCACGGGCGCGGCTATCGCCCACGACACGGAGCTGCGAGCGGTGAGCCCTGGCTTGCCTCCGCAGGTCCAGCCCAAGTACCGCCTTCTCGGCGTTGACTCGCGGCAGCAGCAGCAGTGCGCCCCGGTCGCAGACATTGCTCTGCCCTTCCCTCGTGCAGCTTCATTTGTGTCCGCCGAACTCTAATCCGGCCATCCAATTCGCTTGCTCCTCATTCTTCCTCCATCATCAACCGTCTCTTTCCCCTGGCCCCCTTTGTTGACGTCGACCCAGGATCGGGTTCGCAATTCGCAACTTGTGTACGATTATGCAGGTCGCTGGCTGCTACTCGTCGCCATCGTACGCACGTTCCCGTCAACGCAACCCAACCTTCTTTCTCTCCCCCTCTCACTTGCATCATGTACCACCAACGTCCCCACGCATGCCTCTCGACGCATCTCGCCTGCACTCTTTCCTCTAATCCCTCTTTCTGCTCCTCTCGCCCAACCATGTCTTCCCAACCATGTTTTCCCTAGTATACCTCGGCCGCCACCGGATCGAATCGTGTGTACAAAGTACGATGCTCTCGTGCTGCACCACTACAGCTGCAGTTGCACAGTCTCGTACCAGCCCGTCTCGATCCGAGGATCGGTCAATCCTCATCCACACCTGTACCACTACCATCGTCACCTTTTCGGCACCTTTTCTTCATCTCGCCGCCTTCGACTCGTCAAGACCTGTAGCAGCATTACGGCCTCGTACGAGGTCTAGTTGCAGGTTGAGACCTCAGCAACGAGCAGGGAAGGGTGCGCTCTTTCATTGTCTCGACTCGAACCATGCTTCCATTGTTGTTCCTTGTGATTCTCTTTGAAATACTACCATTTTCTTTACTTATGGCCTTGTTCAGCTTTGTGGCAGTCGGACGATGAGATGAAGTGAATCAAGCATCGCAGGAGAGATGGAGTGCTTGCTCAAGATGCAAGGTGAAATGTCTGGATGGCAGCCAACAAGGAGCGAGCCTTTGGCCGTTTAGAAGCGGACAAATTGATGGCAGGTTGGATGACGTTGAGCACCAAACCGCTCAGCCCATATAAAACTCGTGCATCTTTGATGAGGCTCAAAGCAGAGAGCAAGCCTTTCCCTTGTGTAGGTGCAAAGGGGAGTCGCTCGAGTGGTGGTTGAAAGTGTTGAGCTTCTGGCCAGTCGTTTACCGAAGTGGGTAAGCCGAGCAGGCTGAAGATACTAGCGGCTAGGCCAATGTCGCCGGTATGGGACTGGAACAGGGGAATTCGGATGTATCCCGACGCCGTCTCGGGGCCTTCCGAGTGGGCATCAGAGGGCAATGGCTCTTCTTCCCAATAGAGCGAGGAATCGCTTTCAGGATTCGAGGGCGATGGTGAAAGAGGCACTCCAGCGTCAAATGCCTTTTGCCAGTCTGTTCTGTCGTCTTGTTGCTGTTCTGCTTCCATGTTGGTTGTGTTGGGGCGGGGAAGGGCAGTGAGAGGAGTGAGGAAGAGAGCCAACGTCACACCGACAGCCCAAACGTCGACCGCAAAAGCGTCGTACCCTCCCATGGGCGAAAACAGCAGCTCGGGTGCGCGGAATTGACCCGTGCCCACTTGGCACACCATCTTCCCACCATTCCACTCTTCCTCTACCTCCCTTCCCCTCGTACGGCCAGAGTCGGCGGACGCAAGCGGATCATTCAACACGGTCGTCGTATACGCTGTGCCCAAATCGATCAGCTTGACCAGCCCGTTGTGTG
Source organism: Sporisorium graminicola (assembly GCF_005498985.1). Classification (NCBI taxonomy): domain Eukaryota; kingdom Fungi; phylum Basidiomycota; class Ustilaginomycetes; order Ustilaginales; family Ustilaginaceae; genus Sporisorium; species Sporisorium graminicola. Next base: position 329,747 of record NC_043729.1, read on the forward strand.
CCAGCAAGATGTTGGAAGGCTTGACGTCTCGATGCGCCACCTTGTTGTCGTGCAGGAAGGCGATCCCTGCCAAGAGCTGTTCCGATACGCTCTGAACAAACTTTGCTGGTGAGTCTGACCAGAGGTGGCGTATCGAGTTACCCGGTCTTGAAGCTTCGCCAACGTCTGGTGTTTCTGCTATCGACGCAAGGGATGGCTCTTGCAACACTTCTTCGAGCGTAGCGGCATACAGAGGCATGACGAGATCCACGACGGCGCCAAACGGATCGGAGGTATCGTGAATTGCTGCGAGCAACGGTGCCAGGTTCCGGTGAGAGAGCAGGTCGAGTAGCGCAATTTCGCGCGAGATCGAGTGTGGACGTGGCTGTTCATCCGCTTGAACGCGCTTGATGCATATCCACCCCGCCAAGCCATCAGCCTGTCCCGCTGCTTGCGACAGAGCGAGTGAGAATGAGGAAGAGGAGCTTCGGCGGGGATCCGATGCAGTGGAGTGCTTGTACGGCCATTTCGCGGAAGAGGAGAGCGCTCGACGGTAGACTGAACTGCACAGACCGTGACTGTGCGAAGTGAGGTTGGTGGAAGTGATACGATTCCAATCAATACTGGAAGGGGAGGGGTCCACGGTGTGGGAGAACAGCCCTCCAACCAGGGATTGCTTCTGTGAATCCGAGTTGGACGAGGAAGATGGTGCTGCCAGGGCTTCATCGAAGGATGTGAGGAGCGGCATGGTTGGTCGCGGCTGATCCGCAAAAGCAAACAGGATGGCTGGCTGCTACCGGCGGTCTATCTACCCTGCATTTGGCGGAAGGGTGAGTGGCATCAATGACTACTTGATCGTGAATCAGAAAGTAACACTCCTCGACGAGCTCGTCTCGAGACCAACACCTTCCTCGTCTGTGGATTCCTGACGTTGAGTGCTTTTTGACATTTCCCTTTTTTTTGGTGCCACAATTTCCAGCGCTCTTTTTCAATTTTATTTACTTTCCATTCCTCAGGAAATTCCAACTTCCCCCACAATGAACCGGCAAAGCAAAGCGATGCAAAGCATGGAAAATGACGCGATAAGAGCAGCGAATGAGGGAAATCAACGCTTCGGAGAATAAAGCTGAGCGGCGAGTCATGTTCGCCATCTCGACTTCACTTTGGCACAATACACACCATTCATCTGCATTCCAGCACTTGTCCACCACAAACAAGAGGCCCCAAGCAGAAGCAGCAGCGGCTGCAGCAGACGAGTTCGGTGCGATTACATTGGTGCCAATCGGCTTGCACTTCTCTTATTACAGGGCGGATCCAGGCGCCCAACTTTTCCTGCTCCTCGCTCCAGCTTTGACATCATGTGCCGTCTACTTGGTGAGTGTTTGCGAGATCAGTATCCCTTAACCGCCCTCCTCCTCGACTGACCCCCTGGTGCTTCTTTCTGCTGTTGCCGTCTCGCAAAACCATGCCGTGTCTAGTCTTCAAGGGCGCCGATCCCATCCAGCTCTGCCACCTCGTCACACGACCTGCCCACTCCATCATCAACCAAGCCTTTGATTCGCGCTTGCGTCTCGACGCTACCCGTGCCGTCAACGGAGACGGCTTTGGTGTAGGATGGTATGACTCCAAGCCAGATCCTGAGCTGGGAAACGCTCCATGCATCTTCACCTCGGTCACCCCAGCCTGGAACAACCAGAACCTGCAACGCATCGCCGAAAAGATCAAGTCTCCTCTCGTCTTCGCTCACGTTCGTGCATCCACGGCAGGTGCTCTTTCCGAGACCAATTGCCATCCTTGGAGGTATGGCCGGTTGATGTGGATGCACAATGGTCAAATTTCGGAGTTCTCCAAGATCAAACGCAAGGTGCTCGCCTCTCTGCCCGAACCGCTCTTCCTCTTTCCTCAAGGACACACCGACTCCGAGTTTGCCTTTGCCGTCTTCCTTAGCCACCTGGGCAACCCACTCCAGACCGAACCGTTCTCGTACAAGGAGCTTCGGGATGCCATGTTGGCCACCATCAACGACTTCAACAGCTGGGCGCGCGAAGCGGGCATCCAAGAACCGAGCCTTATGAACTTTTGCGTCACCGATGGCCAGAGCATCATCTGCACGCGCTACGTCTCGAGCAAGCACGACCAGGCTGCCTCGCTCTACTTTTCCTCCGGAACCAGCTTCTACGAACACTCACCAGGCACCTACAGGATGGTCAAGACCGACAAGAGGGAGAAGATCATTGTCGTGGCCAGCGAGCCTTTGACGTTTGAAAAGGCCGACTGGATGGAGATCCCCACCAACACGCTGGTTTGCATTACGCCCAAGATGAACGTGCTTCAGTTGCCCATCATCGACGAGTATGCGCTGGGTAAAGGCGATCAGACGATTCGAAGCCCGACCTTTGCCATCAAGACGGGCTATCCGCCGAGCATGTCCGGCGCTACAGCTGCTGCTGCCGTTGCGGCGAATGGCGTTGGTGCGAAAGAGGATGTTGGTCTGTTGATGTCCAATCTCAGGTCAGCTCCTGTCAGAGGTTCGGCTGCTGTGCGATAGACATCCCGCCGAGCAAGTTCAGCTTCGGGCAAATTCACCCCCCTATACCCTTGTTCTCTTGTCTCAACGATCTTGCAATCATTTGTACTTATACTCCTTTCCATCCGTGATCAGAGCACGTCCGATACTTACATCAGCACCACCTACCGCTGAAGTGAATGCCCCGTTTGATGGAGTACGGTGTGCTCGACCATGCGCTTTGGTGTATGAAACCAACACGAAGTGGTTTTTCGCGCTTGAGCCATCTCGCTTTTTTTCCGGGCTGAGTTCAAAGAGACCCTTAACTGCGGTCTGGATTCAACGCCCATCCTTTCATTCGCGCTTCCCTTCATTCCTCTTCATCTCTTCCAACGTCGCTTAATCAGATGCCAAGTTGCGACAAACGGACTGGGCTCACCTGATGCTGCTCGTCATTGACACGAACTTCCTTCGTCGCGCTTCGTTGCTGCCATAATCCTCGTCGCCAGGTCACCGTTTGCTGATTCGGTCGTATTACCACATCTTCAGAATGCAACGCTCTCCAATAGACTCGCTGGATCCCGACGTCAACTCCTCGAGAGCAGGTGAGAGGCCATCGCAAATGACATCCAGTACTACTTCTTCTTCAGACTCCACCTCTCCTCGATTTCCCATCACCAGACTTGAGGCCACCGACAGAGCTGAATGGCTGAGCAAGACAGTAGGTCGAAATAGCGACGTGCGACCCTCCAGCGAACAACGGAGTCAACCCGCCGAATCGCCTTCCTCGTCGACTCCCTCCACTCCGACCACCGCAACGCCATCATCACGCACCTACCATAGCCTCAACTATGCTCCTCGCCAACGCAATTCGATGCTGCGACCCAGTGCGGCTTCAGTTTTTCAGGCTCACTCTTCGCAATTTAGCCAGGGACAGCCGCAAGCATCGACAAATGGTGCCACATCTCTGTCTGGTCGGATATCTCCTGCTCAGCCATCGCCCAACATGCTCTCCCCCAACACCAGGATTGCCTCGCACTCTTCACCCTTGACGGCCACTTCGTATGTCACTACCTCCCCCTCATATCCTACCATCTCGCTGCCGGATGCCCCACCGCCGCGCAACAGCTCTCAAACTTCGGCGACCGGCGCATCCGAAGCAGATACTGCCCGAGCAGCCATGGCTCGCATTCAGCTACAGCAGATGCAGGACGAAGCTCGTCGACTCGGCCTGACCGAAAAGAGTGCTGGTTGGCTCATTCTCGAAGCGCTCCAAGCTGCTACTGAGGGCGAATGGGCTGCGGTTGCAGAGCTTCTTGCCAACGGCGATGCGACCCTTTTGCTTCCTCGTGACCCTCCATCGGTGTTTACTTCGGCGTCACAGCTCAGCGCATCCTTCGCATACGACCACACCATCTTCAACGCCTCGTCCACCTCGGCTATTAGACCAACACCGTCGGTCGTACCCGAGTCGCTTCCCATCTTGACGCTGTCTGGGCTCCGTGGTAGCCTGTCTCGAGCATCTCCCCACGGCAAAGGATCAGATTCGGAGAGCTTCGAGCTCACCTTGCAGACCTTCGTCGTCAAGACCTCCCAGAGCTCCATTTCCAACCTCAAAGACGCCGGCTCACGTCAAGAAACGCTCGAGACGCTTGCTCCACTGCCCAACGTGACCACGCCTGATGACCCGAAGTGCCGTTATCCCACCTTCTCTCTTTGGGCTTCCAACGCACAGTTTCCACTTCCCCCGCCACTCAACGCACGCACAACGTCTACTGGACACCAGGTAACAGGAAGGAATCGAAGCCGATCCAATTCCAAGCTCAATGCGGCCGGTTCTAGAGCTTCGGCATCCTTTGCGAGTATTTTTGGAGGCAGTGGTCGCGAACGCAGACGACACGCGACGACAGAGTCAGCTGGCTCGGAAATGCTCGACGCTCAGAGGCTTTCCGCCAATGCTGTTCATCTGGACTCTGCATCCTCTCGCGCTGCCCGCCCGCCGCAAACAGAGACTGACGGTAGTGCGCAAGATTCATCTAGCCTGGGAGCAGAGGTCCCTGATGACGCCAACGAAGAATCGAACGAGGACTCGGCGAGTGCGCAAGACTCGAGCAAGGTATCAGCCTCCTTTGCCGACAGCAGCCGGAGGACAGTATCTGTCTGGGTCGTCGACCATCTTGTCCGTCGCTCGGCTGTGATGAGGACGATCCGAAAGACGCTCGATACGCGCATCAAGAAGAGACTCGCGACGGCAAATATCACAGAATCCATCTCCGAGGTTGTTGCCAGTTTCAGTGCAACCTACTTGCCGCCGGTGCCATCCCTCAGTGACGTTTCTTCTTCGAGGTCCGGGGTTGACATGAATCGATCTCGAGCCAGCTCTCCTGTCAACATCGCCAATCCCCCATACCTGGCGGATCCGGATGACATGTCGGACAACTTTCAGGACTTTTTCAACAGCATTCGTGATCAGCTGTACAAACTCGAATCGACTGATGAGCGGCAGTCGCAGCAGAAAGACAATACTGCTGAAGCAAATTCTGCCCTTCCTGCGTCTGCATCTCTCGAAGCGCGGCGAGATCAGCACGACCTCATTGAACGCCAACTCGAGATGGTCGAGAGTGTGCTGTGTGAAGAGGTCTACGACCGCATCTTTTGCCCTGCCACCTCTCGCGACCGATACCACGATGATGCACTGGCGTCACGCATCGCTGCGCTCAATGTGCTGGGTCTGTCGCTGCGCCATCTCGGCTTAGATGTTCCCTCCGAGCGGCTGCCGGGGGGCAACAAAGAGGTGGAGCAGAGCAATGCGCTCTTCGACGGACTCGATCGCATCGTCCAGCAGTGCGGTGCAGAGTTGCAACGGCTCGAAAGTGCATCGTGTCGTTCGCCGCACGCAAAGCTCGCGGTGTTGGTGAGGGCCCACAAGATTGCAGTAGAAGGTACGGCTGAGCTGCCCAATATCAAGATGCGAGATGACGACGCTGACGCCGACGACCAAGAAAGAGAAACGGCCCCGACAGCAACGAAGAAAACGGCTGATTCGACGAGCGCGGATCTGATCCTTCCAATCCTCATCTACAGCATCGTATCGTCCAATCCTTCGCGCTTGGCGAGCAACTTGCTCTACATCGAGCGCTTCCGTGCCGAGAGCCTGGTGCAGGGAGAGACGTCGTACTGCCTCGTCAACGTGCAGGCAGCCGTCGCATTTCTGGAAAATGTGGACGTCAAAGACCTCGGCTTGGACTCGAGTCAGATCGGAGCGCACCTGCGTGTCACTGGCGCCGATGGAGAACACGTGTCCCGTGCGTCTAGACAGTCTGCATACGACAAGGTGGCTGCAACGGCTACGCTGGCGATGCCAGCGCGGATCAGGGGCAGGTTGACTCAAGAGATTGGCGATCTGGCCGGCGCAAGCAACAAGGTGATTACGGGAGTTATGGGTTCGAGCATCTCGGCGTTCAGCCGCATGATGGGTGCCAGTGCTAATGGTCCCGGGGCAGGCGGCGTTGGTGATCCAAGCACGGCCGAATCGACGGGTCGAAAACGTACGAAGAGCACGGCGTCAATCAACATAGCCGTGCCTCGGGGTGGAGCCGGCGCGGTGAACGTGCATGCGTCGCCTGCAGGTGCCACAGCGCGCCCTCTCCGATCGCGGACTTCGAGCAGCGGGACGCCGAGCAGCGTGACACCGACAGACTATTCGCGTTGGGAGGAGCCGGGAAAAGAGAAGGACATGAGCGAAACTCCGACTAGTGGGGTAGCGGACAAACCCAGTATCGGGGATCGTCTCGCAATGTTGGGTCGGTTGGGGGCTTCTGCTCTGTCGTCTTCGCCTTCCTCGTCACTCGGATTGGGTCTGCCTTCTGCAATGACGACCGACGTAGCAGCGTCGAGTGCGGTGTCTGTCTCTGCACAATCATCGATCGCCTCGCCACGCACAGTGTCGCGAGAGCTGCCTGGTCCACCGCCGCCGTCCAAGGCCGCTTCGGCGGGCCGAACCACATCGTATCTCGCCGCCCAGCTCGGACGAATCACGACTGCTGCTCGTAGCGCGTCGTCTACCTCTCTTGCTGCATCGGCAATCGAGGACCTGCCTTCTGCTGCTGCGACAGCTTCAAAACCGTTACCTGCTTCGTTGCAGTCACCGTTTGCACCGCTCTCTCGTCCACCGACGGCCGAACGCCCGCTGCATGTGGTAGTAGCAAGTACGGGCAGTGTCGCCTCGGTCAAGATCCCGCTTATTGTGGAAGAGCTGTTGAGCTACTCCAACGTGCGCGTTCAGGTTATCGCTACGGATGCGTCTTTGCACTTTTACGATAAGTCGATCATTAAAGGACTGAACGAGACACACCCAGACGCTGGCTCGGTTGTGGACGGCGGGGAATACACCGTGGCGTCACTCGCAGCGGAGAATCTAGCCGCATCACGATCGCCCACTGCGCCACCCGCTTCGCTCCCGCGCGCGCACCTCTGGGTCAACGCAGACGAATGGACCTCGTTCACGCGCATTGGGGACCCTATCCTGCATATCGAACTGCGTCGGTGGGCAGACATCGTCCTCGTCGCCCCCGCCTCCGCCAACACGCTCGCCAAGCTGAATGCAGGGCTGTGTGACGACCTGCTCACCAGCTTCCTGCGTGCGCTCTCGCCGACCACGCCGACGGTGCTTTTTCCGGCAATGAACACCTTGATGTACATGCATCCGCTGACAGAGGTGCACTTGAAGACTTGCATGGAGGTGCTGGGGTACGAGGTAAGGGGTCCGGTGGAGAAGACGTTGGCATGTGGGGATACTGGGAGAGGGGCGATGTGTGAGTGGACGGACGTGGTTGGGTTGGCTGTTGATCGGTTCGGGCTGGTTAGAGAGGCAGAAGCGGAAGCAGGGGAAGGCAAGCGGAAGGAGGAAAGTAAGGATGGTGTCTAGTTGTCAAGTAGCGCGATGTGCTGTGACGGAGCTGAGAGGGGCGGGGATGTCGGGTGTAGGGCGACAGGAATGTCTCAATCAGCTGCGTGTGTCGCTTTGGCGGAACATGGAACGCTTTTATGTATCATTGCGATGCTGCGTAGTCTAATTTGTCTATGCGTGTCTGTCTAATCGCATCTTGTATGGTGAGGAGCTGTACGTTGAGGAGTGAGTGAAGAGGGATGCCATTTAGACGTCTATGATCGCTTGTTCTGCTGTCCACCACCACCAACACCACCACCGCCGCCGCCGCCACGCCTGCCTCTGAATCCACCCCGTCCGCCTCGACCGTTACCTTTTCCACCACCACCACTTCCTCCTCTTCCACCCCCACCGTTCCTCTGCCCATTCCCACTTGCTCCGCCAGCGTTCGAATAATGCTTCTTCCACATCTGCTGTTCGATCATCGGCCTACTCGGATAACCATCCACCTTCGCCCCGCCCTCTTGCGTCCACGGATGATGACGATACTGTTCCGGTACGTTCTTCAACTCCGGTATCCAGGTCGCGACGTACTCGCCGCGTGCATCGTAGTCCTTTCCTTGCTTGATGGGGTTGAACTGCCGCGAGCTGCGCGGGTCGTTGCCCACACCGGCCACGTACTGCCAGTTACCCCAGTTGGAGTTGGGGTCGTAATCGACGAGCCAGCTCTCGAAGAATTCGGCGCCGTGCTGCCAGTTCCAGCCCAGGTCTTTGGTCAGAAAGCTGGCGACATTCTGGCGACCGCGGTTGGACATGAAGCCGGTCTGGACGAGTTCGATCATGTTGGCATCGATCATGGGTACGCCTGTGGTCGCGGTGGCCCAGCGCACAAACGGGTCGGATTTTTCCGTTAGCGACGCCGAGGTCTTCCAGTCGTACGCTTTCGAGGAGGCGGATTTGGGTGCCAGCTCCTCCTCGATCCCGCCGAGCGTGAAGAGGTGTGAGCCAAACTTCCACCCGACAAAGTAGAAGTAGTCGCGCCAGAGGAGCTCGAAGATGATCCAGTATCCACCGGCCTTGTTGTTTGCGTTTCCCGTTGCTTCGTCTAGCTCCTTCGCCTTTTGAGCGATGAGACGCGGGGACAGCAAGCCGTGAGCCAGGGCAGCAGCGAACTTGGTGCTGTAGTCCGCCCCTAGCATCTGGTTGCGCGTCTCCTTGTATGATGCACCCGGCGAACTCTTGCCCCCGCCGAAGTAGTGGTCCAAACGCTTGAGTGCTTCCGTCTCACCACCCTTGTACGGGAACGCCGAGTGCGGGACATCGACGACCCCGTCGCGCAGCACTTTCGCAAGCTGCTCGGTGTGTCCTAGCACGGGCTCGTCGAGCAGCGGCTGGAGGAGGTGCTTCTCCACCTCCTGCTTGCTGTCGAGGCGCCTGGAGCTGGAGAGCGCGTACACGCCCTCGGCGTCGGCGACGTCGACGGCGGGGAACGGCTTGAGCTTGGTGGGCGCCGGTAGAGGGGCTGTGAAAATGTCCGGTCCTTCGACCTGCTTACGGAAATGCGTAAACACGTCTGGGAGCTGTTTGACCGCAAAACCCAAGTCGCGCGAGTGGATTAGAGATTTGCCCTCAAACAGCTTGAAGGGGCACTGCAGGTCGTTCAGAATCCTCTCGAGCCGCTTCTGCACGTTGACTTCTTCCGTGTTGATCTCCCTGCCCAGGAACACGGCTTCCACCGTATCGCCCTTGTCGCGGATCTCGCGCACCAGCGCACGCACGACGCTCTCGGGCGTCCCCGCGAACAGTCCCAGATCGCTCCCGATAGACCGTAGTCGATCGCGGAGGTCGAACACGCTTTCGTTGATGAACTTGGTCCGGTGGATGCCCGTGCGCCAGAGCCCCAGCTCGCGCGTCTTTGCGTACTGCGTGGATCCTTTGCCCCCACCAGAGGAGGTGGCTTTGAGGAGCGAGGGGAACCCGGACACCTCGATGTGCCGCTGGTCGTAGACGTAGATCGGAAGGACGTGCGTTACGGGTTGCTTGAACGGCGTTGATGGTGGCGAGGGTTCGGAGCATAGGTGAAAGATGGGATGGTCGTGCAGGCGCAGGTCGTTGCGCAGCACCGCGATGAGGATGTTGCGTGTCATTGTTGCGTATGGCCTTTTCCGGTGTAGAGAACGAGAAAGAGAAAGAGAATGAGAGAGAACCCAAGAATGATCGTGACCACGGAAGACGGTGACTGCAGGAAGCCCCAGAAGGCTGAAGTATGAGGGGTTGTGTACAGGAGATTTACAAAGATGGTGGTCGTCGAGGAAGCTAAGTGTTGATATAGGTGTCCGAGTTATGCTGCAACAGTACGCTGACCAACATGAGCTTGGTTGCGAAGGAACGACAAAGAGGAAGGGTGGGATTCGGAGGTGGAGGTGAACGCGAGGGAAGGACGATGCTGTCATGGCTGGACCCTTGATCGTCGATGCCGTGCAGTGGCAACGGCAATGACGATATCGATTGCCCGTCGAGTCGCATTTCAGGGTCCACATATGTGGTAAGGCAGTGCTAATACCTTCGCACCACCATCCTGTTCCTGGCCCAACCGCCAAGCCCCTGCCTCACTTGCTCTCCAGAACAACAACATCATACTTTGAAGGGGAGGCTTGACCCGGTTCGAAGCATCTCTCTCAAGGTGACTGAGTGGCCAGAGAGGGCGACGGGCGACGGCAATTCGTACCAGTGCTGCCGTCACAAGGACAAGGTTTCGCAGCCGTAGCTTAACTGATGGTGCAGGATGCTTCCAGTAACAAACAACCAATGGACACATGGAAGCGCTCAACTTGACATCTGGCAATGAGGTAATCGTGCAGATGAGCTCGAAGGACTGTTTATTTACAAGAAACTGTTGTTTAAGAGAGCCTAACATAGTTTACAAGATCATCTGTCGGCCGTGTTTGAAAATTCTCAATCTAGATCATGGGGATCACCCGATTGAGATCCGATCACGACATCGACTAGCGCAGCTGAACCTCGAACAGCAAGGCAGCAAGGAAACAAGCAATCCACATTGATGTGAAGAGCACCTTGTTGAGCCCACCGTTCAATTCTAGGTTTCGCAATGCTTCGAAAGGCGAGTGCGGAAGAGTAACAAGACGACGATGAGGAAAGCGAGGTCACTAGAAGCTACTTGCGCAGCACAGCAGCTTGCCAGCTTGCTTCTCTGAGAAGATCGCGAATTTTCAAGAAGGTTGTTGCGGAAGCGAGAAGAACAAATTTCGAGCTTTTGCCACGCGTTCAGAGCCTGCTGTGGGCAATTCTAACCGCTGCGCTCAGCCAAATTGAAAGAAGAGGGTGTTGGTTGAGAAGAAAGCGTCAATCCGAAAATTTATTTTCCATGTCACATCACACAAGTCGAAGCGCATTCAACGTTTGGGCCACAGAACGCTGCTGTTGACCGTCCTGTGTCGAAATAAAATCATCGAGATTCACATTCGGACAGCTGCTTCTGAACTCGAAACCATTTTTATCGCAGCACAGCACAGTGCTCCGCTATCGTACTCAGCACGCAAAGGCGCTTGCCACTTTTCTGGTGATCATATCCGCTTCCGCTTTTCTTCAACACCACCACCCACCCACCACCTCTGTCGATCTCGTATCGATTCTCTTTCTTTCTTCCTTTCGTCCATCGTCATCTCCGGTTTCTATCTTCACCTTATCCCGCAGAGCTTCTGTGCACTACAGCTGCTTCTTTTTCTACCCTCAAAATGTCGTCCGTTGTCGGTATCGACGTGGGTAACGCCTCGTCCAAGATCGGTGTTGCCCGTGCCCGTGGTGTCGATGTCATCGCAAACGAGGTTTCCAACCGTGCCACCCCTTCGCTCGTCTCGTTCGGCCAGAAGGCGAGAGCGCTCGGCGAGGCCGCTGCCACCGCCCAGACCTCCAACTTCAAGAACACCGTCGGCTCTCTCAAGCGCCTCGTAGGTCGCACTTTCCAGGACCCCGAGGTGCAAAAGGTCGAAAAGAACTTCATCAATGCTGAGCTCGTCGACGCAAAGGGCGAGGTTGGTGTCAAGGTGCGCCTCGCAGGTGAGGAGCAAGTCTTCTCGGCCACTCAGCTTCTCGCCATGTACCTCAGCAAGCTCCGTGACACCACCTCCAAGGAGCTCGGTGGGGCCGGTGTCAGCGATGTTGTCCTCTCTACCCCTCTCTGGTTCACCGATGCCCAGCGACGTGCGTACCTCGACGCCGCCGAGATTGCCGGACTCAACCCCCTTCGCCTCCTCAACGACACCACCGCCACCGCCCTCGGTTACGGTATCACCAAGACCGACCTCCCCGAGGCCGACAACCCGCGCAACGTCGTCTTCTGCGACATTGGCCACTCTTCCTACCAGGTCGCTGTCGTCTCGTTCAGCAAGGGTCAGCTCACCGTTCTCGGCACCGCCGCCGACCGCAACTTTGGTGGCCGTGACTTTGACCGCGCCCTCCTCCTCCACTTTGCCCAGGAGTTCAAGGGCAAGTACAAGATCGACGTCCTCTCCAGCCCCAAGGCCTCCTTCCGTCTCGCCGCCGGCTGCGAGCGTCTCAAGAAGGTGCTTTCCGCCAACGCACTCGCTCCCCTCAACGTCGAGAACCTCATGGAGGACATCGACGCCAGCTCCCAGCTCAAGCGCGAGGAGTTCGAGCAGCTCATCTCTCCTCTTCTCGAGCGCATCACTGTTCCCCTTGAGACCGCCCTTGCCCAGTCTGGCCTGACCAAGGATCAGATCCACTCGATCGAGATGGTCGGCGGCTCCTCGCGTGTCCCCGCCCTCAAGGAGCGCATTTCGGCCTTCTTTGGTAAGTCGCTCTCGTTCACCTCGAACCAGGACGAGGCTGTTGCCCGAGGATGCACCCTCGCCTGCGCCGTCCTCTCGCCCGTCTTCAAGGTGCGCGACTTCAGCATCCACGACGCTACCCCTTACTCGATCAAGGTCACCTGGGATAAGGCTGCCGACGTGCCGGACGAGGACACCGAGCTTGTCGTCTTCCAGCCCAACAACCCCATCCCTTCCACCAAGATCCTCACCTTCTACCGCAAGGAGAACTTCGACCTCGAGGCACACTACGCCTCGCCCGACCAGATCCCCGAGGGCATCAACCCTTGGATCGGCAAGTTCTCCATCAAGGGTGTTACCCCCAACGCCGAGGGAGACCACTCGATCGTCAAGGTCAAGGCCCGTCTCAATCTGCACGGCGTGCTCAACTTTGAGTCTGCCTACACCGTCGAGGAGGTCGAGAAGGAGGAGGAAGTGCCCGTCACCGACCCCGCTGCCATGGAGACCGACGGCGACAAGGACGCTGCCGCGCCCAAGACCGAGATCCGCAAGGTCAAGAAGCTTCAGCGCAAGGCTGACTTGACCATCGTCTCTGGCTTCACCGGCGGCAAGGACGCCTCCATTGTTGCCAGCATGAAGGAGACCGAGGGCCAGCTCTACTCGAACGACAAGCTTGTCATCGACACCGAGGACCGAAAGAACGCCCTTGAGGAGATGATCTACGACCAGCGATCCAAGCTCGACGACCGACTCAAGCTGTTCGTCACCCCCGAGGAGAAGGAGAAGTACCTCGCTGCCCTCAACGCTCAGGAGGAGTGGCTCTACTCGGACGAGGGCGAGGACGCCACCAAGTCGGCCTACGTCGAGCGCATCGAGTCGCTGCAGAAGATTGGAGGCCCCATCCAGTTCCGTGAGAAGGAGTTCCAGGAGCGACCTAAGGCCGCTTCGGCGTTGCGTGAGGCCATCAACAAGTACATGGAGATGGCTCAGGGCGGTGACGAGGCTTACAGCCACATCTCGGAGGACGACAAGCAGAAGGTGATCGAGAAGTGCGCCACCGTGGCCAAGTGGCTCGACGATGGCCTGTACAAGCAGTCGGAGCTGCCCAAGAACGCCGACCCCAAGATCCTGTCGGCCGACATGCTCAAGAAGAAGGACGAGATCATCTACTTTGCCCACCCAATGTATGTATCACTGACCCCACGACCCCTGCCATCGCCACCACCTCGACCGCGACCGCGATCGACATCGTCTGCTTCCAGTGATGGAACCAACATGGGTCTATTCGGAAAGCGGAACGAGTTAAACACGGGTACCACTACCAACACGTCCACTGCTCACGCGACTCCGCCCACCGACGTCGACCTTGACGCCGGTGATGACGGCAGCAGCATGCTGAGTGGTATCAGCCCTCTGTCGGTGCTGGAGTTGCCGTCGGAGCTGTCGGATTCCGACATTGATGCAGAGGGCGAGACGGATGTGGATTGCAGTGTTGGCTCTGCCGGCAGCATACCGGCAGTCGCTGTGAATGATCGCATCCGCCAGCGATCTGACACGCCGAATGGTAGCAGCCACAGCAATACCACCTCCCCCGCATCTCGCCACTATGGACGTGGTAGTGGACCGGTTCGTCAACGTCAGCGTGTCACCAGTCCCACATCACACCCTCCACCCGACGACACCTGACCCCCTTTTTATTACTCGGAACACCGTCCACTGACACTTCACCTTTCTTCGTCCCTTCTTTCTCCCTCTCGCGCGCACTTCGCCTCGACACAGCATGAGCAAGGCCAAGCCCCGCGCCGACACCACCCAGGCCCCCACCCCGGCCAAGGACGACAAGAAGGACGACGCCGCCAAGACGTCCAACGCCGAAGCCGACAAGGCCGACGGTCCCGGTGAGATGGACGTCGACTAAGTTCCAGGTCCCTGCAGCTGGTTTGAGAGCGATTCTTTTCTCACCGGGAAGCTAGGCTAGACGAGCGTTGCTTCGGTTCTTGATCCTTGTTTTTTTTTCTTCTCTTGTACTCTTGTTCAAAAAATCAAAATGATTCTTCTTTCACAGATGGGTGTGTGGGGTGTGTTGGAAGTTGAGGGTCTTCTTGCATTTGAGATTGTCGAGGTTTGACGACGGTTTTCTCAACAGAGCGTGCAGACGGAAGACAGAGTACGCGGCGGTCACGCAAGAGAGCATTTGGAACGGCATTCTTTTCATTCGGTCCGAACCCCCTACCTCTGCTCGGACTCACAGCGTCGGATATACGGCCTCGATTTCCTTGTGGGCCCACGCCCTTCCCGCATTGAACTCGCCCGCTGTCTGGGCGCCCGTCTTGGCACCGACCGCCTTGGCGACATACTTGTAGATCACCAGTCCGTCCAAGCCGACCGGGCCCCTGGCATGCGTCTTGCCCGTGCTGATACCCACCTCGGTGCCCAGGCCGAACCTAAACCCGTCGGCAAAGCGCGTCGAGATGTTGACAAACACGTTGGCAGAGTTGATCGACTTGACGAACCGGTCCGCTGCGGCGTTTGGAGAGGCGGTGGGCGAGGTGAGGATGAGGTCCGTGTGGCCCGAGCTGTGGGTGGTGATGTGGTGGATCGCGGAGTCGAGGGTGGCGGTGGAGGCAACGGCGAGCGTGAGATCGAGAAATTCGGTGTGGTAGTCTGACGGTTGCGCTGCGACGATTTGGGAGCGGTACTTTTGCAGGAGCGATTGTGGGAGGTGCGAGAGCGACTCCTGATCGAGGCGAAGCTGAACCTTGGCGCCAAGTAGTGCTTCTGCGAGAGGCGGCCAAAAGTGGGCTTTAGCCAGCAGTTTCTCGTTGATAAGCAGCGTCTCCAGCGCATTGCACGCCGCGGGGTAGTCGGTCTTGCTATCCACCACCGTGCCGACCACCATGTCCAGATCGGCATCCTCATGGACATACCCGATACACAGCCCATCCGCATGCCCCATCACAGGCATCCTCGCGTCGCGCTGAATCGCCTTGACCAGCTCGTTGCTGCCCCTCGGGATCACGAGATCGATGAACTCGTCCAAATGCAACAAACTCTGGATATCCCCGCGCGTCTCCACCGTCTGGATGAGGTCCTTCGGCAACCCGGCCTCGGCCAGCGCATCCGAAATGATACTCGACAAGATCGCTGCGGTATGTTTGCTCTCCTTGCCTCCCTTCAAAATCGCAGCGTTGCCCGACTTGATCGCAAGACTTGCAATGTTGACCACCACCTCCGGCCTCGCCTCAAAGATGCACAGTAACACGCCAATGGGGCACGTGATGCGGTACAGGTCGATGGCGCCCTGCGTCTCGGTCTCCTCTGCCAGTCTCTTGGCCCATTGCACATGATCCAGCGGTGACGGCAGCGCGGCGACATCCGAAACACCAGCAAGCAGCGACTCCCACTTGCCCGCCTTGCTGAACAGGTCCAACCTCGCAGCAAGCGACGCCGACAGCTTGCCCTGCTCTACAAGCGTCTGCGCAGCCTGCATGTCGAGCGCATTCGCATCTTGGATTCGCGTCTTGTTGCGTTCGAGCGCCGAGCGGATGGAGAGGAGCGCCGAGGAGCGTGTGGTATCGGCAGAGGCCGAAGTGGAGAGGAGTTGGGAGGAGGCCTCGAAAGCGGATCGGGCTTGGCGTGCGACGCTTTCGGCGCTATTGCTGTTGCTGGCATTGGTGCTGCCTGCAGCGTACTTGTCGCTCATGGTTGTGCCGCTTATCTTTCGGGTTTGGTGTTGTGATGGGAGGAGAGGAGAATGCGAATGAGGATGAGGATGATGTGGGTGATTGAGGCGAGAACAGTGGCGCTGAGAGACTCGGGCCACGTCCGAGTCACTGATTTTGTTCTTCGGGCTTTAGCACGGCGGGCAAGCGACGATATTTCTTCTGAAATGTCCAAATTCTTGGAGGACAAATCTAACAGTTTGTTCTCATTCGCAAAAATCACGTGCAGCCCAAGGAGAGCTGGAAGAAAGGTCTGCAAAGTCTTTCTCATCATTCTCGTCATCATCACCTTCACCTCTTGTATCACCATACTCTCACTGTCTATTCATCACAGATCGAAGCACGATGCCTCGCCTATCACCATTCCGACCGCTCCTGCGGCTCGCATCTACCAGCACCAGCACTGCCACAACCACCACCACCACCACCACCACCACAGCGCTTCCACCGGTCGCATCCACATCCTACGCCCGCTTTGCAACCGCACCCCTCCTAACGCGCTCTGCGCCCACCGTCTCTCCCTACCTGCGCACCGCGCTCCGACCAGCCACACCATCGCTACTCTCCACCACATCAACCTCGAGCGTTCTCTCGCTGCTTTCACCCTCCTCTAGCCCCAGTGGGGTCTCTACGGCGGCGCTCGGCCAGCAGACAAGAAGCGTGACGTACGGGTCCGAGTACCAGCCCTCGCAACGCATCCGCAAGCGTCGACACGGGTTCCTCGCCAGGAACAAGACCAAGAATGGCCGCAAGACGATCATGAGGAGGCGGTTCAGGGGGAAGGCGAAGCTGAGTCATTGATGCGGCGGGGGATAGCGCGCATTAAGTCGGAGGTACAGGAAGGAGGCGGGCGGTTTTGGAAGGGATATGGATCTGGCTGACGCGAGGATGAATTGGAGGAGGCATGGTGTGTTGACGGCTGTACGGAGCGGGAATGAAAGGATTGGCGAGCGGCATTTGGACGTTGAACGTGCATCAAAGCTCTCGGGAACGCATCTACACTCTCGCTCTTGTCCCCGGATCCTCCGAGCCTCAAGACCCGTCATCTCCTCTCTCTCTCTCTCTCTCTCTCTCTCTCTCTCTCTCTCTTTGTCGAATAGACGACAACGACGAATGCAATCTCTTCTGACAAAAGTACAATCCAGTCTGACCCGTGCTTGCTTGCCGTGACACCGTCCCACCTTGCACACATGAGACGTCTAACTGAATAGGTAGATGGTCGAGCCAGCCTTGTGTGATTGCGTGCTCTCGTTTGTCTCTTTACACCAGTGCAGAGGGCGAGGTTCGGGTCTAACTTAGAGTTAGATCTTACCGGAAGAAAGGTCCGAGCTGAAGCGCTGCCTCCCCCTCTTCCGCATGAACGACTTACCGGCAGGCGAGGGTGGAGAGGGGCGCCACCGTTCCGACCAGCAAAAGGACGACGACGGACTGGCTGCCAGGTCTGGTTCGAGGTTTGCAGTTCCCTGACGATTCACAACGAGCACGACGTCCCTCTGACGACAGGCCCATGAGCTCGAAAGCTGTGCGTTTGAACGGCTGCCCTTAAACAAACAGCCGCAATGCATCCCAACAGAACCAAGCTCTGGCAGACCAGACGCTCTCTCTTCAACTCTCAGTCCTTCATCAAGTGCAGTGAGCAGTGAGCAGTGAGCGAGATCAATCGGCGTCACCATGCGAACCAATCAATGCAAAAGATCCTCGTTTCGTATGACAAAAAGAGTCGGTATGAACAGACACAGGTCCAAGGAAGGCCAACAAGTCCCGCTGCAGCTCTGATGCCTCCCTTCTGCTTGTTTGCTTCCTCGTCCTTTTCTTCCTCCACCTTTCCTCCTTCCCCCTCCCCCCTCGTCCTCACTGAAACTCCTTAGCACTTCCCGTCATGATCAGCCCGACAATCAACCCGAACAACCCCAAGATCGAGCTAAACACCTCGACGATCAAGATCTTGACAAACAGCTGCGGGTCGGCCGCATCCGCCACAGCCGCGTTACTGCCCGTGATGCCGACCGCAACACCGCAGCACAGGTTGCACATGCCCACGGTCAATCCGCCCCAGAACAGCACATGCCCCGTGAGGTAGTTGTCGGGCGACCAGAGGCCGTCTGTTCCTGCTTCCAAGTTGCCTGTGATCTTGGCGGAGAAGACGATGGCCATGATGACGCCGTAGATCGCAACGACTTCGCAGAAGATGATTCTAAGCCACCACCCCGTCAACAGAAAGTCAATTTTATAAATATGGCGTTAGAGAGGGGAAGATCGAAGAGCGGGATGCTGGGCGATGTGTGGATAGACTTACGAGACAAGGTTCTTGGTGGTGATGCGCGGGGCTCTTACACCTGCACCCAAGATGGATGCGCCCGTGATAAAGATGCCCCAACCGGCACCGACGACGGAGAGGCCGATGCAGAGACCGATTCCGATCATCGCCCATGCGTAGGGCGACGTCTCTTCGAGGAACGCTCCGATGTTGAAGCTCTCCCCATTGCCTAACAGATCACACCCCCAACCGTTGACAGAAGATAGGAACATGTCAGCAAAACGCATCCAGTTGACAGAGAAGTGCGGTTTGTAAGACTCACCTGTGAGAAGCATATACAGTCCCACCGCAGACAGAGTGGTCAACCCGGAACCTCCGGCTAGCGCTAATGTCGAGACCATCCTTGTCAAACAACCGAGTAAAACGGTTCCTCCCGAAGAAAGAGTTGTACCGATCGACGTTGCTGGTGTTTGCTGTTGCTACCGCTGTGCGCCTGTTGTCGTCGTATGCGATCGCTCCAAAAGGTGTGGGAGCGGTGGCCGTCGAAGAGAAGAGGTGATTAGACAGTTGGCGTCGGTGGAGATGATGGTTGTCGAAAATCGAGAGTGGTCGGTGCATCGTGTGCGTTTGATGCAGAGGGGCTCAGCTGTTGCGATTTCTTGCCGTGCGGAAATTCAACCAAGCAGCCCAGCACGCGCCAAGTCGAGACGATCTCTCTCAGACTGAACACAGAGAGAGTCTGAAGCCGGTGAATATGCTGATCTAACATTGGTTCTCTCGGTTCGCCTGACCTGCAGCAACGACGACGAGATCCACGGCCACTTACTCCCTTGACCTTCTCATGCCATGTCTAGAAGTGTGCGCCGATCGAGTATGAAAGCACACAATGCTATGTTAGAAGCGAAACTCTGCGTAATAATGTTTACTCTGGCATTGCACAACGCTTCAGCCCTGCTGCTCGGTGACGTCCCCTTCAGGGGACGAGTAGCTACTACTCTTGTGCTTCGGCGTAAAACTCCATTCTTCCGGCGCTTTGCCCAAGAACATCTCACTGACCTTGACCCAGTCCTCGGCCTTACTGCTCGCCAAGAGCGTCTCGAGCTCGTCTCTGCCCCTGAACAGCGGCGGCCTGTCGTTGAGCCTGGCGGGCAAAAACTCCAACAGGCCCGTGGGGACGTACCTGTGGGTGAAGCTCATCATCTCGCACATGAATCTGCGGGTGGTGTTGACACCGTGCGTGTCGCTGCCCCAATGCGTCAAGCCGTAGGAAGCAAAGTCTCGCATCATGTCGAGCCGCTCGCGAGAGGAAATGTCCCAATCGCGGCGCTCCTTGATCTCTGTAAAAAGCCACGGCTTGATCAGCGCGCCGCGTGCAATCATCTCTCCGTCGACACCCGTGCGCTCTAACCGCTCGTAGTAGTCCTGCCACGAATACACGTCGCCGTTGCCGTACACGGGGATGGGCACCATCTCAGGCTCGTCCGCGTGCAGCGGGTCCTCGTTCCATTCGCGCACCGACTCGCGCAGCGTGTTCGCGCAGAAGGCGATCCGGCTCCAGTCCGCATCGTTCTTGTAGCGCTGCTTGCGGCTTCGTCCGTGCAAGGTCGCAGCAGCGGCTCCCCATTCGGTCTGAGCGCGCGCGAAGAGCTTGTGCGTCGTCAGCTTCGGGCCCGTACCCGTGCGCAATTTGATTGTGAGAGGTGTATCGCCTAGTACGGCGTTCATCCCGCGCACGATCTTGCTGAGCTTGGAAGGGTGATCTAGAAGCGCCGACCCCGCGCCTTTGTTGTACACGAGATCAATCGGACACCCACAGTTGATGTCCACAAAATCCAACCCGTCCCCGACCTCGGCCTTCAGCGCTTCCGCCACGGGCACCAACAGATCCGGTTTACCGCCACACAGCTGCGTCCCAAAGATTCGCTCCGACTCGTGCCGGCGTACGAGCGACCATTCGGACGCATTGCCGTGCAGGAACGACTCGGCGAGGCCCATCTCGCCACAGTGAATGTCCGAGCCGAACGACGTGCAGATGCGACGGAACGGTAAGTTGCCTGTGGTGGTAAGCGGGGCGAGGTACAGCTCGCCTTTCCAGTTAAGACGGCGTTTTTCGGTCGGGCGGATGCGGGCCAAGTCGATCGACGTGGATGTGGTGGCTGCTTCGGCCGCTCTGGCGGCGGTGGCGGCGGCCGAAGCGTTGCGAAGAGCGTTCTCCATTTCTTCCAGGTCATCACCGTGTTCAGTGGCCGTCGCTGCAGCGCCGTTGCTGGCGCCAGATGCCTGTGCAGCGGCAGCAGCAGCAGCGGCCGCCGCTACAGCTTCATCCACGACCTGCGCAGGAATTGGCCCTCTCCCCGCCGTCCCACCTTGCGGGTCCACCTGTGCCAGCTCCTTTGCTTCCTTCTCCAAATACTGCAGCACCGCTTTGGTCTTGGGCAGCGGATACTTGCGTACACGCATCGCCTTCATCCCGGCGCTCGAGCCGTGATTCAATTCTTCCTGATCCAGAGCTTCCTTCTTCTCCCCGGCATCTGGCAGAACAAACGCGCGAGACCTCGCCCTCCACGCATCCACTTTCACTTGATCCGTGACGAGTTCCAGACCAGATCGTGCGAAACCGGTGGCGTTCTCTGGATCCAGGAGCGAAGAGGGACCGACGAGACGGACGTGCGCTCCGAGGAAGCGACACTTCCAGCCCATTGTGCAGAAGCCTTTGAGGTCGAAGATGGGGCATGAGGTGGTCCAGTCCAGACTGGCGTGTGCGGGATCTGTCGAGGTCGGCACCTTGGAAGCAGCAGACCCGGCAGCTGAAGAGTTCGCACGGACGAACGTTTGCGCCTCTCTTCCTGCTTCGCTCCCCTTGCCTGCGACTGGAACAGGAAGAAGCGTCAACGAGTACCTCTCCTCCAACCAACTCTGCTTCTGTTCCCTCGTCATCTCTTGCAGCTCCGCATACGGCGTCGGAGGCAAAAACAGATCTCGATCCTTACTTTGCAGATATCCAACCAGATCATGACTGAATCTGCACCCGCCGGTCTTTGCAAACTTGCACCCGTCCTCGCCTTTTGATAGAAATCCATGACACTGCCCTTTGCCATCTTTGAGCGAGGTGAACTGCCTCGCTTTGTTCTGACCGCCTTTCTTCACAGCCTCACCATCGTGCGCTTTGGACTTTTTCTCGGCCCGCTGAGCGGCGGCGAGCGCAGCGGCTTCCTCGCGACGTGCGCGCTTGCGTGCTGCTCCCTTGAGCTTTTTAGGGGGTTCGCCGTTTAAGGTGGTACTGCTGGAGGTGGCGGGGTTGGTTGAGCGTTCGGCTGCGTCGTCGTCAACTTGCTTGATGGGAACGGTGTCGATGGAAGAGGTGGGTCTGGCTAGAATGTATTCCGGTTTGATAGGGGCGATGCCCGGCGTGTACTTGTCAGTGGGACCGTAGACGGGATGTTTCCACTCTGACTCGGGCGCTTCTTCACCAACTGCGGCCGGTGTGGAATGTGGTGTTGTATCTGCCGCCTCGGTCATCTTCTTGAACTGTCACCTGCAGAACGAACAAGAATGTCGTTGCTGAACGAGAAGATGGTGATGATTAAGTGGCGAGAAGAATGTGCAAGGCTGGAAGAAATTAAAAAAATTTAGAAGGCCGCCATCCCAAAGAAAAAGGAAAAGTGTCGTGTGTGTGGAGAGAGAAATTAACTTGAAAATAAATATTAAAATCTCAATCTTTTCCACAACCTCGCTGTGCAGTATGGAAACCCTCACTCAAGCATCACACTCCAAACGCCTGCCGATCGCAGGAAACACTGATCATTCATTGAGCATCGC
This sequence comes from Sporisorium graminicola, assembly GCF_005498985.1. NCBI lineage: Eukaryota > Fungi > Basidiomycota > Ustilaginomycetes > Ustilaginales > Ustilaginaceae > Sporisorium > Sporisorium graminicola. The sequence goes on from NC_043729.1 coordinate 351,726, forward strand.
GGAATCACACAGAGTAGTATCTCCAACTCAGAGCGAGTCGCCAGCAAAGGCAAGGTACGAAAGGGGGGGGAGAGAGAGCGGCGACGGCGAAGACAGCTCTTTGACTGAGGAAGCCGCTCTGAGCGCTCTGAAACCGCCCTCGCCTGAGCGGTTGGCACCGACGAGGAACCGTGCCGAGATCTCGCCCACAGCTACAGCGCATGCGACGATGATGAGGATGATGACGATCCACGTGCTGTTGACGGCATAATGAAGAAAAAGGAGAAGAGTCAGCGACTGCGACTTTTATCGCCCAAGAACGGGAGCGTCAAACTTACATCTTGGACATGGCCGTATTGGCAATATGTTCATGAATGATTTCCAACAGATCGTTCGCCACCGCCAACCTCTCATTCAGATTCTCCACCCTCTCATCCACCTCCAGATAGTCCCTGATGGCATCGTACAGCGCCTTCAGCGACGCCTCGGACCAAAAAAGTTCCGGTGTGTCCAGCACGTTGCTCGTCAGGTTGACATCCACCCTCAACTTGAACAACCGACCTGTCAACCGCAATGCCTCTCTCCGCTTGAGCTTCAATTCTCCACTCGAAGCCATCTCCTTCGGGATATGCGAGGTAAGCTCCAACGTTGCCTGCATCCTTTCTTCAAACACTGACAGCTTGGTCGACTGCGCGATAGCGTGCGCAAGAGACAGCTTGAGCAGGTGGTTGGGCGCACGGAAGGTGAAAAAGTCGTTGAAGATGCGCGGAGCCGAGATGTTGGGGTCGTAGCAAAAGTGGAACGCTTCCGTCTCCCGTGCCGCCTCGTCCATCGGTTCTCGTGCACATCCGGAAGACAGCACATCCTCGATGATGCTCCTCTCCTCGGCGGCCGAGAAATTGTACATGACCAAAACGCCGTATGGCAAGATGACCAGCTCGGCGGATTGGAGCGCCTCGAGGATGGGACGTGGCGTGTTGAGGTTGGCCGAAGTGTCGTGGTTGTGCGAGGCCATGTTGGGGCCAGCATAACGACGCTTTCGACGACGCAGCTTGACTTTGCGCGTCCTGCGTTCCTTGGGCTGCCCATCAACCTGTTGCTCGCCGTTCCGCCCCGCCTGGCTCGGGTCGATGCCGTTGCCGGTGTCATCGCCGACAGCGTTCTCGTCGAGTGGCTGCAACGAGTTCGAAGCACCATCAGCGCGAGCTAGCCTCGTCTCTCCGGCATCTTCGCGCGACGTGTTGGCGACTTCCTCTACGTCCGAGATGATACTGAGCTCGTGTGAGCGGTACGAATGCGACATGGGTTCTGTCTCGCCTCGCTCTTCTGCACGCTGTTGCAGCATCATGTCGCGAGCTCCCGCCGAGTCAAGATGGTTGATGGCAAGCTCGCTCTTGTCCGTGGCAATGTCGACGGGCGAACCGGAGCTGCGATAGGGCGGCAGTGCCTCTACATCCGATACAGAGCTCTGGCTGTCACGTCGACGCTCGATCAGGAAAGGACGCGCCTCTGTCCCCGCGTCCTCGGTGTCTCTGTCTGACAGCCTGCGCGAAGGAACGGCAGGTCGGGCCAGAGGCGTTGCTAGCATGCCCTCGTCGTCTTCGAGGCTACTGCTAATGGGATGCGTGCTGCTGTCAGTCGACTCATGGTGAACGTGTTGATGAGCTGCATTTGCAACGGCCTGAGCTTCGTCTTGCTCGCGATCACGGCTACCTCGTTGCTCACCAGGATTCCACCTTTCGGTCTCACTCTCCCAGGCAGACGTCTCTCCGCCACCGCGTCCATCGCCGCGGTGTGAGTCGCCGCGCCTCCGACTCTCGCTGTCGGAGCCTCGACCTTCGCCGCCTTTGATGTAGCCATCTTGGTCGATGTCTTCCTCCTCTTCCTGGCGATGCTCGAAGTAGGTGCCGATATAGCCAAACTCATCGCGTTGTTCGAGCTCTCTCTCCCTGCGCGATTCGGCACCTGGGCTGGCGGATCGAGGCTCAGGAGCAGAGCGAACGTTGGCGCGTCCAAATCCGGGTAGAAGAGGTTTGGTGTAGACGGCGTAGGCGCACTCATCGTAGAGACGGGGCTTGACGCCATGTTCGCGACGCAAGAAGCCGAGGAGCGTGCCGAGGTGGATGGAAGCCGAAATGCTGTAGGCGGTGACTCGTGGGAGCGGTGTCATGAGCCTGGCACTTGGAGGCATGCGCTCGAACGTGTGATAGACAGGACCCGATTTGTGAGGTCGAAGAGGAGGAGCTCGGCTGGCGGCATTGCGATAGGTGGTTGCCGCTTTGGGCATGGCTTGCTGCGCGCGCCGTGCCTGAGCAGCTGATACGGAAGAGGCAGCGGCACGAGCGAGGGCGGAAGAGGCGGCTTGTCGCTGCGAGCTCTTGGATACGGGAGTGACCAGCTTGCCCGGTACGGGAGCAGGAGCCGTGTGTCTGGTCGAGGGGAGGGTAGGTCCAGGGCGGGGAGTGATGACAGGCACTCTGGCAGGCGGTTTGGAGGGAGCAGTGAGGGCAGGCTTGGCAGGAGCGCCGCTCGATGGATCCGCTTGTGAGGCTTCGTCGTCGGTGACTTCTTCTTCGTCTTCATCTTCGTCGTCGTCGTCATCATCATCGTCATCGTCATCGTCTTCATCGTCGTCGTCATCATCACCTGGAAGAGGAGCTAGCTGAGACTCGGAAGGCAGGACAACGTGCTTGCCTGAGGTCTTTGTGGTTCGTACAGGCTTCTCTGTGCGTACGGGGAGCGAATAGCGCGTTGCACGAGCTGGAGTGCCTTTGAATCGATTTGATGTGGTGGCCGGCGGCGAGAGGGGAGCAGCTGGCACAGGCTTTTTAGGGGCTGAGGCAGGCGAAACGGACGCAACTTTACCAGCTGTGTTTTGAGACGATCCCGGTACAAGAGACGCTCTCAACAGGTTGGCACGGTTGGAGCGATTGTTGGTGGAAGGCTGCACGCCGGGATCGTAGTCGCCTGGGGCCTCGTCATCGTAGTCGTGATCATCGACGTCGTTGAGCTGATCATTATGCTGCTTGGAGCTGGACGAGGTGGATCCGGTGGAAGTTGAGCCAGCTCTGCGACTGCGAAGCGATGAGGCAGTGGCCGATATGCCCGGAAGCGGCTGCGATGATCGACGTTGAACAGGCGATGGAGTGTTGATCGCATCGGATGGAGACTGCGACGAATTGTCCTGCGATGTGGGCAACAGGCCCTTTCGATTTGATCCTGACGACATGCTGTGTGATGCAGTCAAGAGATGAGAGAACGGTGGTGGAGTGGAGCCAAGATGGGAGCGAGTCCAACTTGCCAGTCACCGAGGCGTGCCATTGTATGGGTGGGTGCAGAGCGAGTGTGAATGCCTGCTTGTGACTGTCCCAGTGCGGCCGTCAAGTCAGCGCGGCTGCAAATTATTTTTCGCCCGTGCACGCTCTCGTGTTTGGCAGAAGAAAGAAAAGAAAGAAGCGAATGCTCACCACTACAGCATACTCCACTTTGCCATTTCTCACACCTCAGTCAATTACATCGTTTATCGCTCGTCAACCGCAGCATCGCTCAACCGTCGGGTGTGCCGAAGCAGCTCGTCTTGTTCTGCGCTTACTTTCAGCCTATTTCGGAGACGACGCTGCAAGATCGGTAGCGCGATGAACTCGGAAGGTCACGCAGGCCGAGGACGACCTTCGCCAGCTCGAGGGCATCGGCCGCATCGAGGAGGAGGACCACCTGGTCGAGGAGGTCGTGGTCATGGTCGTCGAGGCGGTCGGGGTGGTGGTGGTCGAGATGGTCCTCGACTAGTTCATGCACCCGCAGCCAGCAACGATCCATCGCTTGATCCTCAACTAGCCCCGCGACCACCTCACCCTGGTTACTTTCAAACGTCGTTTGTCGAAAACCCTTGGTACGATCTCGAACGCAAGCTCGGTCTGGCCCATCTGAAATCCATCGGCGCTGACCCTCAGCCTCGAAACGGTGACGCCGACGCCGACGACCCAAAACTGCCGTTCGAACAGGCCACATTCGTACCAGCTCAAGCAACGGATACACCGACAACATAGACAAACGCACACGATGCATCAACTGCAACCCGCCCAAGTAACAACAAGACACGCCAAACTTAATCTGCATTGCAAACGAACGTCGGTTCTACTACGAGCCCCACTCGAGCTCGCGCGCCGCTTTACCCAACGCCCAAATCGTGAAGCTGAACTTGTAGTTGGGATACGAAATCGCGCCTATCCACAGCACAATCGTCAAAAAGCAAAATCTCAAGCATGTCAGAAACTTGCTCTCTACGGCGACGTCTCCCATCGCGATCCGCGTACTTACAATTCCTACGGTCGGTCCACGAACGTCAGTCCAGCAAAGTATCAAAAGGCACAATGAGTCAGAATCGTCAGCATGTGTCAAGGACGTCCAAGTATTGCACTCCGAGCACGGCACATACCTGTTAAAGATACCCTCGATCTGTTCTTGTGCCCAAGACCCATCGGCCAGCTGGCGATCCATGATGACCTTGACCGCCTTCTTGATGCGGTCCTTGTGCGGGTACTTGGCGTGCAGTAGCGTGATTACCACCCAAGCCGTCTGCACCACCTGCGATTTTTTCGCATGCGTATATACTCCCGTCTCGCATGACTGCACCGAGCGCAAGAAGCGAATGCAAATAGGACTACGCGTCAGCTCATTCTGTCTTCCTTTCGTAATCTCACCTTGACGGCGACGCTACTTACCTTGTACGTCTCGCCCCACCCGCCGTCGTCCATCTGCTTGCTCTCCAAGAATTCGCACGCCTTCCTGATCACCGGGCTGTTCTCATACGTGTGTCCCGCCAACATGAGACTCTCGACGGCAAACATGGTTGCATACGTGAAACAGATTGCCCAAGAGCCGAACCAGCTTCCGTCGGGTCTCTGCGCCTTGAGGATGTACTTGACGGCGCTCTCGACGCATTTTTGGATATCCGCTTTACGATAGTCGTCGATCTGGGTGAACTTGAGCAGCGCCGTGACGACCGAAGTGGTGCACTCGGGGTAGGCGTATTCGATCATGATGTCGCCAAAAACCTCAGCGGGGTTGATCATCTCGAGCAGCGCCGGGCCGTTGATGGTCTCGTACGACGCAAAGCCGCCGCCTGGGTTCTGCATGGTGAGCAGAAGGTCGATTGAGTCGTGCATTCGTTGACGCGAAACCTGCTTGGACAGGTAGGGCACGTTTTCCTGCAGCATGATGACCGCTTTGAGTCCCTCTCCAGTGCAGTCTGATACGACGTAGCCTTGTTCCTTGGTGGAGAAGGGCCAGGCGCCCTTGGTGGCGAAACGGTAGCATTTCTCGAAATGCTGCGGGTTCTCGCGGATCTGGCACTCGTCGAGCCAGTCGAGCAGCTTCTGCGTCAACTGGCGGTTCTCTATCGATGCAGCCAGACCCGAATCGACCATGGCTTGCGCTATGAACGCCGTGTCCCACAGCTGACTGCCGTTGGTGCCGGTCATCATCATGCCCTCGGGTCCAACCCACATAAAATCCTTGAGTTTCTCGCGATGCATGCGCATAACGTGACTGTCGTGGCCCTCAGCGTCCCAGCGCGCCACATAGTTGAGCATCTTGTTGACAGGACCCACGCACTGGTACGAAGTGTTCTCGTCCTCCCACGAGAGCAATTCGTAGGCTTTCTTGATGCCCGCTCTCCTCAAAGCAGGAATGTGGCAGCTATCATAGGTTCTGACGAGCGCCATGAGCGCCTTGAGCGTCTTGGTGTGCGGGTAGAAGATATCGACAGCCGCGATGTTGCCAGATTGCGCGGGCCAGTTGATCGACTCATATGGCTGCACAAACAGCTCCTCTCGCAACGAGGCGATGAGCGGGTCCATCTCGGCCTTAAATTTTCTCCCCCATAGATATCCCGTGGGCATGTACACCATGCGGGTGTGAATCCACCATCTCCATGGATGCATGGGCAACCAGTCCGGCAGCAACCACAGCTCTGGAGGGACGGGATTCACGCCCTCCCATTCGTAGCAGTTGAGGATGGCGAGCCAGACTTTGCCCCACGATGGGATGCCTGCCGCACCACCAAGCTTGTGAAGTGTACCGCGCGCCTTGACCATCATCGGGTGGTCAGCGGGGACACCAATGAGACGCAGCGCGGTATAATTGAGAGCGGTGCCAAAGACGGTGGAGCAGCCTTCGATGTGAATGCCCCAACCACCGTCAGCCTTGTCGGCACGATTCCAGAGGTAGCGTGCTATTTCGATTCTCCATTCTTCCGGAATGGGGGTTTTGGTAACATACATGCCAATGATGAGGCCAGGTAGCAGGAACATGGGACCGCCGTACTCGCCCGCCCAATGACCATCGCTAGATTGGAGGTGGCGATAGAACGACAGGCCGTTCTTGGCCGCGTCAAGCGGCGTCTTGGCTTTAGAGAGTTCGGGCAGGTCGGTAGGGAGACCGAGCCAGTACCTGTCCTCGATGGATTGGGGCCATGCTTTGCACTCGGCATCGTCGCGAAGATAGTGCCATACGTGTCGACCACCGTCAGAGACTCGTAGCCTCCATCGGGAAAGATCAGTGCGACCAAGAGGGGGCTGCTTTAGCGACATGGTGCTTGTAGATGATCGGTTGTTGTAGACGATGGGTTAACGTAAATGATTGATGCTTGTGAATGATCGGCAGTGGAAGGCAGGTTGCGATAAGACTGCCTTCTATACGAGAGCAAATGGGTGCGAGATAAAGTTGACCAAGATGCAAGGTCGTACGATTTCACTCTGTCGAGAAGCAAGCACAACAGCTCAAAAGTGACACAAGAGAGTTTGTGGCGTGAGTGCTTGGGCGAAACGCCTCACGAGATAATCATCCGCAAATGTTACATTGTTAAAACTGCCGTTTCAATTCGAGCGCCAAGAAAACACGCTGAGAATGCACGGACGACGACGTTGTGCAGCCTTCGCCGTTCCACATCATCACCAACACGACCTTTGCAACATCGCATAACCTGTCGAGAGTCCGAGGCCACATCGCCGCAACAACTCTTGTCAACCTCTCCTCGATTCGCTTCACATCCTACTCGGCTTCCAACCCTCGCATCTCCCGCGGGACAGTAGGTGGACACAATGGTACGTCTTCTAGTCCCTCTCCTTCTCTTCTCCTCGGACTGGAATCTGATCGACTGGTACTCACCACCTCTGTCTCGCTTTTTCATCTCGCCATGTCTTACGATTCGACTCGCTAGTCGGCACTGTTTAACTTTCACTCGCTGCTAAGGGTGGTGCTGCTCATCATCTGCACTTGCACATATATTCGCGCGACCGCACCTGCGTTGATAGATCGCAACAAGGAAGGGTAAGCCAAGGATGTGATTGGGCATCCCAATCAAAATGGCCCTGACCTTCCTGCCCCCTCAACCTACAACTTTGATGCGACAGATTCCTCGGCGTATTCTTCAAGTCGGCTCGCGTCGGTACGTAGCTCCGTCTTTGTCTACTGTGAACAAGCAGGCAGTGCAGCTGACTCTTTACCCATGTTCCTTGCTTTTCGACGCTTCACCTCACCTTCACGTTCCGATCGCATTGCCTCTGCACGCATCTCGGCCAACTCGAACAGGCGAACGTCTGAGCCCTTACGTCTCATTAGCGTGTCTCATCATGGCCGTCTACGAGGTGGTCTAGTTTCTGTAACATCAACTCTCAAATACCAGCGATTCTCCCACACAACACTTTGACGCCACTGGGGTCATAAGTCAAACTGCAAACGCATTGCGTCGCATGAATATTCCGAAGTGAAGATAGCGAAGCCGACACAACAGGATGCATCGCGGAACGTAACGTTACTGAGACAGCGTACAACGGTGAAACGTCAATCAAGCCTTGGATTCGCGATCTTTCTTCATCCCGTCCTGGATCCACTTTGACGCCTGAGCCGCTTTCTGTTTGTCAAATCAAGGGCGATAGTGATGGTGATACGATCTGGGTTAGTATGAAGCCTGTTCACCGCCCCCCTCTTCCTGCAAGCATAGCGTGCAGCTGTTGCAATACTTACCTCGTTAGCCTCCTTGAGATGAACCTCAAAGAAGTCCTTGCTGCGCATCTTTTCGATCCAGTCCGTGTTGCCATTGGGGACCTTCATGCCCTCGCGGACAGCGGGGCGCTCCCAGTTCCTGTCGATATAGTCCTTGACACTCTGCGGTACATCAGAATCTTGCAAGCCAGCCCACTTGTAGTACTGCAGCCATGGGTAGGCGTTAATATCGGCAATCGAATACTTATCGCCCACCAGCCAGTCGTGGTCCTTCAGCCGCGAATCAAGCACCTGATAGAGACGCTTGACTTCGGTCGTATACCGACTCTTAGCATAGGGAATGTCTTCGGGAGCATAGCGTACGAAGTGATTCGCCTGCCCCTGCATCGGACCAACGCCTCCGTGTACATAAAAAAGCCATGAAAGAACTTCACTCCTCTTGTCAACACCATCGCCTTCGTCGGACCAGGAGAAGATATGTTTGGGATCGTAGTGCTTCTCGAGGTAGAGGATAATCGAGGCGGTCTCGAAGACACAGAAGTCGCCGCGGTTGGGGTCCTTGAGCGCAGGGATGCGTCCATTAGGGTTGATCTTGAGGAACCAGTCTTCCTTCTGCTCATTCTTGCCGAGGCTGATGGCCTGGTAGTCGACCTGGAAGTCGGGATAGACAGCTTTGAGCTCTTCGGTGAAGTTGGAAACTTTCTGGCCGTTGGGCGTGCCCGCAGTGTAGAGGATGACTGGCTTCATGATGCTGTAGAGACGTTTCAAAGTGCGATGGAGTATAATGGACGTAGCAAGTCGTAGTCGGGGAGGGGGATGGTGGTGGAATCAAGGGAGGAGGAAGGGTGGGACAAGGAGAGCACAAATGAAACCCAAAACCTTGTCGGCTATGCATCGCCCTGCTTTCGGGGATAATGATTCACCGTATCTCGTCATCTCTCCCGCTCAACGCACATCCTGCAGCGGCGCCGCTCTACCACCTTTTCGACATCAGCACGGTAACTTCATTGTGGAGGGAAACTGACTGAATTCTGGTCCGTGCTTGTAATGAAACTGTTCACGCTCCCTCGGCTCTGATTTTTCTACCTTGTATCCTCCCCCTTTTTTCAGCGACGCTGCATATGATCCATGTTGCTCACTCACTGGCTCCCACCAGCTAACTGCACACATCATTGAGAGATGGGGTATACCTGCAAGTGCAATTGCGAGCTCGTCGAACTCTAGCAATCCAAAACAACCGTCGCACTAGCCGCTTTCTTCAAACGATTCATCACCGCCAGTCCAACACCTGCATCGTCGAGTGCCTCGACAAAGATCAACTGGCACTTGTCCACCCCACACCGCAATGGTCCTTCGTCGAGCGTTCGAAGGCCGTCGAACATGCGCTGTGCGTACACCTCGGCTTGGTCGCTAGGACCCAGATCAAAAGGATGCACTTGAACATTATCCAGTCCGGTAACTGTGAAAGGTGGCAGAAGGTGCGGATGGGGGGAAGCCTTATCTGCTGTAGCGGCGGTCGAAGTGGATGAGCTGGTGATGAGACGGGACAAGTCCGAGTCGGAAGAGATCATGAGACCGATGTGCAGCATCGAGTCAGCCTGCTGACAATCGTGGGGCAGATGGTTGGCGATTTGGTCTCGGACAACCTTTGCAAAGGTCTGCGGTTGTGTGGATACGGTTGAACCGTTTTTGACGAGCGATTCTACCACCTTTGCCGACGACGACGACGACGACGGCTGATCTGAATGCGTTGCGCTGCCGTTGGACGACCGCAGAGCAGCAGCAAAGAGCTTGGCGGATAGCAGCATGACAACGCGTGCCGTGGGGCTGTAGTGTCTGTACTTCATACCGGGCGTTGTCGGATTGCTCTCCTGCTCCGCACTTCGTTCCATGTCCTTTCCGTACACTCGCAGTTTGACCTTGTCCGACAGCCCTGCCTTGTCAAGCACCGATGCGATCTGCTCGACCGTGACTCCACCTGGTCTCAGCACACGTAGCTCGTCTTCCGCAGTGATTCCATCGACAACGGTGCTCTCAACTCCAACTTGACACGCGCCTCCGTCCAGGATGTACTTCAACCGCCCCTTGGGCTCGTTGCTCGACTGTGAACTGCTGGCTTCAGCATCCAGCTGACCGCCGAGATCGCGCATCACGTGAGCCGCTGTAGTCGGTGATGGTCTGCCTGAGGCATTTGCGCTCGGCCCGGCCATCGGAAGCCGCGAAGTTGCGATCAACGCCCTAGCTATCGGATGCGATGGCATTCTGATGGCGACACTCGGATGTCCACACGTCACCACCCTCGGCACCGCCGGCTCGTCCTTGTCCACAGGGAACAGCAAGGTGAGGGCTCCTGGCCAGAAGGTCTTGATGAGTTCCTGATACGCCTGACTCATCTCGTACGTCTTCGGCAGTAACGTACCGAGCATTTCGAGGTCCGAGACGTGTACGATGAGCGGGTTATCGGCTGGCCGCTTTTTGGCAGCGTAGATCTTGGAGGCTGCCGACTGCGAGAGAGCGTTGGCACCAAGGCCGTAGACTGTCTCGGAGGGGAACGAGACGAGCTGCCCCGCTTGAAGATGCGCGGCAGCAACGTCGAGACTGTTGCGGGTGACTGCCGAAGAAATTACAGGTGCAGCTTTGGTGAATGGTTCGGCATTGCCACCGTAGCGCGAAGGACCGGCTTCGCGGAAGGTGACAGTAGAGTGGACCTCGCACGGAAGCAGCTCGGTGCTAAACGTGCGATCGGGATAGCCCAGCTCTGCATCCGCTTCTGATGGCGACATGGCGGAGAATCTATATGTCGGCGTGAACAGGCCGAGCGGTCTGTGGAGAAGGTGATGCGGCTGGATACGGAGAAGGCGGTTCCAGTACGGCGCGGGCACTGGCATGAACACAGTCCGACGTGGTAGCTGTCGGCTTCCAAAAACGAGCTGTATCTACTGATGTTCCGCTGTTGGTGGAGGATCTCCTTATGAGAGATGTGGACCGGAAAAGGATCCGATGAGGTTGAGGATAAAGTTGACCTCGCACCAAAAGAAGGAGAAAAAGAAAAGTTTGCTTCCGAGGCAGCCAAAAGATGCTTCCGAAAAATGTGGAGTCTCTCTGAATCAAATCGGAAGAGTCGAGGCCCCGATGATCTAGATATGAGAAATTGTGTTGCTCTCATTGCTCGACGCATTGAAGGTGGAGTACGATCGCGTGTGTACAGCCCAGCCGCGTCAAGGGCATTTCATTGCTCCCTAGTGATGTCGACAGGACCGCACTGCGTTTGTGTCCGCCTTCTTTCCAGTGGGCAGGCTCGAACCTTCTTTTGAGACAGATAACTCGGACCAGGAGCGAACATCGCACCTCAGCTGTGCTGCAAATCCTACCGTTTGCAGCTCCGACTGTTGTTTGAAATCCAATCGACGGGTCTTGGCATTCCATCGTGTCGTTCTTACCCCGCTAGTCTGCAACTCTTGGCCAAGGCGTGCCTCTCTAGGACAGCGGCTCCGTCGGCTGAGGCGAAATGAGGCGGCGGCGGGAAAGAGGTTAGCAGGAAGGAGAAGCGGACGGCCGAACATTTTCTAGACAGCGTCGCCGAGGCCACTCGAACCAATCGCAAAGCGCGAGCGAGCGAGCGCGACACGCACCCCTTCCAGCCCGCAACTGCCAACCGACTGACTGCATGCATGCATGAAAGCGGAGCTGTTGTTCCCGAGCCTTTTTTTTCTTTTCTCACTTCCAGAACGCGTCTATCATCGTCGTCGTCGTTGGCGCGTTTGTGTTTGGCTTTCTGTTTCATGCTGTCGCGCTGCCAAGCCTTAGCATAATCGGATCGTCTAGAACAATCATCGAACCAATGTTGTGTCACGTGAAGCTGCGACTAGAGCTTTCCGTTGCCATTCGGCGAGGTGAAACGTATTCTAAGCGTCGGTCTTCCGTGGGTGTGCAGTAGCGCCTTTTGCTTAGAAGAATGCCGACATTGCATTCTTTGGATCAATCAAGCAAGCAAACAATAATTCAGGGTCTCTCTTCTTGGTGTTCGTTCGGCAAAGCCATCATGGCCCACCTTCCACGCAAGCCACTCTTTTTCTTCTTTTTATTTTAGGTTTTTAGGTCCTTTTCGATCCGAGACGAAAAGGCAACCCAGAGTCTTGCGAGAAAAAGAAAACAAACAAGGCTTGGAGAAAATCAGCGCTACTGTACTGTACAGTATTGTATCTGTGCTGTTGTCTTGAATTATATCTGCTTAACTTGCTCGGCTGCATGCACCCTGCACAGACAAAAGGCACTCGTCCGCCGGTCAAACGTCGCGTCTGTCTGGCCACGAGACAACGGGATCAGCTGCCGATGAGACTTTGTCTGTGCTGTACCGCCGTGCTGCGAGGTACAATTTTGAGCGTTATAGTGTAAATCGTTAGTCTGCCTAGCTTGACGTCGCTTAACCTGATTGGTGTCGAGCGTAGGAGGCCAGTCTGCTACGGTAGTGCAACATCCGCATGAGGCATCGAGGAGCGTCGGAGCGGAGGCTGCTTGACCGGAGCAATCCGCCGCGAAAATGAGATGGCAAACTTCCAGGTCGATCCCTCTGGCAAGGAATCACTTCGGAGCGGCCGATGAACCAACCTGAAAGGAAAAGCGTTTCGCTGCCCTTTTTCCGCCCAGTTGAGATTTCATCTCCGCCGCCAACGCATACGATACAATACAGAGAGGACTGCCCGCCATCTCGCGAACTGCATCTCATCACAACCACAACTCGACTCGACTCGATTCGACGCGGCAGACAAACACTTTCCTTGAGATCTCCCAATTCTGTTCCGCCCCAGCATTCAGTCTCAGTCCTCCGAAAAGCAGCAAAAGCAACAGCAGCACTCTATCCCACAGAGAGACCTCCCCTCTGTCACTCGGACTCTCCGTCGAGCTTCTCCTCACGCCAAACACTTTTGCCTGCGCTCTTCGGACGCGATACGCTTTGACACTGCTCGAAATCATCTCCTTCCTCTTTCCTCTTGCCTTCTCCCACACGCTTCCTTCACAACACCATCATCGCACTTCTCTGCGGCTCCTTCGCTCACTCACCTATACAAATAGGTCACTAGGAACACCGTCCTTTCACCGCTCTTGCTTCAGCAAGCACACGAAGCTCCGATACACAACACGGCTCAAACCCACGCAGTGAACATTTTTGGTCGCTCCCTAACCTCAACTTTTTGATCTCCAGCCCTATTAGCCACGATGCGCTTTGCCTCTTCCCTCGCGCTGAGCACCCTCGCGTTTGCCGCCTTGTCACACGCAGCATTCATCAATCTGCCACCGCTCTATTCGTGCGAACCCGCAACGATCCAGGTGCTCGCTAAAGGCAATTACACCCTGGAAGGGCGCGAACTCGATTCGCACAAAGTCTACTTCCATCTACGCGTCCAAAAGGGCGTCTCCAGTGTCACTTGGGATGCTGTCGACCTCGCAGCCGATGCTACCGCTCTCATCTCGGTCACGGACCAGATCTCTGCCAGTCAGACCGCCGTCGGTTCCGTGCAGGCGGTAATCCAGCCCAACCCGTCCGGCAACACGACCTGTCTGGCATCCGACAAAAAGGGTAAGAACCACACCAGTGCCAAGCAGAAAAACATGGTCCCCACCATCATTGGTATCGTTCTCGGCGCCTTTTTCCTTCTTGTGCTGCTCCTCGTCGCTGGAATGATGTACAGGCGTAAAAAGGAAAAGTCGCAGAAGATCGAAGAGGACAGCGTCGATCTCAGCCACAACTACACTCAAGCCGGCGGCAGCTACATGGCCCGTCTCGTGCCCGGCTTGAAGCCGGAAGAGGCAAGACCACTACCAAGGGACCACAAGCTCGAGTCGGAACAGGCCAACTATGCTTCAACCCGCAGAGGGACACAGTACTACAGAAATGGCGCTGGTGCTGCTGACCTGGACAACAGTAATGCTGCTGCTCCCGCAAGCGGAGGTGCAGGCATCGCCGGCTACGAACTGCCCAATTACAACCAAAGCCAGCGTCACTCCAGGCTAGCCTCGAATCCTCACCAACAGCCGTACTCGGTGTACGCTCCTAATCAACAGCAAGAGCAACAACAGCGTTGGCAGCAACCAGCCCCCGTGCCAGCAGCAGCCGACCCATTCGCGTCTCAAAACGACCTCCCCGGCTGCTATCAGCTGCCCCACCAGATGTATCGACAGAACAGCTGGCAACACTCTCAGACGTCATTCTTGGACAAGCAGAACTCTCGATGACCAGCAGGTCTTCTTTGATTCGCACTTGTTATGGATCCTTTTCGCCTTCATGTTTTTGAGCCGTTCTTCTTTGCGCTCTGTATACCTAGCCAAATTTTTCTTCTTGCTTAACTTAGCCTTCAAACCATTTTTGACGCACACACGAGCCTGAGCGTGATAAAAACTGATGGTCATTGAGCAAGAGAGATGCAGCATGCAGAGAGACAGAGGGCGCGTCGGGGAACATTGTGAGGAGAAATGCGCAAACAAGCACACGATCGGCGTTGCTTGTTCGGGTGGAGAATGAAATGAATGTGACCGTCTAACAGCAAAGAAAGCCGAAGACGAGGTATATAACTAAAGGCGATGCGCGGACGTACAGATGGAGCAACAAAAAACGTCATGGCCATGCTCGGGGTGTGCGTGAATGAACCTCGAGCAAGGCATACATTGTGGTGTCTTGATGGGAATGGCTAGATTCATGGTAGCAGAGGAGGAAACTCGTCAAGCTCTTCACATGATGATGCAATCGGTCTTGGACGAAGCGCGACGAGACTTTTTGCGTTCCATCGCAGACTGAGGCGTTGGTGTCGCCTGGCCCGTGGCCAGGCCCGCCTTGCTGATCCTCTTTGCAGATGGCGTTACTTCCGACGCGCCGTTGACGACTCCAGAACTGAGTCGTCGCCGGAAGCGTTCCTTGGTCGACACATTGTGCAACTGCTCCGCTGCCAACACCGGTGTCGACATGCCCAAGTGTGCATACGGTTGTTGCTGCTGAGCTTGCTGAGCCAGCGGCTGATGCTGCTGAGCAGACGATCCTCGAGAACTCGAGTGACCGAGATGCAGGCCACCGGCACTCGAGATGCTGCTGGCACCACTGATGCTGCCGTAGCTCATCGAGCTGTGTCTCCTCACTCCGTGCAGCGCTCCATTACCGTACGGGCTTCGCATCGTCGCCTCGGTGTTCTCGAGAGGCGGTGGCGACGGCGAACGTTGTCGGCCAGGAATCAACGAGATGCGACGCCTGCGCACAGCAGCATGGTCCTTGGCCGGCTTGCCGCCGAGCACACCAGTCGGAGGAGATGGCGGCGACTTGGCATCGTTTTCCGGACTCGCAGACGTGCTCAAGCTCAGCTGCGGCTGCGACTCCACCGTGGGCGACTTGGGCTGACGCTTCATGCCAAAGGGGAAGCGGAAATTAATCGGAGCTGCGCCGTTTGGCACGGAGCTGCCCAGCACGGGCGAAACGGGCGACAGTTGCGCTGCTGACGACACCGGGCTTGTCTGGTCTAGAGATGCTCTGTGCTGGAACAACAGCAACTGAGCACGCAGATTGCACGGTGAAGGTGCATGCACTGCGCATCTCGCATGGCATACGAGACCGCATTCTTCGCACAGAACGGCGTGCTTCTTGACCGGCTCGCGGCAGATCTTGCACACGACAGCCTTACTGAACGTGCTCTTGACGAACGCATGCGGCTTTGCTTCCTCATCCGCCATTAGACCAAGGTCAAGCATCGAGGTCTCACCCGCAGGCGAAAGCACCGTCGGGCTACCGGGAATTGGCATGGGCGTCTGGGCCGGAGAGCTGATCGATGGATCAAGCGCAGGCAGGGCGTTCGAGCTCGTCCGCGGAGAGGTCCCGGGAGACACACCATTGATGGTCTCGGTGACTGTGGCCACTGAAGACTCGGGGGGAGAGGTGTTGGCACGGAGCGCCTCGAGCTCAGGACGTTGCAGGGTCGGAGGCGGCGATGAGGTAGATCTTTCCATCGTAGGTTGCAGGGCTCTGGAGCCATCCTCAAAAATGCGAGGGTCGAGGCGACGGGTATCAGCGCTGATGCGACGCAAGAAAGGAACGCTGTCTTGCGGTCGCAGCTCCTTGTGACCGTTCCAGACCTGCTGCATCCATTCGTGCTCAAAAAGCATCTCGGCACTCGGGCGTTTGGTGGGATCCTTGTTGAAGCATTGCTTCAGTAGGTCACGAAGGGCATCCGTGCACTTTTCGGGAATGGGCGGGCAGTCGTCTTCGACGATTCGGAACATGGCTGACATGGCGAGCATGTCGTAGTAAGGAGGTTTGCCGGTCAGCAGCTCGATGATGGTGCAGCCGAGTGACCAAATGTCGGCAGCCGTGGTTACGCCTTTGAGCTCGATGACCTCTGGAGCCATCCAGTTCGGTGTGCCGATCGCATCGTTCTTGTTGCCCATCTTCTTGACTGCTTTGAGGTTGAGCGACACACCGAAATCAGATAGCTTGACGTTACCGTTCTTGGTGGTCAAGATGTTAGCAGCTTTCAGGTCGCAATGTACGACGTTCTGCTCGTGCAGATAATTGAGGCCCTCGAGAATCTTGACCACGTAGCTTGCCACGAGCTTTTCAGGGAAATTGCCGAAAGCTTTGAGCGTGTGCAAGAGCGAGCCATTTTCGACGTATTCCAGGATGATGGAGACGACGTCGGGTCCACGCACAAGGCCTTCGTACTTGACCACGCTCGGGTGGGTGAGACTCTTGAGAAGGTCGACCTCGCCCATAAGCTCGGTCACCTCGTCATCGCTACGGCCCTCGAGCTTGATCCTCTTGACTGCCACCATCTGGCCCGAATTGAGATTCAACGCGCGGTAGACGGACCCGAACTGGCCTCGACCGATGCAGTTGCCCAACTGGTACGTGACGTTGGGCTTGCCTTCTTCGGCAACAACGATCTTGTGCTTGGGACCGGTGGCATCGCGGCCTGCCCTTGTCACTGCTGAGCCATTTTCGTCGGTGGTGAGACTGCCGAGCGTGTTGGTGTAGATAGAGCCAATCTCCGAATCAAAACGGCTACGCGAGGTGGAAATGTAAGAACGCTCATCCACGGAAGCGTCGGGCGATCGAGCGCCGATGGACATGGGTCGACCCATCATTGGTAGCTGAAGGTCAGAAGAGTAACGCATGTGACGGAACTGGGGTCGGGAGCTGGCTTTAGGCGAGTTGCTGCTGCCATTTGTTGCGGTCGATGGGCCAGATGCGAGCGAAAACGTGTCGATCCCTCCTCCTGCGTTCATCGAGATGTGACGTGCCATTCTGCGAGCGCCAGGAGAGTCGTTAGCACCGCGCGGGAAGGGCACCCGAGCCGACGGTGACGCATCTGACTCGGCAGCGCCAATGTTGAGCAAGGACTCGCGCGAAGGGTTGAGCAGCGACGGACCAGGGTAGAGTCGGGCGCTGTGTCGCCTGGTGGGAGCATTGTGGGTGGGGCTACCCGAGGAAGACATGTAATCGCCGAGGTTCTCCGTTGAACCGATCACGGCTCTGGGAAATTGACCGAGCGCCAGCTCCTGACTGATGCGCTTCTGCGATGTGCTACGAGCCAGCGGCGGCGGCTTGACTGCAAAATGCTTGATGGATTTTTCCGATTCGCTGCTGCCTCTCCTGTCATGAATGAGCTCCGACGCTACGGATTGAGTGCTGGAGAAGGACTCTGCGGTGGGCATGTGGTCGCTGTTAGGCACGACCCCGTCCTCCGGCTCCTCGGCCACACCCGTCAAGCTGATGGCAGATTCGCTCAATTTGCGATCGCGATAGGGCATTCGACCGTCTTCATCCCCGCTGTAGCTGCCCTGCTTGACCGAGTCGGCAAAAGTAATGGAGGAGCTCTTGACCTTGGGATAGCCCAACTCGATAGAGCGGCGTTTGAATTCTTTGGAGTCAGATTTGCCCATGAGGATGCGTTCTGCCTCGCGTCTGTTCTGCTGGATGGTGAGCACGGTCCTCTTGGGGGTATCTTGGTTCAACGAGAGCTCAGAACTATTGTCGATACGGTCGAGGTCACCGCTTCCCGCCGAGAGCATCTTTCGATCCTGAGCGCGTGGAGTCGAGGGGGGAGTCATCGAGGTGGTCCTGGGCTCGATCTTGACGGCGTTTGCACGTGCAGACGACATCTTGGAGCTACGCCTGGCCATCCTTTCTGCGGCTTGGAGCGTGTGAACGACGCGGAGCAGACCCTCTACGGTGCCGTCGGTAAGATCGAAGCCTTGAAACAGATCCTTGGAGCGCAGTCCGAGGTGATCGCGCGCTGCTCGCAAGAATCTCGACGTGTTGTCCGCCTTGACCCACTCGAGGTCTCTGCGATCGATGCGATGGACGCTTCCGGGCCTGAGACGATTGGCGAGCAGGCACAGGAGAACACCATCTGCGATGCTGGTCCAGAAATTGGCCGCTTCGATGCTTGGATCATGCACCTCAACATTCATCTGCTGCACGAGAGCAGAGATGCGCTGTTTGTCGAGACCGTCCTCTGGTTCTGCGGTACGACCTAGCTCGCGGATCATAAAGGAGCGCGCCTTTCGGATGCTTTCGAGTGCGGCCTGGGGCGAAGCTAGGTCGGACATGCCGAAAGAAGCGTTGCTGGCCGATGAAACCGTGGTGAGATTGCTCCCAGACAGTAGTGTGGTGCCAGACCCCGCTGTAGCAGCACTCGTCTGGCTCGGCTGCATCGAAAGCTGAGTTGCGGCATCGTCGGTGGCTTTGCGGGGAGATTCGGCCTCCTTGCGATTGCGCCTGAACCAGGTGCCGGAAGACGGCTTGGGTTCAGACTTGGTGGGAGACGGGGGCGAGTTGGGATCCTTGGGCGGGCTGAGCGTGTCGGTGCTCAGGTTGTGCATGCCCCAGGAGGAGGATGCTGCTTCGGAATCAGCGCTGCGCAGCGTTGCGGTGCTCTGCTTGCGTGAACGATGTTCCTGTGGACGCGCACGAGTCTGTGTACCGTCTTGGTGCAAGTCGACGGCGCTCATGGCGGCACCAAAGCTGGAGAAGGCGAATCCGTTCTGAACAGGTGTGCGTGGCGAGGTGCTGCCGTTGCGGACCTGAGCCGAGGTCTCCGCTTCGCTGCCTGTGCCAGACATTGCATCGTGCGACTGGGTACGAGAGCCTTTGACGAGCTTGCGGAGGAACGATGGCTCCTGGGTGTCGAGCATTGGGTCCGAAGCTAGATGGAGCTCGGGAGTGGAGAGCGATGCCGCCTCGAGATTGGTGAGGTGCTGGTTGCGAGCGGCTTTGTTCCTGCTCTCTGCCGACTTTTTGCGGGCTAGTGGACGGGAAGGCGAGGCGGTACTTGAGCGGGGCAGAGGCGCGCTTAGTCGAACAGGTGAGGGAGGAGCTACGACATTCGAAGCAGATTGGGATGGAGTGATGGAGGAGGAAGCAGTTGAAAGCGATTCGGAGGCAGTAGAATGGGAGGTGTTGGAAGCGGATTCGTCATCGATATTGTAGACCCGACGATGTGGGATGGAAGGCGAGTGCGGCGTGCCTCGGAGACGAAAGGGTGATGTTGGTGTTGAGGGAGAAGGGACCGATTTTGGCGAACGCAGCGGCCTACCGTTGGCCAAGTTTGCGTCTACAAGCGAAGCTGGCGGCAATCGATGCGGCTCAGCTGAGCGGTGGTCCATGCTGATGAAATCCGTTGCCGGTGGCAGAACGGTTGCTGTTGCTGCAGCCATAGTAATGCGAGGTGTATTTGTTTGCGGAGGGAGGCACTGGCGATGTGTCGGCTGGAGCGCTCACTCGAACTTCATGCCTGCCCGATGGCGTGGGCGCTTTGCCTTGAGATGCTACCCTGGAGCTGGTGAGGCGAAAGACTGTCGAAGGAGAAGCAAAAGAGGAGAGGCGGAGGCGTCAGCAGGGTTGATTCAGCGTTGATGAAGGAAACCAAGGCACAAAGCCGTCGGCAACGGATGCTTCACTTACTGCAGTAATCCGTTCAATGATGTTGGTGTTGCTCGAGATAATCTCAGGCTTCAAGGGCGGGAGGAGCTTATTTCGGATGAGTGGAAGTGGGCTCTGCCTTTGACGCAGAAGAGCGCTGGAATGTGGCGGTGTGTAACTGCGTTCGATCGACCCGGTCGAAGATCTAGATCGTCGATGCCCAAAGTGGCGCCGGAGCGTCGGGTGCGTTGGGAGCGTCCAAGCGCGGAAGTGCTTTGCAGAAGTTAGCGAGCTACCAAGCTCGAGGGATGAAGAGACCGTGAGAAAAGGGCGGTCGTCGGCCAATCCGAAAGAATACGCTCAGCGTTTCATACGAGCGTGGTAACGGAAGCCGAATAGACTCGACGTCGCTCTGCGGTGACCAGTAAGGTAGAAGCCGGGTTTGTGGCAGAAACCGTGGAACGCTCAATTTGACGAGTTCGAGGGAGGGGGCGGACAAGCGAGGCGATGCGATGCGCGTGATGGCGAAAGACGGAAGTTTCTGCCTAGTTCGCAGGTATAGAAGCAAAATCACAACGTGTAGCTGATGTACGCGCAGCAAAAGATGAAATGGTCTGGAACGGCGACGAATACGAGCTATGTTGGCGGCGACTAGAGCAATGACGTTGATGATGACGAGCAAGCACGGCAGCCTAGGTTGACTACCTCTCGTGTTGCGATTGAAGGAAGCAGTTGCAGTGTGCTGTATGAGAGGGTGAGAAGTGCTGTTTGCTGCTGTCGACCAAGCTGCCCTCACAGCAGGTCGAAGTGCGATGCGAGGTGGGTATGGATGAGGACTAGGACGGTGATGGAAATGGAAGCAGATGAAGGTCTGACGGATCCTGGGAGATGGGAACGATGCGAGAGCGTCGAGGAGTGAGTGATTGACAGCTCGTTGGTTTACGTCTGTCACCCTGCCAAGTCCGAGGCGATTCAAAGCCTCAGCTAAGTCATGCACAAAGCTTGCAGTCGGTAGCTGTTCCGCACTCGATGTTGTTTAGGCGAGAGCCAACACCTGAACCAGCTGAGACGCGCGGTTTTACCGCCGAGGGGTCATTCACCTCGACTTTTTTGTCGCCTCACAAGGAGGCCCGAAACGAAGCGCGCGCGTGCCCTTTCCTTTGAAGCACCCACAAAAACACAACGGGAAAGAACAGGAAAGAAAGATAAAAATCTCAGTCGACTAAAATTTCATTTCATGCCTGACGAAGAAGACCGAGCAAGTGGACATCGGTTGCTGTACTCTTGACTGACTTCAGGGTGAAGTGCTGTTTTTTTTTCAATCGAATTAAGAAAGCACTTGCACACTTGCCCTTTCCTTGTAGGCAACCACTTCTCTTGCCCGCAGAGAAGTCTTACATGTCGAGGGCAACAAGAAAGAGCAAGCTACCATTCACCCGTTGCGATGATCGCCGAAGCGACGACTGGCAGGTCCATCGCCACGGAGAACAGGGCTGAGCCGCCTTGTTGCAAACATGGGTGGCACGAGAAACAGGAGGTACCGAGAGGAAAGAAGGAACGAACCAGACGGGCGACTCGGACAATGAAACGGCTTGATGACGAGATTGTGCAGTGCGAAAGGGCGTATCTCACCTTCGCAGGTCTTTCCGACTCATCCGAACCTTGTCTCGTGCCAAAAGAGCATCCAACGCTCAGTCGCGGGACTGGATGCTGTTGAGATAAGGAAGAGAACAAGATCCGAGTTCGGGGTTCGTCGACGAAACCGGTTCGGGAAAAGCAGACTAAGGATGGCGAGAGGCGAGAGGCGAGGGGTGAGGGGCAAGGCGCAATCGACTCGATCCTGACTTGTGCCAATGCGAGAGAGCTTCTTCGGAATTGAGACGTCGCTTCTCTTGTGACACACTTCATACGGCACGGTGGAAGTTAAGGAAAAGGGCGACGGTGCTACGCTCTGTTATGCGAGGCGAGGCGACTAGTGCGCTCTCCCTCCCTCTTTCTTCTCTTTTGTATTCGATACAAGAATTCAGTGTCAGAGAGCAGATGGGGAGGAAAGCGCGTGATGATCTCAGGGTGCAATCTCGCTTCTGGTTTTCTGCTTGGGCAGACGAGGCGAGGCGAGGCGGAAGCGGAAGGGACGGGTGGTCTTCGGCAACTCGACGCCAGGATCCATGCCTCGACGATGAGAACTACGACGGCTAAAGGGAAAGGCGCCATCGCCTCGAACGCTTGTACTTCTCTCGCCCTTCGTTGCTCTGCTAGAGAGATTTCCCGCGTGTTCGATAGAGATAAGTTAAGTGAGGAGAGGAGAGAACATAGGACTAAAACTCAAACTCGTCCAGAAGCCGTGAACCAGTCGAGGCCAGCGGAAGCGACCTGCAAGCCCCGCCTGCACGGCAAAGATGAGCTTCTTGTGCCGACGCAAACTCTTTTTTGAGGTTTGATCTTGACCATTACTTGCTTGTTGGTGTCGAAATTTTACTGTGTGGTGCTGCATGCAAAGATGGCTCAGGCGGGAGGCAGCAACCGAGGTGGCTGGCCCCTGAGCGAAAAAAGCGGTGCATGCCAAGCTCCGTCCCTCGTTGACCGTTGCTGCTGCTGCAGGTTGCCGCCGTATGCAAACAAAGACACAGACGGACCCTTGCCTCGCCTACCTTCGTTCATTGCGCCTCGCCTGCCCGTCATACCATGTATTGCATGCTGCGGCATGACAGGTTGACAGAAGATCACGCCGCACCGCTGCAGGGTCGGCTCTTTTTTGTTTTTTTCCTTTTTTCTCTTTCGAAGCATCTGTTGCAAAGCGAGTCTCGCTCTCTCTCTCTCTCTCTCTCTCTCTCTCTCTCTCTCTCTCTCTCTCTCTCTCTCTCTCTCTCTCACACACACACTCTAGCCAACGCCCCCCGCGCCCCCTGCGTGTGATACTAACTTAGCCCGTTTAGCTTGACCACGTTCTTCTGTTCCCCGTGATCGATCGTAACCGACCATGCGCCAATCTCAATAGCGCCAAGGTCTTACTATGCTCGATGAGATCGATTGAGTGCAGACGATACTGTCTTAAACGAGTCCACGGTGTAGGTGCTCAAGCCGTTCCTCGACAAGCTTGCTTGGAAGCGGAGGAGGGGCTTGGTTTCCACAAAGACGCACCCGACTATCGTCTGTGTGTGTGTGTCCTATGTGTCTGTGTGCGGGTGTGCGCACGCTTTCTGCATTGAAACGCACAGCTGCAAGGTGCAAATTGCGACCTGCCGGCAATCGAGAAATCTCCTTGATCCGCTTGAGCTGGACAAACAAATTTGCAGCAACCTCGTCGGTCAACTCTGGTCGAATGTACGACACGATCCCTGCACCAACTGACGGTTGACGGGGTGACAAACACCTCGAATTTTCTACTTGGCGCCGCGATCCTTTTCATATTCAGGCGAAGAGTATCTCTTCTTGGAGTCCAGGGATAGGAGTCTTCTGGTTGCAGTTGAGTGCAGGCAACCACGTTGGACCCCTCTTCTCACACATGTTGCGAGTTCCGCTTGGCTTAATCGGAGCGAAACGGGAAGACGAGCTTGGTCGACGCTGCTCAAAGGGCCATGGACCTCGCGCGCGTAGAAGCTGTTTCCCCACAATCCAGATACGTCTTGACGGAGAACCGAGGCAGGCCTGGCATTCCATCTGGGTTCGTCGCCATCCGAGTGAGGCTGTTTCGTGTTCCGCCAGCGGAGCCCGGTAAGATTGCCAAAACCCGACGAAACTATGCGCTACCTCATATGACCCCCCATCTTGGCGCCACTCCAGCCACAACCCTCAGGAGGTCAAGTGGTACGAGCTTGGTCTTGATGCGCAAGAATGCCAGCGCTACATTGGCCTTTGGTCACCCGCGATCAAATCAAGTCGGTGGAGCTCCGTCGTCTGAGCTGATAAGAACGACAGACTTGCTCTTCTCGCCTTTGGCACCGCGCCGCAGATCAATTCATGGTCCGAAAACCGTTGGGGAAAGCGTGACTTGTCTCGGACGCGCGCAGCTGTCAGGGAGAAGAACCCTTGTCTCATATCCTCGTTGGACCCTGGCCTGACCTGACTCTCTTCTCCTTTTCTTGTCCCGAGCCCGGCTCGAATGCTTGGGCGGGGCAAGCCACAATGAGTTGACATGGTTAGAGTGTGGTCTTTTCTCGCCTGTGGACCTTGGAGCACTCCTTTCACGCATCACACCCCCCAAAACAGATGCGGTCCGTTGGAAGCTCCTGATGGCCGGTACGAGATACACCCTGGGATTGCCCTGCGCCGCCGCCTTTCGGTAGATAAAGGCCGGCACTGCAGAGCACAGCAGCAGTCCCAGAACAATTCAAAGACCGCTCCGCGCGGACGGTCTCGTTTTGCAGAATGATATCAGCCGTCGTTTCTGTTTTCCCATATCAACGCCTTTCCAACGGCTTGTCAGGCATGTACGTTCCGATCGCTAAGTCGACAACGTGATTCGGAGCCCTTCCGGGTTTGCTCTTGCACAAGAGCACCGTTGGCACCTCCGCCTTTCGCTCGCCTGGTTTTTAATGCTATCTCCAGCAAGGATGAGATCAACTGACTCGGCACGGGTTTGCTTGGCGTGGCCTTTTACTCTTGGCCAATCCTGCAGAGTCAGGGTCCATTTGCTCGTTTCCTTTCTCGCTTGTCTAGCTTCTACTTGATTCCAGTGAATGATACCCGCATATCCCGCTGGACCCTGAGCCCGGAACGCAAGAGCGTCGACTCGTCGAACACCTTTCATTGTCGCAACTAGAGTTTCAATTCCTGCCACAGGGAATCAAAGCTGTTGCTGCCGACAGCTCGATCGCAATGCACAGTGATGCAGTCGTGCAAGCATTCCGACAACCTCTTGTTATCACCACTCCTTATCACAGTCTCCCTTGCCGACAGTAGCCGTCTCCCTCGCTCAGGCTCAGTTTCCTCGGTTCACTGCAGCAAGCGACTTTGCGCAACCCATCCGGCACGTCTGCCAAGGTGAGTGGCTTTGTTCGGCTAGTCTGTGCCCCGCAATCTCGTTTGCTCAATCTTCATCTCCGCCTCCTCTCCGCCTCGTACCCGTTACGAGATACCACACTTTTGCACATCCGTTGAGCGCCGGCCGCCATTCTGTTCCTTGGCCACCCAGGCTTTCGGTCCGCGTTCTCGCTATCAATGCGTTCAAAGTCCGCGAGCAACATGATCCAGCTCGCTGGACCAGCTAGACCTGCTGCCGAGCCCCTCGCTTGCCCTTGCCGCTGCAGGACGAAGCTGGGCGTGACTGGACCGCTCCCTCCTCCTCCTCCTTCTCCCCGCATTTTTGGCATTTTGGACTCTACAGCTCCCCGTCCATGTCTGCGCAAGGGACGAGTCTCGCGGAAAAGACCGTTGGCCTTGACTTTAGCTTCTACTCCCGAGACGCCAACAATAAATACTCTGCCGTCCCGCGAGGTATGCTCGGCAAAAATGCAACAAAGCATCATTGTGCACTGAGATCAGCAGTGCGACTATGTTCACGTACACGGGGTCCGAGGTCGATGCCAACCGCCAATGTACTGTGGTGACTTCATCCCCGTCGATGCTGCAACAAGCCTCTTTGTAGGCGGGACATCATTCGAATTCGTTGCTGCCCGACGTGACCTTGTGCTTGGTGACCTTGTGCTTGACAATGCTCGAAACCCATTTTTCTTCTCCGCACCCCACCGTCGATCGCCTGCTAATCAAATGAAAGAGCTGCGAGGCTCGCTCCAGGGCGATCGAGTCTCGTTGCATCCTTGCAAAGGTGGGTTGCGGCGTTACACTTGGGGCTTCGACTCGCTACAAACCGGAAAGGACAGATTATCGCAACCCAGAGCAGTCGTCACAAATGCATGCATGCTTGAGGACAATATCGAGAACGAAGGTCTCAGATTTACAATACTATAGCCAGATCACGGGACGTTGGTACGTGTCCTTACGAGTCCATCTCGCTGACGCACTCCCAAGTGCCTTTGAGGTTCTCTTTCCACAATGTGATCTTGCCGTCGCCGCAGCTGACCGCGAGAACGTTACCGCTGACACTCCAGCTCACCCTCCAAACGGTGTCCGGGAACTTGTTGGTGCTTGCAGCAGCAGCACCAGCCGACGACGATGGTGGTGTCAAAGCGGTCTTGGACCATGCTGCTGTGGGCGAGTCCTGCGTCCAGATCAAGACAGTGCGGTCCTGCGATGCGGTGGCGAGATAGCTGCGCGGCAGCCCGACGTTGGGAGCAAATGCGACGTCGCGCACCCAGTCCGAATGGCCTTGAAGCGATTCTGCCTCGACAAAGCGGTTGGCCTCCTCGCTGAACTGCCAGATCTTGACCGTGTTGTCGCAACCCGCCGATGCGAAGCGCTTGACCAGCTTGGCCTCTCCGTTGGTGGCGGCAGCGTTGGCACCGGTGGACTGCGCCGAGATCAGCGAGCCTGGCACTACAGCGGGAGCCCACGAGACAGCATTGCAGCCGACGGGATGCGCGGCTACCAGGTCCACAGCCCAGGTGCCGTCGTTGTTGAAAGTGAGCACCGATACGTTGCCATCCGACGAGGCACAGGCAAGAATCGAGCCGAGTTCGTGCGGAGCCCAAGAGATCGAGTTGACGGAGGCAGTGTGCAGGGTGTGCTCCTTGATCTTTGTCCAGCCACCGGCGGTCGAGGTGGGAGCGCCGTAGCCGGACTGCGAGCCGTATGGGCCCGAAGCAGCGCTTGCAGCGCCAGCGCCGTTGTCCTTCCAGATGATGACTTTCCCATCATACGAGCAGCTGGCAAGGATATCGCCAAAAGTGGGGTGAGCCCAGGCAACCTGCCAGACAGGGCCCTGGTGACCGTGCAGAGTCTCTGCGTTGGTGGAAGGAGTACCGTTGACAATGTCGAACACCTTGACGGTGCGGTCAGAGGAGCAGGTGGCGAGACGTTTGCCGTAGAAGTCGAGCTGGGCATCGTGGACCATGTCTTCGTGCTGAGTCTCGATGTTCTTGGGTCGCTCTGCAGAGAGCGAGAGCCCTGCAGACGAAGATGTGATGGTTGCCATTTTGGACAGTGACGTCGTATGCTGTGCTAATACGACCAGGTTTGTCCTGTGCTTCTTGTTCTGGTGGTGATGGTATGGATCGTTTGGTTCTCTGTCGAAAGTCGCAAGTGTAAGATGAGCGCCGAGACGACCGATGACGACAATTGCTATGTTGATGATGAGGATGCTGTCGAGCTGCGAAGAACTCGTCGACGTTCCAGCGCATCCGCCGTGTTTGAGCACAGACACGTTTCCACATCGCGTAGCATCAAAATCACTTCTCGGCCGTGTTTTTAAACACATGATCTAACAGTTTTGAATATTGAGGGTTCCCCCACCTCGACGGCAAAGTTGGACAGTCTTGTGTGCTTCCAAAAAAACCGGTGTCTTGCGACTTTGACTCAGCTTTTAGCAAGCGAAGACACTGTCTTTACCGGCTATCCTCTCCCATCATTGCTCGATCCAAGCACGGCAGCGCCACTGTCGCATGCACCGCACTCTTGCCCTGAGCTCTCGTCTATCTCTAGCTGCAGATTCGGACAGAACATCCGGATAATTGACAAGAAGGTATCAACCTGGTAGCGCTACTTGCCCCTGTACGCCTTTCCCCTACCTCTTCAACGGCAGCAACGCCCATCGTCACGGAAACCAGCATCGAGTCCACTGAAGCGAACCCCATCGTCATGCAGAGATCATCAATATCTTCGCAGCGGAGTAACGAAAGGAGTCCACTCCTATCGGCTCAGCAACCTTCCTCCGCGCTACCGGGCGAAGAGCTGATCCCGAGCCAGTCCCTGACCCCATCATATACCCCAGCAACCACGTCAGCGCGAGCACGCAAGCTTTCGATCACCATAAGGCCCTCCTTTCACCAGGATGCTACTCCCGAGACAGCGCGACTCCTTGATCAAAGTCCGGATTCTTCTCTTTCCCAGGATCAGCCCACCGCACCGCTCTCGTCCTCTCAAGATATCGAACGTGGCAATTCGTTTGAAGATCAAGATGGCATCAACGAGCTGCCCTTCCCCTCCCAGACGGACCCTTCCAAACCTTTAAGGCCTCAAAACTATCGCATGAAGAAGACTGCTGGCAAAGTAAGAGGCTTTGTCAAACGCAACGAGGGCATCCTCTTGTTGGGTTTCGCGCAGCTCTTCTTCTCAACCATGAATTTCTTCTTCAAGCTGATCAACCTCTTGCCTCCTGACGAAAGTGCACCCGTGACTGCACTCGAAATCATCTTCATCCGCATGTCCATCACTTGGGTTGGCTGCGTTGCATTCATGCTCGCCTCTGGTGTTGAGAACCCTTTCCTGGGTCCCAAAGAAGTACGCAAGCTTTTGGCGCTCCGAGGGTTTGTCGGTTTCTTTGGTCTCTTCGGACTTTACTACTCGCTTCAGTATCTGTCGCTTGCAGATGCGACCGTCATTACTTTCCTGGGTCCACTCGCCACAGGTCTCCTTGGATATCTTGTTCTCGGCGAACCTTTTACACTCCGTGAAACATTTGGCGGCATCATCAGTCTCTCCGGTGTTGTTCTCATCGCCAGACCTGCGTTCATCTTTGGCAGAAAAGCTGCCGACTCGGATCTGGACCATCCTCTCAGCCTTGATTTGCTCAACGCCACGGGCACCGGTTCTGCTTATGCGACGATGCAGATGGGCTCGGTCCTTGTCAAGTATACCGTTCACAATCTCACTTCCAGCGACATGCTCCGACGGAACGTTACGGACCACGACACGAGCGGCACGCTTATCGACGCTGCGGATGGCATCGCGACTATCGACGGTGCCACTGAGAAGCAGCGCCTGTTTGCTGTTGGTTTAGCAATGTTGGGTGTCTTTGGTGGCGCTGCAGCCTACGTTACCATCCGCGCCATTGGTCGTCGAGCTTCAGCGACTCACTCGGTGGCTTACTTTTCGCTTTATTCGACCATCGTCAGCGCTCTCCTCATGTGGTTCACCGGCACGAAATTCGTCCTCCCCACTCAACCTAAGTGGATCCTTCTCCTCGTGTGCGTCGGCATCTTTGGTCTCGCTGCTCAGGTACGCTTTCCATCTCCTTTCCCGCCTCTCCAGCTGTTCAAGGAATCATCGTCTTGCTGACCAGGTCTCTTTCATCCCTTCGCAGATCTTGCTGGCCATGGGTCTGCAACGAGAAAAAGCTGGCCGAGCCGTCTCCATTACATACCTCCAGATCGTCTACGCCTCTTTGTACCAGCTGGTATTCTTGCACACTCCCATCCAGCCATTGAGCGCCATCGGAATGGTCATCATCCTCGCCTCTGCAGGCTGGGTTGCCGCGGGCAAGTCCTGAGTCCTGTTGACGCCCCATTCTGTAACTTAGATCCATGAATAACGTAATTACAGTAGTACCGACGCATATGTAGTACCGACGCAGCGCGTAAAAAAATTCAACTGCAGCTCAGTCTTGAAGCTATTCTAGTCACTGTCTTTGAGGTGATCAGTGATCACCACCAGCTCTGATGCATGCCGGTTGAGGTGTGGGCTGGGCAGAATCCATGTTGCCTGTACGGATGAAGTGCTTTTGAAAGTGTAGGCTGCCTCATTGTTGTTCTGCAGTTACAGGAAGACACAGCAAGCGTTTTGGCTGTACCTGGATGTCGTTGGCTTTTCCGCAATGGGCTTGTATTGTCCAGCAGTCTGTGGCTAGGTAGCAATGTACGCTCAAGAGTTTTGGAACCATCACATCAGATGTCTGCATTATCATGCCAGTTGTTCTCAGCTTGGGACCCGGCGTGATCTGGGTGTCTTTGCTCGACGTTCTTCACAACTAGTAGAACAACTTGGACAGCTTACTGCATCAATGTGATGGCAAGTCCATAATTACCCATGGCCAGCAAAACAGATTAGCTGCTTTCATGCATTGTCTTGAAGTTGTCGATCATGCATCCTCTGCTGTAACTACGTTAGCGTCGCTTTGTAGGATTTCATTCGAGATGCAACGTAGATTTCCATGAAAAGGGCTCCTCCTTCGGCTCAGAATGCGTTTCTACAAAGAGGCCAAGCATTCGTGCACACCAGCATCGTTCGATGCAAGATCGCGACGACTGTTTGAAAGAAGCACGAGTGGCAATTCCTTGACATTCGAGATCAGCACATTTTGAGAGCTCAAATGGATACGTAAATGATCATTCTTCGCGAGGAGGTAAGCCAGAAGAAGGTGGCCACCCCACGAAGGCGCTGACCGGGTGCGGGGCGGTCTTGTCCGCCGGCTGATTGATAGGCAGATCCGAGATCCCTGTGTGGGAGAGAAACAGATGAAACGATCAAACGGAAAGTTTGTCAGTGTGATGAAATAAAGCCACGTGTACGAAACCAGTCGTGCACTTACACCCCGGCTTCTTATCCCTGTCCAGGTCATCTTCGAATTCGTCCTCCTCCTCATTGCTGGCGTTGGACTCTCCGAGCCCTTCGGCGCCGAGCAGCTCAGCACCGGCCACACCGGCTATGAGATCGAGCCCGCTCGTCATCTCTTTATCTGCAGAGCTGGCTGCTACGACGCCCTGTGCGCCGTTGCGCTCCGTGTTGCCGTGAGTGTGCGACGCGGAATCGTGTGCCCCCGTCGTGCCGACCTTGTGATGCCTCTTTTTCAAGCTGAGGTCGAGACGTCGGAATGCAGATTGCATGATCTGAAGCTGTCGATTTGAAGCGGTGAAGCGGTCAGATAGTTGTCGAAGCAAATCGTACGCGAGCACGAGCAGCTCTTGTGCCTCCTTCAGGACGGCGCTCGAGTTCGGATCTTGGGATGGATCCATGAGTCGTGACGTAATATAGATGGCAGGAATCAGACCTCGGCCGGTCTGGCTGAGCTGGTACGACATGACCGAGCCAAAGTCGGTGTAGTCTCCACGCTGAATCATCTTGCGTTGGGAGAGGAGTAGTTCGCGGCACCATTTGACCATTTCGTCGCGGTAATCGATCCTCGGTGGCTCGCGTGACAAATTCAAGTTAGCCATACAGAAGAGATGGCGATAGATAAAGATCTTAATGAAGGCTGCTGTTGTACGAAGTCGTTCGACATGTGCCTGATACATGGGATCGTCGTCGTGTGCCGATGTTGGGGTGGGAGTATCTGCAAAGCGAAAGTCGTCGACCACTGGGAAAGGAACAAACGACGGGATAGAAACGAACGAGGAGAGGGAAGGTCAGTCTAGTGTCAGGGCAGAGCTGAGGACGCTTAGAAAGCTGGACACGTACGTTCGATCTCTTCTTCGAAACCAATGGGCTCGTGATCGGCCATGCAACTCTCATCGTGATTCTCGGATTGTCTGGGTCGCTTAGGTTTCTTTCGCATGACGCGCTCGAGGGCTGCCGAAGCACTGCAGGCTGGGAGGTTGATCTTGTCAATGACACGTTCAAGGACACAAAAGAGGCGAATGGCAGCACGGTGCCATGGTCGGAGGGTGCAGGCCCGATCGAACGACGTTGCAGCTGGCAATCTTTCCGTGTACTCGTCGGAGTCGACGTCGAGTTCGGGTACGTCCATGTCAGAGAGACGGAGCATGACGGGACGTCCATAGGCGGCCGAGATCTTATCGCCGCAATAGACCGCCCAGACGGTGCGACGACGGGCTTCGATCTCGGAAGGTGTGAAGGCGTCTGTGTAGGTCTCTGCAGAGCGATGGAGACCGACGTCGAAGCACTTCGAGACGCAGCCATTCATGAGGTAATGTGCTCTCGTGACTCCAAAAGGGCCGGAAGCGCCAAAGCAATAGTGGGAGAGGTAGAAGAGTGCTTGGATGTGGTTGAGACTGGCCCAGTCCGTGTTT
Organism: Sporisorium graminicola; assembly: GCF_005498985.1. Taxonomy (NCBI): domain Eukaryota; kingdom Fungi; phylum Basidiomycota; class Ustilaginomycetes; order Ustilaginales; family Ustilaginaceae; genus Sporisorium; species Sporisorium graminicola. Next base: position 383,409 of record NC_043729.1, read on the forward strand.
CGAGGGGCGAGCCTTCGGATGTCTAGATATAGCTCGAAGAAGCCAAAAGTGCGGCCCCATTCAGCCGCGTGCCCACCTTTGACGCTTCCTGCTTCCTGGCGAGCGGCCACGGCGCAACAAGCGATGACAAGGCAGACGAAGGTCGGATTCCGTCGTTCCAATTCGTCCTTGAGCGTAGCAAGAAACTCGGAGAGGATGAAAGTAGGCCACAAGACGTAGGTGGTGGACAGGAAAGTATGCAGGAGGGAGCGTCTATGCTGTTGTGGAATTTTGGTGCCCATGAAAGCCCAGAGATCCTCGGGAGGAGGCCCGGCTTCGAAGTAAGTCTTGGCGGGCTGATCTGGTCTGGACGCGATAGTTGCTTCGTCCTTTTTGGTGGTGCTGGCAGCAGCATTGGTAAAGCCGCGAGATCGGCTAGACCGTGCATCTTGCAGGTTTGATGTGGCATTTGCAGGAGAAGTCTCTGCGGAGGAACTACTGGCGACCGAGAGAGTAGGTTTGGTGGGGATTTGCATGGATGGAAAGCGTTCAGGCGTGGGTCCAGCGGCTGCATCGAATGTGAAGGGGACGTTGAGCGAAGGGGCGCCACCGAGCGACCAGTCGGCTGCAAGAGAGTCAGGGAAAGCTGCTGCTGTTGGCGCACCGAGACCTGTGCTCAAGTGGCTGGCGTGGGAGTGAGGCGAAAGAGATTCGTTTTCGAGGGCAAACATTTGCATGTCCTGATTTTCACCCTCGAGCACTTGCCAGAGAGCGTCGAGGAATTGCTCGTTGGCCAACTTGTGATACTCGTGAAGATAGGAAAGCGTGCCCAGCCCCGACGAAAGAGACAAAGCTTTGAGGTGACCGAATTCATTTCGATAAATAGAGTCGTAGGGGTAGGCAAGGTACCGATGCCGGGTCGGGTCTGGCTTGGGAGGCCAGGCGACGGTGTGACTGGATCGTTCATAAGGTGTGTTGGGCCAAGGAATGGCGGAGCTCGAGCGTTCTGCTCTACTCTCTCGATCAGCAGACCGGCCGGCGCGGCCAGGATGTGTGTCGGTGTGATCATGTGCGAATACAGCGCCTCGTGCTCGAAGCTGATGGTCTGAGGATGGCCATTGGTCTGAAAGTGTGTCGGAGGCGATCGCGGACGAAGATGGACCAGCTGGTTGAGCAAAGGGAGTCTGGTCGTAAGGATCCTCACCGGGGCGCCAGTCTCGACAGACAAGACCTAAGGAAGTGCAGTTCTTGCAAGGTCTGAGATCGCCACATTTGATCTTGCGAGCCTTGCAACGATTACACGCCTGACGAACCCTGGTGCGCTTTTGGGATCGATCCGGCTGGGCTTGGGCAGCGGCGTCGTCTGCTGTGTGAGAGCGATCTCTCTTGATCAAGGCCGAAGACGATGAGATGGCTGGCGACGGTCCCGGCGTCATGGCGGCTCGTGTCCGAAGGGGAGGTAAGGATGGATGCAAAATGTCGTTCGAATCGTTCCGGTCCCTTGAGGTGCCGATGTTGCCAGCGTTGAACGTGATAAATGCTATCCGCTCGACTGGGCATGGATCTAGCGCATAGTGTTGCCACAAGCGGTCTTGGCAGATGCTGACTGTCGTTTGGGAAGGGCTGGAGTGGACGAGCTGTGAGAAGAGTTGTATGGTGTATGTAGGCAAAGGTGGAGGAAATAGTCGGACAGCGGAGAAGACCGTGAACGAGGGCGAGCGGGGAAGAATCCGGGAAAGGCCAGTCAAATTGCGCGCTCTGTATTGCCAAATAGAAATGGCAATGAAGACAAAAATGGCCGGCCTGTTTGACTTTGGGCGCTGCCATCCTGCGAATTGGCCGTTCGCCACACAAGATCATGATCGCGGTTGCTTCCGACCGACCCTGCATGACTGATTAAAAGATGGCAAGATCTTCTCATTCACACCCACGCACGGTGTGGATTCGCTTGTAAGCTATACTGAACTGGAACTGCGTGGCTTGTCGATCAATCGGTGCTTCCGCCGTGGCGCTGTTCCAACGGAAAGTCGTCTTCGGTTCAAGTCTACTGTATTCTTTGCTCTCCCGTAAGCTTCAACGTTGCCAGGACGGGCCCTGACTGTTGATGCAAGCTAATTTTGGATTGCCAATGCAGGGATTATGAACAAAACATCAGCTGGATTCGTCCTTGCACGAGGTGTCAATCGATTCTTTGCAACTCGTTTCTGGAATAGGTCTCGCTTGATTCGTCTCCACAAGCGGGGTCAGAATCAGGGTCCATATCGGAAACATCCGGATACGCCTGTGCTCCTGCCTCGCTCGCCCACGCGCATCTCAGAAGCGGATGTTTCCGCTCTTCTTTCAATCGCAATCATAATGGAGATGGACGCGTGACGTCCAGCATCCATCTCCGAACATGCGTTGAAACCCAGACAGCAGTGTTGGTCGTTGCATCAGCACATTGAAATAGGGCACCGCTTCGGAGTACGGTAGCGCTCGTCCACGCCGCGCTCGAGAGTCGCTGTCCGTCATTGTCCGTCATTGTCCGTCATTGAGCTCGGTAGAGACGAAGCCCTCAACCCACGATGCCAAGCTATCGTGCACCTCGTCTGCTGGCTTTTCTCCGCGTTGGTCGTCACCGGCTCTGAATTTGCCGGTGCGCACTGTGCAGTAGAGGACAGAAGGGTGTAGAAGAACGATGAGCAACTGTAGCGTGGACCGCCATTTTTCCTCTAGACGCCACTGCAGACTCACCTAATATGCGACGTAGGCCAAGTTGCCAAGTACCCTTGCCGAGGTCAGCGTCGAGGTCATCTCCGATCTTATCGAGTTCGAACAAAGACAAGTGGCATCAATATGCGCCCTTTAGCGTGCACTTGATCTTATCATCCAGATCGTTTCGTTGACACTCACAATTATGTTTGTGTAGTCATCCATGCTCTCGTCAGCTGGGATCATTCCGGCAATGCACTCTTGCAAGAATGCTCGGCTTGGCTTTCCGCACACTGTCGTAGAGTCAGTATCGCGGCGGCAAGCTGCTTCCAGTGCGGCTACAAACGCACCGGGACCCATTGACAGTGGAGCACCTTCGCTTGGACGATGGTACATGGCTGCAAGTACATACGAAGATGAGCTCAAGTCGTAATGGTCAGCAACTTGAATTTCGATGAGACATGATCGCCACTAATCCTAGACCACTTACCCCGATGTGTTGCGATCAGCGCTACTCGTCCTGTTGCCTCGTATTCGCCAGAGAGCAAGCGGAATGCTTCGTCGAGCCATTGCTGTGTCATGAGCTCGGGGCATAGACCGATAACGACCGCATTGCATGATCGTAGCCGAGCTTTCTCGTATGGGCTGAGCTTGGCCGGTTCCGTCTCTGGTCTAGCCAAGAAGCAGGCTTGGGCGAGCTCATTGTCCTCCGAGAAGCTGCTCTGGGCGGACGGAGACAGTAGCAGCAGAGCTCGCAATTTGCGACGAGATACGAAACGTTTGGCGGCGTCTAGACTGGTAAAGACATCATGCGCCGAAACCAGATCCGCACCCAACCCAACCCTGCCCAGACGTGCGAGAAGCAGCTCGGACGACTCTTTGCTGGTGTTGCTGCAAAAGCGGATGTTGAGACGACCTTGATGTCTCTGTTGAGCAGCGCGCAGCTTGTGGATTGCCTCGACTGCTCCTGGCGTTGGCTTGTCTCCGATGTGGCATGTTCCGTTGAGGTCGATCAAGACATTGTATCTTGGCGCTGTCATGCTCTGCACGAACGAGCTGAGCCCGCGAGTCGTGAAGAGGCGTTTTGCAATTTGAGAGAACGGCTCTGTCATGCCAGAGCAAACGAGCGAGATGGTGATAGCGTCGGAAGCAGGCCGGGTTTGCGTTGGTCAAATCGGCTCTTCCCAAAGGTCCGTGTGCGCGTGCGTGTGTGCGTGTATGTGGAGGGTTGTTCATCACGCGCAAAAAAGAGAGGCAGCGGCGCGTCAAGAGTGTTGATTGCTGCTCGAAGTGCGAGAGCTTGTCGGTCACCAATCAGCATGGCTCGACTATGAGCGGATTCAAAGTATTCACCGCTCGTTTGAAGGCCGGAAACGTTGGTAGAAGTCCTTCATCTTGGTCTCGCAGCTCTCGGAAAAAGTCTCGGGAAGCTCTCCGACCAACTTGGCTGGACTGCCTCCGAAAATCGAAAACGATGGAATCACCGTGTTGGGCGCGACCACGCTGCCGTCCAAGATGCGAGCGCAGTCCTTGATGATGACAAAGCGTCCGATGAGACAGTTGGCGCCAATCTCGACATGTGAGCCGACGGATGCTGCTTCCAATACTGTGTTGGCGCCTACCGAAACATGGTCGCCGATCTTCATAGGGTAATACGAAAAGACACTGATGTTGGAACGGCACAAAGACGACGTATAGTCAGTATATTAGGCAAGAAGGACAGCGGAAAGTATTTTGTCTGGCACTGAAAGCAATCCGAAACTGTCCGAACAGTCGACTCACCCTTTGTAGGTCTTGTACGGAGGTCGAATCACGCTCGACTCGGCCAGGATGCAATATCTTCCGATGAAAATCGCAACGGACTGAGATGGCTGAGTCTGGGCCCCCGGGGCTATTGATGATGCCGACGAAGAAGATGCGATTCTTTTTAAATCGCCTCGGATGATGGCGCCGTGCTGTATGATGCACTTGCCGCCCAGGATGATGTTCTGCGAGCCTAAAATGGTTGCCTTCCGCGACACTTTGTTGCCCGTCAAAGCGGTTTGGATGTACTCGTTAGGATGGTAGGGCGCAACATGACTTACTGTTGACGGCATGGCGAGTTGTTTCTCTATACGCAATCAGTGCAGTGTGGGGACGTGGCGAGAGTGGCGAAGAAAGTGTTGGTTGCAAGATGAGTTTTCCTCTATACGTGTCGGAACTCGGAATTTGCACAGATCAAGTACGGTGGTGCACGTCCAAATGCGCTCTCTCTCTCTCTCCCTCTCTCTCCCTCTCTCTCTCTCTCTCTCTCTCTACGCTTTCATCATCCGCACTCTCCATTCCCGCCTCTGACTCTCTTCTCCCAGTTACCATCGGCACGCTGAGCATATCGCTGCCATGGACGTCACAAAGGCCGTGTCAGCATACATACAACGCATGATCACAGAGGTGTCTGGTATCAAGGTGCTCTTGCTCGACCAGGATACCACTCCCATCATCTCCACTTCCTTTACCCAGTCTTCTCTCCTTGGTCACGAAGTTTATCTCACAGATCGTGTCGACAATGCAAGCCGAGACCGTATGCGTCATCTGAACTGTATCGCGCTCCTTCGGCCCACACCTCAGTCTATTGCTGCTTTGACTCGCGAGCTACGCCAGCCACGTTACAAGTCCTACTGGCTCTATTTCACTAATGTGCTTCAGAAACAAGATATTGAGCTTCTCGCAGAGGCTGACGAGCACGAGGTGGTCAAGGAGATCCAGGAGTTCTTTGCCGACTATCTTCCAGTCAATCCCGACCTCTTCTCACTCAACATCCAAACTCCACCTGCACGCATTTGGGCAGACAACCCTTCAAAGTGGGACACACAGGGTCTCGACCAACACGTCAAGGGTCTCTTGGCCGTTCTCCTAAGCCTGAAGAAGAGGCCCTCCATTCGATACGAAAGGATGAGCACACTTGCCAAGAAGCTGGCAGAAGAACTTTCACATCAGATTAACGATGGCCAGTCCAGCCTGTTCGACTTCAGAAGGACAGAGAACGCGCCGCTGCTTCTAATCCTCGATCGCAGAAACGACCCCGTCACACCTCTCCTCACTCAATGGACGTATCAAGCTATGGTTCACGAGGTTCTCGGCATCAAGAACGGTCGCGTTAGTCTTGCTGATGCAGACGGCATCCGTCCAGAGCTACAGGAGATCGTCCTATCTGGCGATCAAGATCCCTTCTTCTCCGCCAATCTCTTCGACAATTTCGGTGATCTGGGCGCCTCGATCAAAAAGTACGTGCTCGAGTATCAGTCAAGGACGGCTTCTAACGCGACCATCGACACCGTCGCGGATATGAAACGCTTTGTCGAGGAGTATCCTGAATTCCGCAAACTCGGCGGCAACGTCAGCAAGCATGTCGCGCTGCTCGGCGAACTCAGTCGCCGCGTCGAGAGAGATTCGCTACTAGAGATATCGGAGCTGGAGCAGTCCCTTGCTAGCGTTGAGAGTCATGCTTCTGATCTCAAAGCCGTACAGTCCATGATCGAGTCGCCAAAGTTCTCACATGATGCCAAAATTCGCGTTGCTATCCTCTATGCGTTGCGCTACCAAAAACTGCCGGGCAACCAAGTCCAAAAGATTGTCCAAGATCTGCTCAAGGTGGGAGTGCCTGAAAGTCGCGCTGCCCTCGTCTTCGTCACACTCAACATCGCAGGAGCGGACCAACGCCAAGACGACTTGTTTGCCAACGAAAACTTCTTCTCGCGAGGCAGGAGCGCACTCAAAGGACTCAAAGGCGTCGAAAACGTTTACACACAGCATACTCCGCATCTCGTCCAAACCATCGATAACCTCATGCGAGGTAGATTGAGAGACACCAGCTATCCCTTTGCCTCTCCCAGCCAAGGTGCACCACCACCTAATTCCGCCGAGCGTCCACAAGATGTCATCCTGTTCATCATCGGTGGCGCAACCTACGAAGAGGCACGTTCTATAGCCCTCTTGAACGCTCAACATCAGCGTGGCGCGCAGCCGGGTGCTCAGCAGTCTGCTGTCGGTGGCGTGGCTGGCACTGGGACGCGCTTTCTCCTCGGCGGCAGCTCAATACATAACAGCAGGTCGTATCTCGATATGGTCCAAGACGCGGCCTCCCGCTTTGACGGCCAAGTTGCCAAACCTCCAGCTAATTTGGGCATCGGAGGTCCGGCACTTAATCTCCAGATAGGTCCAGTCAATCTAGCTATGGGTGGCAGACAGAACGGGTCAAGGCAAGATGGATCCGTCGCCGGAGCTGCCGCTAACCTCCTCGATCCTGAATACCTCGGCGAAGCCGCAAGCGGCGCCAAAGACATAGCAACTGACCTCTTTGGGCGCGTTAGGAGGGGTGTCGAAGGTACCATCGGCGGCTTGCAGTGAAGCTAATTCGCATCATCGTCTCCGCAGCGAATGCAATTGATGTCCCGCCGACAATGACCACGTCCGAGGAGAGATGAGCATATGAGTTGGAGTGAGAGATCTAGTTTGTGGCTGAATGATGTTCAGCACTTTGCAGCCATCACGCAGTCGTTGATAGCCCGACGGGTAGAAGGATCGGATTGACTGTTCCACTGGGGCGACACATGTTGAGTGCGCAACCAGGAGCCAAAAGTTGTGGTCAATGAGGCCGCACCCGCACCCAAATCTGCTTTTGCAGGTCAGCAGTCATGATGCAAGTCCGAATGTTGTTGTTCGATTCAAACAGTCAATAAACGACGCAGAATTGGGTCAACATACTCTAAAGTATCCATCCGACTGCTGCTTCTGTATCGGTCAATACGATTACCAAACAATATGCATTTTTTACGTTCCCTTGCTCTCGTTCAGAATTAATGGATAGAAAGTGAGTGATGCTGCGATGGCTGAACAGCTCGAAGGATTGCTCGAATAGTTGCAGCTTAGACAGGTGGCTCGAAACTTCATGAATCGCGAGGTCTATGAAATGCGGAGATCCACAATGTTTTATTTCGTGGGAGTTCCTGCGGGTACGGGTTCGTATAATGGTATTTTATTTTCAAGCTTAATCACCACCAAGATTACTTTACTTACATCATAAACATGCGAAAGAAGTGACAGAATCATGTTTATTTTGGTCAGCTACGTCGCAGTACTCTTTGTGGGATTATATTACAGACAAGATCTATGTTCTAGGTGGACGAGTGTGCTACACTTGCAATCATGAATGGTAACAGGCTCCCTCTATGGCACAAAAGAAACATTAAGTCGAATCAATTATCGAAGTGGTAAAGGGTGAATACGACCTACTAAGGCATACAGGCGATTTTGACGATGGCCACTTTAGATAACTTTTGGCAAAAATAACGACTTTCAATAGGTTTCAGGCTGATGACTGGCTTGAAGGCTGTCATTTTGCGGTTGACCTCTAAAACAATATTGTTCTCACAGATTTGAGAGATGTTGATAATCGTGATATGTCGGATCCTTTTACTTTCGCGCCACAGTTCCAGGATCATGCGAGCTTACACTCATCGCAGCTGATTACTTCCTAAGTCAGATTTGGCAAGGCTTTTTCATCTATGTTATTGCAAGATTACTTCTCAAAGATCACACAAGTGGCTTATCAGCAAAATGGTTCTCCAGCTCTAATTTCTTTCATATGAAACATGATTTAGGTTCAGTGTTTTGGGATGGAGTACTTTTGTTCCCCTTTTGGACGATCAAATCGAAGAAATTGAGAAAAGGAACCAAACGACGGTGAGCTAGAAGCGCACCTTGATAGCTGAAACCCTCTGAAGCGTTTCTGACGGGGCGATGGTGTGCAACACCAGCCACCCCCATGAGACGCCTCAACGATCGTCTCATCACTCGCACTCAGGACTTTCGATCAGCTCAAGACTCATGACAGAGTGCGCGGTGACTGCAACGCTTGGCATTACACCCTGGAGCCGATGTTCTCTGGTCCCGGCGTACATGGAAGCAGCTGTATTAATATCCAGCGTGAGTGTACGAGGTTGTGTCCACATCACTCATCGAACTTCTCGCCCTTGGTGTTGGAGCCGGCAGGAACCTTGACTGAAGCAGCCACATCACAATCTTTGAGGTTGCACTTGTCCTCGACGATCGAGCCAGCGGCCAGAATACAGTTCTCGAGCTTGGCACTGCGAGAGAAGGAACAAGATTGTTTTGGGTCAGCAATGCCGCCGGAAGATCGAGTGACTGAGGGCAAACACAGCAACTTACTTGTCGCCGATCCTCACACCGTCCATGACGATGGCGCCCGTGAGCTTGACGTTCTTGCCGATGTTACATCCGCGGCCGACAACGCTGCGTTTGATGGTGGTGCGTTCGCCGACGCGCGTGAAACTCTCCACAAGGGAGTCAGAAGAGATCTGCGCCTTGGGATCGATCCACAGCGCAGAGGTGGAGCCCTTGGGTGCATCCTGTGTAGACTGTGCGGAGACAGACTCGGCTGTTGCGAGTGCCGTTACTGTTGAGGTGGCGGGAGCTGGCAACGACTGACTCGGTAGAGGATGCGAGAGCGCCAAATTACTCGCTTGCCCTGCGGGTACACCTGCTAGACAGCGGAGCAACTGTGAGAACGCATTAGCGGAAACGAAGAAGTCAGCGACTGTCGGCAATTCATCTGCGTGAGGGTAGAGAAGAGACTTACGTAACGGTTGCATTCCAAATAAGTAGGAACGGTGTTCGCTCGGGCGATGAAGGGCTCACGTTTTGCATCTTCCTCTCGCTCTCTGATCTCTTCGACGGAGGTGGAAGGGTCGATGGGATGCTTTCGGTCCGCTGACAGACGGAAAACAAGGGCGTGCACCCTGGCTTCAGCAGCAGCTCTCTTTGCTGACGCGCGAGCTTGTTTTTGCAGGCTTGCGGATTGCTTGTCATCTTCTGGTTTACCTGAGGGTGAGGCGAGCTGAGAACGATCCGGGGTGAAGAGGGGCGAAGCGCGATTTGCGACATCGTCGAGAACAGGCCGGAAGGACGAGCCGGCCTGAAGGAGCTCAGAGTCGACAAAGGTGCTGGACTTGAGCGGGTTGACGGCATTCTCCTTGCTCGATTGCAAGTTCCACGAGGAAAGCTGCTCTTGGGCTGTCAAAGCGGTGGGAGCCTGGGTGCTCCATCCGGCCTTCTCGCGGAGGCCGACCATCCAGCTGCATTTGACCATGAAAGGAACGACTTCTTCGCGGAGACTCTTCATCTTCTGACCGGCGTCTGATCTCAAGAGGCTGAGAAGCTGCTGAAGATTGAAGAGGTAGACGTGAGAGTCGAGGAGCGAGGTGGAAATGCGCACGTGAGGATGCGACCACAGAAGCGACATGCGGAGATGCAGGTCGGACGAATCGATGTCGGAGATATCATCCGAATCCTGGAGGAGAAGAAGCTGGTGTGTTGTGCAATGTTCGGGACCTTCGGGAGATGAGGAGCTGCTGGTGTGCGATGGAGCACGCTCGTAAGCACTGAAGAGTTTGGGCGGACCTGAGTAGTGCAAAAAGTGAGGAAGAACCGTTGTCAGGACGCGGAACCAAATCAAAAAGCATCTGCCTGGTGCGACGACCTATTACCTACCATCCTTTTCGCGCTCTTTTCCAGTGCCTTCGCCTGCGCCTCTTTCATAGACGAGGCAAGTCAATGCAGGAGATTGTGGTACGCTTGAAGCGTGACTGTTGATGATGTCGGTGAGAGAAACAGACTGTGTGATGAGGTCGACGGGAAGCACGAGAGGATCCTTGTCAAGTCTGCCGATGGAATGGAGCCAGGAGATGAGACCTGCGGTTCCAAGCTTCTTGTACTTGCTTGCTGGACTCGAGATGCGAGAGTCTGCCCTGGAACTGTTGATATCATCCGGGCCAATCGGCAAGAGATCCACGCGCATAACGGTCTCGCTTTGTACTGACGAGACGGCGAAGGAATTGGTCGAGAGATAAGAACTGCCACCAGCAGGTGCGGTGGAGGCTGTGCTGTTGAGACCGACCGAGACTGAGACGTTAGGGTACTTGGAAGCTTCCTCAACGGCAGCAGCAGCAGCGGCAGCTGCTGCAGAAGAGGCGTGCTTCTTTCCGGATTGAACGAGAGTAGGCGGTATGAGGATCAAAGTTTTCAGGGCGGCGGCAATGATAGAATGATGTTCTGAGGGTGCAAAAACGATCGCATGACGGAGACCAGCCGAGAGCAGTTGCTGCAGAGCGAATGAAATCATGGGGCGATTAAGAATGGGAAGCATGGCCTTGGGCAAATCGACCTGATCAGCCTGGTGGACATTCTGGGCGACATCTGCGGTGACGGTCGAGGTGCACAATGGGTAGAGATTGCTGCCTGGACCGCAGAAGATGATGGGCTGAACAAGAGGGGGGTGCGGTTGAGCACCTCCAGAGGTGATGGCGGCCATGTCGGCAGAAGAGGTGCCAGATTGCAGCGAAGCGAGGACGAAGATGGTGGTGTTGGTGGAGGAGGAGGAGGAGGAGGAGAGAAAGAAAAAGTCGGTGGTGAGTCGTTGACTTTTTGAAATCACGTGTCTGCAGAGAGGTTCTTCCCGTATTCAAATTTGGACTCGTGTGAATTGGCCGACGATCTTGCAGGGTCCTCTTTAATTTGAGCACGGTTCACGCGGAAGGCTGTGATGAATTCCGTGTCGCTGTCGATCAAGGGCGCTTGCGTGAGGACCACCAACTCGATTCACATCCTCTTTTGGATCCACCACATTCACGGCTGTCATCCGAAACGAGACGCGATCTGGCCAACTACGATAGCGTCGATCCTGCTATCACATCTTTCGGCGATTCCGACCCCAGATCGATCGATAAGGGGGTAATCGAAAGTACGAACCGTCGATGGATCGCATGTACCGAGTCTCGTAGCTTTTCCCATTGGTTCCAAAGGCGGCAGATCCAGCTCATGTTCATCTCTGTATATGAGCAGCTCCAGAACACACTCAGCTATGCACTCAGCGCAGCACAGTGCGACGCAAGATGCGTTATTCTCGTACGATGACGACGCCGCGTCCCCATCACGCACTTTGCCGTCTGCGACCATGGAGGATGCCGGCCTGCCGCCATACTCGAGTTCAGCAGCTCAATCGCGCGCTCCGCTGCCCATGAAGTCAACAGCATCGTCAAAAGAGGCGCAGTTCGACGCAGATTCCGATGACATCGACGACCAAGACGACGTAGTGGCCATTCAAGCATCTCAAATCGGTCTTCGATCCAACGATGATTCTCTCCATACTTCGGTCGAAGGCTCTTCTCGCAGTCACAGAATTGATGGCACTCTTTCACTCATCGATCGCATTCCCGGTCCCAATCGCTTTCGTGCCTCCCTGGATGGCTTGGGTCACGACATCCGCTCAATCAGTCAATCGCTTGGTGTGCCCGGCTGGGATGGCGAAGGTATCCCCGACTGGCTCAAGAGAGGTGCCGGCGTGTTTGATGCCACCGTCAACATGGCAAATAGCATCCTCGGTGCTGGCATTGTCGGTCTTCCTTACTCGATGCGAGAGTCAGGCTTCGTGGCTGGGCTCGTTCTGCTCGTCGGTCTCTCCTTCTTAACCGACTGGACCATTCGCCTGATCGTCCTTAACGCAAAGCTCAGCGGTCGTATCACCTACATCGAAATCATGGAACACTGCTTTGGCCAGAATGGAAAAGCCGCCGTCTCGATCTTTCAGTTCGCTTTCGGCTTTGGCGGCATGTGCGCATTCTGCGTGGTCATCGGTGACACTATCCCTCACGTCATCAAGATGATATTCCCCTCTTTATCCGGGAGCTTCCTCGCCAATCGACAGTTCGTTATCACCTTCTTCACCCTGGCCATCTCATATCCACTCTCACTTTATCGCAACATCGAAAAGCTCAGCAAGGCCAGCGCCATCGCGCTCGTTTCAATGGTCGTCATCATCGTGGCTGTCACCATTCGAGGCCCTGCCATGCCTGCAGAACTCAAGGGCGATCCAAGCCTTCGTGTGAGTACAGTGCATCTGTTCGCCTTGGCTACGAATCAATTTTTTCCCTGCTTACTAACCCTTAAACTACCTTGCGTCAATGCGCAGTTCACCATCGTCAACGTTTCGAACTTGGTTCGATCCATCTCCGTGATCAGCTTCGCCTTTGTCTGCCATCATAACTCATTGCGTACGTCGATCATCTTGCGAACTCAGCTTTGATCTTCATAGGCAGCCACTCAACTTTTTCTTTCCTTCTTTGCCAACAGTCATCTACGGGTCTTTGAAAGAACCTTCAATGAACAAGTTCGGACAGGTCACGCACTATTCCACGATCATTGCAGCCGCCGCAACCATCACCATGAGTGTGTCGGGCTACTGGAGCTTCGAAGAAAAGACTCTCAGCAATGTTCTTGTAAGTTGCTAGTCTCACAAGAACGCGCTCTGACATAGTGCGAGTCTGACATGCCACCCTCTATTTGATCGCGCAGAACAACTTCCCGAATGACGACGTCATTGTCAACATCGCTCGTGGTCTATTCGGTCTCAACATGCTCACCACATTGCCACTCGAGTGTTTCGTATGCCGCGAGGTGCTCGAGACGTACTTCTTTGCGGGAGAGTTTGATCGCAACCGCCATCTTATCTTCACCTCGAGTCTCGTGGTGACCGCCATGATCATCTCGCTTTTGACTTGCGATCTTGGGATCGTGTTGGAGCTTACAGGTGGTCTCAGTGCAACCGCCTTGGCGTTCATTTTCCCGAGTCTTTGCTACCTCAAGCTCACCAGCGAGACGGGTAAGCGAGTACCGACAGCGGATCTTCCTCATCTCACCAGCTCTTCGTGGCGCGACCATGGGATCAGCGGCAGCGGCAACGATACATCAACTCGCCAGCACGACCGACAGCAGGGAGAAGACGAAAACGAGGCGCTCATCGACCAGTCCAACGGCTCGATGGACCACGGTCAGAATCCCATCCGAGCCAACGAATATGATGGGGGCGATGAAGATGAGCCATCCACACTCGATCGCCTTGAACGATTGGAGAGCGGTCAGACTGGCACGAACAACAGTTCTACGAGGCACTCTGTGGACATTGACGACGTCGAGCTGCCATTACGACCAGGCGCGAGCGTTCGTTTCCGACCAGCGGCTGCCAACCGTAAATGGTGGCAGTCGACCCGGCCGCTCAGCGTGGCTTGCGCCGTCTTTGGGACGATTGTCCTCGTCATCAGTGGTAAGTATTCCGGACCATTCGTCTGCAATCGCGATCAGCACTCTCACGGATCTTTATCTTTTTTTTCTGTTCAATCAACAGTATGGACCGCAGTTTCCGATACAGCTAGTGGCAAGACCGGAGCGGTACATCAATGCTGATCCATGTTGCTCACGCAAGAGGGCGGGCCGCACTGGTGAAGAAATTTGATCACATCATGGACTGGTCACCTGAGCACAGGATCGTTCTTCAATGTCAACAGACAAAAAGAGACTCACATGCATTGTGAGCCAGAGATGGATGGTTGTGATGAAGGCAAGGCTTACAAGTACATGCTGAAGCGATGAGAGCAGCTAAAGGGACAATTAGAGGGAAGGAAAGAAGAGGGCGTGCGGCAGAAAGACAAGAATAGAGGGATAGGGACAGAGCACAGATGGGGATTGCAAATTAAAGATGACTGTTGCGTTGACGCTGACATGCGGGTGGAGCGAGGCTTGAGGACTTGAGTGGGATGCGCGGAGGGTATACATTGATTCGAGAAGGACGGAGCATGAAATCAGGCAGGCGAAGTAGACGGTGCCGAGAGAGAGTCTACATAGTAGTGATGTGATGGGGGCTGAGAGAGATGATCGTCGCTGTAGATTGGGCGAGTGAAAGGCCGCCTGACCTCTTCGAGGCGAGTGTCTGGAGTGGAGGAGCGATCAATGTTGAAAGGAAGTATCGAGTAGTCGTTGCGTTCCCTCAACCTCAGGGATGTGTTGTCTCTAGGCGAGGCGGCAGCGAAGGACCACGAGTGCCGAGAAGTGTCGGCATGACCAGGCGATGCGGGCGAGTGTGGTCGTGCAGACAAGGGAGAGTTGCTGCGGACAAGCTCTTCGTCGGGCTCCTCGACGATGACTTTGAGTGGAGTGGGACCTGCGTCTGTCCACGAGGGGAGAACAATGTCGCCGGTGTGAGTGGTCTGGAACTCTGCTTGCGATGCGCTTGAGGTTGAAGGTCTTAGTAGAGGGTGATTCTGAGATGGTCGAGGTGGTAGCTGAGGTTTGACATCCGGACGGTAGAGCGGACGCTGATGACTGAGAGGGATGCCATATTTCGAGGAGCCACCTGCAGCAGCGACGGCCGCTCTGCGTGCAAAACGCTTGGTACGCTGGTTGCGGTACTCTGCGCGTCGCCCGAACATCTTGTCGAGCGAGCGTTTGACAAAGTAAAAGAGAAAGACAAGCTGGACGATGAGTAGGATGGCCATCAAGGTCTGCTTGGTGCTGTCTGCTTCTGTCCAGTGTCGGCTAAGATTGTCCCAGAAGGAATGGAACAAGGAGGATTGGGACGGCACGGTGATTGAATCTGGAGAGTCGAATCCGATCGAGAATGCAGAGGTAGTCACCACTGGGTCGCCAGCGGATGCGGATGCGGAGGGCTGTGCTGATGCGCTCGCGGGAGCCAGCGTAAATGCTACGAGAAGCACGGCGAAATGTCTGTGGAGCATCATGGTGGTGGTGGTAGGTAGGTGGTGGTGGTGGTGGTGGTGGCGGTGGTGACAGAGTGAGCGGTGGCTGGCAGAGCACACACTTGACACTCCACCTTAAGGCAGTTCGAAGGTAGGATGGGGCTGAGGTGAATAGCTTCAGTGCATGCGTGAAGAGACGAGAGAGAGAGGAGACGATGGCGACGAGTGGCAACAACAAGATATGAACATTTAACGAGCCTCTGACAAAATGGTCACCCTGTGTCTGGCTGTGCAGAGTCAGTCCCGCTGGGGCAACAAAAAAAGGTCAAACAAAGAAAGCTTGTGATTGGACTCTCATGCGACTCTGCCGCCACGTACGCAACTGAGCCACAGCCGCAGGTTTCCCCCCTTTTTTAAAAAAGGTGCGGAGCGATACGCAGCCTGCGTGTTGACTCGGCCCCGCCGCAACTTCTAGCAAACAGCGCGTTTCGCTAAACTTGCCGAAATCGGCAAGCACATCGGGCGCATCTGCAAGCTGCAGCTTGCAAGCATGAGGAAGCGAGATTTCATCATGACTGCATTTCTTGCCTGCGATTCTGGTTCTCGGACCAGCCGAAGCGAGTGGCTGAATCAGAAGCACGACTTTCTTTTTCGCTCGCTCTACTGTTCCTGAATATCGACAACGAGCCTTCAGCTGCGAACCACGCTCCCTCGAACTTCAGGCCAAGGATGAATCAGCCTTCGCAAGCTGGCCAGTCGTCATCGTCGGAAGAGCCGGCCGCTGCGTCTCCTCCTCGTCAAAAGGCGCAGTGGATGTATGCCAGTGGGGACGCTTGGGCTACTTTCCAGCCTCAGGACAATGACAAGCTCGAAGAGAGGTGGAATAAGCTCGGTGGTGAGGAATGGGCTCGCTCTCATCGATCGCAGTCACCCGATCACGACGAGAAGCAGCAGACGACCTCGTCCTCGCCCCGTGCTCCTCCTTCAGGCGTAGAAGCGGTTCAGTCGGCTCTTTCGGACTCTGCAGACCCATCTCACACCGACAAGCGCTCCTCGCGCTCTGCAAAGAGCCATCGTAAGCCCTCAAACGATTCATGGCTCAACGGCTTGCAACAATACGTCCCCTTCATCAGCAATGTACGCTCCGATGCCGATAGCGACGATGGCTCACAGTCCCAATCTGCTCAACCGGATAATTCCACCAACGAAACGTCCAATTCGGAACCGGACAAGATCCACGTCAATTACATTCTCGATCCCGATGAGCCCGAGACGGAGCGAGTCGCCAAGGTAGAGGTCATGGAGGATAATCTCTTCGATGTCGACCTCGAGTCCATGACGCTCTATCCCGTCTTCTGGAAAGGCGTCTTGCTCAAAGTCGTGCGCGCGACCTGGTTCTACTCGTCCCTCACTGACGGTTCCTACGCACCCATCAGCTGGGATGATTCGCTCTCGCACGATCTCGATAATGCCTACGCCGAAGCTCGCCCTTGGCTCAAAATCTCGGATTCTCGCGACGACTCCGATCGAGGCGAAGAGACCGACAGAACCGAGCTTCATCCGCTTCCGAGCATGAAAGACCAAGGCCAAGTCTCGTTTCAGGATGCAGAGGTCGGGCGTATCTTTTCTCAAGATCTACGAGGTCGTTTCCTGTCTGTCCTTGGCGGATCGATCGTTGTTCGAGGCTTTGATCGCGCCGAGCAGATCGCCGAGCAGAAATCATCTGGTGCCCTCCTACCCCTTTCACTGCCATGGGCCAATGACGACCAGAGCACTACCCAAAAGGGCAGCGAGGCTCAACGCCAAGGCTCCAGTGTTGGCGCTCGGTCTGCATCGAAACGCGAAGGCGCAGCTGACGCTTCTTCTGCTCCTCCATCCGGCGGAGGCGCGGACGGTGCACATCGCGCCCAGCCTTCGTCCAGTGGAGATCAGGACGAGCGAAGATCCTTTGCTGCCAAGCTCGTGCCTTCTAGCGATGCAGCTCTACGACCTCTGGTCACACTCAAGAAGCTGTTCGGCTATGACGAGAACCAGGCTTCCGACGAAGAGAAGCGCAAGGTCAAACAGCAGATGACCGAGGACGAACTGGATCGACAGAGACGCTCCGAAAACGATCCAGCCCTCTTGCCCGATGATCGTAAGGACGAGCCGCCTGAGCTCGTGTTTGCCATACATGGGATTGGTCAGCAGCTGACGGAGGACTTTGAAGCGCTAGATTTCGTCTATGATGTAGAGCATCTTCGCAACCTTGCAAGCGAAAACGCCCGGGATCCTGCCATTCGTCGATTGTCGCGAGGGCGTAGAGCTCAATTCATCCCCATCTGCTGGCGCAGGTTTGTGCATTTTGACGACGAGCCAGAGAGCAACGACAACTTCTATACACTCAACGACATCACCAACACTGCAGCCATCCCACTCGTTCGCAACGTCATCACCAAAGTCGTACTTGATGTGCCCTTTTACCTTTCTCGACATCGCAAAAAGATGATCGACTCGGTCATCTCGGAGCTCAACCGTACCTATCGGCTCTTTTGCCGTCGCAATCCAAACTTTGAAAAGAAAGCGGGGCGTGTATCCATCATTGGCCATTCCCTCGGATCTGCCTTGTCCGCAGACATCCTTTCAGCGCAGCCCTCTAGGGTGCCGCCACTATCCGAAGTAGAGCGAAGCGATCAGGAAGCCCTCCGCCGCAACGATCGCCTCCATTTCAACGTCAAAAACCTTTTCTTTATCGGCTCACCTGTTGCATTCTTCTTCCACCTCAACGGCGGCCAACTCATCGCAAGGAGTGGGACAGAAAGACATCCCAACAACGACTCAGATGCTCTCGACGAGGAAATCGGCCGATATGGCTGCCTTGCTGCTGAGAACGTGTACAATGTCTTCAACCCTAACGATCCCGTGGCCTTCCAGCTGGCACCTACGGTTGACTCGGCCTACGCCAAGCTCATAAAACCGCTCTCGATTGAGAGCGCCACCGATGCTCTCCTGCGATCCCTGTCTATGCCACGCATTAGCGTCAGTCGGGTGTTCGAAAAGTACAAAGAGCATCCATTCCAGGGGGCGGGTAAGATGATGCGACGAGCAAGGATTTTGGAAGGTGACTCAGGAGCGCTTCCTGCCGAGCTTTCAGGGGATGAGAAAAAGCAGGCGGCGCAGAGGGAGACGGGCAAGCGAACGGTAGATGCCTCCGACTATCTTCAGACCGTGCGGAAGTGGCATCATCTGCAAACGGGTGGCTCGGAGCCGATCGAGTCTGGCGCAGCCACTCCAGAGAAGCGGGAATTGGAGACGGAAAAGGGTGCACGGAAGAAGCAGCTGCAGCCCGAGATGGCTTTCCGCACCTCTTCTGTTCCGGACGACGAGGGGGACGAGAAGCATACTTTCGATCTGGAGTCGCTCGAGCGCGCCGAACGCCGCTTCCGCGCGCTCAACCCACACGGGTGCATCGACTACCATCTATCGGCTAGTATCAGTCTGAGTGGATACATCGACATGTTTGGAGCTCACTTGTCGTACTGGACCCACCAGGACTTTGCTGTATTTGTGCTGACTCAGCTGTTTATGGATTTCACCAAGAGGGACGAGGTGACGATTGTGCCGCAGCTTCAAGGCGTCGATGGCGGCGAGGGAAGTGATGGGGAAGAAGACGAAGATTCGGATGAGGAGGAGAGTGAGGAAGAAGAGTGAGTTCAAAAGGAGAAGGCGCGGTTCGCCCAGGCAAGACCAAGGTTTGGTGTCCACGACGGAACGGGAGCTGTATCATAGAATCATAGAAATGTTGTACAAGAGCGGGAAGAAATCCTTGATTGTCATCGTCAACTTTCTCAGCGTCTGTTGCCAGCTGCTGCAGGACCCGCTTTGAACCCGATCAGTGATGCCGCTGCTCCGTGTCCATGCTTTGTAGAACCGACACTGCGTCGCGACTGCACCTCTTGATGAGCCTTTTGCAAGCTCTCCTTGGTCTCTTTCAGCTTGTCAGCCTTCTTTGCCAAGATCTGCATCCTCGCCACTGCTTGAGCTGCGTTGAGGGCTTTGGACCATTTACGCTGTACATCGTCTGAATGCCTTCTCGTGTCTCGAGAGGCATGTTGGAGATTGAGGTCAAAGATGAGTTTGCCGAGCTGCTTGTCTGAGCGCGTGAAACCTTTGAGAAGCAAGCTGATGTACTGTTTCTGGTGGGTCAAGTCGGAGCGGAGGTCCATCTCGCGGTTGAGCTTGAGTTTGAGGTACTTGATCTGGAGTAAGAGACCTTTGCATTCCGCTTCGTGCATTTGGCGTGCGGCAACGAGCGAGTGATCGTCTACTGACGCTCCATTGGGTTGAGAACGTTCCAATTGGTCGAGCTTGGTCTTGATCCTGTCGACCTCCTGGGTCTTGGACTTGAGCTGATCGACGAGTGTCCTTACTTGCACCATGAACTCGGCACGCTCTTGATCCTTGGCTTGCTCATCGGATGCCAGTTGACGCCGAGCCTGTTCGCGTTCTGCTCGGAGCGCTTCCAGGTCGGCACCCTGTCGGTCTGCTTCGCGACGCAATCGGCGTAGCTCCTGCTCAAACATACCAACATCGTGAACGATCAAGTCACGCTCTGCTCTGAGACGATCGCGGTCACCAGCGATCTTCTCGTACGCAGCCTTCTTCGAACGAAGCGCCGCGTGAGCTGCCTCCATCTGCTCAATCTGCTCGTCGAGCTGCGCCTGATGTTCGGCCAAAGCGCTTCGCGAGGCGGCGAGGTCGGCGAGAACCTGCTCGTAATTTTCGTTGGCGACGGCGTACTTCTTGTGCAGATCGACACGTTGGGTGAGAAGCTCGTTGCGCTCGGCTTTGAGCTGCTCGACCTCGTTCTGAGCCGCCTGGAAACGTTCGGCGAGTCGTTCGGTCTGACTGTCGAGCTGCGCCCTCTCACGAGAGCCCATTGTGCTTTCAGGCTGGACCGCCTTCTGCATGTACTGGCGGCCAAGATCTTCAAGCCCGCCCATCTTTTCGTCGAGTTTGCGCTTGACCACATCAAGTTCGGCTTGGGTTCGCGACAAGCTGCCCTCAATCGAGCCTTTGTGGTGGCTAGCAGCTTTAGTCTCGGCGAGCTTGCGTCTCTGTTTGGCTCGCTCTTCTTGCAGATCCTGTTGCAAGGAGGACGCGGCTTCCTTGAAGCGGTTGAGCTCGACAAGCACGTCTTGATATTGACGCTTCTCAGTGCTCCGATCTTGCAATTCTCGCTCGCGTCGTTCGAGGTCTCTTTCGCGTTGTTGCAGCTTGTCATGGTCAGCAGCCCAGCGGCTCTTGAGCGCCTCGAGTTGAGCATGTACGTCGGCAAACACCTTTTGTCGCTGGCTGACGCTCTTGTTGGGGCTCACAGTTGATGTGTCTCTGCTTTGTCCACCGAGCATGCGAAGTCTTTCGATCTCAGCCTCGAGCTCGGCGATGCGTTGATGAGCCCGCTGAAGTCTCTCGGCTAGCGTAAGGTGGGCGACACCGGCCTCGTCGAGCTCTTGCAGCTTAGCGTCGATCGAAGCATTGGCTTCGTCGAGCGCGCCTTCGAGGTAGGCGATCCTGTCGACGACGTTGGCAGCACCGAGACTCGACTCGTTGTACAGCCATGAAGCCTCGCTGAGCGGACCTGGGGAACGAGGTGTCTTGACCGCCGAAATGTTTCGCAGGCTCATGACGGATTTTGGAAGCGGAGAGGAGGCAAGGGCCGTTCGCCCTGGCGTAATTGGCGGGACAGACCCGGCGTCGCCCTTTGCTTCGGCGTTGGAGAGGTTGGCAAGGTTGGTGCCCACCCCTTTACTGATCATTTCGCGATACTGTTGGACCCGATCCTCTAGCTCGGCCTTCTGACGTTCGAGGAATTGGATTTTTTCTTGTTGCGCCGAGGTCTGCGCAACCGAATTGGAAGTGTTCTGCTGCTTGGCCTTGTCTTCCAAGTCGGCAATGTAAGCATTTGCTTCGCGGAGTTCGGCCTGAAGGGATTGGAGCTGCATTGCTCGACTGTCGTTGGCCTGGTCGCCTGTGCTTTCAGCTTTGGACAACTGTGCGTTGGCCGCATGAAGACGACGTTCCAAGCCTCGGATGCGTGCCGCATCGCTGTTGCCCTGTTCTCGAAGAGATTCGATCTCTGATGCTGCCTGCTCGGCCGTCTCGATCCTGGCCTCGAGCTCTGTGGTCAATCGTTGCGTCTCGTCTTGGAGCTCTCGGACACGGAATTGCAGAGCCAAGTTATCCTCTTGATTATGCGCGGCCGTTGACGGGTCTGAGGGGTTGCGCAGCTCTGAAAGCTCATCCTGCAATGCTTGGACGCGCTCAAGGGCCTGGTCCCTTTCGCTTTCGATCTTGTCGAGCGTCAGGAAGGAAAAAGCCTTCGCTTGTTGAACCTGCTCTTCCATTTGCTCGCGTTCGCGCTCGAGACGACCTTCGACTTCTTCGAGATCCTCTTCCTTCTCTTTGAGCAAACTCTGAAGCTCTTGAATCTCATCTCGCAGCTCTTGTTGGCGCTCTTCGCCGACGCGAGGGCCATCTTGCACAGATTTCAGGGACTCGAGCTCCCTCTCCTTATCGTCCAAAAGATCAGCAAGCTCTTGAGCCTCTTTGTCAAGAGCATCAGCTCGCTGACGTTCAGCCTGCAATTGTTGGTCGATCTCTTCGACTTGAGCTGGCGTCGAGCGGCTGGGTGAACGTGCTTCGAGCTGCGCAAGCTTTTTGAGCAAGTGATCGCGCTCACGTTTGAGCTCGTCATTCTCAGCGTCTAGACGAGCGTTGAGCTTGCTCTGGTAGAGTGCAAGCTTGGCAGCATCGACGCGTGGTCTCGCAACCGAGTTGGCTTCCGTGCCGGCGTCAGCAGCGCCCAGACCAGGAAAAGACGTGTTGGCTCGCAAACCCATGGCACCGTGCTTTGAGCCGTTGGTTGCGAGAGCTAGGTCGTTTGAAGAAGCTTCCGAGTAGGTGGTGGTGGAGCCGACAGCGCTTGCGACTTCGTCATCCTTGGCAGACTCGACAGCAACAGGTCCTGCGCGCAGAGGGCTCTGAGCGGCTACACTGGAAGCTGCACTCGAGTCCGAGACGCCAAAGAGGGCACCGCGTCGGAGCAACTCGGCAACGCCGCCTTTCGGCAAAGGAGTGCGACCGGCAGCAATGGTGTTGGCCTTACCGAGGCGGTCCATCCTGCGTCGAGGAGCGGGTTCGATGGACGTGGCTGGTGAGCCTGTTTCGATGGTTGCAGCATCACCCTCTGAAAGGGAGCCGGGCGTTCTGTGGAGCTGTGCCTGTGCCTTGAGACGCTCGATGGCTTCGAGATGAGCATCGGAAGATCTTCCTGTTCGCGAATGCGTCCTTTCTGTGGCTTTGACGCTGTTGAGAAGGTATTGCTTCATCCTGGCGCGCTCTTCGGAAGCTGTCGCATGTTTGGGCGTGGCCAGCTGAGCTTGAAGCGGACGACTTGGCGTACTGGCGGCAGAGTCTGTTGTTGGCCTTGGGCCAGCAAGAGTGGATGCGACGAGAGCCTGACGGGCGAAGCGAGCGGCTGCGGGGCTGGAATAGGCAGTAGCAGTCTGATCAGTCTCTGCGATGGAGTCTGGACGGGTAGCGACGGTGGGATTCGCAATGGACGATTCGGCATCGTCTGCATCAGCGTGACTGCGAGTCTCTTCGTCATCATCAACAGCCGACTCGTCGTTCTGTACCAGCTGCCTTCGTTGAGCGCGGCGCTCCCGCCAGTCAATGGTATCGGCTGTTGCTGCAGATTCGCTCTGTGGTGTTGTGCTGTGCGATTCAGGCGGCGGTGAGGTAGCATCGTAGACAACGAAATCGCAGTCATCTTGCTGATTCTGTCGTAACTGGGCGGAAGATTGCGGCGATGCAGCATGGGTAGCTTGCTCGCGGTCAGACATTTCTTCCGGAGCGATGGACGATTCTGTGAGGTTGTCAAGCACAGCCGAGGCGGAACGGACGGAGCGAGTGGCTCTGGAAGTAGAGGTCTTTGTTGTTTCGTCGAATCGGTGAGAGGCGGTATCCTCAGCGCTGGAAGGACGTAGTGGACGAGCGGTCATGACGGTGCGAGATCTAGAGCCGACTGTGGAAGGTGCACCGATGGTGCGCTGGGGAGTGGATGTGAGCGGCGGTGAAGTGCTCCTGACGTGCGAATATGGATCGGGAAAGTGGGCTGAATGCGGCGAGTCTGAGACGCTGGAAGTGGACGAAGAAGTAGACATGGCAGGAGCGTTTGCGTCGTGGTGAAGAGTGGCATGAGTGTTTTGCTGCGTATTGTAGACTGCAGTTGCCAGCTTGACTTGTTGCTTGTTGGCGTGCGGTGTGGCGAGATGAGTGTGTTTGGCAGGCGAGGTGAAGGATCCTTCGGAAGAGTCGGATGGCCTTGAGAAGGACGAATTGTGACGATTTGAAGGTCCCAAGGGCGTTCTCAAGGCTGTGAGGGAGGCACTGATATCGCGTGTGTCTCCCCCAGGCATGGAGAGATCAAACTCGGACTGCGTCTCCAGGAGATCCTGAGCGATCTGGCGCTCTAGCCGAGCGGGTGTGCCAAAGTTGAGATCCATGGCTGCGGATCGCAAGAGTCAAGCTGAGCGGGCTAGCTCTAGTTTGTGGGATGTATGATCGAGTGAGAGAGTCAGGAAGTCAAAGCCCAAATGCGATGAGGAAAGCTGTCACTCTGTGCGGCGTGACTGTTGTGATCTTTGAAAAGACATTCAGAAGCACTCCAACACACACCGACACCACCAACACAACACCTCTTTACGCATCCAAAAGACGCGATTTTCGCGAACAGGTCACGTTGATAGAGCCATGATTTGCCCTGATCGGGGCAAGTTTCTATATTTCGAAATCGGGAATGTCTCGCCCACCAAAAAATCTCACATTCACACAGATTGCACCCGGTTTTCCGAACTTTGCTTGTTTTTGTTGACAAAGTGCAGCAAGTCGCCGGGCTTCCGGCGGAAGTACCGGTGCGTTCTGGTTTTAGTCGGTAAAGGGCGCGAAGGAGCACAAACGACATAAGCAGGTTCGTAAGGTATTGGATTGCCCTCTTCCACAGTACAGCATCTCAAGTTGCTGTAGCTCGCTTGCTCCTACGGTATTGCCTGTCATGAACGTCAGGCATGAGAGTGGGGGAAGGTGAGGCGAGGGGGGCTAGCGTCACGATGTTCTCGCTCACCGAGCGTTAGGCGGATCTCCGAGAACGGCTTCCTGGTTGGAGAACATGTCGCAAGGAGGTGACGAGGGAAGTCGGCTCCGACGAGCTATGCGAGCAGCAAGCATGATGGCTGCAAATTCAAGAGGAAACAACTGCTGAGCCGGTTTCAGGAAGCTACGTGGTCATCGTTAACGTGACTGGCCCGACTCTCGTCTCAAATGTACGCTCCCGCAACCGACGTCGCCGGAAATCCGTTCCTCTGACTCGTGGGCCGGAAAAGTTGTGCAAGGACACCCAAAATCAATGCAGCCCTGCAGCTGCCACTGCGCATTCAGGTGCATTTTTTATTATAAAAAATTTATTTTCATTTCCAAATGCTCGTAGATCACGACAAGAGCTTGGACCGGCACGAGGCTCGCGACAGACCACTTGGTGTAAGGACGTCGCCGGCGATTCCAACGAAGGTGGCTTCGAGACGTCTCGGCCATGAAAGTAGGATTCAGCTGTTGCGGCGGTCGCAAAGAGCGACTGAGCGGTCAATCAAGCGAGGCAAGTGGCTCGCTTGTGCAAAGTGCTGCATTGCCAGCTTCTCCAACGGAAGCGCGACAACACAACCCCTTCTTGACCTCAACCGCTTCCGTCGTTCTGGCTGGTTCCTTGCACGTAGAACCATAGACCGACCAGAATGTCAGACACCATTCATGCATCAGATTAGGAGCAGCAAAATCCGATCATGGAGTTGAGAAACCCGCTGGGCCATGGGCCGAAATCGCGACGTTTTCCAGCCCAGAATATAACACATCGGCGGGCAGGTTGGCTGGCTCCTTTGCTTTGGCAACCAGCGATTGAGGTTTCAACCTGATCATCGTATTTTAGCCGCTAGCAAAACAGAGTTCAGTAGCGATAGAAGGGGAGACGACATCTTCCGAGTCTTTTTTTTCCCTTCCTCTTTTTCTCCTTTTCTCAACAAGCCAGCGGAACGAGATTGAATTAGGAACGAAAAATGAGAGGAGAGGAGAGAGAGAGAGACCCGTGCCAATGGTTTCGCAAACCGAGTCCACTGAAGGACCTGTCGAATCTCCTGTGCTTGCAGGAATCCATCAGAGTGGGCAGGCCGCTTTCCGAGCCGACCATTAGCAACATGCAAAACGAGACAGGTCAACTTCATTGGCCGCGCCGCACTCTATGCGCCTCCCTGGGCGAGCTCTTGAATTGACAATGTTGGTTTGTCGGTTCTACTCTACCTGCCATCTACGCCATTCTACGCATTTGAAACCGATTCCGCCTCCTCGTCCTTCCCGTTGCCTACCTTCGTCTACTCCGCGGTCATTTCGGCGCTGATCGGTGTTATTCTTCTACGAAACGCTCATAAAGAGGCGATGCCAGCTGCGCGTCGTCGTTTGCGACTTCCCCCCCTCCGCTTTCCTTCGTCATCGCCAGTTACCTCTGCCCAGCATTTTGCATCCTTTCGCTTTCCAGTCCCCACCACCGCTCGACGCTGTATCACCGCTCTCCCTTGGCCATCATCATTTGCGACGCTCTGCCCCAACATCGTTGATCGAAGGTCAAAGCAGAATCAAGAGTCGAAAAAGTAGGCACGCTCGCAGCCGCAGCGAGCGAAAAACGACAGGAGTCCGCTCCGACTATCTCAACAACGAAGCATTTTGAATTCGCGGCCGCTTGGAAATCGGAGTTGCCCGCAGACACTCTTTTGGCTACTGCTGTTTGTTACTAAAGCGTTGCGCGCACGCTTCAGAGCTTGAATTTCTTTGGCGTTCTGCAATTTGCACGCCCAAGCCTTCATCCATCAAGCTATACTCTCAACGACAGCTCCTCGAGCTGATCGTCTGCGACAGATTTCACGCTCTCATTCTCCACCCGAAGTTCGATCCGGCCAAATCAACTAGAATCGTCACGGAGAGTTCACCTCTTCGCACAATCGCGTTGTCGCGCCGTTCCCACTCACCGTCTTCGATGATCGAGTCCAGAATCGGCGTAGCATGAGCGCGGGAAACAGTGGATTTCCTCCACAGAACCATCCTCAATCCGGCTTTCCCATCATGTCGGCGATGCCGGTACAGCAGCAGTCAGCTTCCTTCGGACAGCTTCCGACGACGACGGTGCCCAATACGTTTTACGCCTCTTCGCACGCTTCCGCTTCGTCGTCGTCGCTGGCAGATCAGCTAAGCGATCACGAATCATATTCGAGCTCCTTCGAGCCATCAGGGAATAGCAGCTTCAGCGGCACATCGACGGGTCGATCCGGTCCTGGTCCCTCTTCTTCATCCCAAGGATTTCCGTGTCCCAACTGCGGCAAGGTATTTGCTCGCGACGACTTGCTACGACGTCACTTGGCAAGAGAAGCAAGGGCGCTTGCCCAGCCCTCGTTCGATCGTCAGAAGAGCTGCTACGAGTGTGCCAGATCCAAGGCAAGGTGTGATCTCGAAGTGCCTACCTGTGGTCGATGTCGTGCGCGAGGGAAGCAGTGCACCTACGCTCCGAGGTCCGGCAACCCCAACGTTCGGAAGGCTCGCAACGCTGGCGCCGTACCAAACATGGATGCCCACATGCAATCCATCACCACGCCTCACATGGCCCATGCAATGACCCCAGGCGCCTCCATGGCGTCCACCATGCCCAACGCACACTGGGCCATGGTCGATCCGAGCTTCAACGTCTCCTCCAACCCGTTCATGGCTCCCAATTCCAGCTACGTCAAGCGCGAGGGAGAACTTGATTACGACAGCCAGAGTGAAAGCGAGGCACAGTCATGGCACGATCCAGCTTCCTCCGCAGCTGGTTCTGCCTTTGGCTCTCCTCGATCGCAGCACAGCGTGGCAGAACATCCCGAGTCTGCGCCTCCGAATCTCGCAAACTTTACCATCTCCGGCCAGCCTTCGTACGCTTCCATGGCTCCGCCTGTTCGAACTGAATCGCCACATTCGTTCCACGACCTCAATCTCGAGTCGGACGCTGCTCCAGGTCCACAGAGGATAACAGCTCGCAAGTCGAGTGGATTCTCTCGTACCAACACGGGTCCTATCGTAACCAACATGAACCGCTCCGGACTCGCTTTCGCCAACGAGGAGGGAGAGGAAACGCCTGTCGTGCGACTCAACCAGAACCTAGGCCATGCCGACTCGGATCCATCTAGAATGCAAGGCATGGTCAACGACAGCTTCCTTGCGCCACCGCATAGCCGTCACAGGACCGCCAGTCTTCCCGAAGCACTCGATGAGACGCTTGCTCAAGATCCAACCATGCAAACCTCGTGGACCGCACGCTCTTCCATGGGTGCCCCATCTTCACGCCAGCTTCCGCATTCCTCGATGGCAGCAGCCAACGCCATGATGCCTCCGCCGCGACCTCCTACCCTCATCACTTCGAACCTCAACAACCGCAATCACTGGCCCAACCCTTCGCCCATCCGATCTGGCGTCTTTCAGCATGGTATCGATCTTTCAGGGTGGCTCGCTGAACCTGTCGTGCCATCGCCATTGTATCGTATGGGACCTAGCTTGCACTCGGCCATCAGTGGAAACTTTTCAGCTATCTTGCATTCGCCCGTTGTCGATACACCCATCTCGGCCAAATTTGCAGCCTCGCTTGCACAGACCATGGGTCTCTCCATCAACCCAGGCTTCCTTCCGGCCTTCCAAGAGCTTCACCCACCTGCAAGTGGCGCACACGCGACAAGTCACCCACTAAGGCGCTCCTTGTCCGACGCCTCCACGCCACCCCAGTCGCGATACGACTGCAATGGACAGCTCGTCTTGCCTGCACCTCAGTTGCCAAGCGCAAAGCAATGGTGGGTCCAGCCGGATCAGAATGGCGAAGTCGCGGCCTCGATCGCGCAGGCCAGTGCTGCTCACTTTGTCTCGTACCCAGCTCTAATGGTACTCACGGATCCGACGGCACCCATTCCTCCCTTTATACACCGCAAGTGGCTCCAGGAGAACCGTGCTCGGGTGCCAGAATCTCTGGCCAATGCTCGTTCTCTCCTTGCCGGATACTACGTCCGTTTGCCCGCCAGTCAAAGCTTGATATGGAAGCTCATCTCGGAGCAGATCACGTCCATCTTGTCCTCGGAAGCAGAGCTCAAGAAAACCGACGCGGATCCTGTGACGGTGTTCGGCGCCGTAGCGTCGTTGTGGATGTATCTCGTTCTGATCGTTTTCACCGACGAGCCTGCGATCACGGATCATGTCGACGCTGCTCTCCTCAACCAGACGCTCTTGGTGCTTTCAGAGTTGTCCCAGTCGCTACTCGCTCACACTGTCGAAGCGTGCAGGGCGGCTTCGGACACAGCGACTCCGAGCCTTGCCACGTTTGGATGGATCGAGACCATGGTCCGTACTCTGTTCGCGTCTTACTCGCTTCTTGTTCTGCAGCGATTCCGAGAAAACGGCGGCGATGCACGCGAGCGTCTGGCAGGGTGTTCGCTCATTCTTGACATCCCTCTGCCTGCTGGTGCAGGCGAATTTGAAGCCGACAACGAAGCCGACTGGCTCCAAGCTCACCACGCTAATCAGAATGTCCTCAACGAGGCGGGTGCACCTTTTGTCCGTCCCACTCTCCGCCAACTCGTGCAGTTCCGCAAGGACACGTTTGCTGCCGACACAAACAAGGAACAGTCCGAGGCCAAACTGCGCGACCTGCCCTGGGCAGCCACGTTGTTCGACAACCAGGACGAGTTCACCAATGTTGTCCTTTCCGTTGCCTTTGCTCTTGATGATACCCGTATTTGAACATTGACTCGCTCCCCATCGGACTATATCTGTTATCGCCGTTGTACTAGTTTGCTGTCTTACCTATGATCTACCTCGCTATGTAAAAGTACCATTTCCCTTGAACCTTTATCACTCTCCTTCTCAACCTCATGCAAGGGGCTTGATTGTACAATGTTGCTGCGCGTTCAAGTGCAATGACTTGTGAAGACATTTGGCCTCTGGCTTTTTCTCACGCCGGAGATATGTGCATCGGAACGATCCTCGCGAGATGCAGAACCGTCTTGGCATGCAACGGAATCACTGCCTCGTCTGGGTCGACACTTGATTTGCACACGACAGCCTTGTTTTCTTCTCAACTTGCACGATGATCAACAAGTGAAAGTGAAAGTGAAGTGGCGGCGTACAGAGCCTGATCGTCGGCATCGCGTCCTGCTGTTCGAAGTTGCAGACGAAGGGGAGCACTACGTCCGATCGACGACAAAGAAGCCTTGGTACTTGCGTTTCTTGTCCACCTTCGAAAGCAGCTCGTCTCTGTCCAGCACTCCGGCCCCTCTTTCTTGTTTCCCTCGTTGTCGTTGTGCACTCCCGTCGTCGGCGGCGGTGGTGGCCGCGGTGTGTTGCTCGGCGACAAGACACACGTTCCAGCGCGAATCGTAGACGTTTAGTGGTCGTGCATCGACCATCTCCCCGGCCTGTCCTACCTGAACCGGAGCCACCTTGTCGACTGCAATTCCCGCTCCGCCGTTGGCAGTGCTGGAAGCAGAAGCAGTGGCAGAGGAGCCGGCCGGAAGCACCGCCCTCACCAAGCGCAGCAAGCCGGCCAATCTGCGCTTCAACACGTGCCTCTCGTCGGCATTTGACGGAGGAACGAGCGCAGACAGGCGATGCAGCTTGTCCAGCTCACCCTCGCTCAGCAGCTCGTCCGTTGATGATGACGAGGTACTGGTGGAGGCAGGGTTGATAACGCTGTTGAGGCTCCATGTGCCTGTGGTTGGGATGGCTGGGTGTATGGGGTTGGGCGAAGGTGTTGTCCGAGAGGAGGAGGAGGAGGAGGAAGAGGAGGAAGAGGAGGAAGAGGAGGAAGAGGAGGAAGAGGAGGAAGAGGAGAAGGCTCGACAAGAGGTGTGCAGTGAGCGACGCGGCCCGATCGAGGTGCTGCCGGCGTGCGTAGTAGTACGGGATGTCTGTTTGGGAGGAAAAAGCGCAGGATGGAAAGGAACAGAGAGAGGAGCGTCAGCAATCATCACGTTCCCAATCAGCCAAGTTCGAACCCTTACGCATCCCTCTATGTCCTCCTCTCTCTTCCAGACGACACGACAGATTGTGATGCTTCGATCTATATCATTTCCTACGAAGAGAGAGAGAGAGAGGTGCGAGGGTTGAGGGGTGGAGACTTGTCGTACACGAAAAGAAACATTCGTCGTCATCGCCAATCAACGTACCGTAGAAGACGCAACTTCACCGCCGTTGTCGCTCGTCGCATCCCCCAACACCATCTCCTCTGCATCCTCCTCCACCGTCTCTCCAGCATTTGCCTCGAGCTGAGCAGCCATCAAGGCCCTAAACCTCGACCCCGGTCGATCCAACTGCTCAAACGTGCCCTGCTCGACAATTCTGCCCTTCTCCAACACCTGGATGTTGTTCGCGCTCTTGATGGTCGACAGGCGATGCGCAACGATCCACACGGTAATCTTGCCCTGCTTGATGATTTCTTCAATCGCCTTGTTCACCATCAGCTCGGACGCCGAGTCCAGTGCGGACGTTGCCTCGTCCAGTAGCAGGATCGCCGGTTTCCTCACCAACGCTCGCGCAATTGCAATGCGCTGTCTCTGCCCACCGGACAACTGACGCGATCCAATCACCGTATCCAGGCCACGCGGCATCTCGGCGATGAACGACTCGCACCCAGCCATGCGTGCGGCCTGCTCCACTTCCTCGCGCGTAGCTGACTCGGTTCCGTACTTGATGTTCTCCTCGAGCGTACCATCGAACAGGATCGGCTCCTGCGGCACGAGCGCCAGATGCTTACGTACGCTCTCCGGTTTATAGCTCGCCAGGTCGCGACCCGCCAGCAAAATCTTGCCCTTGGTCGGGTCGTAGAAGCGCAACAGCAGCGAGTGCACCGACGACTTGCCCGCGCCCGATCCGCCGACGAGCGCGTACGACTGGCCTGGCTCAATGTCAAGCGTCACCCCGCGCAGGATGGGCTGCTGCGGGCGGGACGGGTAGGTGAAATGCACGTCTTGGAAGCGGACGGGCAAGCGAGCTGTGGTGCTGGAAGAAACTTGCAGTGGCTCCCCCTTACCGAGGGCCACGTTGGATTCGCGATCGATGAGCTCAAACACGCGCGCACCGGCACCGAGTCCTTTCATAAGCGACGCGAAGAACGAGGTGAGGCTGACCATGCCGCCACCCAGGTACGCCGTATACATGAGCAGCGAGGTCAAGTCGCCCACAGAGATCTCGCCCCTGCTCACCAGGTGTCCGCCGTACGTCAGCAGCGTCAAGATGGCGCAGTTGCCCACGAAGCCCGTTCCGGCATAGAAGAGGCCGGAAGCGTACGCCTCCTTGGTCTGCAGGTCGACAATTGATCTGATCCTCTCGTCGAAACGTCGCAACTCCTGCTTCTGCGTGTTGAATGCCGTCACGGTTCGAAACGCCGGAGGCGAAAGACGCTCCTCTGCCAATCTTGTCATTTGCCCGACTGCATCCTGCGTCTTGTGCGTCAAATCGCGCAGATAACGGCCGTAGAAAACCGCACCGATTGCAGCAGGTGGCACAACCGCCATCATGAGCAGCGTCAGCTTGGACGAGATCATAAACATGGCTGTACCCGCGAACAGCACTGTAGCACCCGCACGGAGGCCGTCGCCGATATCGGAGGTGAGCGACTCTCCCACGATACTGGTATCGACGCTGAGACGGCTGACCACATCACCAGCACCCTTGTCGGCGAGTTCGACGTCCTGTCGCAAGGCCGATCGGTACGCCTGGTTGCGGATACCCTGAATAACGCGGACACCGGACAGTTCGAGCAGGATGTTGCTCCCGGCCTTGGCACCCGCGCCTACAGCAAAGATGAGAAGCATGAGCCCGGCGACGGTGCCGAATCCGAGGCCAAACAGCGCGTTCTGACCGGACGTGAAGAAGTCGATCAGTCGGCCAATGGCAAAGGGAACGGTCAGCGTGATAGATGACGAGATGAGCAGCAGCCCCAGAGCGATGAGAATGCTTCTCCTCTGAGGCATGGCAAGCGAAAAGAGCCGCTTGAGATCGGGGAAAGTGGTCGGGGCGGGCGAGGCGCCGTCTTTGGATTTCGGCGCTGACTTGACCAGCTGTGCTTGGAGCAACGCTCTGACGCGTGCAGAGAGCCGTGATGCGAGTGATCCGGGAGCATTGTTCGTAACGGCCTTGTTGTCATCTGATGCTGTCTCGGGATGGGTATCCTGGGGTGTTGCCTGTGTTGAAGCTGGGGCCAATTTGACAGGCTCGGTCTTGTTGTAGGGGGGAACGGAGGTGGAGAATGTGCGTTGCAGCGTCAGACTCGTGGTCGACAGGGTGAACGGTGACAGAGCTGGTCGAAATACGCTGGCGGCATGAGAAAGTGTACGTTGCGTCGAATATGTTCGTGAGGCTGCAACAGATATTGACCACGTCGAGCCGAACGCTGCTCTCAGCTCAGGAGCTCGAGCGCAGGAGCGCATGCCGACAACGGCGGTGGCCGTGGGCCACATGATGGTGGCGAGCAGGATCAGCTAGGTGATGACGACGAATCGCAATGCCATCCAAGGTGTACCTGTCTCGGCCGATTGCTGAGTGGGATAGACGAGGTAGTAAGGAGAGTTACGCGTTGCTCGCGACTCGATCCCAAGACGCTCAACGTATGCTATCCCGATTCGACGTGTGAGTCAGGAAAGCAGAACGAGCGTGTGTGCGTTGGTCGGAAGGAGCGTTGTGATGTGAAAGAGAGAGAAAGACGTCGGCAGTCAGTTCGACTTG
This sequence comes from Sporisorium graminicola, assembly GCF_005498985.1. NCBI lineage: Eukaryota > Fungi > Basidiomycota > Ustilaginomycetes > Ustilaginales > Ustilaginaceae > Sporisorium > Sporisorium graminicola. The sequence goes on from NC_043729.1 coordinate 416,537, forward strand.
ATCACACATTCTTCCCCTTGTCTTCGGAAGAGCCGACGACTTGTCACTGCTTCCGTAAAATCAAGCGGTTCCCCGCGGAAACCGGCCCTGAATGCCTCTCTCGGCGAGTTGTAGATCGCGATCCTTCTTTTTTGACCTAAGCTCTTTTTTCTCGCTAAAACAAGTGGAGCGATTTCCGGCATCTATTTCGAAACTTCGGTCTAACATCACAGAAATTTCGATCCGACTCGAGCTGTTCACAAGTTACCGATTCGCTCCAAGACGTCGTCGATATACTGTATCAAACGATTGTCAGTGAAAGCAATCTCGTGTTACAGTGCAGACAATGCTCATTCACAAAGAGTGCGCTCATCAATGCTTTTAGATATCAGAGTTGCAATGGAAGGTACGCATGCTTACACAGCGTGTTCCAACAGCACAGTTTCGTCGCCCTCACCAGCTTCCACGACCCCAGAATCGTCCGAGGAGTCCAAGCCCAGTACCAGTTGCTTATTGGGTCCCGCACTGACCACCTTGTGCCCCTTGACCACCACCTGTTGTGCTGGGGGTAGCTGTGTGGCGACAGGACGAGAACGGAAATGCAACTGCACCACCTGTTCTGTATCTTCTTCCTCTTCCTCCTCCTCCTCGGAATCGCTTTCTTCGAACGATGATGATGCGTCCGCCACAAATCGTGGCAATAGAGCCTTTGACGGCGATGGCGTAGTGCGGCGCAAAGGTGACCCCGGAAAGGAGCGTGCCGGCTTCGATTTGGTCTGGCTTGTGGGCGGAGGCGAGGGGGTGATCTTGTTAGTTCGGCCTCCGGTGAGGGGGGTCGCTGCTCGTGGCACGTTAGTGTCTTTGCTGGTCAGCGGAGTGCGGATTTGGGCGGGAGGCGTGGCGGTGGCGCCTGCAACCGGCTTTCTGACAGGTGTGGCTACAGCGCTGGGTGTAGAGATAGCGACTGGTTCGGTGCTTCGCGAATCTTCGTCGGCTGCGATTTGTTGTTGCTCCACTTCAGCATCCATCTCTGCCTCGTAGGTGGTAGAATCGGGGCTGATCGAGATAATGTCCTGCTCCGTTGCGGCCTCAACAACGGCAAGAGGCTCGGTAGTGGGTCCTGACTCGAAGATGACCACTTTCTCGTTTGCGACAACCTTGTCCTCCCCTGAAACATCGTTGTCTGTCACCACGGATCCTTGCCCTGTCGACGACTCCCCTTCTCCCTCTGCCTCCGGTGCTGCACCTGAATTTTGCGCTACAGTCTCCTCCGCCACCGCCTCCTTCTCAATCACCGCAACACGTACCTCCTTTCCAATGATGTGCCCTGCCCCCGCCGCCGTCGACCCTCGTCTCCCCACCTTCATCCTCGCAACGACCGTCGCACCAGCGGCTTTTCGCACCGCACTCGCCTTGTCTGAAGCCGCTGGCGCTCCTAGCACTTTACTCTTGGCCGCCAATGATGCAGCGATTGAGCTTTTGGATCGTGGGTTGCTAATTGTGGACGACAGCTTGGGCTGGAACTTCTTGACTGCTGCTGCGGGGACGATCTTGTTACGTGTCGACGCTGTGGGCGCCATCAACGTTGATGTTCTTGCGACGACGGTGGCAGGCTCTTGTCTCTTGGCTGCGGATGATGCAGTCGTTGGAGCGGCGACCTTGTTCGCTGTGGCGGCTTTGGCTCTTGCGGTCGCTGTGCTTGTTGCAGAATTTGGCTTGACTGTCGAAGGTGCTTTGGTAGGCTTGGCGCTGGAAGCTGCTGCTGCTGCTGGTTTGGACGCTGGTCCGGCTGCGACGGTCAAGGAAGTGACCGGCTTTCTGACCATGGTTGGCTTTGCGACGGAGCTGACAGGCCTTGGAACGACTTTCTTGCTATCGGCTGCTGTTGCTGCTGCTGCTGTTGCTGTCGCAGGTCTGACGGCTACTCGAGCTTCAAGCCGCGCCTTGGCAGCAATAGATGCTGAGGGTGCCGTCTTGGTTGTTGCGCTCTTGACGGGCTGCTTGGAAGATCCCACCATCGTCGAAGTCGTTGGCTTCTTTCCCAGAGCCGATGGCTTGTCCTTAACATCCTCTTTCGTCTTCGCGGCCGCAACCTCTTTCTTTTCCTCTTCCACCTCCTTTACCTTCTCATCCGTCAGCTTTGCATTAACACCGGCCACTTCCTTCGTCTCGGTTCGTACCGGACTTTCCTTTGCCTCCTCTTCCTGCGTTGCGGGGTCGACTTTTGCAACTCGAGATCTCGCCACAGGACTCGACTCAGCCGACAACGTGGAGCTCACCACTCTCCCCGCAGCCACTTTAGCTGAAGGAGTGGGCACAGCTACGCGCATAGCCGACACCTTGACCTCGGAATGCATCACCACGCGTTGAGCAGGGACTCTGCTGGCTTTGACGCCGGTTCTGGGTGTTTGTGCGTGCAGGACTCGTTCAGGAGGCGTGCTTGGTCTATTGGCCTCGTCGTCGTCGTCGTCGGAATCGGCCCAGTCTGCGGCTTCACTGCGGCCAGCCTTGCTCGCTTTGGAATTGCTGTCCACTTCTGCTGGTCTCTGCACCTTGTCGACGTGGATCTGAGGCGCCGACTTGGATCTTCGCAGCTCGTCCAAATTGCCTTCTGTGTGCTGGACGGGATTTTCGTGTTTGCTGTCCGAATCGAATCGCACTGCCACCGTCTTTTCGCGCCTCTTATCGTGGTGTTTCGACTGCTTGTCGGAATGTTCCCAATGCAGGCGTTCGCGTGATGATGAAGAAGCTCCAGACTTGACACCGCTTTCGACGGCAAACGCCTGCTTGTAAGCTGCTAGTAGCGCGCTCTTGCCATGCAGACCGGACGCAGCTGCAAACGAAGGCGTGACGGCATTGATGTCTCTGTACTGAGCCGGATCGGAAGCGTGAGCACTTCGTGATCGGCCATCGGAGCTCGTGGGCGCTACGACGACGTCGAACCTGGGCACACGGAATGTAGCGGTCGGTGCAGCTGATTGGGCTCGCAATTGGTCGAAACTCGGCTGCCTCTTCATAGTCGGGCCGTTCTCGTTGGATTTGGGCAGTTCGTCAAAGTTGAATGATGGTATGCGGGCTAAGCGAGCGTTTCGAGCTGCGGCGATCTGCTCGGCGAGTAGCCCTCGCTTTCCATACGATGCGTCGTTCATACCGAACCCTCCTGCAGCCACCGGCATACGCGCTGTAGATGAGTTTAATGCTGCAGTCGACTTGTGGAGGTCTGGGAAGAAATTGTAGGCTGGTGTGGGAGCACTGCGAGATGGCGGAGCATGCGATGCGGGCATCAGCAGATCGTCTTGTCGACTCGAGTGCAAAGTGTGCTGTGGCGCTGGTGGCGGTCTCGAAGAGTGTGTTGGTTTTGTGGACACTTCGGTCATAGGTGGAACGTCGACGATCAATGCTCCCGTTTTGGGCAACGAAAGGTATCTGCGGATGGTAGGCGTCATAGGCTTGGTAAAGTGTTCCACGCGTTCGGGCCAGAAGGCGACATACAGCTCAAAGAGCCTCTTTGTCGTCTGTCTAACTTCCGGGTTGGAATCTGTAGCGCCGCTTTTGATACATGACTCGATATCACCGACACGTCGTGCCAGCCTTTCCTTTTCCGTATGCTCCAAAACCATTTCCAACGTCGCCGCAGCTACTGCCCTCAAACCTTGACCTTTGTCCTTGATCGCCTCTTTGAGATAGGTCACCATCGAAGGGGGTCGACAGTGCTTGACGATGAAATGCAACGACTTTTCGGCTCGCTTAACCGCTACTTTGTTGGTCCTAGCACAGATCAGAAGTAGCGTGGGCACAAAGACAGATACGAGCGGTTCGAATCTCTCGGCCATCCGGGGGGCTATCGAGTTGAGCAGATCGCCCGCCGTACCCGATAGCTTGGTCCTCTCTGACAGCAGCGCATTGCTGATGGGTGCGGCTGCTTCTTTCAGTAGTGCTACAAATTCGGCATGCTTGGTGGCTCCACCTCGAGTGATGGCTTGGATATGCACTAGCGCACGTTCGATCTTTTGCCACGTATGTTCGGTTTCGGGAGCGTATAGATCGTCGTACAGTTCATCGAAATGCGAGTGAAGGTCGCTGGCCGATGCTATGTTGATCTTGGCATCGGGGGCGAGCGTTCTGGAAGGCATCCTTCCTCCTCCTCTCGGCCTGGATGGTGGGTCGTAGGATGAATGGAGCCCCGCTTGTCAGCAAAGGCTAGGTGATGGCAGGATATCGTGTAGCTGCCTTTCGTCTATGCTGTATATATGTTGCTGAGGATCGATCGTGTGGTAGCTGAGACAGTGACTCGAAGAAAGAGGGAGAGAGAGAGAGAGAGAGTGAGAGAAGGTTGATAGACTGCGAGTGGAGGCACAACTGAGCGGCTTCTGTCCAAAAAAAGGTCTCGCGTGGGGTCTGCTTTTGCTAGTCAAGAGATCAACACACACACACACACACGCGACCTGACGTTCTGTTGAAAGTCCCAATCTTTGTTCAACCCGATCAACGCCTTCCAAAATCCAAAATCCTTGATTTTTTTACACAGAAATCCCGATTTTATTGGTAGAAAGGCAGCCAAGCAAGGATACGCGTTCAACATCACGTGATGCAACGCTCTCCTTCCTCTTCACCATGGACTCTTGCTCGCTCGACCAACACACGTCCCTCCCATAAAGTCAAGTGATTCGCAACAAGAAACTGTACGTATGCATGTACTTTGGTATAAGCCAACCTTGCGCCCGTTAACCTTTGGGCCCGATTGCACAACAAGGGAGAGGAGAGCAGCCCTGCCAACAGCCGCTCAGGTCTCGCCATTTAGCGCTGCTTCTTCTGGTCACCGCTGACAGTGCGAAGCGGCATCTTGAAGCCCTCGCGCAGCAAGTTGAGACTCTTTCTGCCGAAGCTCACATCCTTAGCACCACGTGCTCCTGTGGTGAGGTAGCGTTCCTCAGCTGCTTCCTGTGCGTACCGTTCGAATTCCGCTTCGTAGCCTGGCTCGCGCTCCATCTCGTCATCCTCGTCCTCGTCCTCTTCATCGTCGTCGGCGCCGTATTGCACTGTGCTCAGTCGATTGCGAGCGTTGGCGCGTCCCACATTCATCGACCGGCGTGGCAGGTCCATCGACATGAATCGTTGCGTCGGCGCCATCCCGAATGCGCTCTGGCTTCGGGGCGGCAAGCCAGCATCGGAAGCGTCGTGCGCAGGCGAAGAAAGTACACGTTGACGTTCCGCCTGGAAGCTAGGCTTCGGCACACCGAGACCAGAGTAGCTCTTGCGCGATCGCAGCTTCGGTAAGAAGGAGCTGCTCATCGACCTTGGTTGCGGTTGAGGCTCGAATCCGTCGGCACCGCCAATCACGATCGAGGGATTGCTCTTGTCCGCAGCGCCAAATGTCGACTCGCGCTTCTTGCGGCCAAATGGCAGGCGGAAGATCGACTTTTTGTTCTGTCGCTGCTCTGTGCCGATAGGCGAGCCGATGGCCCCGGTGTAGGCTTCCGAGTAGGATCGACCCTGCAGAGGGAAATCACGTTGAGCAGACAAGGGTCCGTCACTGCCACGGCCGTTGGCGTCCCTGAGGCCGGGCTGATCGAGCGATCCATCGCGTCGGCGTGGGTTTCTGGGAGGTCGTCGAGGCCCATTGCTGTTGATCGAGGCGTCATCAGGAATTGTTCCATATGTCGTATCGGCATTGGTGCCTTGACCAGCTGGCATCGGGCTTAGATTTGCGAGCACAGAATTCCTGACTCCTCCCGCTGCTCCAATCGAAGTAGTCCGTTGCCTCTCGAAATCATCTGCGGGTGATGGCATAGAAGGCAATTCCTTGCGCAAGCTCGCACTACCGCCGCTCGAACGCATCGACTTGCGTGGGTCCGACTCGTTGACACCCTGCTGGACGTCAGGAATGGACTGCAACGCAGAAGGCCGAAGATCTCGCATGCTCGCAAAGCTCGACATGCGTCCGTTGCTCAGCGGTGATTGCACCATGGGAACAGGACTTGACACGGGAGATGCCTGCGTCTGCGGCGAGGGCGAGTTGAGATACTTTTGCATCAGAGGATTGGGTGCTTTTCGTTGCTGCTGCTGCTGTGTCATGCGGCCATTGGGGCTTCCGAGCGCGTTCGCTTGCGGCGAGGCAGGCTGGAATGGTCCAAGGTCGAGGCTGTTTTGGCTCGTCATGCCTGGTGGGTTCTGGAAGATCGAGTTGCTTCCACCTTGCTGAAGAGCACGCGCCCTGGGCTCGAAGTCTGGCTCAGTGCCATTGCGGAAGAACGAAGAGGTCGACTTGCGGGCTTTGCTGAGCATGCCGTTGAGCGGCGGACTGATGGCATCGAGCGAACGATCCGCACTGAACGAGTTTTGTCGAGCGCCCGGACTTTCCGCAGCCGAGCCTTGCGAGCGTTTGCTGGCGTTGCGACTGGCGATGCTGCCGTTCAAGCTGCCACCTGCAGCTGGGCCACCCGTGTTCTCCCGGCTGGGACCACCGCTGTTGCCCGTAAGCTTGGAGAACAGACCCCGGAAGCCCTTCTTCTTGCGTTGAAAGCTGTCGTCGCGATCTAGATCCAGTCCGCGCGGTCCAGCCGCCATGGGGTCGACGTAGCCGTCACCGGACACCATTCGAGATCGTTCAAATGCGGCTGCATCGGGAAGCGACGATTCGCCATCGCCGGGGAACCCGTAAAAGGATGGGTTGAGCGCAGCTGGCGATTCGACACCCAGCGGCGTTGCCGGCAGGAAGCCGTTCTGGTTGAGTCGATGCTCGGCACGGTCTTCTTGAGCGACGTGCATATCGATCATCGAACCACTGTGCATCAGCGACAGCTGAGACGCGCCTGAACGATTCGCCAGTCGCGAAGGTGTGCCGGTGGGCGATGCTCCAATCATCGATCTTGACGGAGGCATGAGGCTGTCTGCCGGGCTCGGAGGGTACGTTGCTGATCGGGAGGCGTCGGCCGCCGAGCGCAGATCCTGCACGCTCGCTGCTCTGGCTGCTTGCGCGGAGCCGAAGGGCACGCGGCGACCACTGTTGGGAGTTACAACACCGCCAGTGACGGCTAGCCCGCTGAGCTGCTCTTCAGGATCCGAGCCCGAGCGCACTGGCATCGCTTTGGGCAGCGTGCGAGTCTGCAGCGGCGTGACAGGGTAGACTGGCATGCCAAGCGGCGGCGTTGTGGTTGAAATGGGAGGAGGCACTGCGCCAGCCGTCATCTTCTTGCGAGCCGCTTGAGCTGCTGCCACATCGCGCTCCTTCTCTTGCTTTTCCTGTGGTGTCAGGCCGCTGTCATCTTTCGACGTCTGTAGTATCGACTGGCGTGCAGGGACCGAGGCGATAGCAGTGGAAGCTTCCCGAGGCGGCGCGAAGGGCGAAGAGAGGCCGCGCTCCGGCTGCTGAGCCGTTGCAGGCGCGGGTGCGTCCAACATGATCATGCTGCCGCGGCTGCTCATGGAATCTGTGTTCTGCCTCGTCTTCTTCTCGGCCTCGAGCCGCATCCTCTGCTGCTCCATGGCAATATACTTGGCTTGCACAGCCAAAAACGTCTGCAGCGTGCGCCATCGGAATGAGGATGCGGGCGGGTTCATCTGCGTGTGGAGTTTGAGTCGCTCGACGGTGAGAGGTTCGCCCTTTCCGATTTTCTTGCGTGGCCTGCGAGAGCCTCGCGAATCACGATGGCTACTGAGACTATCGCCATGACCGCTGCTTCCGCTCGGACCATAGGCGCCGCCGTTAGCGTTGGCTGCTGCTTCTTCTGCCTCGAGGCGGACCGCCTCTTCAAAATCCTTGTCACTCTCACGTTCCCAGATGCCCTCCCCAACGACGCGAATGTCAATCATGTCTTCGTCGCGCATCATGCACTCGAGACACACCTCGGGATCGTTGAGGCTCCTTCGCACACCGTCCGGTCCAATAAGGCCCGAAGGAAGGCCGTCAGGGCGGTGTTGGAGCTCGAAGGGAGGCACCAGACTGCGCTGTGCCATGAGGCCGGGATACTGCCGCGAGCCGACCTTTTGAGGTCCTGTGTTGGGAGAGGCAAAGACGGGATAGGGTCCATTGCTGCCGCTCGAAACAACGTTGGCTGCCGCCATGGCAGCACTGAAAGCTCCCACGCTCCTCCTCTGCTCGCGCGCTTGTAGCTTCTGCAATTGCTGCGTGCTATAGGTTTGTCTGGACGCGTCAGCTGAGGTGGATGTGAGTGCGCTGGCGTTGCGATCGCCGGGTGCCAAGCTAGTTCGGTCGCCGTTTGCGCGGGCACCGATGCCGTTCCGAGCTGCAAAGCTGTTGAGGTTGTTGTCGGCGGGGACGAGCTGGAGCGGTCTGAGCTGGCTCTTGAAGGTGTCAGAGCGACCCTTTTGCGGTTTGGATAGCTCGGACTGCTTTCTGCCGTTCTTGGGCTTCATCCTGCGTCTGCGCTCCCACTCTGCGCGTGCCTCGATCTCGCCGTCGGGCGGCGCACTGGACTCTTGCGAGGCGCTCTCGGCGCTTGGCGTATCGGGCCGATCGATCGCATCGCCTCGAGGTGCACCTGTGCTAGCAGCAGCGGCCTGTGCTAGGGCTACGTTGGCGGTCAGACTGGCGTTCGACTTGCGACGGCCACGCTCGAGGACGGGGATGGGTGGTGCCTCGTTAGGCGGATTCGTCGGGGGAGGAGTGTGCGACGGCCTGTCCATGCTAGCCTGCTGCTTGGCAGCTTTCGCCTGTGCCTGGAGATGGGCGAGACCGGCAGCCTTCTGTGCTGGCGAAATGTCGGCCAAGGGCTTCTTGCGGTAATCAGAGACAGGTCTATGGTCGGCAGGACCATTCATGAGCATGTCTGACGAAAAGGGTGGGTGTTGACTTCCAGTCTCGGAGGGCAGAGGTGGTGGCACAAGGTTTCCCGCCGGAGCTGGGCCAGCTGTCTGATCGAAGCTCTGGCCGACACCACCGCGCTGCGAGTTGTACGAAACCACGGGAGCAACAGTCTGGACCGGACGCACGTCCTTGGCAGGAGGCAGCGGTGCAGCAGCATCTACGGGGAATGGCACGTAAGGCTGTCGGTCTCGGACAAGGTCAGGCGACCGGCGGATTGCCTGTGCCGTCTCGTCGGATGGGGCAGCAATGGTGGTGGACGAGAGCGGTGCATTAGGTGAAGCGGGAGCCAGGCCCTGCGTGTTGATAGGTGCGAGTGCGGGTATCGACTCGGGATTGGTAGCAGCCGACTCGCGGGAGCCCCGAAGATCGCCGTTGCTGGTGTTTCCGTGATTGGTGATCACGTCGGCAAGTCCGGACTGAACATCAAGCTGCGTAGGCGTCGAGGCAGTGGAAGCAGCTGCAGCTGCATCAACGACAGGAATGGTGGTGCGAGTTTGGGAAGCTGGCTCATCCCAGAAGGAGCCAGGAAGTCCCCCAGGAATGAAACGCTCGTCGGGTGAAGTGCCGTAGCCCGAGGCACCTCGATTGAGCCAAGGGCGGATCACAGTCGGCTGAGCTGAAGCAGCAGCAGTAACTTGAGCTGGTGCGGAATCGTTGGCCGTGGCAAACGCCTTGTCGGGGAGATGATCTCGGTCAGAGGCTCTCGCTTCGTCGCCGCTCGTGAAGCCTGCACTGTTGGCGGTTTGAAACGACAGCACCGAAGCGCGCTTTGCCTGGTTCATGGGCGTGCTCGAGGAGGTGCCGACGCTGCTGCGGTTGCCGGGACCGTCGTGCATCCAATTGGAACCGCTGAGATGGCTCATGGCTGTACCAGGACGGCTCGAGTTTTCGGATTGGAGCGTTTCGATGGGTTTCATGTAGGCATCCGCTGACGAGACAGGGCGAGATGGCGGTTCTGCTTGGCGCCGATCGGACAGTACGTTGCCGCTGTTCTGACGTCGATGCGCCGTGGGGGTGTCGGCAAGGTCGAAACGTTGCGGCTGCTCAGGCGTGGCGGCTGTGACGATGGGCGAAGCGAACGAGTGCACTGGCGGAGTGCCTGGCGGCTTGGGTGTACGTGCTCCATCCTGAGACGAGGGTTTGCGAGAATGTGCAGTGCTGACAAAGCTAGTCGAAACGGGAAGCGTGCTTGTTGAAACAGACGCAGGCGATTCGCGGGATGGCTGAAGGCGATCCGAGGTTTCAGCGTCTGCGGTAACGGTAGTGGGGGCGGTGGCAGAGATGGCCGGGAGTTGCGGAAGCGCCTTGTTGGCCGACTCTGGGCTGAGTGAGATCTTTCTGTCCTGCTGGACGAGCCGCCCTTCGTTGGGATGAACAGGGATAGAAGTGTCCGAATACGTTGGAGCTGGAGGAGTTGCTGCTGCAGTGCCTTGGCCTAGATAGTGCAGGAGCAATCGAGACGTAGGTGAAAGTCAGTACAAGATGAAGCCATAGAGATACGAGAAGCGCCACGCAGACGCATGTGATACTCACTGAGCGATTTTGGTGATTGCGCTGATGTTGACCAGAGATCCTTTGTTGCGCCCAGATTGGGGCTGGCAGCGAGGTTGAGGTCGAAGTCGTCATCGAAGCTGATCTGGGCCCAAGTGGGTTTGGGCTCCAAGTCGGACTGTGATTCGACAGCGAGCGACGACGATGATGGCGCCGACGCGGGCGGGTGTGAATCTTGCATGATGGCGAGAAAGCTTATCGAGATGGAGCTGGATGAAGAGTGTGAGGTGCCGCTGTGCTGAGTGAGGTCAAGGCAGGCGGGCTGGTGCCTTTAGATGCCAAAGTTAGGCTCGAACCCTGAGTCAAGATGCGGAGGCGCTGAAAGTAGAGTCAACCTTGTTTGCTGCGTGGTATAACAAAAGACGACAAGCTCGTCAGAGCATGCGAGCGAGCAAGCAGCCAAGTCGAGTCAAGGCGTGGGTGGGTTGAGAAAAAGCGCTGTGCCAGGTGATGGGTCAAGGTTAAGGTTTACTTGTTCATGACGACAGCGATCGAGCCAACGGTCGGTAGAATGCAGCAATCTAGGTAGCCAGAATGGTGGATAACAGTGTACAGTGATGGTGCCTCGCTCTGTTCCAGGCTGGAGTGTCCGTAGCGTAGCAGAGACGAGGGAGGCAAAAAGGAACTCGTTGCACTTTGGTCTTGTCGGAGACAACGCGAAGGCGTGCAGATGGCAGGGTTGGGCGTAACGATGGAGTGTAGGCCCGAGCGCGCGAGTGTATGCCAGAAGGTATACGTACTCTTGAGGAGAGGAGGGAGGAACGATTGAACCAATGAACGAATGAACGTGTATGAATGGAAAGCGGTTTGGTTGAGGAAGGAATGGATTCGAAAGAGCTGTGGCAGAGACAAAGTGAACCATGAACATCGTCGACTCGGGAAAAGGTGCACAGCACAAATTAACATTTGCCAGTTTGCACGCGCGCTCTTACCGCCCAAGGCTCTTCTGCTCCTGCCTCCCGCCGAGCTCATCTGAGTCGCACAGGGCACACACATACACACGTACACTTTACCGCACCACACAGACACCGAGATTCCCCACGCCCTAATTTAAGAATTAGACTAAGTTAATTCACCACAACGGTTAGACGCAATTGCACGCACGCCCTGAAGCTTCGAAGCTGCAAGCGGCAAAGAAATGCAGCAGACCGAAAACCCACTCAGAAATCAGGCTCACGGGCTTCCACCTTGAAACTCACACCGAGCGCACACAAACGGTGACCTCGGTCTTGTCTTTCAGGGCACTGGGCTGTCAACTTGCCAAATGTCACTGCAAAGCGCGGCTGTCGTCGATTTCCGAAAATAATTCCCCTCTTCTGCTGTCAAAGCGCCTCTTGCCGTCGGCCTCAAGTCACGACTCATCAATCTCAAACTCGACTCTGGCACGCGGGAATTGGGCTCGAAGAACTGCTTCCAGGACCCGTCAACTCGATAGTTCTCACAACAATTGCTTCTCCCTCTCTTTTCCGATTCAAAAGACGCGGTCCTCGCTCCTTCTCATCAGAGTCCCACATGCAGCTTCGCCTGTGACAATCACGTCGTCGTCGATGTATGCTTTCGGTCATAGAACTCGGTCGACACGCTGTCTAAAGATGTGTAGCTGTTTGCAACGGTTGTATGAGTGGGTATTACAAAATACAGAGAGCAAGAAAGGTGACGTGCGGAACCAGTCGAGGCTCGGGATCAGCAGCAGCTGTCGATCGCGCGTCCTGAAACCATCAAGGTGGACTGCGTGCAATGTTCAAGCTACCGATACCAGAGTCATCCGAAAACTTGGCATTGAATCGTCCAGCGACTCATAGGTGGGCAGAAGAGCAGCTAGCAGCTCTGGAATGTCAGCTAGACCAGCGACCAACAAACCAGAGCCAGAGCGTGCACATGGATTCTCCACCCGGCTTCTTAGGGCGCAGAATCAATCCACGACCACGTCAAGCCACTCAGACGGCCCTTGGACATGTCGGCGAGCTGCGAGAAGCCAGTCGGCGTAAAGTCGAGGTCGCCCCATGCACAGCCAACACATCGATCGGCAACAGAGACCGTGATGGTCTTGCCTCCGTAGCTAGCCGAGATCTTGTGTCCGCAAGCCGGGTTCTTGTTGGGGTTGCCCGTGCCAAACGAGTCGAACAATGAGGCAGAGATGGCGACAATGTAGTCCGATTCGGTGTTGGTCCAGCCACAAGCGCCCAAGCCGGGAGCATAGTAGGTCGCCTGTCCGCCAAAGTGTCCCGATGTGGCCTGCGACGACGACGACGAGCTTGCGTTCGAGTTGCTATGAGCTGCGTTGTTCTTGCTTCCCGTGGCAGCAGCGGCGGCGGCAGCGCCCTTGGAAGAGGTGGCGCTGGGAGCACTCGACGACGGAGCGGCGGGCGTCGCGTCGTTGTTCGAGTCCTGTTCGGCACAATCGTCCGACTCGGAGCCAGAGTTGTCCTGCGTAGAAGCACCGCTGGACTGGTCTTGCTGGGGAGCGGCCGAAGTAGCATCGGAAGAGCCGCTGTCGGAGGACGAGGAGGAAGAAGAGCCAGAGTCGGACGACGATGACGACGACGAAGAGCCGCCTGACTTGCCATCCCAGTACTGGTCATAGGTAGGTGGGGTCTTGCCTTCAGCCAAGGCAGCCATAGCAGCCTTCTGCCACTCAGCGTTCTTGGCGTGGAAGTCGTCGTCCCACTGTTTGAGTGCAGCTGCCTGAGAGAGTTGCTCGGCGGTCTGCCTCTTTTGCATTATCATCTTACCATCCCCGACGGCGACCGATCGACGAGCAGGACGCGCCTCGAGCATAGCAGCGTGACGGCGCACGGCAGCGTTGTGGCTGATGGTGGGCTGGGCGGCCTGCGCCACAGTCATAAGGGAGAGAGAGAGTGCCACAAAGGCGAATAGGAGGGTTTTGGCGCAGATCATTGTGAAGGAGGCAGGGTAGGGTGCTGGAAGGGTTTGCAGATTGTGAGGGATGGAACGAGCAAGGTTGAAGGTGTTGCAAAGTGAAAGTACAAGACTAGAGTTGGATGCCGGCGCGATCAACGCTGCTGGGATCAAATACAAAGGGGGGAGTGGTAGAAACCGAAAGGGGGAGGAACAGGACACGAGGAGAAGAGAGATCGAGTCTAGGATGATGGCGAGGATGGAGAAGGGAGGGAAGGAAGAAGCGACCCGTTTGGCTGGATAGGTCGAGTATGTATATGAGAGGCGAGAGCCGTCTTCTTGACAGTTCCTCTGACACCAAGATCGCGTGTGCCGTTGGCAGGGGGTTGCAGTATCGAGCATCCCCTGTCGTTCAGATCGGACAGACAGATGGTCAGTCAATCCGCTCTACGGTTCAAGGCAGCGGACCGTATGAATGGCTTGCCGAGCGACGGGGGAAAGGCGGGAGATGCTGGCTGGCAATGCGAGTCGAGCTAAAGTTGGTCTTTTACAAGTACCAGTCGTGACAGCGCGTCAAGGTGGTGACAGGCTCACAAGTCGGAAGCAACTGCAGCGCCGTGCAGGACAGCAGCAGATTCGCACAGCAGCTCTTCCAAGCCAAGGCCGAGCTTCATGCGCACAGAAAAGAAGGTCGAACTGTGCCGCGTTCGCTATTTCAAAATCAGCTCCGAGCCAGCAGAGAGGCAGTAGCCGCACACGCAAAATGCCAGCAGCGGCCCTCTGATCTTGGCCGTGCGTCTCCGCAGCCAAGAACAAAGGCAACGAAAGCTTTTTGGGTCTGTCGTTCCCATGCTCCTCCCTCGTCTCTCGATCGAGGGCGACGAGCCACCGAGTCCGTTGCCGCTGCGCAGTCACAAAGGCTCCTCGGTATCAAACCCAAGCTCTGGCTTTGTTAGTCTTTTGCCTCGGAAGCCTAGTGCGTCGCAGGGGCGCAGTTGAAAATCACACGAGCCGCTGCGCAGCTCCAAGCCGGCGGGGTCATGGAGAAGCTAGAGCTTCAAGATCAATTCATGGCATCAGACCAACGACAAGCGAGGCCATCTGAAAGGGAATGTCTGCGCAAGGGGCGGAATGTGAATTTTTGAAAGAACAAGCCGTGTTATGTTATCGAAAACAACAGCGCAACTTTCCTATCCATTTCGGCTTCGCCGAATTCCGAGATTGAGAGCCTAGCTAGAATTTTGAGAAAATCGAGGAAACCCTTGTTGCGCATTTTTTTTTCTTCCCAGCTCGCAGGGCAGCACTCGAAAATTTCGAGAAAGCAGCGAGAGTGAAGCACTCCACTCGGCTGTCTTTCACTTCTCCACCGTCACCTCGTCACCGTATCACACTCTTATCATCATCCTTGTTCACCATGGCGAGGGATTTCCGACCGAAAGGTGCGAGGTCGTCGACGGCGGCCGCGCCAGCGGCGGCAGCGACGAACAACACTGCCTCGCCAGCCAAGGTCAGCTCACCAGCACCTTCCAAATCCACACCCAAGAAGATTCCCACTTCTACCAAAAAGACGACCAAAAAGGCTGATGCATACGACTCGGAAGACAGCGCGGATGAGGCCACTTTGATGCGCGAGATTGAGAGCTTCGGTGGCTCGAGAGCCGACCTTGAGCTCATCTCCAAGGCCAACGGAAAGAAAAAGTCGGACGCTGCCATCGACGAAGCTGCCTTCTCCGGTGAAGTTGCCGCCTTCCTCAAGCAGCTTCAATCAGACCCTTCTACCTTGGAGCCCGCCACTTCCATTGCTCCTTCCACCAAAAAAGTCAAGGAGGTCAAAGCTGCCGCCGATGCACCGAAGAAAGCCGAGTCCAAGAAGCAACACACCGAGACCGCGACATCCAAGGACAAGTCGAAGACAAAGGAAAAGACTTACACCAACAACAACAAGGAAGCCGAAGCAAAATCACAGAAGCCAACAAAGCAGTCTGTTCCCCAAACTGTCTCAGATAGCACAACCGTACAGCGCATGGGAAAAGGCAAAAAGATGGTCTTTGA
This sequence comes from Sporisorium graminicola, assembly GCF_005498985.1. NCBI lineage: Eukaryota > Fungi > Basidiomycota > Ustilaginomycetes > Ustilaginales > Ustilaginaceae > Sporisorium > Sporisorium graminicola. Next base: position 431,805 of record NC_043729.1, read on the forward strand.
CGACGATGGCGTTGGCAAAGAGACCAAGGTCAAGCCGTCGCTTACTGCCACCGGACCGTTGCGATTGCAAGCTGTGCCTTCGTGGATGGCTCAGCCCATGCCTAAGCTTCCCTCCGCCAGCAGCGACGCCCTCTCGCACGATCGCATCACCCAGCTTCTCGACATGGGTGCCGATCTACTGCGCCAAGAGAGCCGCGCCTACGACGACATCACCAGCAGCGAGACTTCCCTCAATAAGGCTGGCGGCAGCATCGGCACTCTCACCGCTTCCGATGCCCGCTTCGTACGCTCGCTTCTCTCCTCCGAGGGCGGCGGTACGCTCTCGGACAGGATCTCGGCACTGACACTCTTGGTGCAGAGCAGTCCAGTACACAACGTCAAGCACATGGACAGCCTGCTCAACATGACACGCAAGAAGAGTCGTGAGGAGGCTAGCCGTGCTACACGTGCCTTGGCCGATTGGCTCGCCAGCGAAGGCGGTCTCGGCTCGAGAAAGCTGCGCTATTTCCGAGACCAGCCTCAGCTCGCCGCAGCTTCTGCTGCCCTTGCTTCGGGCGATCTCGTCGCGGCCGAAGCTGCCAAGTCCCACTTGCTACTGTGGGCATTCGAGGATCATCTGAAGAAGTTCTACTTCCAGTTCCTTCAGGTGCTCGAGGTGCAGTCGCACGATACCATCCCCTTCACACGCAAGCAGGCCACGACTCAGACCTTCATTCTGCTTCGTGACAAGCCCGAACAAGAGCAAAATTTGCTTCGCCTCCTCGTCAACAAGCTCGGTGACCCGGATCGTAGCGTGGCAGCCAAGACCAGCAATCACATTCTCGAGCTGCTCACCGCTCACCCGGCCATGAAGTTTATCGTGGTGCGTGAGATTGCCAACTTGATCATGCGTCCCACGCCTGTCGTGAATGCAGAGGACGACGAGGCGGGTAAGACAAGCAACCACAGCACTCACGCTCGCTACTACGGCCTGCTCACGCTCAATCAGACCGTGCTCACTGTAAAGGACGAGGCTACCGCCAACCACCTCATCCTGCTCTACTTTGAGCTCTTCGAGGGCGTCCTGAAGCAGAACGAGGTCAAGGAGGCCAACGGCATCGTCGACGGTCAAGATGAGGACGAGGCGGCCAAGAAGAAGGACAAGAAGCGCTGGAAGGACCAGCCGCGCAAGGGGAAGGGCAAAGGCAAAGGCCGAGGCAAAGGAAAGGCCAACCAGGCTACTTCTGCTAAACCCGAGGAGCCCAAGTTGGTCAAGGATGCTGAGTCCAAGATGGTGGTCGCCCTCTTGACCGGTGTTCGACGTGCTTTCCCCTTTGCAAAGTTGGAAGCTTCCGTGTTTGAAAAGCACGTCAACACGCTGTTCAAGATCCTGCACTCTGGCTCGTTCAACATCAGCATCCAGGCGCTTCAACTCATCTTCCAGTTGACCATTTCGAACCCGCACCAAGAGTCGTCCACCGTGCTCACGTCCGCGGCGATCACGGACCGATTCTATCGCGTGCTGTACGACTCGCTGCTGGATCCTCGTTTGGAGGCATCGAGCAAGCAGGCCATGTACCTCAACCTCATCTTCCAGGCGCTCAAGGCGGATGCGGAGCAGGAGCGCGTAAAAGCTTTTGTCAAGCGCATGTGCCAGATCCTGTCGCTGCACCAGCCTTCGTTCATCTGCGGATGCCTGCATTTGCTCGGCGAGCTGTTCAAGCGCACACCAGGATTGCGCGCCATGCTCACCGAGCCAGAAGAGGACGACGAGGAGCATTTCCACGACGTGGCATCGAGCGACGATGAGTCTGAGGACAAGGACAAGGCGAAGAACAAGACGGCCGCCAGGGATGCGTCCACCAAGTACGACGGCAGGAAGCGGGAGCCGCGCTTCGCGCATGCCGGCACCACGTGTCTGTGGGACGTGCTTCCGCTCGTGTCACATTATCACCCATCGGTATCAGTGCATGCTCTGCAGCTGCTCGAGGGCGGCAAGATCACGACCAATGCGGATCTGAGCCTCAACACGCTGTCGAATTTCTTGGATCGCTTCGTCTACCGCAACCCCAAGCAAAAGTCTTCATTGCGAGGTGCAAGTGCGATGCAGCCCATGGCGCAGGTGGGCAGCGGAGTTACACGATCGCGCACGCACGCGCTCAATGAGGACGAGTTCTTCAACACCGAGGCCTTCTGGAAGAAGCGCGCAGACACGATCCCCGCCGACCAGCTCTTCTTCCACACATTCTTCAACCTCAAGTCAAAGCAGCCTTCGTCAAGTCGTGTGCAGACCGGCGGTGGCGACGATGACGACCGAGATGCGCTGGTGGGCTCGGACGACGAGCAAGCTCCGGCCATGGTGGTTGAGGCCAAGAGCGATTCGGATCTGGACAGCGACGATGATGCAGACGAGAAGGAGATCTGGAAGGTGATGAAGGCGACGATGCCGGGCAAGGAGGAGCTCGAGGGTCTGGATGACAGTGATGCCGACGATGACGAGTTTGACTACGTCGACAGTGATGACGAAGGCGAGCAGCCCGCAGCAGCGACTGCAGAAGGAGAGGACAGTGACGACTCGGATGACGACGGACCCAACGTCATCCCTGGCATGACCTTCTCCTCAGACGAAGAAGACGGCGACGCACAAGAGCCCGCAGCCGACGACTGGGCAGACGACGAATCCGACAGCGGCAACGTGTTCGACGAGTCGGACGACGATCTCTTGCCGTTCACCGATTTCAACCCCAAGAAGCGCGGTGTCGAGTTGTCCGACTCCGAGGACGAAGACGACAGCGCAGATGCAAAGAAACGGCGCAAGTCCAAGGACAAGAAGAAGCGCAAGCAGTCGATGCAAAACCTACCCACTTTCGCCAGTGCCGAAGACTATGCCCACTTGCTTGGTGGTGACGAAGACGAAGACATGTAACTTAGATGGCGGGGTCGAAGTATGGGCAATGAACAACTGGATGTCAGTGAATCAAGGTGCGTGTGTATGTGAGCGTGTCGCACGAGCGATTGAAGGAGAAGAGGCTGAGATTGCATCTAAAGAGTGAGCTCTGTGAGGCTCGAGGAGGCTCTTTCTGCCCTCTATACAGCGGCAGGAGCGGCGGAAGGACGAGCAGATAATGCGAGAGATTGCCGGGAAGGGAGAAAGACATGCGCGCTCACTTGGATGAAAATAAGCCCGGGGGCAACAGAAAGGGAAAGATGGAGGGAGGGAGACAAGGGAAGGACGAGAATGTGAGAGAGTACGCGTCGCGCACCGCACAGTGTCGTACAGTACTGTAGAGCCCTAAGAGCGGTTGTATGAAAAGCCCAGAAGAGCAGTGTTGTTCTTTGCATCGCAAAGATGTGTTGCGACGGTAGTGTAGGAGGAGAGCTGTTACTGTACTGGGGGAAAGCCTCTAACGTAGTGCATGTGCGACCAATCCCTCTGGACGTCCAGGCCCTTAGCGTGCTGCAAGAAGCTGTTATGGGCGTGTTCGAAACCACCGGTTTGGTACTTCGCCCAACCGAACGGCGCATAATGACCGTCGACACCCAACCCGAAGAGGAAGATGCGCTGGCTCCGGGCTTGATGTCCGGGCAGTGTGACTTCCAAAGGCCTGCCGTAGATGTTGTATGTATCGACCAGCCTGTCACGTCTGTCACGACGCTCAATGGTTCCGACTATGGCGTACTTGCCCGATTCAGCGTGCAGAGTCCGGAGCACTTCATACTCCAGAGCAGCGCCGGGGATCCAGGGCTCGGTTGCGACCAGCGTGCCGGCGTTTCTTAGAGGACCCGCCTCGTTGGCGGCGTCTACAACGGATCGTAGGTTCTGGACATAGTCAGCAGAGCTGCCGAAGGACAGCCCGGCCCTGCAGCAGTTTACAAAGAACAGCAGCGCGAAAACGAGGTTGAGTGCTTGAAGCTTCATTTTTTCGGTGAATGTGAAAGGCGTCGTTGAAGCGAACCTCGAGAGAGCGAGTTTGAGGGGAATGAGGCGTGAGAGGGTATTCGAAGATCGGTAAGTGGCTCCTCTATTAATCCTTTTTGGGATCACCTTTCTCTCGCTAGGGGACTGTGACACGTTTGCAGACACGTCAGCTGTAGGCAATCGCTGGTTGGTGGGAAACGATTTCATTGCACTGCGAACCACCGGCACCGTGGGTTGGAGATGAAGTCGGATACATGCCGCTTTGCTTTTGGTGGGCACGGTCAAGCAGTGTCCCACTAACAATGGCGATCCCACGAGTGGATCCTCATGCCCCGAGCCTTGCCTTATGATCCAAGCCCATTACTGTTGAGGTGTGACATGACAATAGATGGCGAGAGCACAAGGTCCAGTGCGTCTCGAGATCGTGTCATCATACATCGCTGCCTCAAGTGCACCATGATATGACAATGCAGGACACGAGCCAGGATACTGCGATAAGCGGAGAGTGATGGGATTTGCGCAGTTCGTCGATTTGCGGATTAAAGTCAGTAACATGAAGGCTCCAAAACCTGGCTCAGGATTTGGTGAAGCCTCTGCCCACCAAGCTGAATCAGAGGCGAAGGCTTGACTCGGTGACTTATGAGCAGCACTGTCATTGCTTGGCTAGTCATACACGCCGCGCTGCACATCACCAGCCATTACAAGCCGATTGTCATGCTGGGCGTCATGAAGCCACATATCACTGCCTCGTATAGTATACGCAAAGCCGACCGGCCGCAAATCCGCTACACCGCGACGCACCTTCTCCAAGAGCAACACATAATCTTCTACATACGCCGCGTCGTTCCACTGGACATGCCAGGGTAGGCCGAAGATCGATGAGCCCAAATGCTTGCCCAGACGCACCAGGCCTGCTGTTTCTTGGGACAAGTGTTGCCGGACCGACTCTGCGAATTGGTCGCTCTGATGGAGATCGGTTGGGAGGATACGACCGAAGGTCAGGTGGCTGAAACGAGGAGAAGAGGTGCGAGGAGTGAGGTAGGCGTTGGTGGAATCGATAATGTCTTTGACCACACGCTCGTCTGTTCCAAGATCCCATTCGCCTTGTTCCCCGTGAAGGGCTGTCCTGCAGCAGGTGGCTAACACCAGCCAGACAAGCACGACTTTGGCGAGAGGGAGAATCATGCTGATTGTCGGGATAGAAGGCCAGCAGGTCTCGCCTCTGGCTGTCGGATGGGGGAAACCAAAGCACTCGATGGCGCTCGTTGCTGCCTCATTTGAATCTTTCCAGTACCACCCCTCTCGGTGAACAGGAGACCACAATCCCCACTCCAGCACCGCGAACAAAATTGCAGGGTGGGCGGAGAGCGATGCATAAACTTAGGGGCAACATACGCACGGCAAACGCCAAACCCCTTTGAAAGAGGTTGGTAAAGCTAGGTGAAGAAGACTGTGGATGTATGGATGTGAAATCTGCGCATCTTGCTTGGCGAAGACGACGACGTTCTGAAGGTGGCTGCGCATTGCATCGTCATGACGACGAGGTGTTGAGGTACAGTACAGTACAGTACAGACTGTACAGTAGAATAAGGATTGTTGAATTCGGCTAATTTGGGGGATTTGTTTTGTCGCGCACGGTTATGCATCGAATGCGCTCTGTCTCACACCGCCGCTCTCGGCAAAGGGCGGAAAAGAGTGTCCCGTCGTTTGACCCTTTCTCAACTCGTCTGACACCACCACCACCACCACCATTGCTCCAACGCACTCAATAGCGGAGACAGGATGGCGCCAACACTGCGGGTCACACCCCGCGAACTGGACATCCTCATCACGGGGTTCGGACCGTTCATGTCCGTAGGCAGCAATCCATCGTGGCTGGCGGTCAAGCCTCTTCACAATACCGTGCTCGATCTGGACTCCACGCCTTCCCTAGCCACCGCTGCAACTACGGACGATGCTCAAGTGAATAATGATGGGGAAGGAGTGAAGGCGAGGATACAGACGATGCAAGTGCCCGTACACTATGGATCTGTGCTGGACGTTGTTCCGCGCATCCACGGGTGCAGTAGCCCGCCGTCACCCGGCGCGCACTTCTGGTACGACTCGCGACTGGACCCCGAGTTTGGCGGCACGCCATCGGGAGTGTATCCAACAGCATACCCTGTCGAGCCACCTGCGTTGAAAGCGTGGGATGTAGTGATCCACGTCGGTGTGGGACGGCAGGGCAGTCTGCGGTGCGAAACGCAAGCGCACAAGCTGGGATACGGCAAACCGGACGCCAACGCACAGTGGGCACCTCTCGCCTACTCGGCCTCAACAGCGACATCCATTGTCGCCCCGAAACACCTTGACAAGGACGGCGCGGTCCGAGGCTTCGCTGCGGGCTACGAAGCGTTCGGCGAGCTCGAATCCACGCCCATCCCCGTCTCAGAGCTGATCAGCTGGCTCAAGGCGAGAGGACTGCAGACCGAGGAAGTAGATCAGTCGTTTGACCCAGGGCGGTATCTGTGCGATTTCATTTTCTATTGCTCGCTGTGCGAGGCGAAACGGAATCAAGCGGGTACGTTGGTGCTGTTTGTACATGTGCCGCCGGCGGGCGAGCGGTTGGAGGTGGAGCGATGCACACAGGCGATTCGTGCAATTGCCTGGTTTATGGCGAACAAGAGGAGCGTGACGGCAAGAGCGCGGGATGGTGGGTCGAATGGTGTGGTCTAAACTTGTCAAGCGAAGACGAAGGCGAAGGCGAATGCGAGAACAATTGACCGATTTCGTGGTGCGTGTGTGTCGAACGGGATTTGGGCATTTTTTGCAACCCCGCTCGCTGTGCGTGACGTTTTTGTACCGCAAAATTTCAATTAGCCAGCAACAAGTGCGATTCTGACATGCATGTTTCGTTGCCCTTCCCCTCTTATCGCTGCCATGCTTCTCATCACCATCTCCCCCGTTTCATCTTGATGCTACGTTCGATCCCCATGCAGGCACAATAGTACCACGCTTCGTCCCCTTTCAGCTCAATTGCAGGCCAACGCTCGGCCGCCGCATAACCAGCGCAAGTGAGACATAGAGCGTGCGGGTCATGTCACGCAACACGACAATCGCTGCCACCTCGGCGAGTACCAACAAAACAAACCGTCGATGTTCCAGCACCGAGCCACGGCCCAGCACAAGCAAGTCTTCTCTCCCAGCCAGCTCCAAAACACCCTCACAATCACGCTCAGCTTCATCAAAACGATCTTCGCCGACAGCGACGACCACGGTGGTTTCAGGGTTCGATGCGCCGACTGCAGCTCCGCGGACACGCCCCACCTCCAAGCAGCAGCAGCAGCAGCAGAAGCAGCCTCAGAGAGCGTCAACAGTGGGAGCGCAACAGCAGAGGTCGGCGCAGTACAATGCATCATCGCGCTCGAGCACCACTACGAGTAGCGCACCGAGCAGCCGGAGGAGCAGTCTGGTGCTAGACCCGTCTGCGTATCGGTATTCGTTGAATGTGGGCGGGATATCCAGGTTTCCTGCGTCTTTGAACGGTGCAGCTTCCGGCGGTGCGGGTGGGACGAATGGTGCGAATCAGATCCTTCGTGCTTCTCGCGCCGCCGCAGCAGCAGCATCGAGAGTTGACGCTGGAGCGTCAGCAGGTGATGTGGGAGCAAGTATCGATCCGAGCCGAGCCTCCGTATCGTCCACCGGATCCTCCCGGGCTTCATCGTCCCGCCTATCCTCGCGGTATACCGCAGAGGAAGTGGCGCCCCAGCGCAGACCCGTCTACCTCACACTGCCCTCCGATCCGAGCGCTCTGGGTCCGTGGTCCAATACCAGCTCCACCTTGCTAGCGCCGAGCAAGAACAATAAAGACGCTTCTAATAAACCTTCCAACAAGGGTGGTGAAGCTGATGGTGGCGGTGGTGGTGGTGGTAGACCGCCGGAAGGACGGAGGAATAGCAAGATTATGACGAGTTTCCCGTTCCCGCATCCCGTGACGCCGAGGAGGAGAGGGGATGGCGCGGGAGGCGGAGATACGTCTGCTTCCAGTGGTGGCAGGGTTGGCTTGGGTGCTGCATGGCAGAGACTGCTTAACGCTATATTTGCGGGGCCGTACGAGCGGCAGTTGAACAGGGAGGAGGTGGAAGACGATCGTATCACGCAAAGTATCATCCGGGACATTGCGCGGCGGAACGGGTCGCCTGCTGCCACCCCTTCCTCCTCCACCGCCGTCCCAGCTACCAAGAACGCAACGTCCTACGGCACCATCCCCATCCCCTCTGCCACTACCACCACCAACGCCGCTGGCGGCGGATCGCCAACTTCGGACCCGGACGATCCGTACGGCTACCGCCAGCTGGCGGGTCCACATCTGCTGCCGAGCTACACTACCGACCTCGTCGCCCGCCGCCGAGAGCGCCGCCGTGCGCGCAGCAGAGCACGCTTCCAGTGCATGGCGCTCTGGACCATCTGGACCGTCAGCATCGTCTTGGTGCTCATTGTCGCCGTGCTCGTGTTTAGCTTTGTGTTTCCCGATAAGCTCGATATTCCCAACCGCTCGGATGACGAGGATGAGGACGGGGACCAGCTGGCAGGCATGGCAGCGCTGGTCGGAGTGAGGATGGCCAACGTATGGGCAGGGGTGGCGTGGAACGCTGTTTCGACGAGATGGCTCGAGGTGGGCAAGTAGCCAGAGGTTGGCGTGGACCCAGGAGGCTGTCTCTGCTCGGACTCCCGTTCTGCCTCTCTGCTACAGTAAGGTATGGTGACACATACACCAACGCATACGACTTTTCACGACTCTCCACGCTCACAAATCTATGTCCCTGCAACCAACACACTTGCACTCTCTTAGACTGTCCAAGGGTTCACAACGTTCACAATTTCAATCGCGCATTGCATTTTTCTCCTCCTTTCGCCGTCTCTCTTCTCTGCGATCGACGCTACAGCTCCGAATGGACAGCCCGTCCCAAGCCCAAACTCAGCACGTCCAGCCATTTGCCCAACTCGTCGACCGTCTTGCCCAAGCTGGTCGAGACCTGTTCTTTGGTCTGCAGAACGCTGAAGTCGAGCGGTCGGAGCGGGGGGCCTTCCAGCGACGGGCGAGCGAGAGGCGGCTTCTCCGCCGTCGCCGCCACCGCTGCTGCGGTCTTCGTACTTGCGGTCGGCGGCAGTGCGCCTGTCGGCGTGACGGGAGCTTCGTCGCTCGCAGCGCCGCCGGTACTCCCGCTACCTCGACGTGCCTGCACGTATCCCGCGCGCAACCTCGCCAGCCGACTGTACGCCTGAGTGTTCGCCCCGCGTTCCCACATCTCCAAGTGCCGTGAAGGCGAAGAGTGCACACCGGCCGTGGTGGGATCGCTGCCCCCGTGCGATTGCCGATGGTGCGCAATGAGTTCGCCGGCGTTCTTGACGCGGTCAAGGTCCGCGTAGAGCGCGTTGGATGTATCGCTGCTTTCGGCTCGGCCCATGCGTAGTGCTGTCGGGCGGGAGGGGGTCGACGGCGCTTGTTTGGCGACTGTGCCAAGATCGTACAATGAGCGCGAGTCGGGGATAACGATCGCTGTGCCAGCAGCTGAGGATGAGGCATTCTCCGCAAATGCAGCAGAGGAACCAACGGACCCCCCGCCACTGCCGCTGCCACTACCACTGGGCTTGGTGAGCGACTGGGAACGCTTTCGCATCGGCAAATGCGCTCGAGGCGTAACCTCGTTGAGCGGCGAAGATGGCTGCGCCGAACCGATTCCACCGCCAACACCAAACCGGAACGGTGTGTTGCCCGTACCTGTAAAGCTGGCTTTTTCTTGCGCATGAGCCGCGCCAAGCGATGCTTTGATCGTAGGAGCAGAGATAGCTGCTGCTGCTGCTGCTGCACCACCTGCCAAAGATTGCTGCTGGGTCAACTGTGGAGGTGCCTGCTGTGCTCGTAGCGTTGCCGTTGGCGCGTTTGCTGCCGCTCCTCCTCCACCCTGTCTCCACGTGCTAGCATTCGTGCTGTCTACAGTCGCCGCCCCTCTCTGCCCATACATTCCCCCTCCTCCAGAGGTCGAGATCGTCGTCGGACCTTCACTCGGTTCAATATCAAAGAGCCTCAGAAGAGGATGATCACGGATCGGGATGGGCGCATGCTGTCCCTCTCCCTCCTCGTCATCCTCTTCCCACTCTCTAGCGCTTCTCAGCGTATTAAACTCCCAGCCCTCGCCTGTCTCCCTCCCATCGAAAGCAAACGAGTCGCGATTCCCCGCTTCGCCCCACTCCGCCGTCTCGGCGCCAATCAGACTCATCCGCATCCCGCCCGCCTTCGTCCATGCATTGTAGGACTGGATCACCTCCTTGAGCACGCTCACAGGCGTCTTGGCGTACGTCTTGATCCACTTGAGTTTGTTGAGCTCATCCGAGGTGGCACGTTCTTTGGGCTCCTCGTTGAGGCAGGCGGCCACAAAGTCGCGCATCGCGGGGGAAAATTCGCCCTCCAAAGGCAACCTCGGCGGCTTGCTCTTGGGGATGAGCATAATGACTCGCATCTGCTCGACATCAGCTAGAGGCGGATTGCCCATAGCCATTTCGTAGATGGTGATGCCCAAACTCCAGACATCGGCTTTCTGGTCATACGTTTTACCCTCCGTGATCACCTCGGGTGCCATCCAGTACGGTGTCCCGACAAAGGTGCTGCGTTTGCTGTGAACGCTGTTCGAGGCGAGCGAAGTGGCAACACCAAAGTCACAAAGTAAAATGCGGCCTGTGCTGGTGAGCAAGATATTGGCGGCCTTGATGTCGCGATGGATGATGCCGGACTTGTGCAGGTAGTTGAGCGCAACCAGCGTCTCCCTAACAATGACGGCGCAGTAGCGTTCAGCGATAGGACCGGCTTTCATGAGCGTACGGACACTGCCACCTTCGGCAAAATCCATGACGATCCACAGTTCGGGACCTTTGAGCCAGCAGCCCCAGTATCGCACGACGTTTCTGGACGCAGCTTCACGCAACTGACTGAGGAGGGTCACCTCTCTCTGGATATCGCTGACATCGTCATCAGGCGTGTCGAGGTTGACAACCTTGAGCGCCACCGCCGCACCCGTTTCGACGTGGACCCCACGGTAGACGGCGCCATATGCTCCTCGCCCAATGAGCTCGAGTCGTCGATAGACAGAGTTGACTGGTGAACTAGCGTCTGAAGAGCTATTGCTGCCGCTGCCACCACCACGAGGTCCTCCTCCTCCCCTCCGATCGGGAGGGCCTCCGCCTCCTGCCGGACCGCCTCCACTGCCACTGTTCTGTCCTGGTCCACCAGCACCACTACCACCGCCGCCGAACGTACCGTTGCCACGGCCAGCAGAGCTGTTGCCACGAGCTCGGCCACCATTATAGCCAGAAGAGGCGCCAGAACCGCCAGCACCCGACGGGGCTCTGCCGCCCTGATCGCCATGGGCAAGCATGTACACTGGCTCTGCTCCGCCGAGCGATGCTTGGCGGTCACGGGGTCTCTGCTTGGTCTCCTTGTGTAGCGTGGGGTTCAGCAGATCGATCAACGCAGCGTACGATCTCTTGGCGAGGCCGTGGCGTCGTTCGCTTTCGGATCGACTGGGAGATTGTGGTTGAGCTCGAGTCGGCTCCGCCACCGTCGGATGTGGCTGCTCAACGACCGACGTATTCAGCTTTGCCTCGTCTTTACCAGATGCACCTGAAGAGTCGGACCTTCGCAATAGAAGTTCTTGATCGCTTTCCGAAGAAGGAGTGGTTTCTTGCTGCGGAGGGATCTGCGGTAAGTCTTTGGAGAAGGACTTGTCCTCGTCTTCTGCTTCGGTGATCTGAGAAAAGCGCCAAGCGTGAGTTCTGGTTCCTTCGCCGTAGAATCCGAGGCCCTGTAGTTTGGGAGACTGTGTAGCCGAAGCGGGAAGTGAGAGCAATGCTGGGTTGCTCTTGGGCGTGGTAGTATCGTGGGTCGGGCCCTCGAGCTGATGCAGTGTCTGAGAGCGCTGGTGACGCAATTCAGGTTGGGCTACCAAACCCAGACTGGTGAGAAGGGTGGAGGAGGAGTTGGAACGAGAGCGGTCACGGTCGCGGGTTTTGGCGGCATCTGCGGAGAACTTTGATCCGACGTCGAAGCTGCCTGCTCTGCGAATGACGCGCAGGCCCTTCTTGGTGGCTTGTGCAGCTGAGCGAGCGGCAATGGTAACGACATCTCCGGATCGTCTGCGCAAGGTCTTGGAAGAGGCGCTGGAGGTCATGATGGCCAGCCGATCAAGGGCGTCCTTGTCGTCCACTCTTCTCCATGATGGAGGCAGCGTGGCTTGGTCATGCCAATCTGCAATCACTTCAGCCTCACGGAGCGGTGAGCTGGGTATGGTGAGGCGGGAGTCAATCGTATCGAGACGCTCGTCTTCATCTTTGACGAGGCTGAGGCTGTGTGCGCTGCTCTTTGATTGATGTTTGTGGCCGCGGGTGTCAAAGAAAGCATGAGAGAGAGAGTTGGAGGATTGAGATCGAGGGATGCGATGACTGCGTCCGGAAGGATACGAGTCAAAGCTGACATCGTACTTGGAGCGCTGTGGGCCGTCCGACTTGCGTCGCTGATGGAGGAAGCGAGGTTGGTTCGGTTTATCTGCACTAGCGTCCACATTACGGCTGGAGTAGAGAAAGATATCGCCGCTGTTTGGATTCGAAGCTTGCGAGCCCTCGGTATGAGATCGATGCCTCCCGCCGTCCTTCTTACCGAGATCAAAGCCACGGACACTGCCAGCAATCTTGGCATCGTGCGAGGCTCGTTTGCTCTGCCTTCGATTGCCACGGGTCCAGCTGAGTCGATCGCTCATGGCCGAGCTGCCAAGTTCGGAGACAGACACGGAGCTGAACGAGTTGCGATGGGACGCCGGTTTGGGATGGCCTGAGGATGAGATGGAAGAGGAAGATGGGTTGGAAAATGTAGTGCGGTAAAGACCGGGAGGCGAAAAGGCGGAAGAGGTCTCTGTTGAGGGCGAAGAGTGCGCTACGCCGCCGTAAGCGAACGTGTGGAGCGACTTTTGGTCGACATTGTAGAGGTCGTGTTCGGTTGCAGATCGAACCAGGAACGTGGGGACATGTGATTCATGTTTGGACGATGTTACGCTATGGTTGCTGGATGCCATCAAGTTCTTGGTTGGCGAGCGCGAAGGGCCCGCCTCGGCTGATGATGCCCAGAAGGACATAGTTTAGCTACCGGTGCCGGTGAATTGCGTCTGTAGAGGAGACGGTGCGATTTGTGAGCGAGCTTCTGAGAGAAAGCTTTGCTGCTAATACTGCTGCTGCTGCTGCTGCTGCCAAGATGGCCGAGCGCTTATACGTAGAGGAGCATGTCGCTGTGCTAGGCAGGTGGAGCAGCCAGAGATTATGCACACTGCTGGCCGAATGAGTGACGAGGTCAAGCTGCTCGAATCGTTAAGGTGCAGTGAGATGATGCTGTTCAACGCTTGGCGATCGAACGGGCTGTTGTAGCCAATGTCCGTACTCCTCCAACAGGTAAACAACAGGTAAAGAGTGTGTTGATACGGAGGCCGATGCAGATGAGCATGAAGGCAGGGAGGCAGGCATTCGACGGAGATGTTGACTGCGCTTTCCAAAAAATAAAGTTGGGAATCAATCGCATTTGGGGCTCAACATCATCAAACAACAGGCACATCACCAGTCCGCTTTGCCAGGCAACCGTTGCGAGGCGGTGTTATTTAGATTTTCTTGAACAGAAAAACAGGGAGGTAAATTCACGTCGCAAATAAAGGATCCAAAAATGGTTCAATTTTAGTCATGATCATCATCATTGTCATCTTACAAGCAAGCTCTGTCATTTGACTGGCCAGCACACGAAGACAAGCTCAGCGGTCCGGCCACAGGATTTTATTACTCAATCCAAATAGGCAATACGGACGGACAAATTCATGTCTCGATGCTATGCGTCATTTCCTGGTTTCAAGGTCGGCCTTCAAGCCTTGATGCCCTGGCCAACAAGGTATCGGCTGATCTCGTTATAGAGCTCCACCTGATCTTGGAGCGTGAGCTGCGTGACAACCGTCTGCAGCACCGATCCAACCGTTACGTGGTGTTCTCGGATCAGCGACGAGTAGTAGACGTACGAAAAAAGTCCCATGAGGAACTGGCAGTCAAAACGGTCTGTGAGGCCGCCGTGTCCAGGGATGCTGTCGCCGAAGTCCTTGATGTTGAAAGCGCGCTTGAAACCACTCGCAAAGAAGCCACCGAATGGTGCCACTAAGCTGGCAAACGCAGCCATCACCAGAGCATGCAGCTGGAACGGCGTCCAAGGCATCGCCGAGACGCGGTGTCCGACGATCGAAGAAGCTAGCGACGCGATGGCGGGGGGGAGCGAGAGGTAGTGCCAGTGGAATACCGGATTTACCTCGCAGCTCACCTCCTTGAACGCGTTCATACCCAGGCTCACCGCGGGGCAGATCATGTAGTTGTATCGCTGAAAGAACGTCGCCCATCCGTAAGCGAAGATCTCGGTGATGACGAAGGCTCCCACGAATCCCTCGACCGTCTTCTTGGGGCTGAGGTCGATGAGGGGCGTCTTGCCGAACGTCATGCCACAGATATATGCAAACACATCATTGCAGACCACCAGCGAGGCAGGCACCCACAGCCAGATGAGGCCCTCGAGGATGTTGTTGACAATAAAGTGGCTCGAAAACACGATGAGAAGCAACGACATGTGTACCCAGCAGAACAGGCCGAACTGGTGCTTGAGGTTGCGACGCTTGAGGTTCGAGACGAATGCCATGAAGCCAAACACGTACAGCATGAAGGAGAGGAAGCGATGGTGTCGTGCGAAGGGGATAAAGTAGGCGTCGACGAACACAATGTGCTTGAAGTAGTAGATGATCGATTCGCCGTAGAGAAAGTAGTTGGTCACAGCGAAAAAGTACCAGCTGAGCGTCTTGCTCCAGAGCTGATCGCGGCGGCCCTCGAGGCGCTTCTGGATGCGCTCCTCTTCGTCGTCGTCCTCCACCTCGCTCGTTGCAGCGCTGGTGGGAGCCGACGACATGCGGCTCGAACGTCCTCCTCCACCCGTGACAGACGGTCTGCCGGGAATGTTGAAGAGGGCGACAATTTCGCGGTAGACGAGCGTCTGCGAGATCATGACGAGCAAGATCATGTACGGATGACCGAGGAGCAACAAGCCGATGAAGCCGCCAATCATGATGAGAGTGTAGAGTGTCCTCTCGTAGATCTTTTTCCACTTGGCCTTTGCGGCAGCGGCAGCATCATCCTGGATCTGCTGCGACGGCTGCTTGGACAATGATTGGCGTTTGGGCGCCTCAGACTGAGGTGGTCGCTGGGGAGTCTGGATCTTGACATCTCGGGCAACGTCATCGGATCCAGCAGCCTTAGGCGCAGAATTGAGAATCGATTCGGGCCGGTCCAAATTGGCTTGTGCTGACTTGGCCGCAGCGGGAGCCGCGGTCTTTTGTTCGGCCTCGGTGCCTTGCCTGGGTGCTTGGCCAGTAAAAGGAGCGGGAGGCGTAGAGGTCACTTTGCTCTGTGCACCGAGCTTCTCCACAGTAGCGGAAGTGAGCGATTCGTGTCCGTTGGCTCCATTGGCACTGTTCAATCCGTTGGAGGCAGGCGGCTTGGCAGCTTGGCCGGATGCAGTCCCTTGGGAGGACAATTCTGCTGCCGCCTTGCCCGTCTGGGGCTCGGTTTTTTGCGGCGGGGCGGCGGCGGTGTTGTCCTGCTTGGCAGCCTTGTTCTTGTTGTCCTTGGCGGTCGAGGGCTGCGAAGCGGGCTGAGCTGGCTTGACTGGCTGCGGCTCCTCGACGATCTCTTCCTCGTCGGATTCGATCTCTTCGACCTGGAGCGCCTCAAAGGCGGTGCGCGAAGCGAAACGGCCTCCGTTGTGCGACGAAGCCATCGCGGATACCAGGACAGACTGCGAAAGTGGTGATCTGGGTGAAAGGTGTTGGTGGAGGCAACAAAGCAAAGACACAAGACGGAAACCGACTGAGCGCCTTTTGATTCGATTGCACACGGGCCAATTTAGTTTTGTTCGATCAGTGTGACCCAAAGCGAAGATTCTGTCAAAACTGTTGTGAATGCGGGCGAGCGAGCGCATTAATAGACGCATTCCCGACAAGCCGTCTGTTGGCTGTGGAGGTGGATAAATTCGAAAATCGGCGCTCTCAGGCGCTGCTCGCACAAAGACAATGATGACTTCACCTTGATGCGGTCTTTTTTGTCCTCGAATGGAATGGAATGCTTCCCTGTCTGTTTTGTCTATTTGTAACAACGCGATTTCGCGCGGGCGGTGAGTCGAAGACCGGTCTAACAAATTTAGTTGCCCAAGGTTTCGACGTAACATTGCTAAAATCCGTCACTTTCCTGCCCTGCTTCGAGAAGAGAGATTCTACCAATGCCGCAGTGTGCACAATTGTAGACCAAGGCGAGAATGTCGAGCAGTTCTTGTGGCCTGCTTGCAACTACTGCACACAGGCCCCGACCGGAATTGCTCGAGCAAACACCGCGCTGAGCTGTGCTGGCTTGCGCGAGGTCGTTTCTTCGCGTCTAGCGTTGAAGAGCGCCAGGCAAAGCGCCGTCAGGAGTCGAACCGCAACCACTCCAAGCAACGACCTGGCGCAACGAGAGCGTTGAGAGCCTCCGTGGCCGGCCGCCACCTCGCCGGAGAAAAATGTAGGCGACGCCGAAGCGAGTTCAAAGGGCGCGCCTATTGGCTGTAGCCAGTCGATCAACGAGCAGCTCGTGCATGACTTGCTGCAGGTTTGGTTTCAAAATCATCCAACCTTCGGTGCAGCCCGAATCTTCCTTGCACAACATTTGGCACGCTAGACCGTCCTGTTGGCCATCTCATCGTTTACGGTGGGAGCGAAAGGGGCTTGATCGCCTTCGCTCAAAACAGGGGTGAACACTTTTCCATGCTCGTGTGGAAGCACTGCCACCCACGGCTGGGACGTTGTTTTCTTCGCAGCAGTTCAAAGGGACCGCACCTCGAAGCTTAGAAGGCGTCGTGGCCATTGTGTTGAGATTGCTGCGCCGAACATGCCGAGTCAGCGGAACAAGACAAGATGTGATTCGCTTCTTCGCGATGCCAAAAGTTCGAATATGACGGAGTCTTTGTCGCTTTTGACCCCCTGCAGCAGACACGTCGCTGCCACCGCTGTGGGCAGCGTGTCACACCGCACAATCCTCTGACGCACTACGCAGATCATGGGCGAGGCCACGCAGCAAGCCTTTTTTCGTGCTTAAAATTATAAGTTTTTCGTTTTCCGAAGCTGAGCCCACCATCGATACGGTCAAATTCGGACGGCGCCTTCATTTATGACGATGATGAAGCCAGGGTAGGGTTCAAGCGTCTCAAATGGCACTGTACCGCCATTGTTGACAGCAAGAAGATGGATCAGGGGAGCTCAGGCACCTCATTTGAATGAGACTGAGGTGGTAGCACGGCGCAATGTTCGCGCTCTTCATGGTTTAATACGCCAAGACCGGCTTGTCACACGCAGTCCGTTTTGCGATATTTATGCAGCCGGTCCAATAGTCCCGCATTCTCGCGCAATTGACGGCGACAAGAGAACTGAGGTGCAGCATAAGAGAAGGACTCGTCGCGTATGATGCTGCGTACGATCGAGTTCGACATTGCATGAGCTCACCGACTCCGCTGCTTCTAGGACAGGTGAAGGTCCGCCCACTCTGGAGAAAAGGGAGACGCAAAGCCTATCTATCTTTCCTGCTTCGCGCAGGGCGAGATGCTGTCCACCGTTCCAACGTTATCTCTGTGATCGCGGTCTCTCGCTACGACGCTCGTATTCGCAAAGCTAACCAGATCTAGCTCAAGAGCGGAGCTTCATTGCACCAACTCTATCTGGTGCAAAATTTGATCCCCGTGGTGAGATTTGTTTTTTTTTTAAAAAAAGGAGAGAAAGATAAAGTAAGACAAGATGGCGGCTGATCTGCTGCGAGTGAAAGTAACCTACATGTCCCACGCGCATGCTGGATTCTTTCTTTTCTTTTCTCCCTACCCGACCTCTCGGCTGTGCTTCCCGACGCGTACAAAGCTGCGCACGATCCGTATTGAACTAGCTGTATCTCTGTTCGAAATCCTGATGATGTTATCTGTTGTGAAAGATCATAGTGTCAAGCATGGTCGGATGTCAGTCCGAGAGGTGAGGTCGCTACGTCGAAGAAGAGGTGGTGTATGGCCTGCCAAGCGGAAAGTACGCACGCAAGTACGTCGCGAAGGGTGGTTTCACACTTCGCTCTTAGTCTCGAATTGACGGTCGGCACGAGCCGAGTCATGCGCAACTCAACACACCGGACCCTCCCTTTTTTTTTTATTTTTTTTTTTTACTACCTCTCTCTCTCACTGTGTCTCTGTGTTTTTTTTTTTCGGTGGTTCGACATCTGTTGCTCCTCCTGCACCTGGCCCCTTACAGTTGAACTCCTCCCACCTGTCCTGTTTTGCCCTCGCTCGGCCCGCTCGGACGGCTGTGTGCCTGTGCCTTTATCGTCGCTCGAAGCTAGGTCTGAGTAGTGGCGTTCTGAATACCAACCGCATTCAAGCTGGCCGGCCAGCTGGCTGTGCTCTGCTCGAGCGGCCGCTTGCTCTAGCTCTCGAGCTCGACAAAGGAGAGGAGCGCGCCGGCACTGTTTCTGTCAGAGTTGGCCTCGCTATCCCGGTGCGGCCTATCACATCCCGCGCACAATGGTTATAGTCACATCACCTCTTCCGCGACTTCATCTGGCCGCGCGCGTGACGATTGACGCTCTCGATATCCGCGCGCACGCACGAACTAACGCTGGTAGGCAGGAGGCTTGCCTTTGAGAGGAGACACTCTTTCTTGCTCCTGCAGGTCTAACTTGGCGAATCTGCCTGCTCCTGCGCATGCACCTTGTCTTGCCCATGTCGATGCAATTTAAATATGTTGATTGGCCCTGTGTTTCGGCTCTGCCGAGATCAACCCACCACAGCACAGTTTTCAGACACAGCGTTGGTTGTTGTGGTAGTTGACCGAGTGCAGAGTCGGAGAGTGTTGTCGAAAAGGGGCTGGCTGCTGGCAGCGTGCGTGTCACGCCCTTCCCCCCCATCCAAGCTTGCACCTTGCGAGAGAAAGTCAGCGAAGCGCTCCGAAAGGCCCAAACAGAAAACACAAGGAGTGCGGCTGCTCCGCTCCCCCCTTTGAATTATTGCCTGCCGCACGCTTGTCTGCGCAGTCTGCCTGTCTGCTGGTCACGTTTCGTTCTCCTTTATATAGTCGACTGCGCATCATCATCAGCCTTTCCTCATCTCTGCAACACCTACCTCTTTTCGTTTTTCTCGTCTTCATCGACAATCACATCGTCCACCACCACCCTTCGACCTTTGTTCAACCACCACCTGCTACAATCGCCATGTCTGCTGCTCCCGAGACCACCCCTGCCGTCGCCGCTCCCGTCGAGGAGGTCGCCGCTCCTGTCGTTGAGGAGACTCCCGCTGTCACCGAGGCTGCTGTTGCTCCCGTCGAGGAGGCTTCTGCCCCTGTCGAGACCGTAAGTGTTACTCTTCCGTCCTCTTGATGAGCTTTTCATCATCTCTTCCTGCTGCAGTCTGCTCCAGACTGAAGAGTACTGACTGTCTTAACACGGACCCCCTCTCTTATCCCTGCGTATCCCGACAGGCTGCCGCCGCCCCAGCCATTGAGGAAGCTGCCACCACCGAGGCTGTCCCCGCCACCGAGGAGACCGCTGCTACTGAGGCTGCCCCTGCTGCTGAGGAGGCCAAGCCCGAAGAGGCCGCCGCTGCCACCGAGGAGTCTGCCAAAGAGACCACCCCCAAGAAGGAGAAGCGCCAGTCGTTCCTCGGCAAGCTCATCGGTGCCTTCAAGGAGAAGACCGCCAAGAAGGAGAAGCCCGCTACTCCCACCAAGGAGGAGCCCACCGCCGAGGAGGCCGCCCCCGTTGAGGAAGCTGCTGCTCCAGTCGAATCCACCGAGGAGGCTGCTGTTGCCCCTGTTGCTGTCGAAGAGACTCCCGCCGCTGTCGAGGAGGCCGCCGCCCCCGCCGAGGCCGCCCCTGCCGCCGAGGAGGCCAAGGATGTCAAGATCGACGAGGCCGCCAAGGGTGACGCTGCCGCCCCCGACGTTGCTGCTCAGAAGATCAAGCTTGGTCGTCGTCTGAGCGGCAAGTTCGGTGCCCTCTTCCACAAGCAGCCCAAGAAGGCTGAGGAGAAGCCCGCCGAGGAGACCGCCGCCCCTGCTGAGGCTGAGGCTGCTGCTGCTACTGAGGAGCAGGAGGCCAGCCCCGTCACCGAGAAGGTTGCCGAGGATGTCATTGCCCCTCCCACTGCTGCTGCCCCTGTTGCCGTTGCGCCCGTCGCTGCTGCTGCTTAAAGCGATCCTCCCTTGACGGTTGCATCTGCTTTCCTCTTCTCCTGACGATACACCTGTTCCGGATTCTTCTGCATGCCCTCTTTCCGTTTCCGGGTCCGCGGCTCTTTGATTCTCTCTTGTCCTCCTCTTGCTCCCGTGAGAAGCGGAATGTGTCTCACTCTCTGTGGACACGCTGCTCTCTCTCTCACCAGCGAGCTTGACTATACCCCCCGAACTCGACAAGGTTCGATCATGCACCATGATTCCCCCGTTTCGCGACAAAGCAACAAATACCACCTGCACGCCTTTAATAGACGGCTCTCTCTCATGACGCAACCCCCGTCTTTAGGGCCTAACGATATCCTTCTCAACTCCCATCCTCCTGATGTACGAAAGCTTCCGTTGTCTCTTCGCGTTCTCGCGACTGAATGTCAATAAGTTCTCCTCCCCTGTTCAATTTTGCAGCGAAGTCGTGAGACGGTGTAGAGGTGAGCGGATGCGGTGAGGCACAAGTTGCGGATGGTGAGGAAGACGCGTTCGTTTGAGGGTGCGAGGGTCTCTCTGATTTGGAACGGCACGTGGAAGGGGAAGCAACACGTGTTTCGCTGTCATATGCTGTCACCGCGTCGCACTCTGTCAACACTCTTGACTCACATTGTTGCGCACTGTTTCCGAAAGACGCACGCGATGCGCACACAGACGAGCAAGCAATCCATGGGTACAAATAAAGATAAACGAGATCGGAGGCACAAGGAGCGAAAGAGAGAGAGAGAGAGACCGGAGCAGATCGATTGGACGATCCGTGTGGAGAAGCAGAGTGAATGAAGAAGAAAAAGGGTGCAGAAACGGAGAGGTATCTATCTATCCCGAAACCGCGCATTGCTGCAGGCTGGCTATCCCGACTGAGGTGGCGGCAGCTGGAAGTCGGCTAGATCACGTAAACCCTCCGAGGTTCTGCGCTTTCGCGACCCTTCTCCACCCAACTGTCCCAGCGCCGACGACGAGTTGTTACCCTCATTACTATCGTTTGCTTGCACCAACGGCGTAAACGAGAACCACGTCGAATCGGCCGGCGAAGGACCCTCCAACCCGTTACTTGGCGGAAACGGGCTCGAAGCCGGAAAGTTGCCGTTATAGCCAGAAGCCATGCCACTGCTGCCGTTATTATTGTTGTTATTGTTGTTGCTACTGTTCGCGCCCTGCTGCTGTGACTGAGGCTGCTGCGGCTGCGGTTGCTGCTGCTGTTGACCTTGCTGTGGCTGTGACTGCGACTGCGACTGCTGCTGCGGCGGCAACGACTGAGCTTGCTGCAAAGGTGTCCCCTGTGCTTGATTCTGGTTGAGATTGTTGCGCTGCGCTTGCCCAGGCATCTGCTGTTGAGACCCTTGCTGTAGGTTGGCGTACATGCTGCTGCCAAAGCTGCCGTACGCATTGTTGTTCGCCTGACCCGGCTGCTGCTGCTGCTGCTGCTGCTGCTGCTGCTGCTGTTGATTCTGCAACAAAGTGTACGCGCCTGGGATGCTGCCGCCAAACGGATGGTTGTTCTGTTCCATCTGGTAGGCGCCCATGCCCATGTTGCCCTGCCCGTTGTTGGTATTGTTGGGAGATGCAAAGGCATTGGCATCGAACCCAGGGATGCCCGCAAAGAGCGCGGCGTAATCCGCGTCGCCAAAATTCGCGAACTGGGCCAGGTTGGCAGCCGAAAGGTCTTGCCCCTGAGCCGGGAACGGCATCGACTGCGGACCGCCGAGATGTGGCACGCTCTGTGCCGTGCCCAGAGGCTGAGGTGCGTTGTTCTGCAAGAAGGCGAGATTGGCAAAGTTTTGGGTGGCTATGTTCGCTTGCGCGTTCTGCGCTTGGTCTTGCATCGATTGAGAGGACGGCTGCTGCTGCTGCTGCTGGCCACCACTCAACGCTAAGCTCGAGTCGTCGCCAGAAAGACCGAGATTGCTTGGCAAAGCACTGTTGCCCTGCGAAGCTGCGCCAACAAGCGGCAGGGACTCACCAAAGTTGAAATTGTTGGCCAACGGGCTTCCATAGTTGTTGGCGGCCTGGTTGAGACCGAGACCGAGCGGGGAGGTACGCTGACTATGGTTTTGATGCGCGTGCGAGCCTTGAATCAGGTAAGGTGGGTTCGTGGTATGGGAAGAGGGTCCGAACTTGGAGCTGACAGTTCGGACGGGCGAGCCGTGGATGCTGCTTGGGCCTGCACTGCCTGCGCGACTGTGGGCATTGTTCTTGACGACATTGGCCACACGGCCCGTCTTCCAGGCTTCCTGCGCTTCGGGGCTGAGCGTCCACCAGCTACCTTTTCCAGCGGCGCTGCTGGGCCTGGGCACCTTGACAAAGAGGTTGCCCTTGATCGAGAGGGTCGACTTGATGCGGTTCTTGACGCGCGCCTCCCAATCCTTGCCAAAGGCCCACTCGCGGATCTCGGGGAATTTGGAACACATGCCTTCAAAAAGGTCTTGGATGACGAGACGACCACTCTCGCTTTCGGCGATGGTCTGGCAGATCATCTCGCTCCAGTTGAGTCGCTTGCCCGTGATGGCGCTTGCGGCCACACGCGAGTTGCCCCCGGGAGTCGAAGTGCCGGTGCCAGGAAGGCGGCGTGGGGTAGCGCCAGGAGACGAAGCCGCCGAGTTGGGCAGACTGATTGAGTAATCCGAGAGGGCAGAGCTGAGAGCATGTGGGTTGAGGTGGGCGGGTATAGCAGCTGAACCCCCAGTGGCCGCATACTGGGAGAGTTGAGCGTTGGCGTAGGCAAGCGCCGAAGCTGTGTAGGCACCTGAAGGCGAAGCGGGAGCGGTCAATGACGTGCCAACGATGGGATGCGAAAATTGGCTGTTGGGGCCGTGACCGATGGCGGGACTATTGGCACCAGAGCCTTGGTAGGAGGACATGGTGGCGTTCATCTCCATCTCCACTGCTGTCCGTTCCAAGCCTAATACGCTGGAAGCAGAGGATTGCGGTGGCCGATATGCTGAAGATACAGACGGTTCGGGTAGTTGCGTAAGGAAGCCGATCGATGTGACTGAACGATTCGACGTGGATGGCGCGGCGCGGTGGTGTACAGTGCCTTATAGAGAAGAAGTGTCGCGACGGTGATCTGGCGTGGTGTTGCTGTGAGTGGGAAACAATGGCCGAGGCAGAGATATGGCGACCGAATTAAAAAGAACAGTGATCCGCACAAAGCTATGTGGAAACAGGTCGAGCGTTAAAGAGAAGGCCCAAGCGTCTTATCTCCGCGGCGGATTGTTGCTTCTTGTGCGAGATACAAGACGATTGGGATGCACCTTTCGCCGCCGGAGTGGATGCGAAAGAAGAACGAGCTGTTACGGATGGAATGTTGAGAAGACGAATGGGGGGAACAGCTTGCAAGCACAAAGACAGGCAAGGCAGCTGGACGGCGCGTCTGTTGGCGGATGAAAGGGTGTGCTTCGGAAGGGCCGGAATCGAGTCAGATGCAAGCGTGACCACGAAAGAAAGAATAAGCGACTCGATGTTGAGGAGTGTCGGGTCAATCCAGCGTCGTCGGAAGGGGTGCGAACGGTGGCAATGATGGTGATGATAGCGATGAGACGAGATGAGACGAGGCAAAGTGGATCTAACGATAGCGCATCCTGGGATGGCTGGAAGTGTGACTAGCGCGGAACAGAGTACAGGCAGTAAACGGGCACGAGAGGACAGAGAGGCTGAGGCGATCGTCCGCGAGGCAGAGCCGAGAACACGCAGACGCGGGGGCTCTTGGCCGCACAGCTACAGTGGAGCCACAGCGACGAGGAGACAGGCAGTATGAGAGACGGGCCGCATTTTCGTGTGGAGCAGCAGCCAGGCGCGAGGCGGCAGCGGCGTCGAGGTCGTCGTGACCCAACCTCTCCAGCAACCCAATTTAGGACTCGTTGCTCTGTTGCTGTAAGTCCGGTTCAGGGCGACCAAGCAAAGCAAATCAGCAGCAGTCGAAGGTCGAGGCCCACCCAGAACCAAACAGAGGCGCAGCGCAAGAACTGACGAGACGCAACAACCACGCTTTCAGAAAGCAGGTTGCTGAGACGGCACTGCCTTGGGAGAAGCGCCTCGCTGCACAATCCGCGCTTCGACGGTCGCATTTCTCTGGCACTCCTGTGACACTCTCTCGTTCAATTCACCTCATTGGGTGAATTGAGAATGAAAGCCCGTCATCTCAGCAGGTGCCGACGCACCAGAGCCCGATTTCGCAAATGGTCACCCTGCAGCATTTTTTTGTAATGGTAAATACAAATTGCTTAGAACGCGGTTCCACCGGAAACACAAGCAGTCGTAGTCGAATCTTGAAATCAGCCCACGACCTCAATTGCACTGACTCGGAATTGAATTGCTTTTGAAAAGGCATAGGTCTGTACAGCTATCCATCATCGTCCTCAAGACGTTCGGTGAGCCATAGCAGATGTAGTAGATACTGTCGGTGTCTTGCAACTTGGTCTCTGTATCAGCTCGGCAAGAACCAACAAGGACGACCGCGCAAGTCGTGATCCTATTGCAGGCTTTTGTAGGGCACCACGGCTCGTGTAGCACAAGTTCGTACTATCGTGAAGATGGCTCTTGATTCGTCCTTCGCATTTCGAACACCGCTGCTGGATGCCACGACCACCGCTCAGAAGCATCTATTTGCCCGCCGAGAAGCCCCGTCCAACTCTCCGAAGAGCCTGTGAGCTGCGTCAGCGAAAAGGTGCCAAGAAGCCACCGACCCTCCAACCAGCAAGACCTCACAGTACATTTCAGTAAGGGTACCAAGCTGTCAAAGGATAGGCAGCGCAAGTAGCTGCTGAGTGTCCTGGTTGCTAGATTACTTTTTGATGCTACTTTGTGCCTTTGCCTGAAGTGGATTAGTGGATTAGCTTGACCGTGATCAAGGCAAGCTGCTAAGTATGGCGTCGCCGCTCGCTTTCGGGTTGTGGAGGTGTCAATAAAAAAAAAACCCCACTTCAGAAGAAAACAACGGACGACACCTGCGGCTGAGCAGACCACGCCAAAGCTTTTGCTTCGAGGCGGCCCCTGTCTTTCATCGTCGCTCTGCATCTATTCCTCGGCATCGTGCGTACAGGCATCGTCACTCTTGCTCTGTACCTTTATCAAGGCCATCCAGTCTGGCACAACCCTGGCTGCTCACATCTGCGGCGATCCAGACTCAACATCTTGCGGTCGACGTACTGCACTTGGAGCAGTCGGTCGACTGGGCAGCATCCCATGCAGCCTTCCCTTGCATCGAGTTTATGAAGCCGTCCGCACTCTATTGCTAACCTGTTTGTCAAGCCGCATTCAACCAAGGCTCGACTGTTCCCGCTCATCTCATTCTGAAAGCACGCGCAGTCAGGAATGGGAAGCTACCGCTTTGTCCTCGTCAAACCTGCGGCTCGGCCAGCCTATCCACTGTTCGGCGTGCTTCCCTTCCCGGCCACGGTTCCCGTCCAGGCTCTGCTCGTGCTCGGCACCTTCCTCATCCTCCTCATCGTCCTAGCTGCATACAGCGACATGCTCAAGCCAGGCCTGTTAGCAGCATCACGCCTTCATCCATATACCCCGTCCGCATCTTCCTCCGACAAATCGCACTCATTGCGGCGGCCTCGCTCGACTGCTTCAGCCTCTTCCTCAAGAGCTTCTTCCTCATCAAGGGCTCGCTTGTCCAACCCGAAGTATAAAGGCCTTCGCAATACAGGCAACACTTGCTTCTTCAATTCCACCTTGCAATCGATCTCATCCTTGTCGCTCTTTCGCAAGTACCTCTACTTCCTCGTGCAGCAAGCAGAGCGTTGGGATACGCCCACACCCGTCATCGATGCGCTGCTAGAGCTCATCCAAGAGCTTGCTACTCCGGCAGAACGCAATGTCGCCATCAATCCTCTGCAGCTTGTGCACGCCCTGCAGAACCTGCCTTCCTCCTCAATAAGGAGCTTGGTAGGTGCCCACCAGCAACAGGATGCCCACGAGCTGTTTGCACTCCTCAACGAAGCAGTCGATACCGAGGCAAAAGCCATTCAGCATGAGCGATCTAGTGCGCTCGACACAGAGCAAGCAGGGCTTCGAGCGCTCATGGCGCCCTCCCTCTCTTGGAGCGGACGTGGCGTGTACGCAGATCCGACACATGCCCAGAGCAAGAGCATGGTCAACGGCACGTCGAACCCACTGCAAGTTCTTGGCATGGCGACAGACGACGGCTCGACAACTTCGGCAGACGCACCATCCACAAGCAGCAGCGACGACATGCTCATGATTTCACCCTTCGACGCGCTCTTGGCGCAGCGCACCATCTGCCTCGACTGCGGATACTGCGAAGCCATCCGCCACTTTTCTACCTCTGAAATCTCACTCTCGGTGCCCGCAATCAATGTGCGAACACGAACATCGGAAATTACGGGCACCTCGGCCTGCTCGTTGCAAGAATGCCTTGCGCTGTGGTCTGACTTGGAGAAGGTCGATTGGATCTGCTGGAACTGCACCCTGCGCAACACGTTGCAGGGTGTGCAGGCAGATATTGCGTCCAAGGGTCCGGCTTCTGTCGCTTCCAAGTCAAATGGAGCCGCTGTCAATGGCAACGCTCATGCTTCTACAAATGGCACCGGCTTGACGCCAGCCAAGAAGAAACGGCTGGCTCAACTGCGGTCGAAAGAGGCCAAGCTGAACCGCATCCTGCAGTCAGGTCTTTCGGAGGACGAGCTGAAGCAGGCTAGCGACGACACTGCTTCGCCGTGGCACAATGTGTTGAACAATGTGCCACTCAAAAAGACCATCAGCCGGCTGTCCACCAAGCAAATCATGATCTCGAGACCGCCGCGCATTCTGGCATTGCACCTCAACCGGTCTTCCTACTCGGCGTCTTCGTGGGCCCCATCCAAGAATAACCGACACGTGCTGTTTCCGGAATACCTCGACCTAGGCGACTTCACCTTGCAGGGCAGTATCTCACTGGATGGTCGCCTAGCCATGAACTCGAACCCTTCGCATAGCAGAAGTAACGATAGGACCGAAGGGAGGTCTGAATCGGTGTATCGTCTCGCAGCGATCGTTGTGCACTACGGTTCGCACTCCTTTGGACACTATATTGCGTTCAAGCGTGTACCGGCGTACGAGGTGGGGTACGATGGAATCAATGACGCAGGTGAAACAGCAGCAGCTGCGGATAAAGATGGGTGGTTGAGGATCTCGGACGAGAGCGTTACGCGGGCGACGATTCAGCAGGTCAAGCAGGAGAATCCGTATATGCTGTTTTACGAGTTAATGCCTTCACGGTCACAGGTTCTGCAGCAGGAGGGGAAGATGGAGTTGCCGGAGGGCGATGCAGATTATGCGACGCTGCAGAGAGCCATTGCTGGGGCTATGGCTGCAAATGGCAATGGCGGCCATGCGCAGAGCGCGAGCAGCCAGCAGGATGCGGTGGCCGACGTGGCAGTGGCGGGAACGGCGGCGAGGGTGAGTCCTGCATCAAGCTCGTTGAGGATCCGACCACGGACGGTGCATCGATGGAGCACCCCGCCCGTTGCATAACTTAGCTTAACCTCTGCTTGCGGCAGTATTGGCATGGCTGGAAGCACTGACAATGAACAATCTCCGCGGCTCTTCACGGCTTGTTACGGGCGAAGTGACTGGTCTGTAAGTTATGCAGCAAGTTGCAGTCGATGCACGGTGTGGTATCTAAACAAAACAATGAGGGCAACAGCAATCACCATGGTTGTGGCGGCGACTTCTGCTGAGCATGCTGCTGAGCATTCTGCTGCTGTTGCGACTTTGAATCTCTGTCCTTTGACGCCTTGGTCTCCACCTTGACATAGTCGTCGTTACCTTCCGCTGCGCCCGCCCCAGTCGCATCCTCCTTATCTTTCTTAACACCCATATAGATCTCACCGACGATGCCCAAGGCCTGCGCCCTCAGACGCTGCGTCTCCTTGCCAATACTGGAGTCGTACAGCACGGCCTCGCTCACCTCCCTAATGACGCTCTCAACCTCAAGCTTGGCGCCCTTGAACAACGCGCGCATTCCCTTCTCCGCCGCCTGCTCCTCCAGCTCCCTCTTGCGCTCGACGGTGATCCCGGCCTCCTCTGCCTTGGCCAGCTCCTCAAAGACGTTCTTCAACTCGAGCGCGGCACGAACCGTCGACACGGTCTCACGCACCACGTGGATGCTCGAAGCAGCCGAGTGAAAGACGCCTCCGAACGAGCCCAGGAAGCCGGTGCTGGCTAGATAGTGCTTGCTCTTGGCCGAGTAAACAAAGCCGACGGCGTTGAGCAGTTCGACGCCGTACGACTCGTTCTTGAGCTCCTCGGCCTCGAGGCGTGTGATCTCGCGGAAACTCTTTTCGACTTCCTTTTCGAGCACGGGGTCGTTGGCGTTGCGTACGCTTTCGGTGTAGATGCTGAGTTTGCGAATGAGCTTCTCGACGAGTTTGGCAACTCGCTCTTGACGCTGCTTTTCGCGCTCGGCAGTCTGTTTGCGTTCTTTTTCCTCCTTGGCTGCTTTCTGCTCTGGCGTGAGGGCGGGCTTGGAAGACGAGGAGACAGAGCCGTCGGCACCCGCTTCACCAGTGGCAGCAGCGGAGTCGTCGCCGTTGGCCTGGCGCTCCAAGTCGTCCGAGTCCTGCTGCAGCGCCTCCTTCATGTCCTTGCCGATCGAAATGGTTCCAATGATGTCGGCGAAGCGCTCACCGCCGAAGAGCGACCCAAATACCTCTTCCGGATCAACAAAACCGTCTTCGGGCGTCAAACCAGGCGTGCTCGCGCCAAACTCGTTGTACTTGTGTCTCAGCTCGGCATCCGACAGTACATGGTACGCCGTCGCGAGCTCCTTGAACTTTTCCTCCACCTCCGGGTCATTCGGGTTCTTGTCCGGATGAAGCTTGATGGCGAGCTTTCGATACGCTTTCTTGATCTCTTCGATCGTTGCACTGGCGGGCACGCCGAGGATGTCGTAATACGTCATGTCGAGCGGGTTGTCATCGGTGCCTATGCGTCGTTTGCGTGCAACGTCCTTGCCACCAGACTTGCGTGCTTCACGCACCATCTTTGTTGCTCCTGGAGGCTCAAACTGCTTGTTGCAGCTACAGCATGTGACGGTGAACGACGTCTCGTGGGAAGGTAGCGCAGCGAGGTCGGCGTTGGCTGGGGGAAGGTATTCGATGGAGGCTCGACATGTTGTGTACGGGCACGAGACAGAGACGTAAGGTTGTTTCGGTCTTGAGGATAGATTGATCGACGACATGCTGGGCTGCCACAGTTCGATCTCTTTCAGTGAAAGAAAGAGAGAGGTGAATGGGGATGGTGGAGCAGAGTGTCGTTGGCTGTTTTCGATGACGCTGTCAGACAAAACTCATTTTTTGACGAAAAGCCGATTCTGCGTGTGTTGCGTGTGTTTGCTGTTGTCGTGTGATTGCTGAGTCTGCAGGCCTGGGGCGAGTCTCAATCGTAAGAGGACTACAAGTTGTCTTTTTTTAGTCATAAACCTGAGTTGGATTTTGGTTCGGGATGCGGAAGTGTCAATCTTGATTTTTCTTACTCCGAGAAGAAAGTTGAATCTCGACATCGTCTATGCGTAGTACCACTTAACCACCACTTGCTTCTGTAGTCCAGCCCCCATGAAGCCGCCTAAGAGGTCACCGTTCCTCCACTCGCGGCACGCAGACCTACTCGAGGTCTACCGTAACCTCTATCCGGATCCGCAACGCCCCTTCAGCGTAGCAGAGCGTCATCATGCCCTTTCGACCGTCCAGCTATGGATCAACCGGTCCGCTTGCCCCTTCGCGGTTGAGACCACCGCTCTTCTCGTACAAAGCGTCATCCTCGACGAGACCATGCAGCAGATTGCAGTTTCGACATTTGGCAATGAGGCTGCTTCGACACCCTCGCCGCGGTATGCGCTCGAACAGATGGGAGGAGGCGCCGAGCTGGGTGTGAGGCTCAACTACAGCTTGGCGCTGACACGTTTTGTCAATAGCGTGGTGGACTCGCATCAGACGGGTGGTTTTGCGCAGTCCATTGCTGCGATTGCCACGCGAATCGGTCTTCCGCTTTGGTTTGTCGAGATTCGCCACGCGGCTACGCACGAGGAGTTGCCCAGTATCGGTGTTTGCAGACAAGCAGTTGGCTCTGCACTAGCATGGCTTCACCGCCATTTTTGGGTTCCGCAGCTGTTCGAAGGTCCGAGTGCGCTCCCGGTCAGATCTGGACCGCATGGCCGATCGCAGAACGGCGTCGAAGAAATGGATGTCGACCGAGCAGAGTCTTCCTCTGCGGCCGCTCAAGCCATCAGTGGAGCCTCGACCAGCAAGACTGCTGTCGCCACCGAGGAGGAGCAGCAACACGCTTCACGAACAAAAGAGCGTCGCAAAGCGCTTCAGGACCTCCGTCATACGCTCAAGACGTACCGCCAACTGGCGAAGCAAGTGACACGCGATCGCAGCCTGGTCAACAAGTCCAAGGACGACTTTCGCCGACTGTACAAGCAGGTTGCTGGTTTCGTACTGCGCATACGTACCCTGGAGCCAGACTATGCAGCGCAGCTGATTGACAAGGCGTCGAGTAATAAAAAGGGCAAAGACGAAGAGATGGACGTGAGGGGGGCGGCGGTGATGGATCCCGACGACGTGGACGAGTGCACAAAGTCGGCGCTTTCAGACTTGGTGAATCAGCTGATCCAGCCTGGAGGGTTGATTCCATTGGGCAAAACTAAGCGAGTCTCAGCATCTGCGAAGGACGAGGCTGTCGCGTTGCCCTCCGAACTCACCAGTCTGTGGATACCTCTGCTTGGGTACCTGCGCGATACGTTCGGGCCCATCTTTGGACAGCTTCTCGTCGAAGAGCTTGTTGATGCCGTCGTCCGCGAGCCAGGCTCATTCACAGATCCAGAACACGCTACCTTAGCACGGGCGCGTGACGACTCTGACGCGGACCCAAGCAGCCAATCGTGGAAACCCGCAGCATTCGCTAGTTCCGGATACCGTCCAACAGCCGAAGCGTGGATCCGGTACCTCGTGACCACAGTCCCGCCTGCATCCAATACTGGCAATGCCATACTGAGAGCGCCGACGGCACTCATCACGGACGCCGAGGTGGTGGACATGTGTCTGCCCTTCCGCTCGACCGGCTCCGTGTCACTGCTCGAGTTCCTGTGCGAGAGGAACGCGGAGCTGAAGGCGAGGATTGGGCCTCTGGTAGACGTGCTCAAGGTGTCGTCTTTTGTCACTGCACACGCAGGATTGGAGTCGTCTGAAGGTGCGCTCACGGAGGCAGCAGAGGAGGCGAAGGAGGAGGACGAGGAGGGGGACGAGTCTGGGTTTGAGGCGCAGTTGAAGGCCATGCAGAGGCGGTTGGTGGAGATGGAGGCCGTGACACTGGCTCCATCAGGTACGGAAGAGCAAGGGCAGGACAACGGCGAGGAAGAAGCGGATGCAGCTGTCGCTCTAGCCGCGTCTCACGTTGACACTACAGCGGAAGCTTGCGCAAGGGACGGTGCTACTGCTGCTGTTACTACTACTACTACCAACATGCCCACGGGCTGGAGCATGGCCCCCGCAGACTGGAAGCCTACACCTTTCGGATGTCTCGATGGCAAGATTCCCAACCTTGTCGTCTAGCTGCCATCGCAAGATGGCAAGCTGCTCGACTACTATCAACTCTGCATAATATCAGCTCATGTTGTCTGCAGACTCCGATGGGACCTCGACGAAGCGTGAAGTCTCTATTGGTGAGTGTTCTGGCTTCTAATATCTGGCTTGTTAGATCTAGACAGATACACATACGAGTGACCCGAATCCGGTGGTTGCACGTCGACATTCCAAGCGAGCCTCTATTTTTGGGATCGCGACATCGAAGGGGCGGCGGACATGCGCAAATCGGGCGGTCTGGCACTGTTTGGCAGCAACAGCCCAAGCACCTCATCATCGTGCAGAGAAAAAAAGGGAAGAGGAAATAGAAGTTGAGTAATTTCCATTTCGACCTTTTCTTTCCCCTTGTTTGCGTGCCTCGCGAGCGAGAAATGCTGAAAACACAAAACCCGCATTGGTCAGTGCGCGTTTGTATCACAGAATTCTTCGGGTTCATCGCCGTCAGACGATCACGCTTTTTATTCGGGGTTGTCTCGCATACTGCTTCGAATCCTTACGGCAACACAAATCGGTTTGTTGACCAGAAGGTATTATTTGAGAGCTGGTGTGAACGACAGGTGCGTGTACGGTAGGACTGACTTGGACAAAGATGGGTGCTCTTTCGGAATGAGCGGGCAGGCAATGATTGAACAACTCGTGACGCGTCCCCTCGTCCGTTTTGCGGTTGCGGTTGCGGATGCGTCGGAGGATTCGAGGGATGTCTTGTGTGCGCTCAGACCACGCCTTTCTTTTTAGCCGGTGCAGTCTGCCGCACTGCCCAAATTGGAATCTCTACCGAATGCGATGCAATGCAGGTTCGATGCACACTTGTGGAAAAACGAACAGCCAGCCTCTCTTTGGCTTGCTGCCCTTGACAAAGTCGCGTTGACAGCAGCAGTATCGAAAGTGGCCGTGTGGCAAGACCAGGGCTGAGGATTTCTTCGCGTTTTCATCTGGGAGCGTACACGGCGTAGAGTAGTAGTAATTAGCCCATTAAGAGAGATGACTGGTGCGAACCTGTATAGCGCTGCCGCCCGCGGGCCGTCAACGTCAACTCAGCACCCTCCCGCCAGCCTCATCCACTGTGTCATTCTGGTCTGGTCGCTGGCACACTCTTGCCCTCTCCTCAACTCTCTGTCTCTCTTTACTCCTGTCAATTCATCGCATCTTGATCTCAAACCACCAACACCGACCATCGAGGACGCAACTACTTCTTTCGTTTTTAGATTACTCCGCTTCCCACCCCTCTCACACGGATTCCGACCCGCACCACATCCACCCCCACCTACCCCTCTTTAGCGAAAAGAAGCCACACAATGTCCGACGCAGCCGCCAAGACCAACGCTACCGCCGAGGTGGGCGGAATTGAAGAGTCTGTCACGGACAGCCAGCACGACGCTGCCAAGGTACCCGAGAAGGACGCTACCGAGGAACCCGCCGATGAAGACGAGGACGATGAGGAGGACGAAGACTTTGTAAGCCATCCACCCCTACTTTCCCTCTCTATTTCTCCGCCCCCTGTATCGTGAGAAGTGTTGCTGACACACCGACTCTGCTTTGTACTGTTGGGTTGCGCAGGAGGAAGACGAGGACGACGACGAGGAAGGAGACTACGAAGAAGAGGAGGAGGATGAAGACGACGCCGCCGTCGTAGAAGGTGATGACGAAGAGGCCGACGAGGAAGAAGCACAAGAGTAAGTCACTCTTCACCTTCTCGAACTCTTTTCCCACATTTGCTGAGATTAAACTGACACTGAACTTCTCTCCGTCACTCTCCTCTCCTTGTACTAAATGCATTTTCGAACAAACAGTGACAACGAAGAAGCAGCCGACGACGACGAGGAAGAGGATGAAGAAGACGAAGACGGAGCAGGCCCAGGCAGCAAGAGGAAAGCCGACGACGAGGGAAACGACGAAGACAGCAAAGCTGCCAAGACCGACGAATAAACGCCACCTCTCTTTCTTTCCCGCATCACTCGCCCCTGCGAGTGTGTTCAACACCCTACACTGCTGCATCTCTCTGTATTCCCTTCTCATAACTCGCGCTCCCCTCCAGGGCGAAGAAAAAGACTACATGCTTACTTCTATGTCCGTCCATACCGCTCGTGCGGTGTATTTTGTATGTGTATGAAGCGGAATGCAGACACACCGGCTTGTTGTGTCATTGAGTTATCAGCTTGCTTGCAGAGCGACATGTAATGCTTCGAGGAGGAAAGAAAAAGAGGAGCACCGCCAGCTCGAAACTCGATTTCAAGCACGAGAAGAAGAGAGTGAGCGAGTGAGCGAGCGACTCAAGCGACTCAAACATGCACCACCAGCTCGGGAGGCCAGCGCAAGAAGAGAGAGCCAGAGAGAATAACTGGGAGGAGGGCGAGATCCAAAAGGAGCGACCCGAGAGCTAAAGTCATACCCACCGTCCCACCCAACAGCCATCACGCCGTGCCCTCTGCCAACCTCCCTTATCCACGCACGCTTTGCTTCTTTCCTCACATCTCTTCTCACACCGCATCTCCTGCTCTCCCCACACCTCATCATCAAACAACAGGCGAACGAACGGAAGGGGTATGATTCAACTATGCAAAAAGAAAGAATAAGAATGTCCTGCTAAACCCGCTAGAGCGAAAAACGAAACATAAAGCAATGCGACTACTGCCGGTGGTGGCGTTGCTGAGAACTGACCGGAGGACTCAACATGATCTCGGGAACGTGCGACTTGGGCAGATGCGCAGTCGCGATGTGTGGGCTCTCCGGTGGAGTGGGCACCCCGCTCGAAGCGTGCGAGTAGAATCCAGGTGACGGAGGAGCAAGCATAGGCATCGATGGCAAGAACGGCATCTGTGGCGTGGCAAAGTAAGGCATGGGAACTTGAAGTGCTCCAGAATTGAACATCATCGACGGGCTAGGAGGTGGGAACATCCCCATGCCACCACCCATCTGTGAAGGAGCACCAAAGCCAGTCATTGGCATGCCCTGCATACTCGGCATCGTAGGCATACCAACCATCGATGGGGCAGCAGGGAATCCCGAGTGAGCACCCCAACCACCCATCGAAGGCGAAGCGGTCACGCTGCCGCTGCCGCCACCCAAACTCAGGACCGAGTCTCGACGCATGTCGCGGCCCTGGCCTGATCGAGAGCGCACAGAGCTGAAGCGCGCGTCAGCACCACCACCACTAGGCATCTCAACCAGCCATTCAGCGGGTGCCTCGCTGCGTCGACGAGAAGCACGAGGCACGCGACCAGTACCGTCCATCGTCATGCGACGGTCAGCAGCGCTCATTGTGGCATAAGCAGCAGCAGCGTCCGAGTGGGTGCGCGCTCGTCCCTGGGGTTGGAGTTCGGAGGCGGTCTGACGATGCATGCGGTGGGATGGGTTGAGCGGCGACGACGTCTGCTGTTGCTGCTGCAGGTGTCGTGGCTGCGGTGGTAGCGACATGCGCACCGACCCCGTCGTTGGCGATGACGACCCCGAGTCGGTCTCTGCCGATCGCTGCAGCGTGGGCCGCACCAAGACGCCCGCTTCGGACGCTGCAGCCGAGGGAGCGGTGGACAAGTGGATGAGAGGAGGACGGTGAACACTCATCCTCTGACTATTTCGGATGCTAGCTGGAACGCGAGAAACGTTGCTCTCCGGGCCAGCCTTGCTCTCGTTAGCATCCGACTCGATCGAATGGCTTCTTTGACTCTGTGCACCAGAGTCAAGCGTCATCTGAGAACGATTGTTGCCCGGTGTCAAGGCGGCATCGTGAGTGGACGAGTCGGTCTTGAGGATGCTACCGCTTGGGCTTGTAGACGTCGGCGTTGTCGCCGTCTCGGTCTGCTGAGCGGGCGCGGGCACATAGTCAACATGACGGCCCAAAAGGCGTGCCAGCATCTGCGAGTTGTTGGTGCGGCCGTCGTACTTGGGTCGCGCTTGAATGAGAAGCTTGCAGGCTTGGACAATCTCTTCGTCTGTCCAGAGGGTCCAGCCGATAGCTACACGACGGGTGATGCCCTTCCAATAGGGGCTCGAAGTGGAATGCACCTGCGAAACCAAGCTGCCGCCTTGAACGGTGATGTCAAAGATGCTGGGTTCAGCCTTGACGTCGGCTTGCGGATCGACCTTCAAGGCCCAGTGTTCCGTCTCAAGGCCGCGATTGCGCATGGCGGCTCTGAGGCCATCGGCGTCGATACCGATGAGGTCCTGTGGTACGTCCCGGGAATCGACGGGGGTCGAGACGAGCCAGACTCGTCTTGCTTGCGGGTGAGGCACCGGGTTGACTTCCTCAGCCACCACGGCTTTCGTAGACATGCAAGCACCCATCTTGGTGTGCTCTCAACGAGTGTGAATAAGGATATCGGGATGGGACGGGTGTGGTGCTGCCGCTGCTGCTGCTGCGTCTAGCCGACTTTATAAGCTGGTGGAGACGGAGGAACTAGGTGAAGGACGAAGTTCAGGATGATGGGGTCATGGTGCAGAGCTGGTGGTAGTGAAGCGAAGTGGCCAGTGATTGACGCCTCGAGACGTGCTTGCCAAGCCAAATCGACGGCCGCAAGATCAACAAAGCTCGGTGCGTGCTTGCACGACAAAGACGAGAAGAAGCTGCTCGTCACCGACAAAGAGGAAGACGAACGGGAATGATGGTGGTGAGGTAAAGCTGTAAAGAACAAGGAGGAGGAGCTGCTATGCACCAAGCCAATCAGGAATGGCTAGGCTGAGCAGAAAGCAGAGCGCGCAAGGCAAGAGCGCACTTTCGTGTGGGCGCAGGCAAGGAACGGAACGCATGGGCAAGGCAAAGCGAGCAAAAGGCACGTCGGGCTGCTGCTGCTGGTGCTGCTGCTGCTGAAGCTCAAATTGATGCAGATGCAGATGTCCAGGGTGCAGCAATGCTTGATGATGCACGTCCGACTCTGAGCTCCGACCGATCGCGGGTAGACAACTATCGTCGGAGAGAGCGAGCGCGAGAGGGAAAAGCAACGTGTCGTAGAATGGCCAATGGCCAAACCCCACCCACAAACACTCGCTGCTGAGCCGTCTCTCTGTTGCAGAGCTGCATTGCAACGTCAGCTACACCGTCTCAAGGAAGGCTAGAGAACTGTCTCGGTGGGACCGAAAACGTTTCCGCCTTTCTTTGTCAAAAGCGGGCCGAAGCAAACTCTCGCTTAAGGGAAGGCCAAGCCAAAAGAGTCGAAATAGAGAGAGGATTGTGACCTCAATCTGTTTTGTGTATCTGCATCTGGCTCGGCTACGAATAACCAGCTGAGAGATTCTTTCTTGGGCCGGAGGACCCTGACTCTTTTTCTCTCTCTCAACCGCGTTGCTGCTCCCTTCTCCAGGCTTCCAACCATCGAACATTGCAAACCCAAAGAGGATCAAGCGGTAACGGAAACGATCCCGAGAGTATGTGTGTCATTACTAGCGTGTATCTCGCTTGAAAACGATCTCATTTCGACGCCGCATTGCCCACAGACAGATACAGTAAGCGGCAACGAGTCCACGCGCACCCACCGTCAGGCTCTTGCCGAAGCGAGAGGACCTTGATCCTGCAAAAGTGGCGCAATTCCGTACGTTTGTACTTTTGGTCGTTTCCTCTTGCGACAAATTTCGCCTGACCGAGAAGAGGCCAGCCAAGATCCCGCTTGCGTACTAAACAAGCGAGACGATGAGATACCTTCTCTCTCTCCTTTCTCGTTTTCGTCTCGTTGGCTGTTCGAGCCTTGGCAAGTAAGCAAGCCCCTCGTCGGTGGTTCGCACGCTTGAATGATGAACACGAGGCTGCCAAATGGCGCTTGTGTCAATTGAACCCGTGCGGACTCGGCAAAGGCCCAACGCGTTCAATGTCTCACCTTTGATCATCGGCAATCCGAAACCAGCCAGGGTCCCATTTGTTTTTTCTTTTCTTTTATGTGTATTATCGCAGACTTCTTTGACTTTCTGTGAGGTGGTGGTGCGCTGTGTGTCTACGTGCTCCTGTTCGAGATGGAACGTGGGATGGTGCCGCAAAAGAACGTCGTGATTTGACCGGTAGGTTGGCACCTCCCCTGCTGCGCGGCCATTGCCAATGCACGCACATTGTACATAGGCATGCTGTTGTCGAAATTTCTCTCGGTTCCTGTGGTGCGGCTTTGCATGCTGTTGCACCACCATGCGTTTGTTTCTTGTATCGCAGTCGACCTCTCGTCAGCTGGTTGCGGTGGGCTCATGTCAAGAGAGCTGGCCCCGCTTTGCCCTGTGGTCTCCATTCATGTTGAAACGCCTTCTCGAGCACCGTCCGCAGACCAACGCCGTCACTGTAGTGGACCTCCAACGGCTTCGAATGTTCCATTCAACTCCACCTATATTCTGTCCTTTTCTCTCACATGTGGTTTTCGACAGCCTCGGCAAACGGTCAGAAAAGACGAACGCAGGTCGAGAAAACTCCGATGAGATTTGGTGTGGTGATGTAATTTGTTTGTGGAGAAGACTCTCTTGGCCCAGACCGTCTTTTCTGAAGAGCAGCGTCGATCTCCGTCCGCCACGCGTTGGTTGGCCTTGTTGGCCCGCACGATCTACAGAATATCTTTGGCGATCCTCTTCCATTGTCTATGGTGTTTTGATCTTCTTCCATCGCCCCGTGCCGATCCTTGCCCTTTCCTCGTTTGGCAAAGTATATCGCAATGACGACGTTGACGTATCGCTCCTCGGTCTTGCTATGGGCCCGGAGGTCGGGGTGCTAGCTCGATGCAACGCAACCCGCTCCCACTTTACTCGTCGTGTCATTAGTGAGCGCAGGGGGCCCAGAGAGATGAAGCACACAGAAGCTCTTCGAAGGACTTGCAGTGACAATGCCAAGACAGTGCGACTGTAGGTGCCGTCTGTGCAGCAGATGGTAAGCGCATGAAGCCTGTCAAATCTTATGCACGATAAGCTTCGCCGGCTCAACATCCTGTTGATAGTTGCCGAAAACTCCACCCTGCCAAGGGCCCACTCGCAAATGAAACCCTAATCGCTAAGAAGACTGATGGATGAGGGCGAGTTGGTGGTGGTTTCGTGGCTGTCTATCAGCCAATCTCCAAAAGCGTGCCAGAGTACATTCGGGAAACCCGTGCGGTATCTGACTGCACTGTCCACAAGCTCTACTTGCGTCGACCCTTGCCACCCTTGCCACCCTTGGACGACGACGAGCCTGACTTGGCATTGACCTTGGAGATCTCTTGCGAAGACAGCTTGAGCATACCTCCTTGAAACTTCCCAATGCCCATCCCCAATCCACGCTGGCGTTTCCTGGTGTCTTTCTTGAGGCCCATCTCCGTAGCCGTAGCCTGGTTCGAATACGCCTGCTTCAGCGAAGGATGCCATGTGCCCAGCTCCTTGGCCTTCTCTCTTTCCTTGTCTCTCCTCTCTCCCGCCGCCTTTCGCATGCCCTGCCTGATGGCAGCAGGAGCCTTTGAGAGCTGCTGACGCTTCAGTTCGTTTTCGCCCCATCCTCGTCCGATCGCTTGACCTTTTCGCTGTGTGTCGGAGGCCGAGAGTTCCATGATCCGGGCAATCGTGTCGTTGGAGGATAGATTGGATTTCCCTTTCGATGTGTTGCCTGTGCCTGGTGCAAAGAGTGTTGTCGAGAGCAATTCCGAGAGCAGTCGATCATTGGCCACCAGCTGCTTTTCTTCCTCTTCCTCTGCCGTGGTCAATTTAGTAGCCGCAGCTTGGTCCTCGGTGGCAATCTTGTCGATCTTGGACGACATGAAAGCCTTCCACCCCTTCTTGGCGTCCTTTAGCTCGTCAGCATCGGGACGTGTCTCACCGCCAAAGACGACTGTCTCTACAGTCCTCGATTTAGGCACTTTCTTCTTGCTGTTGCCGAACTGCTTTGAGCTGCTTGCAGCCTCATTCGACGTGGAAGAAGGGTTGGTTTTGGTTCCAAAGAGAACGTCCATTTCGTCTTGCTCTCTTGCTACTAGATCAACCTCTTCTTGCGCTGTAGGAGCTTGCTGCTCGGCGAGCCGTTTGCGTTTCTTGCTCGATAGTCGCTTCTTCTCCGACGACGTTTCCTCTGAATCCATCGCTGTTGAACTACTTGCCGATGGTAGATCAAACGAGGACATGAACGCATTTCCTAATGCTTCGAGTTGAGCCAACTGTTGGGCACGCGATTCATCATCGTCTTGAACATGCTGTCGATTTGTGCCTTGGTCGACCTTCCGCTTGCCAATGGGATCCGCTCTCTTGCTCTTGCTCGAGCTCATAATTGTGGATGAAGCGGTGCTTGCTGGACTTTGATGGTGTGGGAGTCAATCGTTCCAGCAAGAGCAGTGGCATGTTCAAACCAGAAGAAATCTTGTGCAAAGAAAAAGTCAAATTTGATCAAGGGTTTTCCGTATTCCGATAATCATGTGTACTGCCTGTTTGCTGTCACATTTTTCTCCGTCTTGTTTTTGAGGCACTTTTTTTAGCGTGTTTCTCCACTCTTTCCATGTTCAACAGAAGGAAGTGGCACTGACTGAGCAACGTGGCCTTCATCGTCGGCTCTTCCTACCACCTCGACTCAGCATCCACGACGCAACGACATGAGAGCCCAATCAGCGCGGAGTCTGGCATTGTCCACTTTGCGAGTCACGCGCCAATTCTCGACATCCGACACTGCTGCTGGCCTGTCAGCTCGCTTGCGCAAACATCGCCGTAACTCGTCTGCTTCGACGACAACCAAAGGCGTAGCTTCATCATCGTCATCAGCAACGGCGCCAGCAACGTCAGCAAAAAGCACAGTCGAATCAGCGACATCTTCATCCGGTACATCGAATACAGCAGCTGGTCAGCGACTATCGCCCAATCAACGTAAGGCCGCCTTTCGAGCGCT
Source organism: Sporisorium graminicola (assembly GCF_005498985.1). Classification (NCBI taxonomy): domain Eukaryota; kingdom Fungi; phylum Basidiomycota; class Ustilaginomycetes; order Ustilaginales; family Ustilaginaceae; genus Sporisorium; species Sporisorium graminicola. The sequence continues at coordinate 472,446 of NC_043729.1, forward strand.
ACGACATGTCTCTCGCTCAAATGCTCAGACACCGACACTGCCATCCTCTCCTGCTTCACTCAAGTTTGTCGAGAGCGCAGACAAAGGCAAGGCAAAAGAATCGTCCTATTCGCAACCCGCTTCGACCTCAGCCCACTCTGCCACATTGTTGAGAGAGCTCAACGCACTCGATGATCTGCTAGATTCGCTTCAGAGTCAAGCTTTCTCCATCTCGCAGCGACTCAAGAACCTAGAATTACGGCGAAAGAATGGTCCCTCTGACAAACTCCAAGAGACGTGGGGTCCCGATCGCCTCTCTCCGCCCACCGCTGATGTAGCAGGTGACGCTAAAGAAGCCTGGTCTGCCGCCCCTGGCGAGTCACAACCTTCGTCGTCCAAACATGCAGACAAGCGATTCTCCGACGAGCCCAAGACCAAGCTCGTTCACGGTAACGACTTACTCGCGCAGTCCAATTTGCGCTGGCGAGATGGAAAGGGCAAGACGGTCGGCGGCATCAAGTACAGTGGGCCGTTTGCGGACGAGCAAAAGAAGTGGACGGAATCCGTCACAGGTTGCGTCTCGGCTCAAGGAGTGCCTGTCGACAAGGTGGCACCTCTGCGCGAGATGGAAGTTGCCAAGCTGGCGCATGGACTTGATCGAGTGCTCTTCAATCCAGGCATCTACTGGCTGCGCGATCCTCGTTCGGGCATCTACAACTTTGATCCGCGTATCAAGGATATTCTCGACGTCGATCTGTTCGATTACGCCGCTCTCCCTCCCTACGTCACTTCGAGCAAGGATCCCGAGCTGGCGACACTCACCAAAAAACATCAGAAGAAGTACTGCGGCAGTACATCCTCCATGACATCGCTCTTGAGCCAGTGCTACTTTCTCATCTCGGGCTGGCGCAATCCAGACGTCACCGGCTTCTCGGCGCCCTTTGCCGGTCTACCTAGCGGTTTCAGCGTCGGTGCCAAACTGCCCGCCTCGATTCTCTTGCATTACAAGGACGGCCACTACGCCATCGACGCCGACAAGACCGCCGCGGGTGAAGCCGAGAACAGCAACTACGTGCTCACCTCGCTCGGCAAGAGTATGGAAAAGATGCTCACCGCCACCCCAGAGGAGTACGCAAAGTACATGCGCATCAACTCGTGGAAGCTGACTGAAGAGGAGAAAACCAAACCGGAAGCCTACCATTATGCTTGTACGGATAAGATCATGATGCGTTCGCAGCTCGACTGTCACGACGATCGCTTGCCGCGCAAGACGTTCGACCTCAAGACACGCGCTTCGATCGGTATCCGCCACGACCGCGCCAACTACGTCGAGGGTTCGGGCTATCAAATCCGCCGCGCCACCGGCGTGCTCGAGAGCTTTGAGCGTGAGTACTTTGACATGATCCGAGCCGCTTTTCTCAAGTACAACTTCCAAGCTAGGATCGGTCACATGGATGGCATCTTTGTGGCGTATCACACGACTAGCACCATCTTTGGGTTCCAGTATATCTCCGTAGAGGAGATGAACGAGAGGCTGTTCGGCAGCCAGGAGATGGCGGATCAGGCGTTCAAGCTGAGTCTGGGGTTGATGGAAAAGGTGCTCGATGCCGCGACGAGCATGTTCGAGGGGCAGACGTTGAAGATTACCGTCGAGACCAAGGAGAAGAGCGAGGCGGGCATGACGGTGTACGTCGAACCTGCTCATTCACCATCGCAGCCGAAAGAAGGTGTTGAGCCTACCGCGAACAGCGAGGCCGGCAGCTCGCGCAGCATTGCCCAGCTAGACATCACTGTCGACCGCTACCTCGACGGCGGGCTCATGCTGGGCCCTGTCGACTTCTCCCACCTGCCCGGGCGACGCATTGACCCCTTTTCAGACGACGAGATCGAACGACGCATGCGCTCCTCACTCCCCGCGGTACGCTGGGAAATCGACTACTCGATCTCCCCGCGTCCGGACCTAACCGAATCCAAGATCCGCACCCACCTCGATGCAGTGCGCGCCAAACAGGCCAGCCTCAACTCGCTCATCTTGCCCAATGTCGAAGCGCTTAACGAGCGCGAACGCTATCGAACCGACGAGTTGGCCAAAAACCCGGAAGCGTTGGCGCGGTTTTTGGAGGAACGCAAGACGGGCGTGGCCGCGGGTATGCCTCTCGCACCGGGCCAGGTGTCGGCTGCTCAAGCTACGACTGAGGGGGTCGCAAAAGAAGCTCCGCTGCCGGAGGATGTTTTGGACCCAACATCGGCGTCGAGCCCGCGTAGGAAACAGGCTGAATCGCGCTTTATACGGCTGCGCAACGCCCGCACGCTGCGAATGCGCGAACTGGCCAAACTCGGTGCCAAGGACGCGAAAGACAGCAATAGGGACGATAAGCTCATTCTCTACCAGCCTAGATCCTAAAACCACGCACAGATGTCGCCTACTTCACCCATCTGCACATCGCGCGACCTTGCACAACTCCGCATCTAACTTACCCTCATTTATATGCACACAATGCAAACCATACACTCAAAGGAAGTTGTGTCAAATGCTCGAGAGTGTTTAGTATTGGTTGGTGTGTGTGTTTTGGCGCAAACGCGAACGCTTCTGGCCTTTGTATGAGTTACAAAATGCCTTTCTCCGGGGGAAGAAAGGATTTGGGGGAGGAAAGAGGGGGGCGCGCTGTGTGTTGAAACGCCTTTTTGGGTCTGGTCGAAATAGGAAAGGGGGTAGGTCGAAAGGCACAACTACGGATCAGATGCAAGACGACTGGGAAAAGATGCGAGTGGGAAAAGAAAAGCGAGAGGGTCTCCAAGCGAGAAGCTCGAGAAAGGGCAAAGAGAAGCATGCGAGGAAGAAACGCAAGATGCAAGAACACCAGGCATACGAGAAAACGAGATCAAAGGACCAATCGGCATCAACCAGACCCAAGCCTTTCCGACTGTTCCCCTTCCGTCTTCTCGATAGCGTGCTGATAATTCCCAACTTCTAGCTATAAAAGAACTCTTCCTGTTATGCTTCTCGAGGTGGGTATGCTGCTGCTGTTAGCCGGGTGGGCGACCAACTTAGAACTTGAGAGCGTGGGGCTTCTCGCCCTTGGAGAGCGAGAAGGTGGCAGCGAGGTACTTGGCCATGGTGGGGCCGGCCTTCTTGACGGCGGCGATCACGGCCTTGTCGAGAGCCTTCTGGTCGGCGACCTTGGACTCGGGGTGAGCCTGCTTGTTGGCGGGGTCGGCGAAGAAGCTGGCCTCGGCCTTGACCTTGGCAGACTTGTCTTTGGCGAAGTAGACATCGTTGATCTTGTCGTCAACCTTGACGTCCGAGATGTCGATCTTGGTCGAGGTGGCGATAACGTAGGCCTGGTTGACACGTCGGATGGGGACGCCGTTGACCTTGAAGGGGCCGGTGACGAGCAGGAGACCCGAGTCGAGCTGCTTCAGGAACACAACACGCTTGCCACGGAAGCGGCCAGCGAGCAGAATGAGCACGGAACCGGGGGCGATGTTCGACTTGAGCTTGGTCTGCTTGTTGACCTTGCGGTTAGCCTTGGGCACACGGGTCTCCTCGGCAGGGTAGAAGCGGGGAGCCTTCTGGGTGGGCACGAGGCGCTTGCCACCGTTCTTGGCACCCTTGACGTCGACCTCCTTGTGAGCGGCGGTCTCCTCCTGCTTCTTGGGGGCACCCTGGCGCTGGGTGTACTTGTAGCCACCCTTCTTCTGGAAGGCCTTGGTGCGGCCGAGGCGAGCCACGTTGGGGGCGATCTGGCTGTTTCGGGCCATTTTGTCGGAATATATGCTGGGGAGGTGGTGGGAAAGGAAGAATGTGGAAAGTGGAACAACGTCAGCGGACTGTCTTTTCGGTGTTTACAATTCAAGCGATAATCAGGCAGAGCATCTTCTCTTCTCCTCCATCCTATGAGGGCAATGGGTTTCGTTATGCGATGCTGGGAGTCGGGTCGTGCTGCTGTGGCTTTTGGCATCTGAAAGATACTCGATTCTTGCTGGCAGGCGATGCGGTATTGATGTCTGTTCGCCCAAACAACGCTCCATTTGCTCCATTTGATGATGACACCACTTGTACTGTCTAGCCAAGACCTGGTCACTGTGTAGCAGACACTGCAACGCCTCGGCTGCAGTATGCTGTGGGTGCGTAGGTCGGTAGGTCCTGTCGTTGAAAGCGGCGATAATGTCCGTTCCAGACGCTAGACTGCATCGTAGTATGCGTAGCAGCCCTTCTGTTAACCACTCTAGTAGACGTATGCGATGCTGTCATACGATAGTAATCCTATGCCTGTCGCCAAGTTGCTGCCACCAATACTTCGGATGACGTCTGCGACGCCTAGCATGCCATGTTGGTATCCAAGGTCTCTGTGATACCGGTATCGTTGCCCGTGCTTACGATCGTCCCTACTCGTTGTCGTCATCCACCTCCATCCAGCGGACCAATGATGTTTTACGATGCTGCTGCCGTTGTTCTGTGTGCGGGCTGCGGGATGCGGATCTTACCCCGTGTGCGGTCTTTACGTGGTGGCTGATGTGTCGACGAAAGGATAGAAGAGAAGATGTGCTGTCGATATCGCCGTGTCGATCAGGACTTACCTTTTCTTGATGGCTTGGAGGAAGGGAAACAGTGATGAGCAGCCAAACCTCGAATGTCAACGACTCTCTCGCTCACTTGGGAGTATGCTTGGCTTGCCTGGGTGAGACTGGCTCCCTGAGGCTCCATCCGACTTGGTGCTTTGCAGCTTGGTCGATCGGCTGGCTGGCAGGGCGGCTCCGATACGCTCGCTCTCTCTACATTGTGGGTTGAGTGGAGATTTTCTATTTTCTCGGCCTACGCAGTCTGTCCATATCTAGCAACTCGAGAATCGCAAATTTTACAATTTCACGAACACGTGACAAGCTAGTCAAAGCTCGGCCGAAGCAACAAAATATTTTCTTAGATCGTAATCGAAATTGTGTTCCCTCATCTGATCTTCATCGGGCGCTTATTTTGTGGAGTTGTGCAGGCAATTAGAGTCTCACATCGATTTTTTTGTTCTATTTCAAGGCTGTTTGGTGTGTTAAGAATCTTGCAAATCAATTCGACTTGGAGAACGAATCCTTCGCCTGTTTACACCGTTGTTTGATTTCTTCTGCCACTTTCACTTACACCATTGCCAGACGCTTGCAATGTGAACTTGTCCAGAAGGTGTGCTGGCCACATCCAGGCCAAGCAAGAGATCCCACGGGTCCGTGCTGCCCGTGTGCCTTTGCATGAGAGCTGTCGAAGATGCAGAACAGTTCCAAATTTGAGTCCTGTCGGGCCGAACGTGCGGGGGAAACAGTCGGAAATCGAAGCAGCACCTGCTTTCCCGGAAGCCCCGACGTCCTTGCATCTCCGACTTTGCCAATTTTCAACGCCTGGTTGGGGAAATGCATGGGATTGCCGACGAAGCGAGCTTGGCCTCTCTGCTTCTGCATTTCGATCTGCACTGATCTCGGTTATCAGTGCGAGATCAGTAAGAACATTCTCGGGGCTTTGTGCTGGCGAAGAGGCAGCGTCATAGAGAAAGTAAGAGGTGGCGGGTTGAATTTGCATGTTTCCCACGAGAGCAAGACCATTCACCGTCGTGCACTGACCATCGCTGTCGTCCGTTGCCCGTTGCCCGTTGCCCTTCGCTGTCCAAACCACTCGACTGCCTTGTTCTTCCTCCTTTGGTGGTAGAACCAGAACGGCCTTGTTGTATGGCCTATTTGGCTAAGAAGAACAGCGTTGAGAGCTGCAGACCGCGATCGGGCGGCTAGCTTGACTGGTGAATGTGAGCTTTCTTCTTCACCATTTTTCAGGCTTGAGCTTGCCCTGCTGCCGATGCCGAAAACGTGAGAAGGAAGACTGGCAAGATCACAATCAGCACATACATCTCGCGGATCTTTCCGCTTGACTAGTATAGCATGAACCTCCTACCCGACATGGATTTCAACTCGATGCTCGCCAGAGAAGAAAGTTTAGAGCAAAAGAGTGAACCCTGATCTTGCTCCCAGCTTTTTAATTTATTTTTTAATTTTTAAAAAAAAGGGTTGATGCGTATCCACGTTTCTTCTGACGCCTGTCACTTTCCTCGTGAAGGAAAAGATCGATTTCGGTCGGTGGCTTCCGACTTCTGCTTTCGGCCATCCCGCTTGGAAAAGCTTTGCGCTGGCCTCAAAGTTGACTCGACGGGAAAAGGCATAGTCGGCATGCTTCGGTTCTTCATAGCAGTTGGACTGTGCGTAAAGTCAGAGCGAGGGTGAAGGGTCAAGAGAGGCAGAACGAGGCGGGCGGCGGTGGTGTTTCGTGGGTAACTATCGCCTCGCTCGGCATCTTGCGCGCATACGTGGGCTTTGGTCTGTTCTCCCTGGCTCACCTTTTCGCTTTCCCTCCAGTTACAGTCTGTCTCAGATTCACTGCCAATTCGATGATTAGTTACGAGCACGAAGGGTGTGCGAACAGAGGGCTGCAATCGCGGTGACCGCGCATAATGGGGGCCGAGAAATGCACCGACGCCATCTCTGTGTTTGTGGGTTTTGAGGGGAGTCGAGGAAGAAGGCATGGCCTGTGCTTGGCTTTGCAAAGCGTACGCTCCGTGTGACTCGCCAGAGAATGCCCCTCTTAGGAAGTCCCATCCTTGACTAACGTTCAGTTGAGAATTGTTCTTGATCTCCTCTTGCAGATGAAACGCGCTACACAAAATGAAGCTCGCCCCAAATGAGCTCTTGCCAAACAAGTGGCGAGACGCTCTTCTGGTTTCAGCCAACCCTGGACTGAGACGCTCTGTCAGCGTGTGTGAGTTCTATTGTGATCTCCCGTCTGGCGTCGAATGCGAACGAGGTACCCTCTGCGCTCCAGCTCCTGCCTGGCCCAGGTTGAGAGCGAATGCCGTCCGTGCACGTTCGTGCGTGCTCCCCTTCCCACGTGGAGCGTATATAAACCCACAACGCTGTCCGATATCCTTGCCACTCCCTCCCTCCTCTTCTCTCAACGTTTCCCATTCACTTTCCCAATCGTACAACCTCTTCCAAGAATGACGCCTCCTACTGCCTCTTTTGTCAACCCCGCCAGCGCTGCTACGGGCGGCCCTCAACTGGGTTCCTTCAAGCCCAGCAAGGGCAGCTTCCTCCCTTCCTCTACCGCTACCGCCACTCCCAAGTACGAACAGTATGTTCCTATCAAGACGGGCCAGGAGCCGATCGAGGACTTCACTGGCAACTACCGATTTGCCGAGATCAAGGAGTCGCACACTTCGCGCGCCATGACTTCGCGCTACATGGCCGACATGATGGACGCCGCTGTTTCGGACGTCGTCGTCATTGGCGCGGGCTCTGCCGGACTCACGTGCGCCTACACGTTGGCTAAGCAGCGTCCCGATCTGCGCATCACCATTTTGGAGGCCAGCGTGGCTCCCGGTGGCGGTGCCTGGCTGGGTGGCCAGTTGATGAGCGGCATGGTGATCCGCAAGCCGGCACACAACCTGCTCGTTGAGATCGGCGTTCCTTTCGATGATGAAGGAAGCTACGTCGTCGTCAAGCACGCTGCTCTGTTCACGTCGACCCTTATGGCCAAGCTGCTCGCGATGGATAACGTGAAGCTCTTCAACGCCACGTGCTGCGAGGACTTGATCATCAAGAAGGACCATTCGGGCGCTCAGAGGGTTAATGGCGTCGTCACCAACTGGACCCTTGTCACCATGGCGCATGGCCTACAGTCCTGCATGGACCCTCAGAGTAAGTTTCATCTGTTTCAAGGTCTTGAATGAGAAAGAGAGAAGTTACTGACCACAGCTATGTCCTCTCCAATTTTGTTTCGTGCGTCGCTAGCCATCACTGCACCCGTCGTCATCGGCGCCTGTGGTCACGATGGCCCCTTTGGCGCCTTCAGCGTCAAGCGCCTCAGCTCCGCCGGCCTCATCAAGCTCGGCGACATGCGTCCTATGGACATGAACAAGTCCGAAGGTCAGTCTCCGCCTCCCCCTACTGCAGAACCACCACAACCGCATCTTGACGCCACTTTTTTGTTCCCCATTTTTATCATTCAATTTTTTTTTCGCATAAACAGGCCTCATCGTCAATAATACGCGCGAAGTCTTCCCCGGCCTCATCGTCAGCGGCATGGAGCTCTCTGAACACGACGGTCACCCCCGCATGGGCGCTTCCTTCGGCGGAATGATTGGCTCCGGCCAGAAAGCCGCCTATGAAGCGATCAAGCTCTACGACAGCCTCGAAGTCGAAGACGGCGAAGTCGTCGGTCTCAAGCACTGAATGGAGCCGTTCGCCCCCCACCTTCAAGCCTCTTATGTTCGTTGAAAGTCAATGATGTGCTCTTCTCAATCAAAATGACCCAGTTCGACTTCAAGCTCTGCGAGTGTGTGTCCGACCAATGGATGATTGATTGTTTGATTGTCAGATTGATTGTGGTGGATGCTTTTGACAGTGAAGAAATGCAGAGTCTAAGTGTGTGCGTGAACAAGATCATTTGTGGGATCTTGTGATGTGAGGACTGAAAAGGTGGAGCACCGTGTCTAACCGCCTCTAGACTTGGTGATGAAAGCCTCTAGGTACTTCTTGAATGGCTTCGCTTCGAGCGTCTTGAGGTTCTGTGCGAAATCCTGAGCCAGTTCAGGCGGACAGTTAATACCCGGCAAGTAGACCTGCAGCAAATAGTTGATCATCTCGTCTCCCCTCTTGCTGTAAATCGTCTTGGCCAGCGTAGCGATCTCTCCCAAGACAATCTGAGCTTGAGCGTCTCTAAAGTCGAAACTTTCCTTTGCCGGTGCTTCAAAAATCAGCCCAATGAGCGTTTCGTAGATAAACCTCTCGAAGCCGGGCAAGGCGGTGGACGAGGCACCGTTGGCGGCAGTCGAACCGGCCCACGAGCCAACCAAGCGGTGCAAGATCGAAAAGGCAGTGCGCTGACAAGCGGCGTCGGAGTTGGTCGAGTAGAACACAACGCTCTGCAGCAACGTCTCCAACTGCGCTGCGTTCTTGTCCGATACAAACACGCCCTCCATGCCCGAATGCACCATTGAAGACAGCAGGTTCATGTACGCCTTCTGCAGTTCCGACTTTTGCACCGCATCGTCTGTGCCTGTAATGCCCTGGTTGAGGAAGTAGAAGATGCGCTCCACGAGGATGAGGAAGAGTTGGTCGACTATCGCTCTGACGTCATCCTTGTACTTGTTCACCACCAGTGACAAAAAGTTGACAAAGTCCACCAGCTCCTGCGACGTCACTTCGCTCAACAGCGCATCAATGAGACCAGGAATGTAAGGCAGCACAGCCTTGCCGCATGTTGAAACCATTCGAGCAAACGCGCCACGCGCAGCCTCCCGCACCACAGAAAACTGGTTCATCGAGCTGATGCTCACCAGCACTTGCTCCGTGATGCTCTTGAACACGCTGACCCACTGCGGCTCGACTTGGGAGCTGTTCGGGTTGAGGTCTGGGAAGCCCTTGGAAAGGCTGCTGAGCGCGAGCATAAGGTGATGCACCTGAAGCACCGAGGTGAGGTCGGACGGGTTGCGTTGAAACGTCTGCACTGCTTGGCGCATCTGCTCGCTAAGCGGTTCCGATATGGCCTTCAGCAGCACCACCTGGTCGTTCGGAGCATTGTTGAGCAGCGACACCAAGATGCCGCTCGTCTCAAACAGGTACAACTGACTGTCAAAATAGCCTGCTGACGCCGTCGCTTTGGCCAGCGGATCCTCGTCTGGTGCCACCTCGGGGAGCTCGGCGCGAACAACCAAGATATCCTGCAAGCCTTGCAGCAGCCGTTGCACATAGTCGAGCGGCACGGCGGCGACAGCGCGCAGGTCCCGCACAAAGCGATACAGCAGGTAGTTGACACGCTTGCGCACGCCGAGCTTTTCGTGATGGACGCCGCGCCAGTCTAGGAAGGCAGGCAACGCGTCGGAAACGCAACCGCTTCGCGCGGCGAAGAAGTTGGAGTATCGCACCAAGCATTCGAAGAATTGCAGTTGCACGGCAGGATGGGGGAACGACGAGACGTTGGACTGGACCAGCTTCTGCACCATCTCGCCCAGGTTGCTGAGTGGAAGAGCTGCCAGTGCCTCATTTCCGAGCTTAGGAGCTCGTCCTTTGGAGCCAGCTTCGGGGCTCTGAACGAACATGGCGGGCGAGAGACCCACTTTGGGCGCTGCGGTGGCTGTGGTCATGACATCGCCGTAAAAGTGAATGACGTACAGCGCGAGTTCGATCTGTTGCCATGAGAGCTGTGCGCCCGAGCCTGCAGCGCTTGCTTCGAACGAGGTAAACGTCGACAGAACGAGCTGCGCGACGCTGGTGGAAAAGAGATTGTCGTCGATGGCAGCAATCGCACCGACAATGGTCTGCAGGTTTCTTCGCATCTCCAAGAACTTGGCGTCATCCTCGTCCTCTTCCTCGTCGTCATCGTCGGCGGCTCCGAAACTGCTGGCGGGCCACTCGGCCTCGTCGTCAAACTTCATCTTCTGAAGCGCAACGCCAATCAAGTTGGAGAGAAAATCGGCTCGTGCGCCGGTGAGCTCTGCGCCTCGTCGACGGGCCTTCTTGTAGATGACCAATATCATGTTGATGCCCGAGAACATCTGTTCCGAGGCGTCGTCGTATTCGTCTGACAAGAAGGCAAGGACGAGGGGCAAGATTGAGTTGAGAAGCGACTCTGCCGCTGCTTTGGTAGTCTCTTCGGCAGCGCCTTCTTCGAGGATTTTGCACATTTCGAGCACGAGACCGTTGGTCAAACGAGCGAGGTGCTCTCGGAATTCAATGTTGGAGTCGCTCGTGTCGTTGTGACCGTTCTGGGCTGATGAACCAGTGCGCGTCCGTGATTCGAGTGGCGTGATGACTTCTGGCAGGTTGAGAGCCTGTGCAAGAGAGAGCTTGTCGGCTGGTTTCATGCCTTTGCTGACAATGCCATGCAATGCATCAGCAGCGGCTGTACGGATCTTTGGGATGGGGTGATGCAAGACGTTGAAAAGCAGTGGAACAGTGTGGTTGGTGACAACGAGGTTGATGTCGATCCAGGAGACATAGTCCTCGACAATCTTGGTGGCGGCTGCGGTGAGATCGACTGCGTTTGCAAACGACATGCTACGGACGCCGGCCGAGGTGTTGGGATCGCGAGCATTTTCGCCAAGGTTGACGCGGCCGAAGCCCTCTTCTACGACGCGCCAGACGGAGTCGGCAATGTTGGAAGCGTGGTTGGCACGAATCTCGTCGCGGATAACGGCGTCTCTCTGCAAGCGCTCTTTGGATCGGACGGCTCTCAATGTGACGTCGGAGCCGAGGGTGACCGAGAGATCGTGCAAGACGCGCAAGACGAGGTCGGTGGTGAGCGGATTGAGAGGAAGCTGCGAAGTGGAGGGCTGTGATGGCGAGGCGGCGGGATGGGCACGAATGGTGGAGAGCAGCGTGGGCAGGAGGGTGTAGGGTGGCGGCAAGTTGTAGGTCTGGAGGAGCAAGACGGCGAGGACCTGGGCGAACTTGTTTTTAATATAGGGCACGGCACCATCGCCCGAGCCGGCAACATACTCGTTCTGAATGTACTCCACGGCCGACTGCTGGAGCGAGGCTACAGCGGAGGCAGGATCGGTCGAGAGGCTGATGCGGTTGCTGAGAAAGTCGTCGACGAGCATGAGACCAAACATGCGGGCGTTCTGGCTATACTTGGGACCATTGCCCTGTGCATTGCGTGCTGACCACACCGACCATCCTACGCTCCAGCTTTCGTGGGTGATGGTTTTGAGATGCTCGAGGAACTGGAGCGCCTGGGAGGTGACGTCGGGCCCCGCGTTGGCGAGAGGATTGGAGGCAATCTCCACGGCTTGGATGAGTTGCTCCTCCATGGTTGTGGATGAGTGTACGCTTTGTAGCTACAGACGCCTAGCACAAGCGAGCCGGGGTGCTTTTATTGATCCGCAGGCGCACGTCAGACGCACTGTGGAGTATCGTCGGGAGGAGATGGGCGAGGATATGATTAAAGGCTATGCCGACATGGGAGCGACTTTGGATCTGCTGATGCTGGTGGAGAATGTGACGGGCCGTTGGAAAGCTGCCGAGGCGTGGGAAGAGCAGCAAGGGTGTTGATGTTTGCTGTCCGCGGTCGTAAGCGTCCGAAGTGAAGGCGCAGTCCGTACAAAAGCTTGGGCTTGCTAGTGCGATCACTCTTCCAGCGGCGACCACTCTGCTGCTATGCTGATGGTGTAGAAAAGGAGAGGTAAAGAGATAGACGACCGGTTCCGTGACGGGTGAAAAGGAGGTGATTGAAGGAGAACAACACCGGGTGACCAAGAAAAGCACAACTGTGACTAACCGACGTCCACACGCAACCACTCGAACAGCTCAACAGCACTGCGTAGCGTGATCAGTCCCAGAAGAAATTTTGGCGATTTTTTCTTCTTCTTTCTTAATCCTTTATCCCGCTCGGTGTGAGTTTAACACCCAATTTCAAGAGAGCCTTTGTTTCTCAGCGCAATCTCACACTCCCTCGCATGTGAAAAAATGTTACGCCGCAAGTACTGGTTTTGGAGAGAGGGAAAAATTTGATTTCGAACGCTAATCGGTTCCGCCTCTACCTCGCCAACCGTTGCAAGGCTTTGCATCGTATCTCTCCATTGCAGAAGGGATCAAACTAGTGTCGGCAGAGCAAGTGGGCCGAAACTGCGGATCCAGATAAGTGACGTTATTGTGCGGGACAGCTGTTTGTCGAAAGCCACAGACGCACCTTGGCTGTCGAGGGCAGATTGCTACGCAGAGTACTAGGCGCGAATGATTGGCTTACCCCGCAACGAGAAGACCAGCTTTAAATTTTGACACATGTGGCCTCGGAAAAGCCTGCTGGCTACGTATCCTCCGAGCAGGCCCTATGTTTCGAGATCGTCAGCAGTCAGCTCGTTGAAAGTCGAGCTTGCTTCTGGTCGTATTCACCCCACCCCACACCCCCCTGTCAAAAGGATGCCAGGCAGCCGACAGGTAGTGGCCTCAGTCCGTTCTGTCAGGTCGATCCGCGGAAAATGAGCCACCGACGAGCAAAGGGCTGCTCTTCAAGAGAAGCTGGGCGAAGCATAAGTCGTGTCCAGAGCCCAACGTACTGACAAGCAATACGAACGTGATATCTTATGTTCTTCTCTCTGGAACTTTCTTTGCTATATTGTGTTCGTTCACACCGGGTTCCGCTCAGGTCGACAAGCACCGGAGAGACTACCAGCTTGATCCGAAAGATATTTCGCCGACCAAGACCGCCCTCAGCTACGTTCATCGCAGCCGTGAGGAATGCCAACGATCTACCACCTCAAATACCGAACCTGGATCCACATATCATACCAACAAGCCTTTCCCTTTTGCCAAGAGGGTATCGAGACGTGGTCAACGAAGCCGGCAGAAGGCAGGAACCCGGCTTTCCAAAATTAAAAAGATAAATGATTTTTTTAAAGCCAAAAAGCGATGACGCTGCCTTGCGTGTCTACCATGAGATTGTGATCACGAGATCCATTTCGCTTTCCTTGGACTCCGACTTAGTCACAAAGCGTCTCAGATGAGGCTCTTGATCTCAACAATTGTCAACCTCGGCATTGACGTAGGCCCCTTCTGCTTGCACGTATTTTGATCGGGATCGACCACCGGTTTGCCCATCTCAAGCTTACCTTTTCCTTGGCTCGAAGAAAAAAGTCAGGGTCCGTGTCGATCGATCCACACATCCTCGGCAAACGTAAGTCTAGAATCACCTACCCAGCATCGTGCTCCGCCTGGTTCCCGCCTCACTTTCCCGCCCTTCCACGAACCCTCTCGTGGCATTCTCTGACCATCTGTCCCAGCCTTGACTAATCGTGGAAGCGCTTGCTAGGCAAGCATTCCGTCGGTCAGCAGAGCAGAAGTGAAAACAGACGATGTATAGAGAGTGTGCAAAGAGTTCATCTCCTTGTCTTGCTTTGCGGTGCCGGGAAGGACAAAGGATGACGTTGCCACACCGCGACGAGCAGCAAGGGCGAGTCACGACGGCGGAGAACAATGTCTCAGCCAGATCCGGCCCCGACTAAAGCAAAGAATGAAATAAAATGCTGCACTCAGCGATCTCGCTCTCTCTGCCATCGCGCGCGCACCCTGCCGGGGCAGTGCAAGATCGGAGTCTCGTCGTGAAATGCGCGTTGATGATAACCAGTGCAGATGAGGATAAACGCAATTCCAAACGCGTGAGGATGGTCGCTTCTGACGCAAGGCACAAGAGCGAGCAAATTGGCACCCTTCGAGACCGGAAAGACCAAAAAAAGCACTGTTCATGTGCCGCGATCGCACCACCGCTTTCCTTCGATGCACGCCACTGCAGAGACGCACGCACCATTCGACTCATCCCCACGGCAACGCGTTTTCTTGCTTGCTTGCTGCTGCTGTTGCTCCAATCTTCTAGCAACCCCTGTTTCCGTCGTCGCGCGGCCCCCCCTTCGAGGCTTGATGAACCGTACCCCCCTTTTCGGAAGCCCCTCTTCTCGGTTGGAAGCTGACAGTATTTCGCGCTGTAGGGGACGCGGCTTGGCCTTATCGAGCTCAATCCGCCACTGCTCAACAGTTGTGCATGAACCGAAACGCAGGGACCGATAGGAGAAGGAGAAGTGAAGCGACACAGCCAGACAAGGCGAGGGAAAGCAAAGGAACAGCAAAGCGTTGTTGGTGAGGCTGCCGAAGCTTATCCATAAGGAGGCGGGAAGCGAGTGACAAGCGTAGTCGAGTCAGTCAGTGATAATGGCGCCAAAGGGACGCTGAGCTGCGTGCGATCCAAAATTGGACGCGAACCCCGCACGAAGAGAGAGAGAAAGCCAATGCCATGACGAGTCAAGTCGCGCATGTTTCCCGATTCTTCCAATTCTCGCCGTCCTCGTCAAAGCACAGGTTGCGAGAGGGCAAGCGGTTTTGGACGGAAGGAGCAAAGGGCGAGGGCGAGGGCGAGGGCGAGGGCGGGAGCGAGAGCTAGCGAGGAAGCGCGAGGCCGGGCTGAGTTCAAGCTACACTGGCCAGCTGCCCGAGTGTCACTTTTTGGACACAGAGGGCAAGCTGCATGGTCGGCTGTTCCGTCTTCGAGATATGTGCGTGTGTGTGTGCTTTCTTCGATCCTCGCTGCCAGGCTGCGATCTGTAGCTGAACAATCGCACACATCTTCCTGCTGCCTCCTGTTCCTTCTGGCTTGCCCGTCCCACGAAAGCCAAGAGCAACGCCGCCGCCGCTTTCTTCTCAACCATCATCCACCATTCATCCGTCTCTCTCTGTCTCTCTCACACACACACTCGCTCAGTCTCTTTTCGATCTTTATATCGACTCACCGTATCTAGACCCAGCTCCCGCCTGCGCCGCTGCCAGCACACTCTAGCCGGATCTCGCGCTCGAACAGCGTTTCAGCCGGCAATTCCGGACCTTATTCATCGACGTCCATCTGACTGCGCCTCTCCAGCCATATCCTTGCTTATCGCTCGCAAGCTAGGAGAAGGGCAAGGCTTTATCCGCAGTCGCTGCCACTTCATCCCTTTCTACCAAAACCTCGTTCGGTACAAAGGCCAGCTTCGACTGCCCATTCACCATCACGATGTCGGTCGACACTGAGCCGCGTGCACCCCGCGCCAACACCCAGTCCTCGCCGACCTTTCGTCAGACCGGCTTCTCGGTACCCACCGCCTCGGCACCCGCCACCAACGATGTCAACGCCGTCGCACTCTCGCCCAAGATGCGCGCATCCAACTCGAGCTTGAACGCGGCGCTCCATGCCAGACATGCCACGCTCTCCAAGTCAGGCCTCCCAGACGATGGAGACTCAGACATGGCCGAGGCATCGCAAGTGCCCTTGCCCATCCCCGGTTCCTTCGGCAAGCTCGAGCCTGAAGCGCTCAACTCGCATGCCTCGCACTCTCCCAACGACATTCCCACGCCGCCCGATGCACCCTCGGTCGCACCACACAAAGCTTCTCAGTCTCCCCACCGTGCCACCGTTCGATTGCCGCCGCTCAACTCAAGCATGCTGTCTCCACGATACTCGACCCTACAAGGCTCCAGCATCTCGAGTGGACCCACATCGATCACGTCCAGCAACTGGTCGCCAAGCAGGAGTACCGACCCGCACCTCTACTCGATCTCGGCAGGCAGGAAGTACAGCTACACCAGTTTCAACAAGCCCTCGCTTAGCACCTCTTTCAAGACCTCGGCCATGCGCATGCGCGGTCCCGCTCTCGACGACGAAGACGAAGACGAGGAGGACGACAGCTTTGGCAAGCCCGCTTCCAGGTACGCACGCAGCTCTACTGCAGCCACCGACCGCGCCACTGCGGAGCCAGGCCTGGAACTCGATGGCGATGAGGTGTTTTCGTTCTCGAGTCCCTGCTTCGGTCCCAAGGAGCTGCCGGATGACAGTGTGCCCTCGCCCGAGCTTCACGAGGCTATGCCCCCTTCCACAGCAGCCGCCAACCCCAATGCTGTCATGAGCCCCAGTTGGGCCACCGCCTCACTCAACAAGCTCTCGCTCGGAGGCAATGAGGCCAGAGGCTCTCCTAGCTCGGCCAGTGCACGCAGACCTTCGCGCTCGCAGTACCACCACAACAGCGGAGCGCTATCGTCCTCGGCAGACGTGGCTGCCGCCGCCATGAAGCAGCGCAGGTTCTCGTACAACAAACTGGCACGCCCTTCGTTTGCCTCGCCTGGCCCAAGCAGCTACACCTACTCGTCTAGCTTTAGCCACCCGTATGCGCGCACGCCCACTTCGTCCAGCCTCACTTCAAGTCATCGCAAGGAGTCCAGATCGAGGTCAAGGACGAGGCACGGCAACGAGGACGTCGCTGGCCGATCTGCAGCCCTTGTCGATGACGACGAGACGGACGAGGAGATGCGCATGGACGACGACGATGCGACCGAGGACGAGGCCGATTACGCCTACGGCACCTACAGCGCATCTTACCAGGCTCGCATGCGCCAGAGCCTTGCACAGAGAGCAGATCCGGCGGCCCTCGGCAGCACGCCTTCCAGCTTTGGTGCCAACCCGTCGAACGCAAGCTTGGGTCTCACCTTCCAGATGAGCCCCGGCAATCCGTCGATGCTCGCCAAGGGACACCCTCTTGACACCAGTCGATCGCCCGTCGCGTCGAATGCCAACCTCGCCGCCAGTCTTAGCCGGCAGTACAGCTCGGACCGCCACACGGCGGCTGGTGGTCTCGCTCCATTGCGACACCACCCTTATGCGACCAGTCCTTCGGCTACGACAGGTCCATTGAGCGCATCCATGGGTCTCGCCTACTCTCCCGGCTCCAACGCACCGCTAAACCGACCGGCGCACAGGAGAGGAAGCAGCCTCAGCAACGGTCTTGCTGCGCCCGCCTACTCCGCAGGTGTTCTCTCTACCTCGCCACGATTCGGCAACGCTGCTGCATCGGGCCGTAGCCCAGACGATGGTAGTGCGGATCGTCTCAGCCAGTCGCCGTACGGTGCTAGTTCGGGATCGCCGTATGCTGCCGGAGCGCGCGGACTCAATGGAACCGGTGGATACTATGGTCCTGCTCATGGCGGCGCATACAGCCAATCTCCGCGTTACTCGCAGAGCTACGGTGCGCGCAAGGATTCTGGCGGATTCGCGTCTTCGCTTGCCGCACACTTTGAGGGCCACGAACGATCAGACAGCATGGCGAGCGAAGCGACCGAGGTCGGCGATGCTTCAAATGTTTCCATCACTTCGATGCGCAAGGCCTCGACGGGTAAAGCCGGAGGCGCACGCGCCACGAGCAACACGAGTGCGACCGGAAACACGGACGAGACGGCACAAGTTGCGGCGATCCGCGACAGGCTGGGAGGCGCAGCCAGCTGTTCGGCCTTTATCTCGAAGTTGTGGCATCTCATGATCAACCCGGAGCAGTACAGCAAGTACATCCGATGGGACGAGGCAGGCACTTCGATCATTCTGTCGAGCGAGCCCGATGTGGCCAACGAGTTTGCAGGCGACGTGCTACCTCGACTGTTTAAGCACGGCAACAACGCCAGCTTTATCCGCCAGTTGAACTTGTACGGCTTCCAGCGCATTCCGTCTTCGCGCTTGCTGGATGCAGCCGAGATGAAGGTAGCGGCAGCCAAACGAGCCGAGATGGGCGGGGGAGGGTCTTCATCGACGCTCAACACGGCTGTGCAGCTGTACGGCGCGCACTCGAGCTTTGCGCATCCTCGGTTCCTGAGGGGGCGTGAAGAGTTGTTGCCGACCATGAAGCCGAGGTCGAGCAAGAAGCCCAAGAAGGCGTCGAATGGTGTTGGTGCCACGCCGCGCTCGTTGGAGGCTGACACTTCGCTGGGGGCCGATGAGACGGATGAGGAGGATTTCGCGTTGTAAACGAGCGCAACCTTCTCCAAACGTTTTTATCGACGGATCGAGCTCCGTTCCCCACAACCGGTGGTAGGATCTGACATCGTCATGGCATCTCGTCGGTGTCGGTTCCTCTCGTCTGGTCGATATTGTTCACGCCGTATTCTCTGTCTATTCTCCTTGTGTTGTTATTCTCATTTCTAGCTTGTTCTGTATTCATCGTTCGCAGTTCGTCTTTTGCTCGCATCTCATTCCCGATTGTACCGGTTTCCGTTTCAGAATACCATGTGAATCACGAATCGTTCCGCGTAGCGAGGATTGTGTCAAGAGGCGCAAGCCTGTGCAAGGTGTGTGTTCACTTGATGGGCACGAGCCTCTCTGCTGTCAGGTGTAGGATCTCGACTGTGGGCCTGGTTCTGTTGCTGGGGTCCTTGCGGACGCTGGGCCAGACCAGGCCGTACTTGGGTTTGAGCTTGTCCGCTTTGTCCTCTACCAATTTTCTTTGCTCATCCGAGCCATGTGCGCGTTCGAACTTGAGCCACATGGCCCAGTGGTCGCCTACGCTGGGATCGGCGTCTGTAGCCCTGGCGAACCACTTGCGCGCCTGTACATGCTTTCCCTCGAGCCAAAACTGCTGCGCTACGGTGGACAAGACAAAGCTGTCGTCGGCGGTTTTCTTGAGGGCGTCGGTCATCTTTGTCTTGCGCCCCGGGCGCGGTTCGAGGGCGATGGCGAGGGACCAGAGCAGCCCGGACGCCGGGAGTGCCTGGAGGGCACGTGCGAGGAGCGTCTTCGCTTGCGTCGGATTGGGCGGCGAGGAGAGGAGTTCGGTCTGAATCGACTCGTACCAGATGGGCGCCGAGAGCGGGTTGAGCAGTCGTGCGCGCTCGAGGAGGGCGCGCGAGCGGATGGTGAGATTGAGCGATGTCTCGAGACGGCTGGCGAGGATCCAGAGGGCGGATGAGGTCGGACACGCGCGTGTACCGCGAGAGAGGTACTCGCGTGCTTTCTTGGTTCCTTCATCGCCCAGACGCATGCGTGCTAGCTCGGCGCCCAGCATGTACAGCTTGTCGAAGGACGCAAACTTGACGAGCGCCTCGTCGACCAGCTCCTCGGCCCGCTTCAGCGATCCGTGATCCCGCTCGAACAGCGCGCTCTTCAGCCACACCCGCGCGGTGCCCACTTCCACCCGCGCCCTCTCCAACAACTTGCCCGCTGCCACCACCTCGCCTGTCTCAGACTCCAACTTGGCTGCCGCGAGCGAGATCTTTTCGCTGCCAATATTCGCATCGAATGCGCGGATCAAGACACTTCTCGCACCGCTGATATCGCCCGCTTCGCTCTTGACGGCAGCGTGGGTCAGCCAGAGATCCTCTGCCTTCGGGCAGTTGGACACGGCGCGTTCGAGTAATGCCGATACCGAGTCGATGTTGCCATGCTGCTGCTCGAGCGCCACCGCCTGCGTCCAGATCGCTGGTCGATCGGGGAACACCCTCAACGTATACGCCAAAATACTCCTCGCCGCCTCCACACACCCTCTCTCCAACGCCGACTGTGCATCCTCCACCCACACTGCACGACGATCCTCCTGCTCGATATCCAGCTCGATGGTCGCTTTGATGATCGCAGAACACACCAGGGGCGAACCCTGCTTCTCGACCCGCTCCGCCTCGGCAAACCACTGATCGCGCGACAGCTCCGCCCCCGCTTTCCGTAAAGCTTTCACAGCAGCTGCGACGGTCTTGTCCACCTTGACCTCGTCCGCTTCGGTCTCTTCGAGGAGCCGCGCGGCGGCGATCCAGATCTCGTGCGAGGTCGGGATGGTCTTGCGCGCTTCATTGAGCACCTTTTTCGCCTCTTCCGGATTAGACAGCCGAGCGAGCGCCAGCCACAGCTCGATGCTCAGCGGCACCACGGCCACCGCGCCACTTAGCAGAATGCGTGCATCCTGCGGGTCCTCCTCGAGATTGACCAGCTCCTTCCACAACTTGACGCTGTTTGGGATGTATTCGAGCGATTTGCGGAGGACGCGCTTTTTGCTCTCGGTATCGGTCTCCAGCTCGACGGCTTTGAGCCAGATGTTGACCGACTGCGAGACGTGCTGGATTGAGCGCGCGAGGATGACTTTGGCATTTTCCTGAGTGTTGAGCCGCGCGGCCTCAAGCCAGATGTCTTCGGCTTTCGGACAGTGGTCGCAGCCCTGCTGGATGATTTTGCGTGCGTTGGACATCTTGCCAGCCACCTCTTCGACTCGGGCAGCCGCGATCCAACCGGGCGCGTGAGAAGGATTTGTCTTGATGACCGAATCGAGCAGGCTGCGCGCCTTTTTGATGTCGCCGATCTCTGCGTCGGTCTTGATGACGGTGGAGGATAGTTCGGTGAGGTAGCCCTTTGGGTCGATGGATGTAGCCGTGCCTGATGTTGAAGACGAAGCTTGATCGAGTTGATGGCTGAAAATCTTGTTGCGCGCCTGACCGATTTCGGAGAGGGAAGTGATCGTGCCGCCTGTATCTTGGTCGGCGTTGGCCATCTGGTCTGTAGTGAGTGCGGCCTCGACGGCGTTCCTGTCGCGAGCACCGACGAGGATGGTGTCCGAGATGGCAAAGGACTGTGTATTGCGCGCTTCCCTTTTGGCAGCTGCTTTGCGCCGCTTGCCCGTAACGCTACCGGATTCAGTGAGCGAAGCCCATTGGTCTTCGGTGATGGTACTTAGCCCACGCTTGAGATCGGCAAATTGCGCCTGGATCTGTGGCTTTTCCGCTCTAGCCTTCTCCCTCTCCTCCCTCTCCTTCGCTTCTCTGAACTTCTTTCTGCGCCGATCCATACGCGCATCGACAGACTCCCAGATTCGATCCGCCTCTTCATCGTCCTTTTCGTAGACAGCACCTGCAAACAGGCCCGTTTCGTTTTCCGGATCCTGAAATCGACCCTCCTCTTCCTCGCCGCGGCCGTCATCATCGTCATCATCGCCACCGCTGCCGCCGCCGTCTGCCTCTTCTGCATCGCCGTTGGGCTTTGTTTTGCTAGAGGAGGCAGCAGCAGTGAGACGCGCAGGACCAATGTCGGCTCGTGTCGTGAATCCTGAAGCTCCTCGACCGAGGCCGGCGACGTAGCCAGCGGGGGCCTGCATGGACAGGAAGGCGAGCTTGTTGGGCTTGTCAGCCATTGTTCGAGGATACTGTCCAAGCCGGTCAAGGCTGGAATCGTTTTGGGTATGAGGTCGGTTGGGGATGGTGATGATGGAGGAAGAAGAAGAAGAAGAAGAAACAGAAACTGAGCCAATTTTTAGTGGATCTGCTCCACATTTCCACGCTAGATACTATTTTACAGTTGGCCCTGGCGGTCTCAAAAGGTATTCAGGGTCCAATCTCGAGAAGGTCGCAATGAGCAATGGCACTGCCGTTCAAGGACAGCTCGACACACGATCGAGCGAATTACAAGGATGGAAGGAAACCGGATGTAATGCAGTGCAGTTGCGATGCGGGTGATGGTACAGATGGGAGAATGACAGGTAGCAAACGGGGCCTGGGTATTGGTCTAGAGATTACTGTCCTTCGACAGGGCCATCAAATAGGCGGATACTGTGTACAGTCAAAGTGAGAGCAGGTGCAGGGTCAGTGCTGCGATCCTCCACCGGAATGTCTATGGGACAGTCTTTCAAGATGGGCACTTACAGAAACTGGGGGGTTGCCAACAAGTTTCGACCGCCTGATCTGAACTCTCGTGGCCATACGTCGACGAGAAAGTAGTCTGCGTTGTGGAAAGCCAGAGCAGCAAGCATACAAGTAAGCAGCAGTGTCAGTCTAAAGGGTCCCATCTGGATGTGTGCCTCTTCCATTCTAGCTCAACTTACAAAGATGTCCAACGGCGATTCCGCTGATATCGCCCATAACCGCTTTCAAGCTGCCACGCAGCAACCAGCCAAAAATAACCAGACTCCACGGCAGATACGGCGCTGTGACGACCAACAATCCAAACAGACTGAGGCGCACATGTCTGTTCCTTCTTGACCAGATGTACACCAGCACAAATGCCAATGGCGAGCCCAAGAATGGCTGAGCAGTCACCGGCGACAGGATCAACAGACACGTCGCCGCAAACGCAAGTAGCACCACATAGCCAGCTCTCCCACCGCTCCGGCCCCCGAACGAGTTTTCCTCGAGCATGCGCGAGTATCGCATGAAGAAGAACAGATGGAAGATGAAGTCGAGGCCGAGCGGGCCAAAGTAGAGGAAAGTGGTGAGGAGGCGCCAGACTTGAAATTTGCGGAAGACGAGCGCGGGCGTGTAGAACAGCTGGTACTGCGAGATGGTGTGGGTGTGTTCGAGGATAGCTGTAGCAAGGGTGAGTGCTCCCCATGCTCCTGTGATGGGAGGTATGGATTCGAAGTCCATTGTTGCGCGCTGAGGGAGGTTGGTGGTGGTGTTCAGCAAGGTGTCTTGGAAACGGTCCGTGCCTGTCCAGGGAGAAGAAGCTTCTTTCGACGTGGAGGTTGGTTGACCGAATTTCCCGTTACTGTTAGATCGTATACCGGAGCCCACGTGCCGAAGTTACCGAAAGCCGGATTACGCATACGGTACCCCGCTCTTGGTGCCACTTCAGGTCACCGCCACGTCGTGCTTGCCATCCACCATCTCAGCTTAACTCGCAGTCATCATGTCGGCCACCGCTAATCCATTCAGCCTCAGAAAGCAACTCGCCTTCTACGGCTCATACCACACCGATCCTGTCAATGTCGCCATCCACATCATCGGCGTCCCTTCTATCATCTTGTAAGTGGCGGTGACCAGGCCTCCTTTTATGGCCGAAGTTCCATTGCTCACTGTGTCATACCTTTCTCCCACATCACCTCTGCAAAACAGCGCAACGTCGACACTTCTAGCGAAGCAAGGCTCCATCTTCCCTTACATCCAGGACCATTCTCCGCTCGCTGCAGCCTACCTCTCTCAAGCCGGCTCCTATCTGGCCTCCCTTCTCCCCACCCAGATCTTCCAATATGCGCAACTCAACCCTGCCGCCATCTTCATGGGCATCTATTGGCTATACTACTCGGTCCTCGATGCCACAGCCGCGCTCATGCTAGCTCCGATCTGGTATGGGCTGTGGTACGGCTCGACCCTGCTCGCGCGCACACACCCGGACGCCACCAAGATCGCCATCGGCATCAAGGCGTTCGGCTGGATCAGCCAGTTCTATGGGCACGGTGTGCATGAGGGTAGGGCGCCTGCGCTACTGGACAACTTGCTCGGCGCCGTGGTGCTCGCTCCGTTCTTTGTGTTTCTGGAGGTCATCTTCCATTTCGGATACAGACCGCAGCTGCAGAAGGAGTTGAAGAATGACGTGGGCAAGCTGGTGACCAAGTATAGGACCGACCAGGCCAAGGCGAAGCGTGCCAAGGTGCAGTGAGCGCGCGCTCCAGCGGTCACTGGTTTGGACGAAAAAAAACGCTCCCGTTGTCAGTCTCGTGGACAGCCGCCTACTTCTGTCGTGTAAATGTGAAATTTGATACCAGTGTTGACTGTTGATAGCAGCGTGGACGTCCGTATCGCCAAAGATGGCCAAAGCAGTCGAATTAGAGAGAGAGAGAAAGTTGTTCCCGTTCACTGTTCTGCGTCGTGTTGAAGTTGTATGTGCGACTCGGTTTTGCGAGGCTATTCTGTGGCCCTGCATGAAATTAAGAGCATACATGCATGCGCCTCTACTTTAGCTTGTCGCTCTCATCTTTACTCGCTGCACACTGCGGCCGCGTCACCTTCGTTGGCCCTTCCTGCTGCTACCCTCACCAGCTACAAGACCCCACCATGACGACTTCATAGCAGGTCCCAGCGATTGGTAGATGTTTGCCGCGCACACAGGTTTGCCTTGAGCGGATCAGCTTTTGAAGATACCACCATGATCGACACCGCTTCTACCCAGAGCGGTTCGCCGAGCTCGATGGGCGACAAGCGTCGCAAGTCACTGTCGGAGACTATACGGGCGAGGTTGTCTCGATCCCAGTCGTCCGAAATCTACGGCGCCAGGACTTCCGATAGCAGCGGGTGTAGCGTAGGCGGCACGCCGCCTGTCCCGCCGGTGCCGCGATCCTACTCGATGAACACTATCGCCCTCTCCAACACCATATCGCCCTCTTCGCTCGCCACTGTAGGCCCAGACGAACTGAATGCAGCCTGGACATCGATCGACCCACCCGCGTTCCCCGCCAGCCCGCAGTACACAGCCTTCTACTGCGAGGAAAACGTCTACCTGCTCGCCCGCCACCTCTCAGCCCACCTCTCCGCCACCAACGCTGCTGCGCACAACATCGCACGTCAGCAAGCCAGGACCCGCACATCCGCGCACACTCAGCGATCGGTCTTCGTACCCGTATGGGACGTGCACGTTTTGTTCATCAGCAACTCTACCAAGACCGTGCTGCTGTACGCGCAGTCTGCGTCCAAGCTGCCCAGTGCGGGTTCGCCGGTGATCTGGGACTACCATGTGGTCGCTGTGGCCACGTGCCATTTGGTCCCCCTGCACGAGCTGCGGCTGGCTGCGGACGACGAAGGAATCAAAGTGCCGGCTGTCCAGGCGAGCAGGAGCTGGGTGTACGACTTCGACACCCTCCTCTCCCGCCCCACGCCTCAGCCGGTTCCTTGGGGCGAGTACAACACGCACACATTCCACCCGGACGCCATCCACTCCAATACGATCCCACCGCACTTCCGGCCCGTGTTCCGCTGTGTACCGGCGCACGACTTTTTGCGCTTCTTTGCGAGCGACCGCAGCCACATGCTCCTCACCACGCCTGCGGGCAACACGTGGCACTCCCCGCCTCCCCCCTGGCCGCCCATCGTCGGCGCAGAGGCGAGAAACGAGGGCTGCGCGAACAACCTGATGAACAAGTACGTTGACGTAAACAGCGATGACGGGAGCCTGGGGAGATACGGGCTCGTTGAGCAAGCCGAGGAGTGGTTGCTGAGGGACACGCCGCCGATCACGGGGGGATTGGGCCGCTCAATCGTCGGTGATGCGGGCGCATTAGACGTGATGTTTGCTCAACAGCCCGCTGATGTAGGCTTGGGACAACAGGTGACGGCTGGACCAGTCTTCGACGAGAGAAGGGAAGTGCGAGGAGAAGGCACAAACGGCGGACCTATAGGCGGACGCATCTCGTCCCCTCTCTTTCCAGCGTACCTTCACACCTCGCAACAGCATCGTGCTGCTGCTGCTGCTGCTTCTCGACCAGCTTCTTCAACAATGTAGATCGTCTCCCACTTACAGCGTCTCTGTCAATGTACTTGCGTATTACTGCACTGCAATTCTTGCATCTATGAGGCGGCAGGCTTCTTCTTACGTTTGACACTGAGCATGTTTGTCGTTGCTCCACTACCTCCACCCGCTCCTCCCACTCCCGCTCCCGCTGCTGCTGTCACTGCACCATTGCCATTGCTCTCAACCTCCTTCTTCGCCTTCTCCATCTGCTCCTGGCTCGGCCCCTTCAACACAACATCCATCCAGATCGTGCCCTGCCCAATCAGCTTCCCCTCGTTCTCCTGCTCCTCCTTCCCGCCCAGAAACTGCGCCACCCCACCCTTCCGCCTGACCTCGCGATCGACCCCCTGGAACCAGCTCTCGGTCAACTGCCTCGCCAGGGTGACCTTGTTCCACTCGCACGTATCCTTCATGAGCGACTTGAACACCAGATCGCCCAACACTTTGTACGGCAGAGACAACGGTTGCCGTTCCATACCCTGCGTCGAAATCGGTGGCGATGATGATGAGGGGGGTTGGCGGGTGAAGAGGATGACAAGTACGCCGACTGCGTTTCCGGAGCAGCACTCTTGTCGGAACCCCATGCGTTCCCAGAACTCGTCGATGGGTAGGTCGTCCATCGCCTGGCGCTCGCGCATGAGTGCTCGGAGGGTGATGAGCGGCACACCCGAGGAGGAGGGTGCTGAGTCGGTCTTGGCCCGCTTCTCGCTTTCGTTTTGTGGGGCGTCGTCGGAGGCAGCTCGCTTCTTGCTCTCCTTTTCCTCTGTCTGATCTTTGCCCTCTTGGCCCTTGAGCTCGGATACGTCAACCTGCTCTTCGATTCCATTCTCCTTCTCTTGCTGCGTCGAAACCTGGGCCTGCGCTTGTCCATTCCCATTACTGGTCACCGTCTTCTTCTTCCACCCAGAATGCTCGTGTGCATCTCTAGCCATTTCATCCAGGAACCGCGTCTTAGGATCGTCGGAAAAGTGCGGCATCAGCGTCGGTACCGTGCGAACCTTCTTCGGGTCGTAGTCGCTCGCCTCGGGATCGGTTTGTACCTTTGGCGGCGCTGATTGGGACAGGATGAAGCTCGACGTCTGCCAGTGCAGAGGCAGAGGCGGAAGATCTGCAGAAGAACAATCTGCTCCGCCCGAGCTGTACGGATGGCCGTATGTCCAATTCGCTTGGTTTAGCACTCGGTCTGCTGCCGAGCCACCTTCGCGGACGAGCGGCACAAGCGGATGCGACTCCATCTTGTTGTATCCCGGAATGACATAGTATGCCCTGGCATCGATGACCTCACCTTTCATGTCACCGCTTTTACGCACCGGCGAGGATCCGTCCCGTGTGGTAACGACAACATCGGACATGACAGCTCGCCACCATTTGATGAGGCCGCCATCCGAGAGTACTTTTTTGTCTTTGTTTTCGGGGCTGGAAGGGAAGAGGTAGGCCCTCTGACTGCGCGCTAGGATGTGTACTGAGAGATGCGATACAGTGACGGTGGAGGTGCTGATGTGGTCCGGTTGATCCCAGTGTCGGAAGGACGAAAAGTGCTGCGTGACTGCCGAGCTGAGCGTTGCGGTCAGGGTGCTGCCGAATCTGGTGGCGTCGGCAAAGACCTGGCCGGACAAGGCTTCTCGAAGCGGAGTGGGGATGGCTTTGGGCCCATATCCACTCGAGTCTAATTTGGACACGTACAGCACGGCCGAGCCGAGTTCAGGGATCGTGTACAGATACAGCTCCATGGCCAGGATGAGCAGTGGTGCGGCTGTGTCCGTCGCTGTCTGTTTCGGCGCCGGTCTCGTATCCGCTCCCTGTGCATCGTCGGTCGCCGCCTTGGCTGCTGCTTGCTCGACATTGTGTGAAGGGAGAGGTGCCCAGCTTGCCGTGACAAAGATCTGTTCCTCCAAGGCCCCGATGGTGGCGGCCTTTTTGTTGTACTCTAGATCGAGAGGATGAATATGTGCGAGTGGGTAGAGCGACTTGACTTGGCGTGGAATCGAGAAAAGGGTGTGGAGGCGCAGCGTGCCTGGCTCGGCAACGGCGGGGGGTGATGCATCGAGGGCGGTGCGGATGGTGGCGAGGAGGGAAGAGGATCTTTGAGACATCGTTGTTGGTGGTGGTGGTGTCGGTAGTCGCTTCTACTGTAGGAAAGGGTCGACTGTTAGAAGGAGGAGGTAGGAAACGAAAGAGCATGGATGTCCTTCTCATCTTCTTGACGGGGTCTGTGACAGGAAGTGGACCCTTGATCTTCCCTGCGCCTGTTCAACCAGCACGCATAGCAACGCGTTTAGTGCTCTCGAGGCGCGACTGACTCCGCGCGTGCAAAGTATCATAAATGTCAGACATTACGATATAACAGTTTGTAAATTTTGGGCTACGAGATCGAAGCCTCGTCTGCACCGATGACGCTCGTTGCTTAGGCAGGCAACAGTGTGGTGCCAAGACTCTTGGTTGCATCGAAACTTCTCTGCTGTCCTTGCCATCGACGGAGCCTTTTCATCATTCAAGAAGTGTCTCTCTTTGCGGCCCGCCGACACCTTCGGAACCATACCGCCGCCATCGGTGCCAAGCCCATGTGGCGAGCATTTGCATGGGCCTTGATAGGTCCTTGTCAAGAGAAGGAAGCAGGTTGCGCAGCACTTCGGAACAAAGGAACGATTTCGGGAATCGCTTCTGACAACGACGACGGCGGGCCTTGAATCTTGTTCCCGCAGAGAGCCTTGCCGAACGAGGCGTCGTTGGCGGAGCTTTGAAGCCTCTGAGCTTTTGACAGCGGATGCCTTATCGTTCACCAGGAACGTGCAGCGAGCTGCAGCGAGCGCGAAAAGGCCTCATGAAGCGACCCACGTCTGTGGTTCGTACCACACTCTTCAGCTTGCTCGATAGGAAGAATGAACACGAATCGATTGCAGGCATACATACTTCCATCCTTTCACTCGTTGAGTGGAAGACCCGTCAACGACGACAACGCAACAGCGTTAGAGAGCGAATTCTCTGAATCGAAGAGGCAGTTTCGTAACACACGGTGAGGTGCAGAGTGACCGAATACCTGCAGCAGCAGCAGCAGCAGCAGTAGCAGCAGCAACACCTCGTTTCTGTGACTGTTATTATAAATTTGTGTTTTTGATCAACGTGCTGATTTTAGGGAATTTTGCTGAGTTGCAGCCGTTGCGGTGCGTGTTGCAGGTGGATATGATGCCAAGGCTCGACTGTTTCTTTTTGTTCGGGTTGTTTCGAGATTTCGGTTGGCATGGTCCTCGTAGACAACAAATCGTGCTTGTATCATTGGCAGGAAACCATCGTCCCAACGACCACTGGCTCGCCATCGCACCTTTGCTAACCTCGAGTCGAGCGCTTTCGTTATTACCTTCGGCTGTCCCTCCGATTCAGCCCCGCTTGGCTTGCACACGATCACATCGACAAGCACGACCACTTTTCTACCTCTCAGAGATCGGCACACCCTTCGGTCCCTCATTCGCTGTCTTAGCAGCTTGTTGATCGCCGTACGACCGGCGAATATCCCCGTCTATCTCGATCACCATCAATAAACTCGTTCCTGCCGCCTCTGCCACCGTGTCGAATGGCTCGCATCATCCGAATGTCGGCACCATCCTCGTTGCAACGCCCTCATAGTATCTAAGTCTCCATCTATCGACAGGGTTCTTTCCTCCAAGATCGCCTCATCATCATCCACATAAAGGTAGCTGCAGGCACGCTCTAGAGTCGAGCCTGTTGCTAGCCTGAATAGCCGCACATCATGGCCAAGGCTTTCCACCCTTTCGAGGTCACGCCCGTCCACATCGTGTACGTCGGGCTTGGCCTCTTCATCTGCATCTTCTCCTACCTCTCCCTCTTCATCAAGGAACGTCTCTACCTCGGTGAAGCTCCCATTGCCGCAGCATTCGGCATCATCGTCGGTCCCGTCGCCATCAACCTCTTCAACCCGACAAAATGGGGAGGCGAGGATGGCGTCACTCCCGGCGGTGTCCACACCGACGAGATCACCCTTGAGATCATGCGCGTCACCATCGCCCTCTCCGTCTTTGCCATCGGCGTCGAATTACCTAAAAAGTACCTTCTACGTCACTGGAGGTCCATCGCCATCCTCCTTGGTCCCGTCATGGCGTGGGGCTGGCTTATCACCGCCTGCTTCATCTACGCCCTCGTCCCCGGTCTCGACTTTCTCAACTCGCTCGTCGTCGCTGCCTGTGTCTCGCCTACTGACCCCATCTTGGCCCAGGCCGTCGTCGGTGGTCCATGGGCCGAGAAGCACGTTCCTGCCCACGTTCGTCACATGCTCATGTGCGAGTCTGGCTGCAACGACGGTGCTGCTTTCCCCTTCCTTTATTTGGCGCTCTACCTCACCCAGAATCGCGACAACACCGGCCACGCCGTCGCCCAGTGGTTCTACGAGACCTGGGCCTATGAAATCATCTTGGGCACCATCCTCGGAGCGCTGATCGGCTACCTCGCACGCAAGTTCATGCGCTTCTCCGAGCGGAACAAGCTCATCGACCGAGAGTCCTTTGTCGCCCAGTACATTTCGCTTGCCATCGCCAGTATGGGCGTCAACGTCTTGCTCGGATCTGACGACCTTCTCGCCGCTTTCGCCTGCGGTACCGCCTTCGCCTGGGACGGATGGTTCACAAAGCAAACCGAAGACTCGAACTTTTCCAACATTGTCGATCTGCTCTTCAACATTGCCACTTTCATCTACATTGGTGCTCTTATCCCGTGGCACGACTTTGTCGACGCGGATCTGGGCCTTTCCATCTGGAGGCTCATCGTGCTTACAATCTGCGTGCTCCTCACCAAGCGCATCCCTGTCATCCTGGCCTTATGGAAGTTCATTCCAGACATCAAGACCTTCCGCGAAGCCATCTTCTGTGGTCACTTTGGCCCCATGGGTGTCGGTGCCATCTTCATCGCCACGCTCGGACGCACTCTCATGCCCGAAGAGGTGCACCAGCCGCCGCAGACCACCAATGATGTGCTTGCCCTCACCATCCAGCCCATCGTTTACTTCTTCGTGCTCTGCTCCATCATCGTCCACGGCTTCACCATTCCCTTCTTTGCCTTTGGCAAGAATGCCCGCCGACGAGCGCACACCTTGACTCGCACCTGGAGTCGCAACCCGTCCATGCGCGACGACGAACCCAGTTGGATGAGCCGCGTCCGTCGCGTCAGGACAGGCGAAGACATTGTCATCAACACCGACGACATTAGCGCCGACAAAATGTCGGCTCAGCAGCTCGCGCTCATCGGACGCGGCGCCATTGGTGGCTACCGTGAAGACGAGCTACGTCGCGAGGACAGTAACGACGAGAACTCGGCCACTGCAGCTGCAGAGTCGTCCGCCAGCAGCAAGGATCAAGAGCCTGCGTTTGTTGGCCTGCTCAACGCTCGAACAGAGCGCGACCTCGAAAAGGCCGAAGGCTTCGATGGCAGTGAGTGGAACGAGAAGTCAGGCGAGGCTGATCAGAGTCTTGACAGCAATGCAGCACGCAGGCGCAAAGAAATGGACGGCATTGAGGACTGGGAGGGCAGCGACGAGGACTCGAACCCGGCAGCCGACTACTTGGGAGACAATTGTGTCGAGATGCGTCGGTACCGCGAAAGGATGCAGGCCAAACGCGAGGCGCAACTGGCTCGCGAAAGAAGTAAGAGGCAGTCTGCAGAGGAAGAGCAAAGGAGACGCGCGTCCAAGGAGGAACAGGACCTTGGCGAAGCACCCATGGACCGCGACATCATCCTCGGTCGCGTTCATCCCGATGACCAGGACAAGGCTTGTCGCGAAGACCGTGAAGGCCAGGCCCACACGCATGCAGACAGCAACAACGAAAAGGACGAAAGCAAGTGGCCCACGGTGCGAAGCTGGGTCGAAGGACACAATCTCGTTCTCGAGTATCAGAAGAGCTACTCGGACGATCCCAACGTCGAAGTCATTCCCTTGACCGACCGCGAACGCGATGCACTCGAAGAGTCAGACACGCCGGCACAGGATTGGGTGCGTCAGCATCATGACGAGCTCTCTTGCTTCCTCGGCAACGACGAGCATGCCAAGTGGAATTCATCCGAGACCATCTCGAGGTTGCTCGAAAGCAAAGTTCACAAATGGTGGCCGAACAAGGACAAGAAGCACCACGTCAAGGCAACCGCGCCTGAGGCAGAGACGGCGCAAGATCGCCAGGATCGCGTCAACCTCATGTATGGCGCCATGTCGTGGGCACAAGATCGTCGAGGTGATGAGAACGACCGCGATATTCCGCTCAGGTCTTCGCGGGCGAGTGCACAAGAGTCGGCGGAGCATGGTGGCGAGGAGGGCGTGAACATCGCTACCACACCAGCTGTAGTCCGCGCAATTGACGACGGTGTCAGCCAAGCTGGTCCTCAGGATTCGTCGGTACCGCCGGGCAGCACCAGCGCCCAGGACACTGAGCACGACGTGTCGTCCACAGTTAAAGCAAGAGCAGCAGCGGATGTAGGATCTTCTTCATCAAAGCCGGCGATCTCTAGCCGGCGTGCTGGTGGTGCGGTACCCAGGCGCGGCAACTTGAGGAAAAGGGTGTTGTCCGGACAGATCGGGTTGTCGGGTCGAAGAAAGTCGACGGCAAGCAAGGAGTCGGATGTAGAACAGGAAGTGATGGAGGACGCCAGCGTGGGCGATGATGTAGCGTTGACGTCAGAAGGATCTGCAAAACCACGCGTCATGATCTCGGAACCAGCTTCTCCAACCATGACGCGAGACAAGTCGGCACACAAGCTCAGCCCTTCTTCCAGCTTCCGCACCACAGGTGGACTCAACGAGAAAGGCAAAGCGAAAGATACGGACAGGCCAAAGTTCTTCCCACGATCGTCGTCGGCAGGTGCCGGTCTCGCAACGCCCTACCGTTCGTCTTCGGGTGTCAGCAACAGTCCCATTCTAAAAGCGTCGGCCCCGCCCTCGCGCGTGGGGTCCAGCTCTGGACGCGATGCAGACTCGTCCAGCCGCCATGCGTCGTCGGTGCAGTGGCTCGACATTGCCGGGTCGTCGCATGGCCATCAGCCGGCCTCGCGGCGTTCTGGTCCTATCAATGAAGCGGGTGCACAGGCGTTTTCGCGGCGCGCACGAACGTACAACGGCGCCTCGTCAGGCAAAGAGATGAGTCGCGACGCGCGCGTCTATAGTCTGGACGGCGACGACTCGGACGATGACGACGCGGCTAGCAGCGACGACGACACGCGTCGACATGGGGGACTGGGCATCCGTGACGGCATGAGTCGCATCGGTGCGTTCTTCCAGAACTTCACAGCGCCAAAGGGAGAGGGAATGGGCAATCCTGGGCCCACTTCGCATCCGCATCTGTTCCCCGCGCGGTCGAAGACGGAGGGAGACCAAGCATCGACCACGGCGGCGACGGCGGCGACCAGGGGTGGTAGCAACAGTGCACGCCATTCGCCTGTGTCGAGCCGGTCGTTGAGGAGGGAGATGACGCGGGATGACGAGTTGGAAGGGTTCGCTCTGCCGCCTGCGGCCGCGGGTGCAGCCGAGGAGGCGACAACACCTTCGCCGGCGGGTACGTTTGCGACGGGGATGGGGAGGAGGAGCATGCGTGGTGCGGCGAGTGCGTCCCAGTCGGGGACGTCGACGCCGCGAGTGCTGTTGGACCTGCCCAATCAGGACGGCCCGCCTGTGTGGCCTGGGCAGCAGCAGCAGTGAAGGCGCGAGCATCATATTAGCGCAAACTTATAGACTTCTTTAGCTTCACTCAGTGTTCGAGGACCGCCAATGTATTCGGTTGGCAAATAGATCTTTCAATTCGCACACACTGGCAGTGACCCGACTCTGGAATGTGTGTATGAGGTTTGTGTGGGCTTCACCCGAAGAGGACGATGGCGATAGTGTACAGGTCGCCGAGGACGAGGCCGAGCAGGCTGCCGACGAGGAGGGGGAACGGGTAGGTCTGGTAGGCGACGTTCCAGTCGAGCGCAAGGACAGCCGTCGAGGCGAGCGTGCCGAGGAAGCAGCCGATAAGCGGGTAGTAGAGTGGCAGCAGGAATGTGGGGTTGGGCTTGAGGGTGAGCAGGGCGGTCCAGTGGGTTGAGGCGTTGGGGAGGCTTGTTGAGGACGCCGAGGGCGGCGGTGGTTGTGCAGTGGACTGGGTTGAGGCGTGCGGTGTGGTGGAAACGGAGATGTCGGGGATGCCTAGGATGTGCACGAGGGGCAGCGCGATGAGCATCGCCAGGTGTGCTGCGAGTACCAGGGTCTGCTTCCACGCCCCCACCGCCGGAGCGCCCGCCAGGACAACCGCAGCATACACTGCCGCTACCACGAGCGGCAAGCCCAGGAAGGTCACCGAGACGCTTTCCATCTGGCGCACAAAGCTGCCCACCTCTGCCGCCTCCGCCTCCTCCGACTCCTCCTCCTTCGCCTCTGCCTCGTGCCAGCGCGTGTCCACGCCGACCTTGGTGCCGCTTGCGCGCTGAGCTCGGAGCATGCGCAGCAGGCTGGCGTGCTGACGGTGCGCCTTGAGCACATAGCTGTTCAGACGTGCGGTGAACCACGCCTGGATGACGCCTACTCCGAACAGGCCCCGGACGCCAGCGCGCGTGAAGCGCTCCCCCCACTCGCCCACGGGTATCGCACCGCGCGACGCGAGCAGCGAGACGTAATTCAGCTTGTCCATCATCCTCGACGTATACGCAGGGTTGAGACACGGCTCGGTCAGCAAGACGAATGCAAACACGTGGCAAAAGGCATGCAAGAGCAGAAGCAGGATCAGCGTGGCTGGCGCGTACACCCATCGCTTGCGTCGCACGGGGCGCGATGCTGTTGAAGTAGTAGCGGTTGTGGTGGTGGTCGTGGTGCCGCTGCTGCTGTAGGCAGTGGCTACAGGCCGAGCGGAAGCAGCGGCGGGCGGACGCGCGATCGTCATCCGTGG
This sequence comes from Sporisorium graminicola, assembly GCF_005498985.1. Classification (NCBI taxonomy): domain Eukaryota; kingdom Fungi; phylum Basidiomycota; class Ustilaginomycetes; order Ustilaginales; family Ustilaginaceae; genus Sporisorium; species Sporisorium graminicola. The sequence continues at coordinate 506,895 of NC_043729.1, forward strand.
CTTGGGACCCATCTTTCCGTCGCTACGCCTCTCGAAGGTGAAGGTGAGCGTAAGTCAAGTACTGGTACGTCGGTCGAAGCAACGGAAGAAGCTGAATTGGTTGAGAAGAAGACGCTTGAACGCACAGACGCCGTGGATTTTTTGCCTGTGCCGACTTCCGCACTTTTCACTCGCCGTCCAGTAACGCGCGGCACTGACCTCACGCGCTCACATACCACCACCTTCCTGAACCGAGTCTCGTCCGGAAGCATTCATTTCCCGTCTTCTCTGTACATCCATCCACATTCAGCACTCGCAAGTAGCGCTTTGAGTGAAATCGAAGAATGAAACAAAACTTTGGTATTCGATGAAGGAAGAGCATTTGTCAAACGACAAGGTTATGGCATATACAGGTTTCAGCGTTAAAAAACATCACAAACAGCTTGTCGGTACCGAGATAACGAGCTTAGAACTCATCCTTGGCCCGAGCAGTGGCTTTGGCAGCAGAAGCGGAAGCCGCACTAGCCGCCGAAGAGGCGCTGATGCTAGCGTGAGCCGCTCCCTGCTCGCCCTTGCCCAAGATGTCCTGAACGCCAAAGTAGGCCTGGCGAACACCATCCTTGATGTAACTGAAGATGCCGCGGTGTCCCGTGTAGCGGGCGCGCATCTCGCGCAGCAGCTGGTCGCGCTTCTTGGGGATCGACTCCAAGGGCATGCCGCTGCTCCTCAGGTACTCGCGCAGGCGGGCGTCGCTCCACGAGATGTATTCCTTGGTCTCCTTGTTGATCTCGTTGCCGTGCTTCTGGGCGAGCTTGAGCAGCTCGTCGCGCTTGGCCTTGGCGTCCGACTTGAGGTATCCGTTCTGGATCAGCCAGTTGCGCAGATCGCTGTCGGTCCAGCTCGACCACACCTCGCTCTCGGCCGTGTTGTAGTTCTTGCGCACCAGGTCGAGGTAGTCGTCGCGCTTGGCCTGGAAGTCCGACTTGATCACATTGTTCTTGATCAGCCAGCTACGCAGCTCCGACTCCCTCCACGTGTCGTAGACGTTTTCGGTGCCCGTGGTGTAGTAGTCCTTGGCGAGCGAGAGGTACTCGTCGCGCGTCTTTTCGGCGGGCGACTTGATGATGCCGTGGTCGACGAGCCAGTTGTGCAGGTAGCTGTTCGAGTAGGCCTCGTAGGGAGCGTTGACCGTGGTGGTGTAGGCGCCGCGCATCTTGCCGAGCAGCTCGTCGCGCGTCGCCTGCGTCTTGGTCTTGATGACGCCGTGCGACTCGAGCCACGAACGCAGGTCGTTGTCGTTCCAGGTCGAGTAGATGTAGTCGGTGCTGTCGTCGACCGCCTTGTTAACAGCCTGCGAGGCCTGGGCGTATGCCGAGCTGCCGCTCTTGGACGCAGCGTTGTAGATCGAGTTGCCCGACTTGCTGGCGTGCGTGGCCGCGCTCTTGGCGCTCTTCGAGACGTCCGAAGCACCAGGAGCGTTCTTGCTGAGGCTCGAAGCGGAAGCCTGTGCATCCTTGCCGAGGCTGGTGGCAGAGGCCGAAGCCGAGGCGGCGTAGACTGAAGCCTGTGAGCCCACGGACGAGGCAGATTTGGACAAGGGGTAGTAGAGATCGGTGAGCGCTACGCTCGAGGCCGACTTGCTGGCTTGAGCGGCGTAAGAGCTTACTGCAGAGGAGATGGACGAGGCGGCGCTGGAAGCCGAGCTCAGCTGCGAAGACGCGGCGCTCTGGGCAGCCGCCGAGCCGGACGAGGCGGACGAGACGAGCTTGTCATAGTCCTGGATGGCGAGCTGACGCAGCTGCTCGCCAGTGGTGTAAGGGGCAATGATGCCACGGTCGAGGAGGTAGGTGCGAAGATCGGATCTGTGGAGCGAGCAAGCGCAGGTGTTATCAGCAGGAACTATTCAGGATGGTCAGTTTCGAGTCGCCTTTATCATAATAACACTTCGTCACAATCAAACAAAGCGTCGTATCGGGAGCACACTTACTCGGACCAGGTTTTGAAGGCGGCGTCGAATGACTTGCTTCCGCCCTTGGTGAAATCCTGCAGCCAGTCGCCGGCTACAGGCTGAGGGGCGGTGGCAAGGGCAATGCAGAGCGCCAGCAAGCTAGCAGAGATGAAGCTAGCCTTAACCATGGTGAATGGGTTTAGGGGTGGAGGCTTGATGAGGGAGGGGTCACAAGTGTTGAAGCGGGTATACTATGGAGAGGAAGGTGAGCGAGTGGCAATGATGGTGGATGGAGAGGAAGGAAGGGCGTACGTTGACTTGAAGCGACCTATAAGCTGAAAGGCGGATGGCGGATGACTTCTGAAAGCAACGTGGCCCCAGCGAAGAAGGACGAGGAAACACACACTCGACAGACGGCGGAATGCAAAAAGAGGCAAGGCCAAGACGGCATCATTTCGGTCTGCGATTTCGTCACAACGCCTTGAGCATCATCGTTGGTCTCCGCAGTGGGAAGGTGTGGAAACCTGTCTACTGCTGCCACACTGCTCATTCGCAATCCCTCCTTCGAATTTCATTCCGCTCCCTCAGTCACGCACGCAGCTACCTCGCTCGTCACTGGACAGTTTGCGCTTCGCATAGTGCAAAGAAGCTTTGATCGGAGTCCGCACCCTGTTCGGCACCCTGCTCCGTTTGCCCTGCTTTCAACGGTGATCTAAATCGCCCAACACAGACGATCTCTCTGTTCTGCAGTGTCTACATTGACTCTCCAATACTCTTGCTGCAGCTTCCCCTGACAGTCCGACCGGTACAGAATCACGTTCTTCAGTTTGGCCGTTGTCCGGTGGCGTGTGCGTTTCTTCTCTGGATTGCTGTGACAGCTGGAGCGGTAAGTGGAGGGGACATCCGAAAAAAGAAACGGAAAAAAGAGAGGAACACGTTGATGAGCTTTCAACGTGACTGTGCATCCTAGGCGAGGTGCCTCTTTTTCATCCGCAACCCAACTTTGAATGCGGGGTGACTGTCAAACGACGTCATTTTTACGCGAATGCAATTTTCCACCGTCTCGCCATCGGAGAACCCGTTGTGCCTTGCGCCTTGCGTCTGCATTGCTACTATTCGAGTTGTGCGAAGCTGACTCATTCCGCCAGTCCTCTCCCTGCCTCGACGTGTCAGTGCAATGGGCTGGTCAGTCGTCTTCGTCGTCGTCGACCTACAGCTGGGCAGCAGAGATGCAAGGCTTACTCGACCATGCTGGTGGTGTGCCACGCTGACGACGAATTCTAGACTTGTGTTTTGGCTCCACCGACAACTCGGACCAGCCTGCGGCAAGGGATCCATCATCATGCCTCTGTGAATCGTCATCGTCGTCGTTGTTCCCGTGGTCTACCTGACTTGGCAGTCGCTTTTGCCGAGCTTCAGAACCCTGACCAAGGGTCGCAGATGAGTTGCACATTCCCGAGTGTTGTGTGACTGTTCGGTCTAACAGCCCCTCTTCGCCTTTGAGTGTCGTCTCGACGTTCACACTCTGGTGGATCTCGGACACTCCGCCGATGTCGCCTCTGCGTACGATACAACGGCTCAGCACCTTTCAGGCTCTTGCGAGATACGGGTCGACGATGCAATTTGTTCAATCATCCATGCGTAAAAGAATCATTGGAATCACCTGCAGGGCTTGACGGATTCTTGCGAGACAGACAGCGGCCAGCACGTGAGTGGGTATACTTAGAACTTGCGAGTGTCCTTTTGTGGTGTCAGAAGCGGCGCAGTCGGATCCGATCTGTCCTATTCTACTCGACGTGCGTTATTCTGCTTCAGCGGCGGCCCTTGCGGCTGCGGCAGATCCGATCGTGGTGCCTTCGACTTCCTCTGCAACACACGAGTACAAGCAAGAACATCGGCCAAGGCGTTAGTTGACATACGCCGGGACTTCTGTAGGCTGATAAGCGGACGATCGATGCACTTACCCCAAGGTCGACGACACGATGGACATCCATCGTTGTCTTGAAGCCACTTCATGATGCAATGCAGGTGGAACTCGTGGCTGCACTTGCCAAACACTGTAGCGGAGGAAAGAGCATTGCGAAAGGCGGGTGTACAGTAAAGGAGACGCATCAGCTGACGGCCAAGGCGAGTGTTAGACATCGACTGCAGGCTTCTCCAAGCTCAAAGGGCAACTTACGTAGCGGACAACTATCGCCGGGTTCCTTGCAACTGGCGCAGCAGCCGTCAAAGTTGCTTTGGCAAATGCCGCAAATATCGTCTGGATCTTTGACGTCCCACACTGCAAGGTGACGGAGGTAAAGCAGAAGTCTTTGTGAGCGAGTGAAACCTGGCATGGGACGGCCTATCGAGCAACTTGGACCAACTTACGCCAGTATGCGACAGCGTTCCACGACTTGACCTTGACCTTCATGTTGATCGCATCGGACGTGTTCCGTCGGTCCGTATCGATTTGGTCTCGTGCGTAGCGGCCGTTCTGTATGATTCAAGCGAAGATATAGCCTCGGCAAAGACCATGGAGCTTTCCGTGCTGCTTGGACACGATCGAGAGTGTTGTTTTCGTCGTAGCAAGAAGAGAGGTCGCAGACCCTTGATCCGAACACCAAAAAAAACCCCAACACAGCTCCCAATCAAAAATCGCACATCGACGCGTCCGCTTGCACTCCACATGTGCAGCTTCACGCAGGTCGCCGCGCCCGCCCTTGCTTGCTTTCTTTCAGCAGCTGTGCTAATATCGTGACTCTGAGTGGGCGTTGGACCCTGAAATGGCTCGCTTGCCAGCTGCAGCTGCAGCTCACGCTCTGGCCATCCGCTTGCCTCTTGCGCTCGCTGTAGCTGAACGGGACGTCCGTCACCCGCTCCTCGATCATCGTCGCATCACAATAGACTATCACAATCGAACACCAACTGACAGTCACAATCACTCTTCCGCTTTCTCGCTCACACTCTCTTCTTCCTCTCCGCGACGACCTTCTCGGGACCTCATCAGTCAAGCCGCGGAGGGCTCAGCAGCCACCTCGAACGCGTCGACTCGACAGTCCCACAGAGCCTAGTCAGTCCCTCGTCTTGCATCCGTATACTTCAATGTCGAGCCCTATCTTCGCGTCTCCGCCCTTGTCCGGCGTAGGCGATGCCCGTCATCGCTCGGCATCCTTCGGTGGCCCTCGACTCGATCTCGTTCTACGTCCATCGTATGCTCTCGGCCCATTCAAGCTGGGTCACTCGCTCTGGCATGTGCTCAACTACCTTCGCTCCCACCAGTCGCTCTTCCCACAGATCAACATCACCTATGATGAGTCCGCCCCGAGGCTTTCCCCCATCGTCGTGGTGATTCAACCCAACATACATCTAGTATTCAACGGCGTCACGCAACGGCTCAACATGATCACACTCGAAAACCTCGATGTGCCAAACGAATCACGATCTGCTCCCCACGCAGCTGCGTCGACAACATCTCCAGAACCAAGTCATCGCCCTGTCAATCTCATCTACAATGGCAAGCTCATCTTCTCCAAGGGATCGCCAAGGTCAGCTCCGGTTGCGCTCAATCGCTCCACGCTACACCAAATCCTTGGGCCCACGTATCCCGGCCATCCGGAGTCCTCTTCTGTCTCTTCCGACAGTCTTGTAGCATCTGCCTTTGGGACTAAAGCGAATGGGACAGACAAGGACCTAAAGGAGTTCATCATCTCTTACCCTGGTCTTGCGTTTTGCTTTGCCGTCAAATCCAGTGGAGCCAAGGATGCAGACGTAGACAAGTTTCAGCCCGTCTCGTCTATGCATATCTTTGCTGGTTCGGACCTCAATAACCCGGACGACGTTCTCGTGTTTCCTTCTGCCGCTCTGTCATCTGGCGAAGCAGCTCGCCCTGCAGCACGTTCGTCGAAGGGCACACTCTCACCCCCAGCAGCCGTCAGCGACTACCAACAACTCAACAGCGAACGCGACCGGGCATCTCTCGACATCGACGCCGTGCAAATACGGTGCCCCACTCTTGTTGAAGCTGGCATTACGCCAGGCAGAGGCGTCTCATTGCACTTTGCCAAAAGTGGCGTGGCGCGCGCGCCATCGCCGCCGCTCGACCGCAGCAAGGCGGTTGCATCGCCGCACGGTCAAGCAACGCATGCAGTCGAGCTGCTGCTGGGCATCACCACGCCACAAGATGCATTGTGCGATCTGGGACAGCCTCAACGCATCTTTTACAAAGAAGACGACCGCATGCGCATCCACGATGCTGCCGCTGGTCATGGCGGTGGACGCGGTGGACGGGAAGGAGCTTCCGAGGCGAGCAATTCCACCGACGACTCGGCATTTGGTTCTGGTGAAAACGACGACTCTGCCTTCTTCTACAATTACTTTGACCTTGGCATCGACTTGTTGTTTTCCAAAAACACATCGCGTATGCCGTCGATCGCAGAAGCGTATGATGCTGCTGCGGGAGGGCAGCCGAGGCTGGAAAAGGTGGTGTGCCATACCAACGTGCCGGGAGATGCGCTGTTCCAACGATACAATCGATGTCCCTGGCGCGTGTCATCGTCTTCATCCTCGGGAACCTCTGCATCCTCTGCTAACGGCAGTAAAGGCACAAGCAAGTCTAAGGCTAGCAAGCCGATCACAGAAGGATTCACGTTCGAAGATCACTTTGACAGCACGCTCAGCGCCGGACAGGACGACCGAGGCATGGAGCTGGACCGCGGTACGTGCGCCGAATTCAAAGGCAGCGTCGGCGGCGGTGGGATCTCAGCGGTCAAGAACAGTACAGCAGGTCGACAGCATTTGACGAGCAAGCAGGATGGACTGGACAGTAGCCCCGAGAGAGAGCACAATCCTTCGAGCGAGGTGATTGTCGATCTCAGCACGCGCCTGGTCGGTCGGCAGGGGATGGTGCTGGAGGTCGGCAAGGATGGGACCATGGTTGGCGTCGTTGTGTTTTAGAGCCCAATGCATGCATCCAATGCACAGTGCTAAGAGTGTGTATGGAAGTTGAACTGTCATTTTCACAGGTGTGGTGGTGAGAGCGTGAGTGTATTTGTTCTACTGCATGTACTTGGTGGGACGGGGCAGGTCGAGCACCTGTTTCTTGACCTCGAGCACTTCGTCGTGGATGCCGTCGACGATCTTCTTCATGTCGAGTCTGTTTCTTTCGTATTCGGCCTTGGATGCGGACTGGGACGAGAGCGACTTCAGGTCGGCTTCGAGCTTGTTGAGGCGCTGCAAGTGGGCGGTGATCTGTGCGAAAGAAAAGAAATCGCAACATCTGTCAGCTATTGTTCTCTCACACTCTGTAAAGCAAATCATGGTAGGGGAAGCTTGCCTTTTCGGTGGAGCTCTGGAGTTCTTCAACGCTGGCGAGCATGAGGTTGGAGGCAGCATTGTACTCTTTGAGTAGGTAATAGTATCCGTAGGCGGAAGCAATGCCGAAGCCGAACAAGAATCCCAAAATGCCTCCTCGGACGGATGCAACGGGGCGACGGATGGTGGGGCTGCCCACGACGATGGGCTTAGGAGGAGGCGAGGGGATGGATGCCTTGGCCTGTTGAGCTGCGCCCTTGACGCTGCCCTCGGCCTGCGCGACGGCGCCCTTGGCTTCACCCAGACCTTCCTTGGCGGCAGCACGCGCGGTCGAGGCGGCCTCCTGCACTGCAGCACCGGCTTGCGTGGATGCAAAGCGTCGCATGGATGCGAGCGACGTCGTTCGAAGTGCTGGGATCATCTTGTGTGAGGTCGGCAAGGATGGACGGTGACGGATGTGACGGAGGAAGCGCAGAAAGACGATGTTCGACAGTCGTTGGTTGGCACGAGCGTTGTTGAGCAAAGTGGAGCGGGCAGTCGCACGCGGAAGCGACGCAAACGATGGACAGAGAGCGAAACAGCCTTTTCTTCGCATTTCTCGCTCCCGATTTCCACCGTTTGTTTTTGTTTGTTCCTTAGAGAAAAGGTGAGATGTAACATCTGTGGAATAGCTCGCGTTTATCTCGGATCAATCTCCGTAGGCATTTCAGTTATCGGACTGACTCAGTTGCAAAGCGGGAAAGCCGAGCGGGCAGCATTGGGATCGACAAACGGCAATGCAATCGCAGACTGCAACAATCCAACCAATGCGCACATGAGCGTATCAGTCTCCACCTCCCGTGTCTTGCTCTTCGCCCACCACATCCTCCGTCGCAGCCTATACAGTAGCCGGGCTACAGGAGTGCGCTGCCATGCCCTCAACCCGATCACCGCACAGGCCATCGAGCCTTCGGTCCAACGCCAACTCGGAAACCGCATCGATAATCGAGCCCATCCAGGAAGAAGTCATCTCGAACGACGGTGAGATCTCGGCTGGTGCTGATCCCAGCCCTACAGAAACATCACCTCTCCTCACCTCACGCAGACACTCCAAATACCACCATCTTCCGCCACCATCACGCCAGTCGAAACCCAAGTCGCTCTGCAACTCGATCCTCGTGCTCGTCGCCATCTTCACGTTGGCCATCACCACCTCGGTCGTGCTCAAGAACCTGCTCGGCGAATTCGACGACAACCCCGCAGACGGCCCGGGCTCCACCGATCCGCGCGGTCGACGTCACCCGGCTGTCTTGGCATACGGCCGCAGAGCAGGCGTAGCGACCGAGAACGAGGTATGCAGCAAGGTCGGCTTGGATGTGTTGCTCGAAAAGGGCACGGCTGTGGATGCGGCTATAGCGTCGACGCTGTGTGTCGGGGTGCTCAACATGTTTAGCTCCGGAATCGGTGGTGGTGGGTTCATGGTTGTCCGCGACCCCACGCCCTGCTTCGATAAGCGTGGTCAGCAGCACGACTGCGTCGAGCATACGACGATCGACTTTCGAGAGACTGCCCCTGCCGCAGCCAACAAGACCATGTACGTTGGTCGTGTGCCCAAGGCACAGCTCGGCGGTCTGGCCGTGGGGGTCCCGGGAGAACTGCGAGGGCTGCAAGAGGCGCATAAGCGCTATGGAAAGCTGGCGTGGAAGCGGCTGGTGCAGCCGTCGATCGAGCTGGCCAAATCAGCAACGGTGAGCAAGGAGCTCGCAAGGCGGTTGTCGTACTTTGGCCAATTCATGTACGACGACCCGACGTGGAGCGACATCTTTGTCGACGAGCAGACGGGCGAGCTCAAGAAGGAGGGGGATACGTTTCATCGTCCTGCGTATGCACGCACGCTTCAGACGATTGCTGACCATGGACCCGATGCCTTTTACACGGGCTCGATCGCCGAGAGTCTGGTCGAAACCACGCAGGCCCATGGAGGAATTTTGACACTGCAAGACCTGCACGATTACAAAGTGGTGGTCAAGCCGGCGCTGCAAGGCTCGTGGCTAGGCAAAAAGGTGTACACCACACACGCGCCTACGTCCGGGCCCATTCTACTGTCCATCCTCAACATTCTGTCTCTGATCCCGGACTTTATCTCCACGCGCGAAGTGACGAGTCTCAACATGCACCGGTTTGTCGAGGCGCTCAAGTTCGGGTTTGGTCAGCGCACCTCGCTCGCGGATCCGGGCTTCCTGTCCTCGGACGATCTGCAGCGGATTGCAGCCATCCCCACCATGGCTGAGGCCGAACAGATTGCGCCCAACATCACCGACGACCGGACGCACCCGCTCGACTACTACCACCCTCAGTTCGACATTGTCAACGACCACGGCACGATGCACCTCTCGATCCTGGACCAGCACGGCATGGCGATCGCGCTTACTTCGACGGTCAACCTCATCTTTGGTTCGCGCGTTATGGACCGCACCACGGGCGTTATTCTCAACGACGAAATGGACGACACGTCTACCCCGGGAGTACCCAACGCGTTTGGGCTGGCGCCTTCGCCGTTCAACTACCCGGAACCACGCAAGCGCCCGCTCTCGTCGACGTGCCCGACCATCATCGAGACGGCGACTGGAGACGTCGAGCTCGTCCTTGGCGGCAGCGGCGGCAGCCGCATCTTCAGCTCCGTGCTGCAAACCATGTTGAACTTCTACCTCTGGAACATGGATTTGAGCCAGGCGATCGAGGCGCCCAGGCTGCACCACCAACTGCTGCCCACCCAGCTCAGCGTCGAGACAGGCTACAGCAACAAAACACTGGCGGGTCTGTTGGGCAGGGGCCATGAGGTCAGTTGGATCGACATTGATTTGGGCATCGCCGAGGTACAGGCCGTGGCCGTCGAGGGCGCGGGGACGCGCGCACGCAGGGTCTGGGCCGCCAGCGACTCGAGAAAAGGCGGTGTCGCCGTCGCCGTTTGAACTTCGCCCCCGCCCAAAGCCTGGATGCACAATCGATCCTGTTGTTCTTGTGTGCTTCCTGTGCGTGTGTGAGATCGTGTCTGGCCTCAAGCTCCAAGCAAAAGACTTTCCCATTGTGCACACACAAGTCACAGTCTCGAAGCGCACAGTGTCCAAGCAGCATGCAAACCATGAGCGATGCTTTCCAGTCGTCGACATTCGCCATTGAGAGTTGTGTAAATTACAATGCAGAGGCGATCGATTGGTCACTACGACCGACGCTGCAGCATGGCTCTGAACTTGTCCTGGCCTGTCAAGCCGGTCGTATCTGCCTCGACATGCGGTTCGACATCCATGTCATCTGCCTCCTTGGCAGGCGTCGAGGTGCTCGCGGTCGACTGGTGCTCGCGCGACTGCGAGAATCCCACGCCGAAAGCCCTGCCCCGACCCCTGGCTCTCCCGCCTCTCGATGCACGCGGAACAAAAGCCAGTGCTGCCGGCTGAGCCTCCTCCACCCTATCCACCTGCGCTGCCGCACCCTCGTCCTCCACAGCACTCACCATCAGTACCGCCTCCTGCTCGCCACCAACATACCTGACACCCCCCGCACCGCCGACGAGCACCGCCCGCCCAGCATCCTTCGCATCCTTAAACTCCACCGTCGCGCGCTGGTTCACCCCGTCGGGCTTCCACAGCACCTGCTTGACGCTCCCAAGCCCCACGGCTCGCTCCACCGCCTGCTGGACCAGCGCCTCCTGTGCGTCCACAGGCAACCCTTCCACACGAACACTTTTCGCGCGTCGCTCCTGCTCCTCGGCCTTCTTGTCCCGGCTCGCACCATGCGCCCCGCGACTCTCGGCGATGGTGACCGAGATCGTCTTGCCGCGCCACTTGGTCGAATTGAGCTCCTTCATCGCACGATGCGCGTCGAGCGCCTGGGCAAAATCCACAAATCCAATCCCGCGTAGCGCGCCCTCGCTATTCCGCAGCAGCCGCACGCCCGTCACCTCGCCAAACGCCTCAAAGTACGTGCGCATCTCGTCCTCGCTGATGTTGCGCGCAAACCCAGAGACAAACAGCTCCTTGCCACTCTCCTGCACATCCGTGCGCTGCTTGCGCCGCCCCGGGTCCGACAGTGCCACATTCAGCGTCCGTCCCGCTGCAACCTCGGTCTGGTCCAGCCCCGCAACCGCCGCAGCCGCAGCATCGGGCGTCGTGTACTGCACGTAGCAGAACCGACGTGTCGATGCGAAGCGCTTGCTCGGCCAGCGCACGGTAAAGACCAGACCGTACGGAGAGAACGCCGATCGCACGTGCGCATCGTCCCAGTCCTCCGGGAAGTTGGTCACGAACAGCGTACACTTCCAGCCGATGTAGATCGAGACAGTGGTGTCCGAGAGGGTTTTGCCGTGGCGTGTAAGGGCTGAGGCTGCACCGGTCGGGTCGGAGAACTCGACCAGGGCTGCGGCGGAGGGTGCCTGGCCGGTGGTGGAGGTGAGCACCGTGGGGCCAGAGAGCTCGACGATCCGTCCGCAGCCTCGAAGGAGGTGTCGGATGGCTGCGGCATCGGTGGATGGGTCGAGACCTGCGACGAGCACGGAGCAGTGCTCGCGATCGCGCGAAGGCGCGGCTTCTGCATCGGTTGTACGCGTCTTTTTGGGTTGCTCGCCCGCTGCCTCCTCTTCGGCCCGGATCGACATCTGTGCGTCCGGGATCGATGTGTCGGCCGCCTCCACTTCGTCGTCGTCCGCTTTTCTCTTGCCTGCAGCGGGATTCGAGTGCTCGACGCGGCTCGATGGCACTTCGACCTGCATCGCAGAGGTATCTTTGCCATTCGTGTGAACAGCGGGCTGCGTCTGCGTCTGCGTCTGTGACTCGGCTGCGTACCCATACTGCGCGTACTGCGCGTACCAAGCCTCTAACGCCCTTTGTCGTTCGGTTCTTGCCTTTCCCTCGGCATACTCCACATCCTCGATCGAGCCATGTTGATGTTCAAACTGAACCCACTCCTGCATGAGCGTCTGAAACTCCTGGCTAGCCTCTTGCGACTGTCTGCGCTCCAACTTCGACACGCCGCCCTTGAACCATCCTCGAGCCTTCCTCGCATCGAAGCGACGCGTCCAGTACGCTGCAGCCTCTCGATACACCAGCGCATTATCCGGCTGCTGCGTAACAGCCGTCTGCCACACCGACTCGGCTAGCTCATTGAGCCCTGCTCCACCCTCGGACGCTGGACCGCCCATGGCAGATACGGCGCGCTCCACCCAGTTGACCGTCGCCTTTTCCAGCCGCAAACTCGGATCGCGCTCGTCACCCAACTCAGCCAGTTTGCTGAGCGAATAGCTGAGCAGCGCGTAGATCTCGGTGAACTTGTCCATGTCCTGCGCTGGATCCACATCGACCTCGGTGCCTGCTTGGACGACCAGATCGAAACTCGCCAGCTCGCGCTCGCAGTCGATGCGGGCCAGACAGAGGTCGGTGAGCTCGGCGGCTTTGAGTTCGAGTGCGCCGGGAGTGACGATCTTCTCGAAGAGCTGCTCGATCTGCGGACGCGAGCGCCGGAAGCGTGCCCAGCTACGCATCAGCACACAGTGCAGGCTGATTGCTGTGGGCAGAGCTTGCGTCGCGCGTGTGCATACGTCCATGATGAGGGAAGCGTCGGGCCGACTGGACGAGGTCAGCACCGAAATGTAATCGAGCCAGAGATCGGTGGCGAGGGCCAGTCTCTCCGAGAAGAGCTGCTGTTCCTGCTGCAGGCGTGCCTCGCGCTCTGCCTGACTGAGCCGCTTGAACTCGCGAGCGTAGTGCTGAGAGCCTTCTACGTCGTCCGAGTAATAGACGAGCTCGTGCTTGTGCGTCGACGGAGGATGCAGACCAAAGTGCGCGATCAGTCGTTCGAACAGTGCGCAAGTGAGATCGAGCTCCGTTTGAGCAGCTGCTCTGTCTTTGGACCGCATGGTTCGTGTGGCCCGATTCGTCTGCCAGCGCAAATACGGTTTGCAGTACGCCGCAAATGTGTCCAGATCCTGTCTCGATCCTGCTGCATGAAGGCGGCCCGTGCGAAGGACTGAGGTTAGCGTATCCTCGTGCTGTTCCCGCTGACGGAGGATGGCTTTGGAATCAGCGACGAGCACGTTGGCAGCCGACATCTCGCTCTCGTACTGCTGCGGCGGCAAGTGACGTGTGACAAAGCTTGAAAAGGACTGGAAGGAGTCGTCGATCGAAGCATGAGGAACCTTGAGCCGCGCAAGATAGACCTGCCGTACCATGTCGAGTTGTTCGTCATGCGAAGTGTTGGCGGAAGCGAGGATTGCCTCCTCGAAAGTAAGGTAGAGCCTCCAGACCTCTTGGCTCTCTTGCAGCTGGTAGGCGCATCGTGAGTACGCCTCTCGTATGCACCATCTTGTTGCTTCGAGACCACAAACAGACTGCAAAGCGGCCTGTTCGCTTTCATCACGCACAATGGGTGGGAGCGACGATGGGCGGTAAATGCGCTGGTCCGCATCGATGGTCGGGCATGCATCGAGGCTTGTCCATTTCAGGACCGGATCAGATGAGCTAGTCGATGCATTCGAAGAGGGGCTGGGCGAGAAAGCGATCTCGATCCCACTGAGCTGCGAAAAGTAGGTGAGCAGCAGGCCGAGGTATCTTTTGGTCAGATCAATTGAAGGAAGCTGAAGTGTCGCGTTCTTGTGCAGCTCCAAAAGGGCGTGAAGCGAGTCGGACGTGAGAGGTCTGGTTGCTACTGCCAAGCGAATCTCGAGGGCGAGAAAGACATCCCAATCGTGCGGTAGTAGCGAGCTTAGGGTTGCTGCATTCCTATAAGCTTCTAATAGCGCTAATATGCTGTTGAGTCGAGCGGTTGGGTCGGATGGGCCTGCATATCTGGCCGAGGTCTGAAGGTGCAAGAAGCGGTCGCGATGCGCAGCGGGCTGCAAGGTCGACAGCATCGAGTTCGGGTGCGCACCCGATGCGGCAGCGTTCTGCGTCCGTTGCACCTGCATCGATCCCGGCTTTATCTGGAATGCACGGACGAGAGCAAAGGTGGAAGTGGATGAGGAGGAGGAGGAGGAGGTTGCGACGGTGATGAATCAGAAACAACCTGCACCAAACGCTTCCACTTCCATTTTTCTTCCAAAGCTCAGTCGAAATCCAGAAATTAGAAATCAAAATGAAAAACAAAAAGAAATGATTTTTGGAAAGAAAGCTTGGAAGATGGGCGTGGTGGCGAGGTGTCAAATAGGGCCAACAGCTAAACCCAACAACCTGCTCCCCTCCCTTGTTCGCAAAGTGGTCACGATAAATGAGGTATCCGCACTTGGTCACGCAACCTGCATTCCTTCTCATAACCCTAGCCTTGTGTTGGCCGCACTTTGCTGTACAGAGCAGTCGACCAACCCACCCGCGATGCTGTGGGCCTATGGCGTCCCCACACTACCCCACTCTACGCCCTAGTGCCCCACCCGACCTGTAGATGCTTCAAAGACGCTTCAGCAAGCCCTGAGCCTCCTTCTCATGCAATAAATCACCTTCAGTAAGTCTTGTCCTTCTTCGACGATGACGACGACAACGACGACGACAAGTTCTCTTTTTCCTTACAGAGTGTCAACAAGTGCATCGAGACTTTTGGCTGCTGCCATGTTCAGCTACGCGCTACTTCTTCTTGTTCTTGCAGTCATTCCGGCTTGGGGTGCAGGTGCTAATCCTGATTCCTCCAAGCCGATCATCATCACTGATCCGCAATCATCCCAAGGTTTCGCGGCGTACTTTAATCTTCTTGATCGCAGCACTGGGCTTCCACGGGCGGATTGGGAGTACAGTCAGTCTTCTAGAAGCGCTACTGCCTTGGACGAGTCAAAGTACTATGACAAGATGTATTCCATTCTCAAGACTCGAGGTCTAGAACGTCTGAAGCAAGCTGGACCAATTTCTTCGGCAGCAGCACTCCGCTCACACCCTAACTATGTCGACTTCTATGATGGCTCTCACCGTACACCCGCTGCCTACCTCAGGCTAGCCGATATCATACCCGACAATCCCTTGTCCATCAACAACCCCGACGTTGCCATCTTCATGCATCGCACCGCCTCCATCTTTCATCAGACTGCGCTCGCGCAATGGCTCGAGCCCAAGCAGATCATCAGAGGTGCTTCGTTGCACAGTTCGAGCTCAAATCAACTTGCCTATCACACTGTGTGGGAGCACCCCCTTTCCAACAAGCAATTATTCTGGATGAGCGACCTCAAAGAAATTTACAGATGGCCAGTACTCCCTGACATGGAGCGACTGGGATACAACCCAAGCACTATCCAGGACGAGATCCACATCTATAGCCGAGCAAAACCTCCTCGATACTACGAGCAGGTCGGTTCGTTTGTCTTCCGGTCTTTGGTCCTTGCCAGCAGTCGCTACATGGAGCAATTTGATCGCGACCCACGTTCCAACAACGAGATCTTCAACACATTTGCCCTCGTGTTTTCTCCCATCGATCGTAGGCAGCAGGCTAGGCCTTCTCCATGGTTCCAAGCCCCGCTCTTTAGAAATTTTGATCCGGATTCGGCGGACAAGTCGACAAGAGTCGTTCTGAACAAGTATCAATACAGAGGGCGTTTGTTTCCTGACCTGGATCGTGTCAGGTACATTCTCTCAACCGACAGTTCTGACCGTCCTACACTCATTCCGATCAGCATCGTTCGACCAGTGCAGGTCATTCCCAGCGTCAAGTTCGAAACCGTCATCACCATCCCCGAGGAACTAAGGAAAGAGGGAGCTGTCAGCTTCTCTCGCATCAGAGCAGATACGGTCCGACTCGTTCAGGACCCTGGCGTCTTCAAGATCAAGTTGGGTGGCCCCTCTAATAGATACCTTTTCGGCAAGCCGCGCCCCCTTGGCCACCCTCTCTACTACGTCGAATCACGTGGTCTAGATCGCGAGGTCACAAGTGCTGAGGATCCGAGAGCTGTCGCAGCTGCTGATACCGCCCATGCCGAATCCTCCTCGCGAGCAAGCGGTGTCCCTCGCAGGCATTCAATACCAACAACGGAGAGCGCAATTTTCTCTTACCAGCCTCACTCGCAGGACCAACAGGCTGAGGCTTCTCTCTGGGTGTCTGACAATCATCCGCAAAGTTCACAACATCTTCGCGACGAGGTAGCTCGTATTGGTGCCTTGGGTCACAACAACGCACCTCCAGGCTACCCGGTCGCTCATACCTACCCTCAAGCACCTGCTTATGCTCACCCGGGCTACGGTGGTTACGGGGAAACTGCAGTAGAGCAAATGCACGTAGACCAGCCTGTCGATCCTGGTAGGTACGTGGCTTCGTCACATACTGTGCAAACACGTCCATCCAGGCCACCGGTTCGCCACGACTCCACTCCAGCCAACCAGAGCCCGTATGCACCCATGGATCCGGAGCTGTTGAGGGAGTTTCAGCAGCACATGGATCCTGTAGAGTATGGTTGGCGTGTCTGGCGCGGCTGGCACCCTGGCGGGCGCATCCCTTAGCTTTACCAGTCAAGCGAAAGCGAAGACAGTTCTACGTCAGTGCTGTAGGTGCTGACACGTAACTCACACGGGACGACGAAAGCGTTTAGTGAGCCGACGCTCGACTTGCCAACTTCACACCGACCAAGCTTCATACATTCAAACCTTGTTCATGTCGGTTTTTTTGGCTGTCCTACCGCTATCGATGTAGTCGCAAAGCAAGTCACAGCCCAACGACTTCAGCTCTCCGCCCTATTCCCTCGTTTCCTTCTTGGTTTGCCCGCTTGTCCGGCTCCTGCAAGCGCCTGGGAGCTTTTCTAGGGCTCTCACGCCTCAAATTCTCGGCCAAGATCTCATTTCTATTCCTCTTCATGAGTTGTGCGACGCTGAGCCATGTAACTTCCGTTTCATCTTTTCGTGCGGTCAATACGACTGTTTTAAAGGGTAGCGCTTTTGAGTCTGCGTACCTTGTGTGAGAACGGGAATGAAGGAGGGTGTTTGGGCATGGCAATGAACGAGAGTCTGGACACTAGCAAGGCCTTGCTCGCGTACTCGTCTTCAATGCCGTGCCGTCTGTGTGTTTCTTCACGGCCACCACCTTCCCTCTTGTCTTCGAAGCCGAACTAATCCTCTCCAAGCTGTAAGATGGGACGGGCACTGGTGATCTTTCTTGCATCAATCGCCCTTTTTGCGTCGTCGAGTCGCTGCTCGGGTCTGGCTCCCACGGAGCTGGAACGGCTCCTTGACCAGGATTGGTCTGTCATCGAGAGGCTCACCGCCGCTCCCGCGGCTTCTACTTCGACCCAGAATCGCGTGGCCGTCAACCATCCTGACTCAGATAAGCTTGTTCGAAACATCCTCGAATCCCCCGACGCCAGGCCGCAAGAACCTAAGTTGCGCGCAATCCTTCCCCGGCCTTCAACAACGGAGCATCGCTCAGAAGCCGCGGCCCATGTGGTCGCGAGCGCAGGCCGCGCTGGAGGCCCCGCACTAGTCCGCTTCGCTGCCATCGACCGCTCCGCCGAGCTCGCAAGCATGCACGCTGCGCTCTACCGCTGGAACCCGAGCATCTACATGCAACGCAAAGTCATGCCCCTGCTCGTGCTCGATCTCCCTTCCGACGACTACAAGGCGTTCTACTAGCAATACCTGAGCCCAATTACCAAGACGCGCTACCTCTGGACTCGACCAGACGCGACCTACCAGCTCAACAAGCCCGTGAGGAGCCTGCAGAGCAGACCGATGTACGAACGGCTTTTTGGAGCGACAGATCTGGTCAAGGGCGAGTACTTGGCCGTGTGGAAACTTGAACAGCACCATCAGGCGAGGATTTGGAGGTTTCTGGGCGTCTTAGAGATGCCTACTCACCGCCCGACGGTCCAGTTCATCGGCGAGCACATGGTCGAGACTCCGTACCGGAGAGCGGTGAAGTTCTTTGACGGTGCCGCCCATCTCGAGCCTAGCCAGTTTGCAGCGGGTGTCCAAACCAGCTGATTTGTGGGGGAACGTACTGTATCTGCTTCTGCCGGTGTAGGCAACTGGTCGAGCTAGCTGAGCAACAAATCCTACCCTTGATGCCTGTCCACAGCGTTCGACACGGTATGATTGCAAGAGAAGCAATGAGTGTGCAACGATGCTTGCTTACACCTGACTATTGGACGAAAAGCGAGAGTAGGACGGAGTCTACGCCACGACCCGATCCACCACACTCGCGGGTCAAAGTGGGTCGCATCGTCAAGAACCACGTAGCACCCCTTTGGCTCGCACACATCCTCGTCAAGTGACTATGCACAAACCGGCTTGTATACCGATAGGCCGACTTCTAAAGCACCCCCGAGTATCTACAGACCTTGGCCTGTCCGTACAACTCGGCGCCAGAAGCAGTACAAGTTGTCATTTTTTAACCCTCTTGACGCCGTGCAGGCTCAGAAAGGCATCGGATGCCTTGTTTGGTCTACCCAGCATGAGTGTGACATTGTCGACGACCCAGAAGTAAAACCATGGGTCGCTCCAGCCGATGCCAATGCCGTTGGAGAACTGGCGGCTGTAGAGCCTCGTGTAGTCTTCGCGGGTGATGTTGTTGATGAGGAGAGGCAATACTGGTCGCGCATCGGCATGAATCGTAGCCGGTTCGGCTTCCGTTGTTTCCGCTTCACATCTTCTGGCGTGCTCACAATCCTTGGGTTGACGTTTATTCTTAGCAAAGTCGAAGACGCCCCTCGACACTCGATTCTTGGAAACATCACTTGAGAGGACGCCAGGAGCCCGGCGTGAGAACAAGGGTACAGTCGTCGGTCGAGGGGAAAGGTGGGTTTGCGGATCCCGGCTGCCAAGGACGCATAGCAGGGGCTGCCCAAGCCCCCTCCAACTTCTGTTCTGTATCAACCAGGTGGATGAGCGTGGCCCCCGAAAGTCGTCGGCCAAATGGAAAGCACCTCGGGCATTGTTCTGCCACAAGCGGTGCTGTCTCATTCGGCTCGAAGCATGCATTGTTGAGGAGACCACGAACGCCTTGGTGGCCAGCTGCAAGACACCAAATGAGTCTCGTGGGAGTTAAGCATCCGTCTCAAAGGTGGTCACGTTTTAGCGCAAGTACCAGTTGACTCGGTTGGCCAAAAGCTTTAAAAGCGCCAAAGATACGAGAGAGAATCGAGGCGATCAACCTCTCTCATATCCACCCCTGACCAGCCACCTCTTGCACGATCTAGAATGGCTTCATTCGACGTTGTCCTTTTCGTCATTCTGGTAGTACTGACCTGCGTGTGCCCGGCAATCGCACCGTTCACTCGGCTCGATGAACTCGAGCGAATCTTTTCCGCCCCCCAACACTCTTCACTTTTGGAGACGCTTCCCAGCTGGGACAGCCTGGGCCACTACTCGAGTGAGCAACACCCCAGCCACGATGGAACCTTGTCCGACATTCTCCTTCAGTCGTTGTCGCAGTCAGAGCACGATCATCAAGTGCCTGTAGCGCAGGAACATCGGACCGATCGACCAGCTGACGAGCTCATCGCCGCTCCTTCACTCCCGGCAGCTGCGTTAGCGTTCAGGGAACTTGATCTTGGAGAGCGGAACCTCGAGATCGGTTTGGTCAAGTGGCATTTCTACGACAGACTCAAGGCCAGTCAGCGAGACCTCCAGCTCCGCACCTGGCCTTACGTCGAACACCTGTCGGAACAAGAACTCTTGAACCGCCTTTCTGCGGTGCTTATTCTCGAGCAACGGTTCGGCCCGTGGCCATACAAGATCGGCAACCAAGAGTATCTTCTCTACCAATCGGGTGCAGCTCCTGCCTTCGACCCACGCACCATGGACCAGACGAACTCGCACACCCGCGTCTACTTCAACGTGCTTCGAGACGTGGCGCAAAGCGGCTCGGGCAAATACCAGTTTATAGGTACTTTTCGAGCTCCCGACCGGAGCCGTGTGATCCCGTATCGCAGTGCGACATTGGAGCCCACGGCAGTGCGCATGATCTCCATACGCCATGTCTACGGTACGAGCTCCACGTTCCAGCTCGAGTTTGAGCCGTGGTCATCGTATCTCGCACGCTACAGGCAGCAGCGCGCTCTCGAGAGAGGCAGTGGCTCGTAGCCCCGAGGTTGCAGGCTCCTTTATTGGCAGTGGTGGTCGGATTGCGCTGGTCTTGGTGGCAAGGCAGGTCTACTGCAGCGAGACCTTGCGGCTGACCAGATGGAAATGCATGCGGATGGATGCCGAGGAGCTGGCAGCCTGCAACGGGCGAAGAGCTTTGCGCAAAGCTTTATTGTAGCAAAAGTGCTTGCCCCATACGTTTCTTTCGACGTCTGCGTCTCTTGTCGTTCTAACTAATCGCGCTTCCCATGTGCCGTATCCGGTGTCACAGTCTCAGCTCTTGCTTCAACATAAATAATTATGTATATATAAGTAGTCCTTAGCTGGCATACAGTGATCATGTCAGCGATGGTCTGAATGCTGACGGGTGATCTGGCTGGAAGAGGCCCACGCTGACGAGACTGAGACGTAATAAGTACATGCATCAGCAGCTCTGTCCCCACTGCTCTCCCACTCAACAACACATGGATCTACTTTCGCAGGGTCCCGACTCGGTAAGACTAGCGGCACAGTAGGAACTCGTGTGAGACGTGTGGTGCACGTATTGAGAGCGCCCACACATGTTTGTGTGCTGGTGGGTTCGTCAGCGTGTCTGCAGCAACGAGGGCGGGCGTACGTATTTGGCTATGCGATGCCTGCACTTGTTTCAATGGCACCAAGTCTTAGACAACGGTGTGCTTAAAAACACTTCTGTTCTGCGCTGGCAGTGAGATCGCTCCTCTGAATGGTGTATATAAAGTGGGGGCTTGACTCGTTCGTTTGTTTGCAGATCTATCACATTCACGGACGGACTCTGGATCACCATGAGGCTCTTGCACTTGATCATGTTGGCTGCGCTAATCGGCTTGAGCCATCAGGGTTCCTGGCAGGATCTTGTCCACCTCTCCGAAGAAGAGGCTAGAGCGTTCTTGGAAGGCGAATATTGGCAAAGCGTACAGGAAGCGAATGGAGCTGCGGGGCTACCACCGCATATTGCACCAGGCCATCCGGCCCATCCAGACAACTTTCATTGGCAGAGCATTGCTGCCAGCTCTTCGGGCTCATCCACGGACGTTTCATTGGCACCTGTTCCGTCTGAGGCTCACAAGCCACGTCAGGACTACCTTGGCGATGCGCGTACCTTTTACGTCGTCGAAAGCGGAGACCGAGGACCGACTGGCAGTTCAAGGTTCGCAGACACCGAGCGGTGGGCAGGCTCCCAAGCAGCTCTGGAACCCTCAAGCAGGCGGCCACGGAAGCAGCAACTTTCACCGGGCTCCAACGAAGCCGCGCATCCACCTGCTCGCGACGCCCCCTCCGTGCCATCCACAGCCAGCCTCATCGCCGCCCCACTAACAATTCCGCAGAGGGAACACATCCTTCGGCAAGCCGTAGCACGGCTACCTCCTGCCTCCCAGGCTGACACCATTCTGCAGCCTCTGACCGACTTCAAACTACCCGAGAGGCTGCTGCAAGAGTTCAGTCGTTCGCAGACCTTCTTCCGCGAGTTTGCGCCGGGCTTCCTGTTCCAGGCGCGAGGCCGCGCGCTGCCACCGTGGCGAGGCGAGGGAGGGATGGTGCTGGAGGGCAATTCCAGGAAGCAGCTCTTTGTGTATCGGTACGAGAGACTTCCGGCATCTCCCGAAGCAAGGACCAGATTCCAGTTTGTCGGCATGCTCCAGCTGGCCCATGAGGCCAACGCAGAGACCCAGGCGTTTGGCGTGTTCCGCTCGACTCGGAGTATGATCAGCGACGTTCGGGACGACTCGTTTGTCAATGAGAACGATCTGGTCTCTAGCAGTAGAGGCGTTGTGAGGCAATCGTAGGGGGAGGGCAGAGGAAGACTCACTGCTCTCAATACATCGCTTTCTCGCCAATCGTCAAGGTGTGATTTCTCTGATCAAAGTCATGCTTCGATCTTGAACCCGAAGCTTCCTGCTACCTGTTGCTACAGATCAAGTCGCATAGTGTACGATTTTCTCTGAGTCTTCTAGCGCTCTCAAGGCCGTAAGGCTTTCATGTCTGCAAAGTCTCGCCGACAGTTAATGTCCTGGAAGAGGGGAAAGTGTGGACGGGTGTGGGTACTTCGTTTCGCAGCCCCACTGGAGGTAAGCAGTTGTCTCTACAGTCACAAATCCTCCTGTCACCACCAGCGATGCACGCCTGCAGGTGGGCTTGCTGTTGTAACAAACTTGGACAATCATACGTAGTTTGCCACCCACACTTTTCTTCCCAAACAACTTTTTCGCAGAGTAGCTAGACGCAGCAATAAATTGCTCGCTGCCAAACGCCTTGACTTCTCTCTTCAGGGTCACAGGTAGCTGTGCCACTGCAAACGTCCTGCGAGTGAGCATTCTAGCTCAAGGCGAACAACCCGTCGAAGAAGATCGCAGCTATTATAGGATTAAGCGCTAACCACTCTTCTTCGTGCTCGGCACAGTCTGCAGAAAGGAGAGCCGCGCGTACGTGTCCAGCAGCGACAAACAGTGTGGCCTTGTGGCGAACGTCTGCGAATCGAGGCACAATGCTGCGCCTCTTCCAGCTGCTTCCTCTGCTGCTGCTCTTCCTGACGCGGGTCAGATTCTCGGCGCCGCGCGCAGACAACTTCTGGGAAGCCCTGCACGGTCTGGCGGAGCGAGGCGAGGACATCGACATCTCTTCCTACTTCGCTACCACGCATCAGCCGCCCGGAGCTGAATCTGGCCTCTCAACAGCAGAGCAGCATGCCTCAGCCAACCCAACCCCACCGGGCACAAACATTCCACACACGATGGCACACCCCGCGCTCACACCGCAAGAAAGGATGCACATCCTGGCGCCCATCGGCGAGGCGTACAAGATGCAAAACGGCATCCGCACAAAATCTACCCTGCACCCTTACGCCGGGGCTGGCGCCCAGCTCACGTGGAATCTTGTCGACGAAGCGCTCGGAGCTACGAACTCGCTGCTCCGCGAGCACCCGAATGGCGTCTATGTTGTGCGGGCAAAGACCGTGCCGACGGAAGCGGAACTGGAAGCAAACCGCGTCGGGCGCATGGGGCTCACGGGACGAAGACGCAACCACGTGTATGTGTGGAAGCGCGTCCAGCCGCCTAACTCGCAGGGGATGATCTTGCACCTTGTGGGCGCGGTCAACACGGGCGTCTTTGCCGGAGAGAAGCTCGCTCAGCTCCCGGCCTACCGCATCCCCAGGGCGTGGCAGCCGGTCGGCCCGGACGCGATATCCGTCGACTCTCCCCTCATGCCCCACTACACCTCGCGGCAGGGAGAAGGACAGAGCTGAGCTCCGGTGCGGTGCTATAGCGCTGAAGTGGTGTCTCAGTTCATAGCTTCATCTCATTGGTATTGTCTTGAAACGACGGTTCAGAAAGAATTCACGACGACCATGAGGCTGTGCGTTGCGTAAGCTGTTTGCCAAGTATGAGCGCAAACAGCAGCCCTGCTGAGCTGCTCGAGACGGGTCTACAAAGTATCGTGTGCAAGGCGTGCTAGGAAGCTCGACTCCATCTTGCGCGAGATCACAGACTAGGTATGGCGTTGAACACCGCGATGCGAAGGTGTCAGAGACAGGTCCAGGTCGACGTTGGAGTCGTGATGGAGCGAGTGTAGATAAGACGGAGCCTGATTTGGCTGAGGCTGCTGAGGGGATTGCATCGGTCGATTCTCCCATGGATAGAGCGGTCGAGGGCGAATGGGTACGTTCGACACGAAGCCAAGATGCTGATTCATGAAGTCATGCTCGACCAATCCTGCTTCTTCAGCGGGGAGACGTGTTGCGCCCGAAACCCCGGCTCCCAGAGCTGTATTTCCGACGTTCTCAGCGCTACGCCATCGTTCGTAACGAGTACCGGGCTCATAATGAGCGCTGGGCTCGTAGTTGATTCGGGGCCCATACCCAGCCGAATGCTGAGACCACAGCCGTCTTTCGTTAAGGGTCGTGGGAGCTTCGTTCTGGGTCGCGTCAAGAGGCAAAGGCTGCCTTTCGTTAGGTGTGATCGCAGCACCGTGTGGAGCAGCGCGCGCAAACTCATGGGCCGGACCAGGGACCATGTACAGACTGCTCGGATCTTCGTTGCCGCTGATCAGGACTCCCTGGAGAATACCAGCGTCCTCGTCGTCATCACTGAACGTGCTTGCGTCGACATGTTGGTCGCTTTCCGAACCCTGCTGACCAGGCGATCCGTGTGCACTGGTCGAAGCCCGAGCGTGGTTGAGTCGCCTCCATGTCCAGTCGGCTCTCTCCTCACGACTGAAGAAGGGTGAGTCGAGGACCAAGGGCGAGTCGACGGCCTTGTGCCATATTTTCGTGATCAGCCGGCGGTCATTCGGGCTGACTTTTCGCAGCCAGATGTCTTGCTTCGCCCGCAAAGCTTGGTCGAACACGATCGGTGCGCTGTCGGGGTTGGCCAGATGGCTGTCCACATACAGCCCCAACGAGGTCGCGAACTGGTGGACGACCGTGAACCGCAGAGCTCCTCTCTCTATCGAATTCCCGTACGTCGGCCGTATGATCGCGGTCGGGAGCCAGAACCCGTCCAGTCGGCGTGGCTTGAATCTGTCGAATCGGATCAGATCGAGCGAGCGCGCGAGCCCTCCGTTGGGCAGCCGCTCGTACAGGTAGCCCAGGCCTCCGGCATCGAACGTGCCGTCGACGAGCAGAGGCAAGGAGAACCAAGACGGAGAGCTGGTGCGATGGATCAACTTGCGCTCAAGGCCGTCGGTTACAAGCCGGTGGCGGGGCAGGAAGACGGCGGAGACAATGTTTCGTGTCTTGATGTTTTCCTCGCGGAGATTTTCTCGAGTACGTCGCTCAGCGAGGCGTGTGTAGTGGAGCATAGCGTTGGCGAGAAAGCCGTCGGCCTGCTCTTCGGTGTAGCGGTGGGTAGGAGGGATCGGGTATCTGGATAGAAGGATCTCTTCAACACCGTCAGGCCAGTCGAAGTTGTCCAGTGCGGGTGAGAATGGAGCTGACACTAGGCCGACGAGAAGGAGGAGCAGGCCGACTGCTGCGACGCAGTGCGGTCGAATCGCCTTGGACATATCGGTACGGCCGCGGAGAACAAGCGCTACGTGGGAACTTGTTCAGCGAGGGGCGGTGTCGTTTGCCCTCCAGGAGCGCTCTTATAGCCTGCAACCAGGGTGATCGGCCACGCGAAGTGCTGCAGATCAGCGTGGCATGAGGACGTTGGAATCAGGTGATGCTTGGGGAAAACCGACCTCGATTCGTGTCCACTTCATTCCGCGCGTACACAGGCAAGATCGCCGACGGTCCGGTGGGATGGCATCAACGATCGAGACTTGGTCCATGAACAAGCCTTGCCATGAGCCACCAGCATCCGACGTTCGTCTCTACAAGGCAGGCCGGCGTCAGCGTACAAGATCATGAAGGCATTTGGGAACGTTCGCGCGGTATCCGGTGTGTACTCGTAAGTCAACGGCGCTTTGGGACACCGCAAGATCAATCATTGTTTGACGATTGCATGCCGGGCGATGTTTGACAGGAGCAGTCGAGCCGTACGAGAACCATCGGTGCATATTTCAAGGTAGTGCTGCACCACCAACGTCACTCGACAGCCGAACGCGAAAAGAATCGCGCTCAACTGGGCTGGAGCCTGGGGAAGGGGCGGAGTTGAAACCGATGCGAGCGATAAGGCAGGCGAGCGTAATGCGACAGATGGCTGTACTAACAGTACAGTACAGTACAGTACAGTACAGTACAGTAACATCACGTTCGGAAGGCCACGTTGGCACACATGGCGTTATGGAGTCTGTTGTTGTCCGTGCGAGCGAGCGAGCCTTGCGACTGACAGCTCGCTAAGATCAACGCCAACATCGGCTGCTACCCCTCGTTGTTCGCATAAGAGACGGCGTCGCTCGAGTTCGAGTTCGCTTGCAACCGAACCCTACCTATCCTTCCTACCCAACCCCTCTCCGTCTCCACCACCTGTCGCTGCGGCAGTGATCACACCTAAAGATGGCTTCTTCTGCCAACAAGCACTCGGACAAGCACGAGCACAACTACTCGATCCTGCAGGCGTTCGAATGGTACACCCAGGGCGAGGGCAAGCACTGGCAGTGGCTCGGTGACAATGCCAAGCGCTTCGCCGACCTGGGCATCACGGCCGTCTGGATCCCGCCGCCCACCAAGGCTGCCTCAGCTTCCAGCACGGGCTACGACATCTACGACACGTGGGACTTGGGCGAGTTCGCGCACCCCAGGGATGAAAAGGCAGGCGTCCAGCCTCCGCACAGGACCAAGTACGGTACGCGCGAGCAGCTCGAAGCTGCTATGCAGGAGCTGCGCAAGAACGGCATCTCGATCTACGTCGATGCTGTCCTGAACCATCGCATGGGCGCCGACGAGCTGCAGACCTTCAAGGTTCGCATGGTCGACCAGAACGACCGCAACAAGGTGGTCTCGGAACCTTACGACATTCAAGGCTGGACCAAGTTCACCTTCCCTGGCCGAGGCGACAAGTACTCGAGCTTCAAGTGGGGGTTCGAACACTTTGCCGGCGTTGATTGGGACCAGAAGACCGAGACCGACGCCATCTTCCGGATCGAAGGAGAGGGCAAGCACTGGGCCACGGACGTCGACAAGGAGAACGGCAACTATGCCATGCTCATGGGTGCCGATTGCGACCACGAGCATCCCGATGTGCGCAACGATGTGCTCAACTGGGGAGCCTGGATGATGAGGAACTTTCCTATTGCCGGTTTCCGCTTCGACGCGGTCAAGCACATTTCTCGTCAGTTCATCCACGACTTTGTCAAGCACATCCGCCAAGAGGCGCGCAAGCTTCGCGAGGAACGAGGTGTCGAGCCCGCCGACGAGTCCGAGGGTCCCATCGCCTTCAGCGTCGGCGAGTTCTGGAAGGATAGCCTGGACTCGTGCCTCAAGTACCTCACCGACTTTGGCGACGAGCAGTTCTCGCTCTTTGACGCTCCGCTTCACTACAACTTCAAGGAAGCTGGAGACGCTGCCGAGAACTACGACCTTCGCAAGATCTTTGACGGCACCATCGTCCAGGCGCGACCCATCGATGCGGTCACGCTGGTCGAGAACCACGACACGCAGAAGGGCCAGGCGCTGGAATCCACGGTGCCCGCCCAATTCAAGCCGCTCGCCTACGCCCTCATCCTCATGCGCGTCGACGGATACCCGTGCATCTTCCTCGGCGACCTCGACGGCTGCAACCCCACCGGCATCGAAAACGGCGAGGGCAAGGCCGAGCCCATGGCCGACCTCGACAAGTTCCTCAAGGCGCGCAAGTACTACGCCTATGGTGAACAGAGGGACTACTGGGACCATGCCAACTGCATCGCCTGGGTCCGCACCGGCACCAAGGCCGACGACGCCTCGGGCTACGATGCGTCAGCCACCATCATCTGCAACGGCTCCGGCCAAGGCTCCAAGTGGGTCGAGGTCGGAAAGCAGTATGTTGGCCAGAACTTTGTCGATGTCATTGGCTGGTTCCAGGGCGAGTCCAAGGTCAACGACGACGGCTGGGTCGAGATCCACTGCCATCCTCGCTCGGCTTCTGTTTGGGTGCCAGAGAACTCGAAGCATCGCGAGAACTTCTGAGCTCCAGACGGTCGCCATGTAGATACGTACTGCAGACTTGCAATTGCTAGAAATGGGCCGCAGTCAGTCCACAAGGGCCTGCAACTCCCGGAGTGCCATGAGGCCTTGAAAGCGGAGCGCTGCTAAGCAAGACCTCCTTGTATAGATCGAATCGGCAGAGAGAGAGGCCGTTGCAGGGAGATGAGCTTCCGACAGGAACCGATCGATCATTGAAAGATGCTGGCGTGCTGAGCCGATGCGCTCGCGGTCACAGCCAAGTCTTTGTCTTCGTAGGCTGTGGCCTTCGCAACTCGTTCTCGACATAAGCTTGGTACTTGAATCTTGAGAGCACGGCAGTCGCCTCACGACATGGTCTTGGATCACAGCGATAGAGAACCCGCGTGCGTCGCAAAGTTGGCCCGCATCCCGGCAGGACAGAAGGTCAGCAAAGAGGCCCGAGGCTACAAGAAGGCCATCACCTTGACAAGCAGGGGACTTGCTCAGGCTTGAGCTTACAAAGTTGTCGCAAACATGAGCAAGGCTGAACTGGCCCTGCCCCACAGACCGTTCTTGGCAGAAGCTGGGGCCCAGGAACGCTTGTACTATTCTGATCTCAACAAGAAGAAGAATCAGGCTCAGAAGTCGTCTCAGGCTCAGAAGTCTCGATTTACGAGTCTACAGTGTGTGGTTGACAGCCGGCGCGGTACTCATCCTCGGAATATACCGCTCGCGTCCTCCATTGCGGCCTTCTCCGATGCGCATCAACGACGGAGCAGGAGACTCCGCAAAACCCGAACGAGATGGATGTAGCCGCAATCCAGAATCCGTGTTTCGAAGACGCCAAGACAAGATAGACTGTGCCAGAGGGCGCAAGCTGCGCGGTCATGGTCAGGCAGTTTCCGGGGTATGAACCAAATAGCCAGGACGATGCGTGCGGTCAGACCCGAGGAATTGGGTTCGAGGAGTGGGCGATGGAAGGCAAATTTGGGATCACGGCCAGGTTCTCAACTGCAGACAGACGTGTGTCACTCACTCCCTCTGCATCTTCCGACCATCCGCACTGAAACACACCATCGTCGCTCCACGTCGTAACCATGTTCGTGGGGACGTGTGCATGAAGATTGGAACCTGCATGAAAGCATCCACCGATAGACCAAGCATGCGGGTGGAGATCAGGGGGTGGGGATCAGCGCTCGCAGGGACGTGTTTGGTCGCTGCACGACCGAGAACGTGGACGTTGACAGCGAGCGGTTCTGCGGCGTACCGATGGAATGGGTCGCAAGGTTTCCTTTCTTCTCATGCCGTTTCACAGTCCGTCGCGTAGAACATGCACCAAGGTGAAACCCCCGACCAGATGGAACCAGGAACTTAGTCGCCAGAGTTGCCTCGATCGAACACAGATGCTGTGCATAAGGTTTAGATCCATCTCGCCTCAGTTGGCTCCGCAGCTAATGTGGGATCCCCTGGCGTAAGGGAAGATGTTGCTGTCTCCCCAAGAGGCCCAATATCTGCGGGCAGTAACGAGGAACGGAGCACCTGATGCCGAACCGCCAACCAAAACCACCGAAACCCGACGACCTCCGTGGTTGCCCTTTTGTCTGGGTTAGCTGTCAAAAACGTCAGTGATGGCTGCGGACACGCTAGCTTCAGATGGGGTTTTTTTTGGTTTCGTGCTCCGCGTCCCAACCGACTGGGTATGACGAATGTCTCATCCCGCTCATTAGACCACGCTTGGCGCAGGCGTGAGCACGACCGATGCGCCGTTCCCCCCCGCACCTTGGGTTAGCTGAAAACGACATCGCCCCAACAAAATCAGTTTTAGCGCTGTCATTTAAACAATCTCGGCATGCATTAGGCTGCAGCATGCTCTTCGACTTGAATCTCCGCCCTGCCTGTCGTCCATATGGTAGACCCAAGACGCTTACGCATACACATACGCAGCAAGGTGCGCTCGCTCGCTCCCTGCAACACACATGGGTTGGTCCTTATCTTGGCGCGCCCTCACCCCTGGCAGCAACAGCATTGGCGCAGCACACGTGGTTTTTTGTAAGACTAGACTAAAGCAGCAATTCCATTACCGAGAACAGATACGAGCGAGCGGGGGACGTTTTGCGACGTGGGAGACGGGTGGAGCAGAGCGAGAGAGAGATACATGCGATACTGCGTGATGGCGACAAGGAGAGAGACACTGGACAGGAGGCGGGTGGGCATAGGTAGACCAAGCGACTAGCACAATTACGGCGGTGGCGGCGGTGACCAAAAGCATCAACGCGAAAGCAGCAAGTACAGTACAGAACAAGTACAGAGAGTGACGGTGAAGGCGAATCGTCAGGTGAAATGAGCAGAGAGCTGGAGGCCCTCGTTGGACTCGGGCATGGTGGGCGACGAGTTGGCACTGAGTCCACCCGCCGGTGCCAGCACCTGGCGAGCAGGCATAGGCTTGCTCAGCGCGATCGGCCCGCCAAGACAAGCCTGGCTGATCGAGCCGCGCTTGCCGCTGACCGACACGGCCGCCTGGGCTGCCGCCGCTGCGGCTGCAGCGGCAGCAGCGTACGGATCGTGACGAGGCTCGTTGTTGTTGTACTTGTCCGACCCCGCAGTGAGCGAGAGCAGCTCCGACGAGCGGCCCACCAACCCAGCGGGGCGGAAGTGCGTCTTGAGGTGCTGGGCGAGGTTGTCGGAACGACCAAAGAACTTGCCGCACGTCTCGACAGGGCACTTGTGTGGACGCTCCTGCGTGTGCGTGCGGTTGTGTCGCTTGAGATGCTCCATCCTCTTGAACCTCTTACCGCAATGGCAGACATGCAGCTTATCCGCCGAGCTGACAATCAAAGGAGGAGGACCAGCATTGCGAACCCGTCCTCGCGGCGTAGTGCGTGTCACCGAGCCAGACACACTGCGGCTTCGGCCATCGAGCATTGAGCTGAAGCTACCGTCGTTGATGGGCGAGCCAAGCGAAATCATGCTGTTGCTGCGGTGACCCGACATCTGAGGAGCGCTGTAGTAAGGATCAAAGCCGGGCGACATCAAGTCGTTGGTCGGAGTGGTGGGGTACATGTAGCTTGCCCTACGGCCCTCGACCGCCGAGGCGATCGACGACGAAGGCGTGGATGGGAACGAGGCGAACGAGGAAGCCTCGGATGATGCCGACGAGCGAGTGAGCTGAGGCATGGGACTCGACGTGGGCGCCGACGCGACCCTGGACATGGCCGATGCGCTCATGCCAGCAGATGACATGTCGGGCAGGCTGGATCGGTGAGGCTGGAAGGTGGATGGGCTCTGGAAGTGGTCACGGAACGCGAGGTTGGGCTGGAAGCTGGGCTCGTTCTTGTGCAGACCGTTGATGTCCGAGAGGCTGAGCAGTGGCGGGGTATTCTTGCTCGGGGTGCCCATCTCGTGAGGCGCATACAAGTCGCTGTGAACGTGGTCGGCGCTGGTCAGCCTTCGAAGCGCCACAGCGGAAGGTGGGTAGAAGGGCGAGCTGGGGTTGGAGAGATCACCTCGGATCGAGTGGTCGGGTGTCGAGCCGGGCGAGTAGGATTGACCGGGTGTGAACACACAGGGAGCGGTACCGAACGAGGCACGGCCGGCCATGGAATGCTGTGGCGTCACGGGCAGCTGGGCAGCGCGGAAGCCCTCACTGAGGTTGGTCACCGACTGTCCCGAGAACATGCCTGTCGAGGTGGGCATGGGCGTGGTCTCTTGCGAGCCGTCCGACTCGTTTATCCTTTGAGAGTGACCTAACAGGTTGGGCTGGGCATGCTGAGTGGAGAGCATCGAGACGTCGAACGAGTGAGCAGTTCGGCGCCTGAACGTCGACGGCGGAGGCATGTCCAGGCTGAACTCGTCTTGGCCGTGCGAGAGAGCGAGCAGGGCGTTGTGCTGCTCAGGTTGGAAGGCTGCCTGGTCCGAGTACGACGCAGGCAGGTCGGCATGGCCGTGCGTCTCGGGCGTGCCAAGAGCGAGACCGGACAGCGAGGTGAGCGAGCCAGGCAGGTTCATGGGTGACTCGCTCGGGGTGAAGGAGCGAGGCGAGTAAGATCCATAGGCCGCCGAGTGATCTGAAGCGTGCTCCAGACTGAGACACGACGACGAGGCTGCCGAGCTGACCGAGCCCCGTCTGGCGCCATACGGCTGCGGCATGCCAGTCACATGAAAAGCTGGCATGGAGTGCGAGTGCGACATGGCGATCGAATCGACGGAGTGGTCCTCGGGAGAGAGGCTGCCAAGGAGGCCAAGAGAGTTGTGGCCAGGGTTTTGCACGTTGGCTGAGAGCTGATCAGCTGTGGCGAGTGAACCGTACATGATGTCAATTAAGAAAGAATGAAGCAAGGAGCAAGGATTATCTGGAGCAAGTACGGTAGGAGAGACGAAAGCCTAGCAGAAGATGCGAGATGATGGATGGGCAGGAACGCGTTGCTGGTGATGATTACGTTGGATGCGATTACAGAGTGGGCGAGAGATGGCCGTGCTGAGTTGAGTTGAGCACGAAGTGGTGCGTTTTGGAAGAGCGAAATGAGGAGGAACGACGATGGATGCGTGATGGGCGGGCGTGAGCACAAGGCCAGGGAAAAGGGAAGGGGTACGGGAATGATTTCGAGCAAAGGTAGGAGGGGGGGAAAGGATGTCAAGGAGTGCAGAGGGTAAAAGGCAGGTTGGTTTTGTATGCTTCCAGCGAGCAGAGGATCCTCGAGCAGTGGGTGGCTGGGAGGCCCGGAGGCTTTGCACACGGCTTGGGGCACGACCTTGTCACCAGGGTCTACCGTATTGCGCATTAGCTGTGGAAGCGGCGTCTACTGGGCAGGAAACGCGCTGGTTGAGCGGAATAGCGGAGACAGTAGGCGAACGAACTGCTGAACCATAACCGCAATGAGAGGAACGCAACGTGCTGGAGAGTGACATTGACGGGTGCACGGCATTCGACCACACACTCAGGAAGCCAGGAAGGCAAGCGAATGTGGGCATCGGAACAGATACAAGAGCAGATTCGCTGCCGTGCCGGCCTCTTTTTTGGACAGCTGTACAAGGAACGGAGGGACCGGAGCAGACGCACTTCAGGCACAAGTGGACGTCTGCTCACCGCCACCCACCGACCAAGCACGAAACGAAACGCACATCAGAGACAGCCAGATGTGGGTCTGATGATCGCAAGATGCATCTATCTAGCGGCTGGAAGGGTGGGGCGAGGAGGGTGGGAAGAGAGGCTGCGAAACAGCGGGAACTGCATCTGGCGGAGCGGGAAGCTGAAGCACATACTCAAGAGAGAAACGGGTCTGGATATGGGTGGACGGGAGTTGGGTGGCGACTGCAGCCATGCGTTTGCACGAACACTATCATCTCGGTTCAAGATACAGGGGCCAGGAGGATGGGAAAAGAGCAACCCGGCAGCAACCGTGGAAAACGATGAGGAGCAGTAGCACAGTACAGTACTGATCGTCGCGGTGGGGACAGCGAGCAAGACATGTCTGTCTACCCATCTGACTGCAGGGCGGCAAAAAGGCTGTCTGTGGATCTGGTCGAAACTGCATGGTAGCGTGCTGCGATAGTGCATCTCGCGCTTGGAACCCAAAACGAAGGCGGAAAAAAAAATACAAGAGAGGCATGAAGCGCTTAAAGTGACCGGAGCGCTTAGAGATCTTTCAATCTGAATTAATTATTTATTTATCTGTTCATTCTTTCATTTTATTTTCGTTTTTTCTCTTTCTTTTTCATTTTGGCCCTTTCTTTGCGAGGGAACTCGGCTAACATGGGGTACAACAGCAGCAGATCAATCGAACGTCCCAAAAGAGGAAGGCGGGCATGCCAAAGTAGCTGCAGGTCGTGGGTGCGAACGAAACCTTGAAAGGCTCGCACCGCATCGCACCGCATTGCATCGCCCTAGCCCGCCAGCTATCTTGTTGCCATTTAGCCTGCCAGACAGCAGCCAGCCCCCAGCCTCGGTATTTAGGATCCGGGGTTAGTGAGAAATTGGCATGGACGGGCGTAGAGACGACACAACCAAACGGCAGGTTGCAGTGCAGCCCCGACCTCGACTACACACACATTTCTTGACAACCGAGTCCCTGGACAGTAGGCTCTGGCATCGTTTGACTCTCGCGCGCGCTCTGTGGCGGGCGGCTGGGCTTGAAATGTGGGCGCGTTACTGAGATGAGCTGGCAACGAAAGCGAGGCTTGCTTTTTTTGGTTCCTCTTCCGCCCCGTTGACGGCATTCGCCAAAAAGGAAAGTTCGAAAAGGGCGGAAGCAAACCGCCAAGGCTAGCGGAGAATAGAGAGGCGCGAAAAGCAAGGGGCTCCATACACAATCCAGCCGCCGCCGCCTTGGGCCACCTGCGTACCGTCCTGCTGTCAGATCCGATTCAATGGTGTCATGTCTCGTAGTGAGGAGCAGCCAGCAAAGAGCATGGTAGTGCAAACTGTAAATTCGGCAAAAGCATGCAATCTGCCCACTAAACATTAATTAGATTGACTCGACTACAGTACAGTAATTCGTTGCACCGCACGGCGAATCAGCTGATGCACAAGGAATGCAGATCCGCCTCGCGAGCTAGTCACTGCAGGAGGCGGCCGAACACCCAAAAGCCGCCAGATCTATTCTCGACTAGCTCCACCCAATGCGAGCTGCGGAATGTTTCGTGCCTTAGCAACCTTAGCAGCTTTGGCCAGCTTTGCACAATCGTCGGCGTTTCTCCCTCTCTCTCCTTCTCTCCTTCTCTCCTTCTCTCCTTCTCTCCCTCTCTCCCTCTCTCTACTGTACCGCTGCGGAGAGAAGGCCGTCAGCTCTCGCCGTGAGTGTTGGTGCGAGAATGCTCCTCCCAGTGAGAGAGCGCCCGCCCTTGAACTCCGCCCGAAGAGCCAGCTAGATGCATGCAAGAGCCATCGAGGTCGAATTTGGCTCAAGCTCTCAAAGGTTTCCTGCAGTGATTTGACTCAGGTCCCACTTGTTTGGATCAAACCATCTCGGATGCAGCGTCAAAGCAAGGGACAGCGAGATGGTTCAGTTTGGATAACAAAGGCCCAACCTTGTGGTGGCTGGCTTCTCATCGCAAATGCACCACCTCTGCACGCAATTCTTTTTCCCGAATTTCATTCGCAATTGTGAAATACATACAGTACTGTATATTAAAGAAAAAGAAAACCCCCCTTAAAGAACAGCAAGGTCGGGCAACCGTTTCTCGGCGGGGTTCCAACGCAACGAGACGAGACGAGGAAGGACGACCACGCGGCGGACTAATCGGTCACTTCCCGGATCAGCGTTCGCACGCCTTCATCTCTCTTGCTAGTTCGCTCGCTCGCAATATAGTGTATCTAACTGGTACGGTCGCGCTGCGCTTCTGTTGGCTCGGATACAGCGCTGTTCAAGAATGCGGGCGAAGATCGGAACTACCGCCGTTTCCAACCCTTGAGCCAAAGAACAACCTCGTCCTGGCACTGCTTCTATCGGTGCCAGTCCGTTCCTGCACCGGCCAACTTCTATGGTGCCGGTGTAGATCGTGGCAGCTGTCAACCGGTCAAGTCTTGGTCGTCGTCATGGTCGTCGTCATGGCGCCGTGGATGGCTGGTGATGGTCCGAGGCTCGAAACTGGCAACCGTATCGGCGAAATGCGCACGTGCCAGCTTTCGCACACTGAGACATGTTCGGCTTGGCGGCTGGCGAGTGACAGCTACATTGTTTCAGTCACAATGGTGAGTCGTCCTTTTTCATGGTTCGATTTTGCGTTCCTTTTTTCGGGTGCGGATTAATCCTTTTTGTTTTCCCGGCTTTCTCGTATACAGACAGTCCACCCTCCCCTCTGCCGCCGCCTCTTCCTGCATGTTCTAGGAGCTCCCTAGTCTTCGAGCGTACATTGGCTGGTGCCACCACAGTAGTATCAAGGATGCACTCGGTGGACTTGGAATATCGTCGCTCGATTTGTCGGGACGACCGGAACTACCCCAAGTGTGCGAGACCGAAGCGCGGGAGGCAGCCCGAGACTGGCCTACCTTGCTCGGTGCCGCCGCACCTCTCGAATTCTATAAGGTGACAACTTCGATCTCAGAAGGCTCCAACGGAGAAAGAGCACAGCTCAGGTTCCGAGCGTCGGCGAGACACAATATAAGAGGGTAAATGTCGCTTACAGCCAAGCGACGCGCATGTCGGATGTGAATGCTGTTGCGTCACTCGGGGGAAACCACCGAGCTAAATGCCTACCCAGCGGAATCGCGCTCGCCTCCAGATATCCGTAGCGGCATTAAGGGATCCGAAGTTTGGTTCTGTCCAGGACCAGATGCGTCTCGCTAGCATGGGAAGCAAGACCAACGTGAATCTCGCATCGCCCAGCCCTGCCTTGCCTCTCGGCGTCTTGGATCACGTCAAATGACGCGTTGGAAGCGAGAGCCTTTGGAGCTCGGACTTGCTCCGAGGCTCGCTTGCCTGTGGTAGCCATCGCGTGGGATGTGTCACGACCAGAAGTCGAAAGCCAAGTCGCGCTGCTGCAGCTAACAGTACGTGCTGCCTTTCATGCGCGGAAAAGTGCGGTAAAGGGACAACAGGACCCGCTGCACTTTGCAGCCAAGGTGGAGCGGTGCCTGCGTTTACCCGCTTCGCAATCGACCAGGCCTGGTTCCTTTCCGCCCGACCTGGCCACTACCCCCTTTCCTTCTCCATCTTCGGGTCGTTTGGCCGTACCAACACAAACTACGGGCAATGTGCGCTTGCTCGTGCACGCGGGTCTCACTCCGAGCATGACAGCATGTGCGTTAGAGAAAATTCCACTCCCTTACCAGTTACGGGAGCGAGCCAAGGACTGCGCAGCGGTGTCTTTGGCGTGAGGAGCGGGAGCGGAGGAGATTTGCCGGAATTGACAATGGAAAGGACCTTTCCCCTCTATTTCCCCCCCTCTTAGGACAGAGTGACAGCGGGCGAGCCTTGTGAAAGTTTATCTGGACAGTGACAGCTCAGGTCAAGATAAGGTTCAGTGAATCTGTGCTTGGGCGCATATGAGAAGATTTCTCCACTCTCAAACTTTGGCGTGGCGTGAGAAAAAAAAAGGAAACGTGCCTTTCCCCATGTCTTGTCTCTCTTTGCTGCACCAGAAAGAACAAAGCGCTTTGTTAATTATCGGAGGTCGGACGACAGCTTCCGCCTTTCTGCCTTTCTGCCGTTCTGCCTTTCTGCCTTTCTGCTTGGTGTCACGCTGCAAGGGGTGTCCGATCTTCCGCCACAAATCAATCTGACTGCTGCAGACCAATCGTTCAACTGTACTGGTTCGCGGGGAAGTATAACTGTTTTGACAGGTGGAAGAGATCGACGAACCGGATCTCACTTGGTTGCTCCGACAGGGCTGACAGGTTTCAGCCGAGTGTCGGCTCTTGTCCACTGACCTCATTTTTTTGTTCTTCTGGAAAGAGGACACTGTCCAGTCAGCAACGAGGATTTGGCCCGTCTGTCGAGACTTCCGCAAGGTTGAAAGCATTTGGGCGTTTGTATCGACGACCCAAGACAAAGGCCGAGGGTCCAAGTGAGAGAGTGTACGTAGGACGGAAGAGCGCGCGGGTGGTGTAACAAGATCCCACGCTCCCACGCTACCACACGCTCCGATCCGGACCACATGTCGTCGCCACCCGCCACACTCAGCCTAAGCGAGCGGGCGGGAGTACTTGCTCGCTTGACCAGGGTTGTGGAAAGAGAGATCAACGCATCTACCGCTTGGCCCATCGTAGACCGCGTGCTGACGACCACGCCAGTGCTTGCTCTGGCACCCGCTCAACCAGTTCCTTGCTAGGAACGCAGAGCAAGTTGAAAGGCTGATCGACACAGGGCAGAGGTAGAGCGCGGCTCCCATCGCAAAAAGTGATCCATGTGATCGAACTCCGACACGGCCAAGTTTCCGCCGCGTGCGACCGAGAAGGCGAGTTGAGAAAACCATCACGACATTGTTCCGACGTGGCTGGAGTCCGAGAAAAGAACGCAATCGAGGTACTTCCGCTCTGTCTCACTCGACAGGCTTACTCATACACGCCAACGGCAGCTAGGGCAATTGCCCTCACTGTGGGCAGGTAGGAGCGGCGTTCTCCCCCAGCTGGGGGCTTCAGCTGCGAACTGGTTTCCCGCGTTTGCTTGGTGCAGCGTTTGCCACCGCTCCCACGTACTTGGTGTAGCGAGAACGTCTTGGCTCTCTTTCAAGGTCGAGACGCAGGACAGGAGGAACACCAAAGGCTGGACCCCCATCTTCGTTTTTTTTTCTCTTTTTTTTTTCCATACTGTACTGTACAGTACTG
Source organism: Sporisorium graminicola (assembly GCF_005498985.1). Lineage (NCBI taxonomy): Eukaryota > Fungi > Basidiomycota > Ustilaginomycetes > Ustilaginales > Ustilaginaceae > Sporisorium > Sporisorium graminicola. The sequence continues at coordinate 544,925 of NC_043729.1, forward strand.
GTCTGCAGAAGCGGGCTCTTCCTTGTCCCTGCCCATTTTCTCTATTTTCCTTTTCTGGCATAATTATTTGGTTTTCGTTTTTCCTGGAGGCAAGTTACATTTTATAATCATTAAATTTTCAAGCCGCCGCGTTCCTGTCTGTGTGTCTGCGTCTGTCTGTCTGGTTCGCTTGCGAAGCGAGGAGCAGCTTTTCCCACGACTTGCCTGACCTGGCTTGCTGGCCTCCCGAGGAATGCTGCTACTGGTCTCTTCTCCTTACCCTTGCCCTAAAAAAGGTCGTCGGCAGAGCCGCTGCTCACGAGTTTCCGGGTCGTCGTCTGTATACCATCTCATGCATGCAGACGCACGCACGCACACAGAGTACAGCTGTCGCATTTTGCCACTCAGCTCTCTCTGTGCAGAGTGTACGAGCCGCGCTTGCATGCGGTGCGACGGGTGCTACTGCCGGGCGATAGTTTGCTTGCTGCAGATCCTCCGGGCTCTCATGCCAGTATTAAAGTTTGGCGATCTCTTGCAGTTGCACTTGTCCATGCTCCAAGCAACCCATTGACAAGCGATCGGCACTCAGCACTCAGCAATCAATTCTCGGCCATCAGCCCGTGGCCCGCACAGTCCGTGTGACTCAAAGTCCACCGGCGAAGGGGCAGAGGTCTTCAAGGGGTGGCGTCGTGCTGGAGGGCGTTGAGGTGGTTGTCAACGCACGGCAGGGCGATGTGCAGCGGGCAGCTCGGGAAAGTGAGAGGAAGAGAGAGACCAACACTTCAACACTGGGACACCTGCGCTCGTCGTCGCAAGCGTGCGCGCGCGCGTTGAAATGCGACACGTGTGCGCGAGGGAGAGGTCCTTCGATGAGCCAGGGGTTGGTTCTCTGTGTTCCCTGCCCCGCCTCCGAATTTGGAGGGCAAGCGCGCGTCAAGACTAGTGTCCCTTGGAGAACAAGAACAAGATTTGGACCAAGAGAGAGCGAACGAGGCGGCGCTTAGGCGGTTCGCAGACGCGCTTGCCTCCCCACGTCTGGCCTTCGACTAATTTCGAGCGCGGACAAAGGCGCAAGCAGGCGATCTGCTCCCACGTTATCTCGAGTCGGCTATGCTTGGAGTGCGTCGTTGCATGCGAGATCGATTTTTTTTCTTTTCTTTTTCTTTTTCTTTTTGGCCTGTGGCAAATACTATACAGTATATTGAAAAGAAAATCCGCCACAGACCAGAACCCCCTGCCATGACCCACCTCCTCGAAGCTCTAGGGTTGTAGCCGCTGCCGAAACAAGGAGCCGAGGCAATCAAGATGCAGACAAGTAGGCGAGAACAACGTTTGGTAATACTTTTTTTGCCACTCGCCACCCAACACAGGAGAACAATGGTACAATACGTATGAAAGAAGCGGTTGGTCGCGATCGAAGCGCGCATTAGCGATCTTGTCAAGACGCCAAGCCTAATCTTGACATCCCAGCGGGGGAGCTTCCATCTGCGGGCGGGCTGTCATCAGCGGAGCTGCAACCGTCTTTCCCGTCTGCCAGCCTGGGATCGACACGCCCGCGACCGCCACCTGACAGATCCCGTAACCCACCACCCCCTGGAAGCTGTCAGAATCCATTGTCTTGGTTCTAGCTTCAGACGCGGCCGTATCTCTCAGTACGAAGTGCGCTAAGTTAGTCGACTTTGGGACTTTCTCTTACTCTTGGCCTCGAAACGTGACCGCACGTTCTGTCGCGCTCGTCCATCGCCTTCCCCTCTGCCCTTTTGTTTCAGAGTGGGCGTGAAGAGAACTCCCGCCTGGTTGCTGATTTCGTGTTTCTAGATGAGTGCCTGTGGTCACAGGTACGCTTTTGCCGCTGCATCATGCGATCCCTGAAGACACTTCGCGCATGACAACTTCACTCCTCACCCTCATCCTCACTCTCCTTTTCGCTTCTCCTGCATGCACTCTTACCCTTTTACGAGCCAATGCAAGTAACTGCAACAAGGTCTATTGTTCGTATCATCTTTCTTTTCCACGTGTTGGGGTCCCTTGTCTTCTGGCAGCTCCTTCGACGTGCGCTGTCGTTCTGCGTGCAAGGTTCCTTTTCCCGGAGTCCGGTCCATAGCTCGAGAGCTTCAGCCCAAGGAAAGAACAGAGGACACCAGTAGCTGATGCTGCGCGTTGTTGCACGGCATGAAAAGTTCCAAGAATCCTTTTCTGCTCGCCATCATCTCGAGTCGTCCAAGCGAGGGTTTTTTTGGAGCATGTTACCGAGTTGTCGGACTGTCTGTGGCCGAATCGGGCGTCGGCGATGCTGGGCTTGAAAAGTCGGAGTTTCGCCCCGCGCGCCGCACGAGTCGCAAAGACCAACACACCAACACCGACTCTAATCATCGACAACGCGGTCTGGAACGCAATCGGGTCGTTGCAGTCGGATTGGGCGTGCTGCAGCTGACCTGAACATCGTTATTGAATTCTACCAGTGCGATAGCCATCAAAGCAATAGCCGCTGACTCTGCGCATCAGGACCAGCCTGCAAAGAGAGACGTCACAGATAAGGCGTGAAACAAAACCCGCAGGGCGACACGCATGTGAACCTCTCGGATTGTCTCACCCGGTTCGTGAATCAGCAACGTCAGTTAGCGTGGGCGGCGCCTTATCAGGCAGGAATCTGATTGCCCACCGCGTTCGCCACACGTACGAGATGGAGTGGTAGCGCTGCCGTCGTTGAGAGCTGATGATGGACGCGATTGTCTTGTTGGCCGTGCTACAGGTGTGGTAGCCACGGTACTATTCAACGCGCAGAGCCCACTGGCTCGGGTCTGTGGACGAGCTCGACAGCTCCTCCGGCTTTGAGGTCGGATCGAGAATCTGCCTCGGAACAGGCATCTGAGTGAGGCTAGCATTCTCGACGGGCGAACATCAAAAGCCTCCAAATCATCATTTCGTCCACGCTGTGAAGCGCTGTGGAGCAGAAATGGCGTCTTATCGCCACCGCAAGGTGCTAAAGGGCGTGCGGCGGGTAAAACGTTTGCCGTCAAGTGTAAGCAGCATGATCAACGGCAAAAGCAACGGAATATGCGAGGCGAGGCACCGGGGTCTGGATGTGTCATTCTACTTGGTTCGGTCTCCTGAACTAAAGTCGACCCGATGATAGAGCAGGGGCTTGTGTATTCGTGATCGCGAATGATGGCGCGTTCCTACGAACACTATCCACAACCTTGCAGGTTATCGCCGCTCTCATACTAATTTTACTCTGCTCGCCTCTGAGAAGGAGACGTCTCGGCTGGTGGCTACGTGAAACAAATTGCCCCTCCTCTGAACATGCTCGTGCTTTCCGAGGCTGGGTACCGACCCAAGATTGGGTGGCCGTGCCAGCAATATAGACGCCGAAACCACATCTCGATGATGAAAAATCTTTCGGTGGTGACGAGGGTGCCACCCGAAAAAAAGGCGCGGAAAGTGCATTTAGTACAAGGTTGCGCTATCCTAGCGTCCTCAGAAACTAGAGCGGGGAAAAGTCAATACAGGATGCACAGCGCACACGATGTACAGTTCTTGCCAACCGCATCTGTCGCTAGGCGGCAAAGTCTCTCACATGGCCATCTCCCCCGCAAGTGATCCCCGTAGAGCGTTCGGTGCAACTACCTCGCTCTCCTCTTTGAGCTCCCGATCTAGCTCGCCAAAACCGTATCGCGATCTCCCGCCTCGTTGTCAGTCTCTCCCTCTCTCTGCACCCGATTGGGTTCACTCTAGGCACAGCCTAGATCAGCTTGCTCAGGCCAATATGGTTCAAGCCGCGATGCTGACCGGCTCAACGTTGCAGCTCCAACTCAACATTCAATCCAGTTCCTGGCGAGACACACACATTTGCAGAGACAGATGCCAGTCTCTGACCGAAGCTCGTTAGATCGTCAGCAAACTGAAAGCGCTGAAATTGCAGGTGTTGCGCGAGTGGTGTTTTGTTTTCTGCGCGGAGAACGTTCACGCAGAAAGGGGTACAAGTATGAACTACTGACCCCAGTATTGACGAGCGTAGGGGTAGTTGGAGTAGGCGTTGCTGCTGGCCTGGTGTCCGTAAGCGCCGTACTGCTGGTAGTACTGCTGCTGCTGTTGCTGCTGCTGTTGCTGCTGCTGAGCCTGCTGAGACGCCTGCTGCTGCTGGTGGCCCTGGCCCTGCTGCTGCTGCTGCGGTCCGCTCTGCGTCTGAGCCTGGCCACGACCCACCTGGCTCGACGCCGACGTCGACTGTGCCGAGCCCTTGGAGGCGTTGGCATCAAACTGGCGGTAGCTGTCGAGCGTGTTGCCGGACGAAGCACCCGCCTTCTGCTGTGAGCCAAGGTGAGGGGTGCCGTTGTTGCCCGAGGCAGCGTTGCTCGTGGCGGCGGTCTGCGAAGGAGGCGCACCACCGGCACCGCTGCCGAGGAATCCGCCCAGACCGGGGATGGCGTTACCGTAGATCTTTGAGTAGTCAGAAACTCCACCAAGACCGGGCACACCGCGACCAAAGCCCTGGTCGTACGACGAAAGACCGCCAGAGCTGGGCGTCTGGCCGTAGTGGCTCTGCGCACCGTAGGCGTTGGCGTCCGACTGCGGTCCCTGACTGTAGGGCGAAGCGATGTTGGCGGGGGTGCCGGGCTTCGAGGCGTGCTGGGGCTGAGCAGCGGGCTGGCCGTAGACGGGGTACTGACCATAGCCGGCAGCGGGCTGGCCGTAGTGCTGGAATTGGTTGGGCATGTAGTAGTGAGGGTAGTAGTAAGGCATAATGCCGGGGAACTGCTGCTGAGGAGCCTGCTGCTGGTGGAGACCGGGGCCGGCTTGGTGGGCCTGGAGCTGGTGGGGCTGCTGGTTCTGGTGGTCGGCGGCGCCCTGCTGCGAAGCGGACTGCTGCTGGCCCTGCTGCGAGGCCTGCGATTGCGCCTTGTCGTCGGAGCGCTGGCCGAAAGCGTTGGAGCCCTGGTCGTAGGCGCCGTAGAACTGTGCGAGGCGCTGGGTGTCGAGACCGCCGTACATGGACGAATAGTCGTGGAGGCCATGCTGAGGTTGAGCCTGGGACTGAGGCTGGGAGGCGGCCTGGTTCTGACCGATGGAGCTGTATCCGTTGTAGCCGTGAATCTGGTCGTGGGAGGCCTGCTGCGGCTGTTGCTGAGGAGCTGCCTGCTGCTGCGGCTGCTGCTGCTGCTGCTGGCCTGTGAAGCCGTACGAGTTGTCGAACGAGTCCGACTTGAAGCCGTTGTACTGGCCGGCGGCGGAAGGCTGCTGGCTGAAGGAATCAGTGTGAGCCTGGCCGCCGAGCTGGGTGTCTTGGCGATGGGCAGAGGGCGACGACACGGCAGCAGCGACAGGCGCAGCTGGGGCAGCAGCCTCAGCTTCATCGTGGTTAGCAGCCGAGGCGTCGGTGGTAGCCTCGGGTGCCTCGTCAGCATCGCCGCCGAGGAAGTTGAGAGAGCCGAACTGAACGCCAAGCTTGTCGAGCTGCGACGAGCCACCGGCCATGACGACGGGTGCATCCTGACGAGCGCGCTGCGACGATCGCTGAGCTGGAGCGCGAGGAGCAGCCGCCTTAGAGAGACCGGGTGGAGCGGTAGCGGAAGCGGCACCGGCGTCGGTTGCGGTGGCAGCAGAGGTGCTATCGGCGGCAGGGGTAGCCTCGATAGGCGCAGCAACCTCGTGCTCGGCATGTGGAGCAGCGTCGGCGCTGTCGTTGGTGGCGTCAACAGTGGCAGGAGCAGCGTTGATAGAAGGCTCAACGGCAGCCTGCTCGGTGGAGTCGGGCTGAACCTCGCTGGTGGAAGGAGCAGCGACAGCATCAACGGGGGCGGCGGCGTCGGATACGGGCGCAACAGAAGCGTCTTCAGATGAAGCTGCAGCGGCGATGGGTGGAGCAACGGGCTTGGAAGCCTCAGACTTGCGTGCGATCTGAGCCCAGCTCATACCGCCCGACTTTGGTGTAGCTTTGGCAGGCGCAGGCACCTTGACAGCCGGTGCCGAAGTTTCGGTGGACGAAGGAAGAGCGTCGGAGGTGGTGGCTGGCTCTGTAGACACGGGCACGGCAGCTGCAGGCGCAGCCGGAGCAGCAGAAGCAGAAGCAGCCGGCTGCGAAGGTGCGACTACAGGCTCGGTGATCTCTTGGGCGATGGCGGGTGCAGGGTCAGGAACAGCAGCAGCGGCAGCGGCGGATTTAGCCTTGTTGGACCTGGCAAGAGCGGCGGCCCAGCTGGTGCCCGTCGTCGGGGTGGCGATGGGAGCGAATGCCTGGGCCGTGGTGGCCTCGACAGTTTGGGTCTCGGGTGTCTTGAGGTCGTGGCCGTTGGCCTGAGGAGCGATGCCACCACCACGTCCACCGACCCCACGGAAGCCACCTCGACCGCCTCGAGCACCTCGGACAGAAGCACCGCCACGACCGCGGGAGGCAGGCGCACCAACGTGGTTGCCGCGAGCGGCGGGAGGCGCAGCGGACGGAGCGGCTGAAGAGATGTAGGGGGCAGAAACAGAGTGGTGCGAGCTGGACTCCTTCTTGACCTGCTTCTTTGACTTGACCGACGAGAACTGTTCGACCTGGCCTTCCGAGATGCGAACGACGGCGTTCTCGACGTCACCCAACGAGTCCTGGAGAGCGAAGAGGAGGTCTTCGTCGGTCCAGGTGGGAAAGAGCTCGCGAATCATGTCGAGCTGTTCCGAATATTTGGCACGAAGCGTGCGTACCTCCTCCGTGTCATCCTGCACCTGTTGCGAACGGCCCTTGGGACGAGGGAAGGACCCTCTGCGTGCGGCTGTGGTCGACATTGTTTTATGTGATTGTGTGTGTGTGTATGTGGTTGTATATGGAGCTGGAAGGACGAGAGGTGGTCCTAGGAGAGTTGGAGCGTGCTTCTCGGCGAGCGACGAGTTGAATGGCACGGCAACCGGGTGTGCGAAGAGACGAGCAAGCGATCAGAAAGCCGTATGCACTTTGTCGAGGAGAGCCGGGCAGAGAAGAGAGGCAGAGAGAGGACACGGATCGAGTCGAGACAGAGAAGGATGGATGAAGCGAAGCAAGAAGCGTGCGCAGCAGCGGAACAGGAAGAACAAAGCAACACACACAGTCTCTCTCTCTGGCACGCAGTCGGCCGCGCTCTCTCTCTCATCCTGACTTCACTAACTTAATTGCCAGGGCCGGACTGGTCGAGTGTCGCTCGTTTGTCTGTGCGACGCCTCCGAATCAACTTCTCTCTCTCTCTCTCTCTCTTTCTTCCTCTCTCTCAGTGTCTCCCCTGTGCGAAGAAAGAACATGCTCCGATGTTTCCCTTTCACTCTGCAGCGACCAACGAAAAAAGCCTTGCGCTTCTAGGCCCCTCGGCATGGTCCTTCATTCGCTGCTTGATTCACTCACTCATGCGCCACTTCGTGCTCAAATGCGGCGTCGGAAGAGAAAAAGAACGACCAGCCCAAGTGTTTCCGCCAAAGAGCCAGAGACAAAGGGACAGACAAAGCAGGGAGGGGCCGAGCCAAGCTCTGTCTTTTCCCTTTCTGCTTTTCATTTTCTTCTTGGAGAGCCTGTGGTATTCCACAGAAGGTGATCGATTTCCGAAGTTTTGTATACTGGCGGAAGCTACAATATTGAATTGAGCCGAGAAAAAGTTTACATTGGCTAGTGTTGAAGTGGAAGTATTGTAGTCGCTGCTGGATCTTGATTTCAAAAGGTATTTGTAGTGCACTTTCAATTCGACTTATGGGAGCTCTGCTTCCGACACGCTTATGGGCAAGCAGGCGAGGCGTGGCACCTCACCAGCTCCTGGTTGGTACTGGAAGAAGGGAATGAGCCTCGCTGAGCACTTTCGAGGTGGAACCGGTCGGGTGACCACTACATCCGACACGGCCTCGACCCGGACCTCGTTGTAAATAGTCTTAGCGCCAGCTCTTCAGGACGTTGCCTGCGCTCGAGTCGAACGCAGGGGAAAAAAAGCTCCGGATTGTCGCTCTTGCGGCCTCTCGTGTCAGCGTCTGTCTAAGCGCAAGGAGGGCAACAAGGCGTCTTTGCGGTTTGATGTCAATCCGGAGTACAGGTTGATTACTCAGCGTTGCTAAGCGGACAACGTGAGATTTTTTGGGACCATAACCCAACTATCGCACGACAGCTGTTAGCGGTTTCGATAGACACTCGATAGGCGTCTTTTATCAGATCTCGTTCTGCTCGGCTGTTTCCGCACGACGCCCAGACCTGGCCCAGCGTCGAGCTAGCTTCTGAATGCTGGAAATGCCAAGGCCCACACGGACCCGACGGTGCTCACACGACCAAAGACCGAGACCGGGCCGCATACGCACACAGAAATGCCAAGTCGGGCGGTGCTGTTGACTTTGCGCGGCAGTGCTTGGTTCGGGTGCTTGGTGCTCTCCGCTGCTTATCACGAGGACTCCACTTGCGCATCGATTGGTCGTTCAGTTTTCTTGGTGCTCGCTCGTCCACCGGCATTCCGTGGTCATGACCAGCAAAATTTAAAAGCAAAACAAGAAACAAAATTATTCTCCTTCTGTGCGGCAGCACCCTTGAAGATACGTTTGGTCGCCGTGTGCCTTCCCAAGAATCGGAAGGCGCGAGCGAACCACAAGGTCTCGAGTCCGAGTTGTTTTCGTTTGCGTCAGAGGGATCTTCTGCCTACAGCTCGCTTGTGGTCGAATGGCATGCACTCGCGGTAGGCAGGGGCCAAAAGCATTTGGTGGAGTAGCAAAGTTGTCGCCCTTGGGCACCACCAAGTGCGTGCTACGGCCTTGACGGCGAGGCAGAAGTAGAGTTGCTGTAACAGCTGGAATGAAGTGTGCGCCGGGATCGAGCGGACCATGAGGGTTGGCTGCGCCATCGCCATCTTTAAGCTCAGATCTAGCTCTAGCATGATTCGCTGCTTCGTTTTGGGGTTTCTGCACGAAAATTCGCCGCACTCGTTGTTGCTCTTGCAGCCGTTGCCGACGGAGCAAAGTGGACAATCGGCCTCTGCTAAGTCTCGCGGCCGTTTCCCGACGACAGCGCTGCTCGCGTTGTAAATTTTAAATTCGAGACCGCCTTCCAGTAGCAGCAGCAGCAGCGAGCAGACACAGCCTCGACAAGGCTTTAATCATGGCCAGCGGCCGTCGTTATGCCTTTTGGTGAAATTTGGTTTTGAACCCCGCCGAGCCAAACAAGGCGGCGCAATCGCGGAGAGAGGCAAACTGAGAGCGCAGCAGCCATTCACGCAGACAAGCAAGCAACCAGCGAACGATCCACCAAGCCTTTCATGCCTCTTGGCCTCCATCACACCGCCTTGTTGCTTGCTCGCATTGGAAGCCAGCAGAGCACCAGCAGCAGCGTGTTTGTCGGCTGTCATCCGAGCTCTTTGGACACGCGGCCCCAAAAGTCCCTTGCCGGCGCAGCCGCCGCTGCTCGTTCCATTAGCGACGCTCTCTCTGCCTTTCGCACTGTTCTGGCTGGTCCAGATTCGGCCATTCTCTACTCCACCCCCATCGCCATCTTCTCCTACCTGCTGTCACTCGACACGTCCTGTCAATACCACCACATTCTCACGATCAACAACTCGGATCACATCGGCTCGACTCACGACCTCAACTTGCTCACCATTTGACAAACAACTTGCCCTGCTTCTGCGATCGACGCTATCCAACGCCAGCCCCTCGGCGATCTGTTCACTCCAAGAGCAGAGCTTCTGCAGCTGTCACTGGAACCCCTCTCAGCAAACGTAGATTGCTCGTTGCCCATCCGCCGCAACCACGCACATGAGCAAAAGACGCTTCTCCGACGTTGCCACCACCGTATTCCTCGTACATAAACAGCGTCATCCGCAGAGGAGAGGCTCCTGCCGGGCATACTCCACCTTTGCATCCACCAGTCCGCATCCCAGTCTCGAAGACGGCGTCCGCCAGGACGTCCAAATCATGGTGGCAGGCACGGCTGGGGCCCTGTCCGACGACCTCATCAAAACCACCCTCTCGTCTGACCTCTTCTTGCAGCAAGAGCCTCTCTCGCCGCGTGCAGACCCGGCTCGCTCCCGCTCCTCGTCAATCAAGTCCAAGTTGGAGTTCAGCGTTGCCTTGCCATCCTTGCCTGCGAGTCCGTCCCTTTGTCAGGCACTCGCATCGGCATCACATTACAATAGTCCGGTTGAGGTACGTTTGGCCAACGCTCTCTCCCTCCGCTCCGAAGCCAACTCTCCCAACGATGCCATCAGCCCCACAATATTCGGAAAAGATCATCGCCCATCCAAATCACCGACAAGAATGGCCGTGCCAACCATCTCTGCCAGTCCGGAAAAGGCGGCTCATGCCAGCTCTTCCGCACTCTCACCACCTGCCACCAACACATTCAGCAACAGCGACTTTTCCAGCGCAGCAGCGCAGCCATTGAGCATGTCTCCCTCTCCGGTCAACGGCGTCGCCGAGCCTCTTCCACAACGTCCGAATCGTCCGGGCCGGCCAACGCTCACGCGTCTCAACACGTCCGAGATGCTGCGTACACAGACCAGCTCCGCCCTCGAGCCGGCGCTCGCTCCCGCACGGCCCAACGGGAATCGCAGGTCGCCCACCGCTCTCAAATTACAGCTCGATACCTCGGTACCGCGCAGATCCGCTACGATGAGTAGCTATCCGCATGCCAATCGACCGAACCAGAGGGCAATGCTCCAACCGCCGCCGCCATTGCTCTCACCAGCCACGCCTGCTCGCACCGCTTCCATGACCGAGTTCCACGATGCGCCTGCGTCTGCATCAGGGTCTCGAAGCAGCGCAAACGCGCTCGAAGCTCGCACAGCAGATCCGCATCTCGCCAGAAGCAACTTTAGCTTTGAAGAGTTCGAATTTCAGATTTCCACCATCTTGCCGGATTTTCTCTACCTTGGACCCAACGTGCCTTCCGAACAGGCAGTCGACGAGCTCAAGGGACTGGGTGTGCGTCGCATCCTCAATGTAGCATGCGAAATCGACGAGCTTGGGCCGCTGCAGCTGCGCGATCGATTCGGGCGTTACCTCAAGCTGCCTATGCTCGACAGCGTGGAGGCCAAAGGGGTGCAGGACAGCATCGAGCAAGCCTGCTCTTTTCTGGACGATGCACGCCTACGCTCGGAGCCGGTGTACGTGCACTGCAAAGCGGGCAAGTCGCGATCCGTGACGATTGTCATCGCCTACCTGATCCACGCGCTTGGTTGGACCCTGCAGCGGTCGCACTCTTACGTGGCGGAGAGGAGAGCGGACATTTGTCCCAACATTGGGTTTGTCGCCGAGCTGATGCGATACGAGGAAAAGGAGCTCAAGCTGGCTCGGTCCACGGGTATCTATGGCGATCCCGCTCATGTTGCGGCGCAATCGACTCCAGCTTTGGTTCCAAGCATGAGCAACGATCAGCCGAAGGCTGCGGAGTCGGCGCCATCACTTGCATTGCACGCCGCCCGAGACGATGCTCACGCGCACCTCAACAGCATCAAGGACTCGAGTGCTGGGGCCACATTGTCGCAATCGTCTCCCGATCTTCTCTCGTCGCCTTTCAGTCAGGAGTAGGTGCAGAAGGCAGGAGTCAATCTGCATCATGAGACTGCCGAGACTGCCCCCGGCGCCCCGCACTTGACTCATACAGCTTCAAGACTGCACACTGCACCAAGCGGTAGAATGCAGTATTTCCATGGACATTCTTCTTCTCTCTCTCTCGCTCTCTCTCTCTCTCTCTCTCTCTCTCTCTCTCTCTCTCTCTCTGTTCCACCTCTCGTTGTCGATGTCACCCACCACATTCTCGTCCTCAGTCACAGGGCCGGCGCTCTGTTGTAATTCTATCTATCAACTTTACCTTGTGTTTTGTTCGAGTGTTTTTGGTCGTATCACCGACGGCTGCGCGTGAATCTGGAAAATGCGGCATGGACTGTTGGGCGACTCGAGGTCGAGCGATTGAGGCTTTGCACCCTGCGTTTGTTTTAGACGCGTGGACAGGAATGGGAGCGCTTGGTTGCGAGATCGCAGGCGGGAATGCAGGCGGGAACAGGCGTGTGCATTTACGGCCATGATGTCATGCGGTCTTGCGCTCTTGAGGTGTCGGATCGATTTCGGTCGGAGCGTGTTCGACCGCAGATGTTCGACGACAGCTTGAGATTACGAATCGCAAGCTTGTCGTGTGGCGCGAGAACATTTCGAAGCCGAGAAGCCGAAGCAAGACGGATTCCCGCTTTGAAATCAACCTGCCAGCGAGGCAGTCAGCCGTGTGGAGTGGATCGGCTCCAGCGTCCGACGAGCGACGAGGCTGTAAAGAAGCGCGGGGGAGAAAGCACCATGTGATCTCTTGGTCGGCCTGTAACCGCTCGCGAGGCTTCCTAAACACCCTGAGTCATGATTGCATCGCCCGCTTCCGATCGGCGCAGAATGACGAGAGGCACCAAGCAGAGACCCTGCAGGGTTTTCCATTTTTTATGTTTTATTTTGTCCCAATTGTGTGTCATCCTTTGTTCCGACAGCACAAGGGCAGCGAGGTTGATCTGAGAAGGTGGCGAGAACCGCGTAAAGGCGTGAGAAATGTCCAATTGCGCAGGAAACCAGGATGACCAATTGCAGGCTCGTCGGCGAGCGACGAACGATGTGCAGCTGGTGCGAGCTGGGCCAGCCGGTTGTTCGGCGTCTTGGTCAGTCAGCAGGTCTCCGTCCATCACCGTCCGCTTACGCTGAGCTCTGAATGCAGTGTGGTGCTTCCAGGTTGAGCGTGGCGTTCTATGTTTTATTCTGCTGAGCTTTGTGGTATCATTCGGCTATTGCTCTGCTGCTGCTGGGGTACGTCGTCGGTTGAGCGAGAATCGCCACTGTAGCGTGAGGGCGTGGCTGTCGTGCACAGCAGCGTTGCAGACATACATAAACCACAGAACTGCTCGGAGCCACTACTGCCTTACCCTCCTGACCACAGACTCTTCCTCTCATTATCACTTTGTCTCTGTCTCATCACCATCACCATCATGTCATCTACAACAACCGGCCTGGCCGTACGCTCGTTCCAAGAGGACACGGACGACAACCCGGGCACCTACTCCACCTCGAACGGTGTCGCTGTGCCGCACGCCTACGAAGCGCAGCGCGTGGGACGCGAAGGTCCGCTGCTGCTGCAGGACTTCCACCTGATCGATGTGCTCTCGCACTTTGACCGGGAGCGCATTCCCGAGCGTGTTGTGCATGCCAAGGGTGGCGGCGCACACGGTGTGTACCGCACCACGCACCCTATCCCGGATCTGTGCCTCAACAAGCTGTTTGGTTCCAAGACTGAATGCCCCATCACTACGCGATTCTCGACCGTCGGTGGTGAGTCTGGCTCGCCCGATTGCGCGCGAGACCCGCGCGGGTTCTCGATCAAGTTCCGCACCGAGGACGGTAACATGGACTGGGTGTTCAACAACACTCCGGTCTTCTTCATCCGAGACCCGGCGAAGTTCCCTCACTTTATCCACACGCAGAAGCGCGACCCGCAGACGCACCTGACGCACTCGGACGACTCGATCCACTTCTGGGACTACATGGGCAGCAACCCAGAGTCAGTGCACCAGTTCCTCTACCTCATGGGCCCGCGCGGCATCCCTGCTAGCTGGCGACACATGCAGGGCTACTCGGGTCACACCTTCAAGTTTGTCAACAAGGAGGGCAAGTGGCGTTATGTGCAGATCCACGTGCTGTCGCAGCAGGGGACCAAGAACCTGACCAACGACGAGGCGGCGGCGCAGTCACCGGACGCGCACCAGAAGGATCTGTTCGAGGCGATCGAGCGTGGTGAGTTCCCCAAGTGGGACGTCAAGTACCAGGTGATGGAGGCCGATGAGGCGCCGAGCTCGGGCGTCAATGTGAACGACCTGACCAAGGTGTGGCCGCGCGACAAGTTCCCGCTGCACCCGCTGGGCGAGATCGAGCTGAACAAGAACGTCGCCAACTACTTTGCCGAGATCGAGCAGATTGCGTTCAACCCTGCGCACCTCATCCCCGGTATGGAGCCGTCCAACGACCCGGTGCTCCAGTCGCGCCTCTTCTCGTACCCGGACACACACCGCCACCGCATCGGCGTCAACTACCAACAGCTCCCCGTCAACCAGGCGCACCCCTCCCACAAGCCCACCAACTTCCAGCGCGACGGCAGCATGGCGTTTTACAACCAAGGCCCACGTCCCAACTACATCTCCTCGATCGCGCCGCCCGAGTTCCGCGCACGCAAGGTGGACATCGACAGCGTCCACGGCGACTACGAGGGCAACGCGATCGCGTACCTCTCCGGTGTCCAGGAGGAAGACTTCGTCCAGCCCAGGGCCATGTGGACCAAGGTCTTCTCCGAGGAGGACAGGAAGCAGACGATCGGCAACATCTCGGGCCACATGTCGACGTGCAAGGACAAGGATGTGCTCAAGCGCGCAATCAGCGTCTGGCACCAGGTCGACGCAGAGCTGGCTGAGAAGATTGCCGAACCGCTCGGCCTCAAGGGAAAGTACAAGACCGACCTCCGAGACGAGGTGTTCAACGGTAGTCACAACTTCTTGGGCCGCAAGCTCGGCCAAGACGCAGGTGCTGCTACCCAGTGGAGCCGTGCGGATCAGAAGCTCAAGGCCAAGGAGCCGGTGTACGGCCTCAGCTCGAACGAACACGGTCTCGTGAACGGTAGCAAGACGAGTGCTTCCGTTGTCTAGCTTGTTGACCTGCCCTCTTTAAATATTCGCTCGTGTAATCTCAATCAACGTTGTTCATCGTATCGAAGATTCTCACTCGTGAAGCTATCAGCATTGTGCTTTATGATCGCGAATAACTTAGACGACTCGCACTGTCCGGAAAGTCTGCTGAATGACCAAACACGCGAGGGTCCACGGTGCAACCTGTCGACAAGGTCTCTGATCAACACTCCGGATCAATCAATTGGTAGCCACTCATAGCACCCGTTACACTCGACGCGCGAGGCAGACAGAACCGGCTTGAGTGTTGCGACAGACAGTCAGGAAGGAGAACGCCAGCTGTATTAAGATCGAGTAGTGACAGATGAGGAAGTGACCGTTCGAGGCGGCGCACGTTTGATATACGGAACGGGAGAGGCTAGACTAGCCAACGAAGTTCGCCCTACAGATGACGCACCTTTACGATTCGAGACACCGCTAGATGGAGCAGTCAAAGGCGAGAGTTCCCGCTCTCGTGGCAGCTTCATTTCTCGATGCACAGCTCGTTTAGAGCTCGTCAGTAAACCTTTATCTGCCGAGTGTGAGCTGCTGTCCAACTCTCGAGGGTCTGAGAAGGGCGATAGCAGATAGCTTTCTTGCAGATGGAGTCGGCGTTGGCGTTGATCAGGCGATGCGAGTGTACGAGAAAGCTGCTCTTGAGCCTCTTGTTGAACTTTGATCATGTCATGATTGGTCAAGTTGTTGTATTCGTACTGAAGCGGATGAACTGAAGCGTTGCCGCGATTCGATGTACGGGATTGCAGATCCAAGTCTGGCTGCGGAGTGGCCTTCCATGAGCCGTCCGATCGTTTGTCGTCACCTGGCTTGACGAGAACACGAATCCCGAACTCCATCAGCGTGCCTGCTTGAACGTGAGGTGCCATCTTGGGCTCAGTCAGCTCGAAGCTGATCTCAAAGTTAGGTACACTGACGCCAGGGTTACGAAGAGGTGCCGTCGCCTCGCTACTGGTATCCAGGCGCGCTTGCGGATGTGCATTGGAGCGTTCAGCCGTTGACCTGGATTCGACTCGATGACGACCAACGGGTGTCTGGAACGGAGGCATTGGGGTTAATTGTGCGTGCTTCTTCGTAATTTGGGTTCGAGATGCATGTCGTTCGGACTGGCTTCGAACACGAGAGTGGGTGCGTGTGGGAGACTCGGTCGTCACAAGTGCAGGACTTGTCCGATCTACTTCATGCTCTGCGTTCGAAACGGAAACCGTCTGGCTTCTTGAGCGACCATTTGCGGTCAACAGTGGCCGTAGAGCGGGAGCTGCGGTGACATTTGTTCCTTCGGTCAAGACCGAGTTGGCAGGATTACTGGCTTCCGGAGTCCAGAGCTCCGAAACGACCGTGAGTGGTGAAGTGCTGGTCACACTGGCTTCTGGATGTCTTTGCGAACTGAAGGGAGATGGAGATCCTTGTAGCCTGAAAGGCCGCATCGAGACCGTTTGTGCGTGGGGTTGTGTTGCATCGATAGACTGCATGAAAATGACGGGAGCTGCCTGCGCTTGGCGTGAAACCAAGCTTTGCCCATCTCTGTCTCGAGTGCGTAAGGTCTCTCGAGGCTCATCTGCGTCCATCTCAGTCCCGGAAAAATCTGACTCGAGTCGCGGCGCTTGAGTCCTCAGAGCATCCATGGAGCGAAAACTGAGTCTCGCAGGCTCTTTTGAGATTGGGATGTGAGAGTCGAGATGACGAAGTCGTCGGCGAGGCGGCGATGACGCTGGTCGCTGCTGTTTCTCATGAAGATGTGACCGATGAGTGATCCTGCCAACTTGTCGAGTGGTGTCGTTTACCCGGCCGGGCTCTGCATCAGGTCGGAGTCGCATCAGAGGGCGGATCAGACTCGTAGAAGGCTTGCTGGGGAAGCCGTCAGGCTCTATGCGCTGCAACTTGCCCAGATTCGGGTGTGGATTACGACGAGGAGTGCTGTGTACCATAAAGTCCGACATTCGTCTGAGAGTCATCCGCTGGCATGTGGAGACTGCAGCGACCTCATCATCTTCGCTCGACACCCTGCTATCGACCCAGTCCTTGACCATTCGGGTAATGCGACGCTTCCCCGGACCGAGAGCCGTGGCCTGACCTGGCTCGAGGTCATTGGTGCGCGACCAGGAGCATAGAGCTTTGTTGAAAATGCCAGCACTTTCGCCTTCGATGCCTTCATAAGGTCGTTCTTTCGGGGGCCGAGGCGAGACTTCCTTCTCTCCTGCGCTTGAAAGGTAATCCTTGCGGGCAGAGAGCAGCTCCAAGCTTGCTCTGCATGACGTTTTCGGACTCTTGTGGGCGAGCTGTGGTATCTTGAGACGACCGGGTATCCGTTTGGCGTCTTTGACTACGTGCTGGCGATGCCCAACAACACGTTGAGAGTATGATCGGGTGCTGATTGGTCCTGCATCGAGGCTTTCACTGGTTCTGTGTTGCCTCGTTCTGCTTTCAAGGCTGTTAGCCACTTCGACTGTGCTGCCATAGTCTCCCTTGACTCCCGGAACAGAGTCGTTGCGCTGCTTGTTGTGGGTGATCTGATCGTCTCGAGCTTCTGAACGTAGTGGGAACTCGTCCAGATTGCGAGCGCCGGATTGCCCGGTGATAGAAAAGCCTTGCTTGATCTCATACGGAGCCGACGCTGCTGCCGCATCTGACTGATTATCGTCTGTTGCTGAGACTTGGTCAAGCATGTCTTGATGGGGGCCTGAAGGCTCATTTGTGACTCGTCCGGGCTCGTTCATTGTCGATTTGATCCAAGAAGCAGTTCGTTCGAAGAGGAATTCTTGCAAACTTGTGTCATCCGTGACGCCACCGGGCATAGCAGCCATGTCGATCAAATCAAGCAGCACCTCATCCTCTTGAGCTGTCTGTTGATCTAGAGGCCAGTTGTCCAGCCCATCGCGCTGGTGCTCCAGCGAGTCACGCTGAGCTTGATTCGCATCTGCGGTGAACTGGTGTTGCGGGAGCGCTTCGCTCAAACAGTCTGATCTGAGGGACTGGCGGTCCTCGAGTGAACGCGATGGAGTGCTAGGATCTCGAATTCTCTCCAAGTTCGGAGCGACTTGGTCTACGCTTGCGTCGACACGAAACAAAGACAAACTCTCTTTGTTCCCGATGCCAGATACTTCCTCCCGTGTGTATTGCCGTTCCTCGCCGATCTTGCTTGTGGCCGCAGCGCCAGATTCGCTGCTAGTCGAATTGGATTGGCAGCTCCGACATCGTTGAAAAACCAGTTCATTGCCCTCCAGACTGAGTCCAGCATTCGGACTCGTCAAGTTAGGGAAGCTCGGGGGTGAAGTAGCTGCGCTCTCGTTTCTCGACTTGTCTGGTGACGAGCGCGGAATCGGCAGCGCACGAGTCAAATTTGAAGCGTTTCCCTTGGAATTGATAGCAACCGGCGAAAGAGCGTGTTCCGAAGAGCTCAGGGCCGAAGTTGAGGCATCCCAAGGTTGTGAGCCTCGACTGGCCACATCGAATATTGTTGGTGAACCAGCGAATACTTCCTTGGCTACATCTCCTTCCCGTTCATCAGGATGAACCAGAGCGCTGTGGGGCGAGGTCAGAGCCTGAGTGAGAGCTTTCAGCGAAGCCGCGGGTATCGTTAGAGGTGGCGATAAGAGGCTGTCGTGATCGAATAGGGGAGCACTCAAAACGGACACAGGAAATAGCGATCCATCCTGTTGTTCGAGACTTTTTTCCTGGACGCCTTGCAATGTTGGAAGAGCCAATGACAGGCAGAATGGACTAGACTCTGTAGACTCTTGCAGGCCGGAGGAAGCCCGAGTAGGAACAGTTCCGCTTTCTACCATAGGCGAGACAGCGTTCTGGTCGGCGACTGCGATGGACGATCTCTGCCGTAGGTTGGATGAAGGTGGTGCATGCAATTCTTGTTCTGTCGATGGAACATCTGATGGGGTTGAAGCCTGCGTACAAGGTGCGTCCTGCAAGGCCTCGAGGTTGGAGTTATGCGGAGCTATCCCCTTGTCTGCGGGAGATTTGGCGAGCCCGGAGGAGATGCCAGGGCTGGTCGACACCAGAGCTTCTGTTGCTAAGGGGGCCAAGCCTGAGGGTGAGTATGCTGTTTCGCTCGCCTCGTTCTCCGAGCGCAGTGGTGTCTGCGCAGAATCCAGCTGCTGGAATGGAGTTGAACCGGCGTCGTCTGTCAAGCTGGAAAAGAGGTGAACGGCTTTTGCGACCTTGCTGGCTTTGTTGGAGAAGTCGCGAGGTGAGCTCGAAGCCTTGGTAGAGGTCGGTGAGCTGGCAAAAGGAGACGAGCGAAGCCTGTTGAAAACAACATGAGATGATGGCTTGGGACCAGGTGACGGTGACGGAGGGATCGCGATGATGTGGGACGATTGGGCCAGTGTCAGGCGAGGCACTCTAGACCGGGTGCCGACAAAGAAGTTGGCTGCTGTTTGGGGCAACTTGCGAGCCGCCGAAGCTCGATCTCCGTCCATGTGGAAGAGGTGAGAGCTGAAGCCAGATTGAGCCCGGTGAATCGCATTTGTGGAATGCTTGACTGAGAGAGAAGCAGGAGCAGGGCGTCGTTGCTCAGGTGAACATGTGCATTCTCGCTCGTTGACAATGATGGAGCCGGACAATCGAGAGATTCGGATCAACCGGGAGAATGGGTGGTAGGTTACAGTAGTCAACTCAGCAGGGCGTAACTTAGCACGGAAGCACCGTTGCCATGCACGAGTGTTGCCACAGAGCGAGGCTTGGCTTCACAACGTGTTCTCTCACTCAAAGAGCTGCATCTCGAGATGTGATCTTGTAGAGGAGAGGAGAAGCAGGTCTTCTGAAATCACATTTGTCGGAGCGCACGCCTACTGAAAAAAGATTGCCTGCGTGCTGTCCAACATGGCGTGGTCCTCGGTCCTCGGCCCTCTGAAAGGGCTTGAGCATTGCGTTTCTGAGAATTTCGTGCAGATCACGGCCCCGCGCTTGATGCACTGACCCACTGTGCAAGCACGATGCAGACCGATCTGCGGCTCGCGTGATATGATATACGGAGCGTTCTTGTCGAGAGATCATATTGACGACGCCGCCGCTTTGTCTAGCTGTCGCTGTTCCTCTTCGGCTTCGAAGGCTTTCACCAGCCGCTCTCCTAGCTTGCGAATGACAGGATCTATGGTTTGTACGAAAAAAAGTTGGTATCTTCGTCAGTCAAGCGAGGTCCTGCAACCCAGTGCATGCATTCGGGTTGCTAGGCAAGAGACCAAGCTTACCTTGTGGTCTCAAATCCAGCGCAATATCTACATCTCTGGCTGCAAGCTGGTTTCTTCCCAGCTCGAGGTAAGCCTCGGCCCGTCGATACAGCGCTTTGAGGTTCTCCGGTGCGAGAGCCAATGCCTTTGTAGCCGCGTAGATGGCTTTCTCCCACTTGCTTTGCCGAAGATAGCATGCGGCCATGTTGTTGTAGACAGCGCTCGTGATACCTGCAGCACGATCGTTCTCTGCATCCGTGGAACGGGCGCCATATAATGTAGCAAAGGAGTTGATACCGGCGCAGTACAGTAAAGACTGTTGAAACGAGCACGAGAGGTCAGCCGTCTGCGACGAGAGGATCATCTGGACATCAGCTCAGACTTACATGATGCCACTTGTTGAGCGCTTCAGCCAGGTCTCCTTGCTCGAAAGCTTTGTTTCCGAGTGCTTTAAGGTCTTCGGCTTTCGAGAGCTGCTCGTCAATCGTCATCTTGCGATTCGAGCCTGAACTAGGTGTGCAGCTTGACGCAGCATTGCTGCTCTTGAGCGCCTCTAACTCGCTGCTCATCGTCGTCGCCGTGCTCCACAGTCGTATCAGTTCGGCGATGATTTACGGAAAGCACTTACTGGTGAAGGAGGAAAGCTCGTGAATCGATGTGCTTCGAATCGCGTCCAGCAAAGGATTCCGAGTTCCGCGATTATCGACTTCATCGATCGGGTTGACGAGCGGACAAATGTTCGTGATGGCCACCTTCAAGATGATGGAAGTGCTCGACTTCGCATGGGCTCGACACATGCATTCGGCTTGTCCAATTGTACTCGTATGAAAAAGGCTCCACAGTCAACGTTATCGCCCGATTCTTTTGTCTTGCAAGCCCATCTTGTTTGTTCACGTTTGCCATTCCAAACATCGCCGCAGTACGGCCGACCGCTCTGCGCAGCCGAAGCAAAGGTCCTACGAACAGAACCGTAATGCTGCTCTCTTTGCACTTTGTTGGTGATTGGCGGACACCTTATGCGGACACAGGAAAGGAGAGCTCGAAATTGGCCGTCCTTTTTTCACGCTGCACGACTTTTCACGTACCAATATGCTCGGTTGCTTAGGACCGCCAGGAGTCATCTGCCTGCCACGTTTCGATAGATGCAGACGCCCCACTGCTTCTCGGCGCTCGTTCTCTGTCTTCGTTGACAGGACGGAAATGCGGTGAGGCTTTACCCCGCATTCTTCGTTTCGCAAGAATGCAGGTGTTGTCTCGATACTGCACCACCAGCCTCCAACGCCCCCTCCCTCCCCTGCCGCTAGACCAATGTGCGCCATGATATCAAACCAACAAGAACGCCCCGCAACCTCGCTTACGTCCTCTTTCGATGTCCCTTCGCAGCAATCTAATCGCGATCGTCCCGCATCGTGACTCGACAAGCCCACGATAGCAAGCTTCCGCCCGCATTCTTCCGAGTCTCCATCGAGCAAGCAGCTTAGCTGGTCTTTCAACTCGGCTTAGAGCTCGTTGATGTTGATTTTGCTCTTGATCATAGCAGTTTCGACTAGCGTGACGAGAGTGCAACACCCTGCCGTGGCTTGACCGACGACGAAATTTGCCTCACCGACGCACGTCTGCTTTCGGAAGGCTCCGGAAGGGTCTTCTCTGTCGGCAACGGTGCGTCGGAAGTCCTTTTTCTTTGTTTTTCTTCTCACGTATCGTAGATAAAGTGGTGACCCTTTGCGATCTCTCCTGAGTCACTTTCTTTCGAGCGTATCGCCTTTGTTACTGGACATGGAGGTACTGCTGTTAAGCCAATATCAGAGTGAGATGGTAGCTGTTAGCTTCTGAACAGTAATCCGAATGCTCTTGTTCTGGCCCATGGATTCTCTTCGGTGGTGTCTTCATTGATGTTTAATCAATTTAATCTTTTTATTTCTATTTTCTTCCCGTGATGTCTTTGGGAACGGAAAAAAGAAGAGCCAAGTGACCAACAACAGCATTGCAGAGTCAGCTTCGGCAGAAGATTTGGGGAAGAGTGTCTGTACCAGAATACTGCGCGCAACTCACAGCAAAACCACCGAGCTGCTCTACCAGACCGACGACCTCATAAACACACCCACACCCACAGGCACTTATAAGAGACCACGCCGCCTCATCAGTACTGCTCTGCTTCTCTTCCCACCATCACTTTCCCCCTTCTTCCAAGCTGCTGTTCCGAAAGACCTTTGCAGCTTCGCTCGCCTTCATTGTGGCTTACACGGTTGGCACCTTTCTCAACTCCAGGCTCGATCGACACCCAAATTCTCCTTCGCCCTCCCACACAATGGTGCCATCCGTCTCTGACGTGCGAGACGCCATCGCTTCGATGATCGTCAGCAAGGAAGCCAAAGTCACGCCCGACGACAAGACTACTGAAGATCCTCGCGACTCGAACCTCCACCGCGCCATTCATACGCACCCGTACGGTGGTGCTGCCAACCTTCGAGATGTCTTTACCAACCAAGGTGAGTTTGTTGCTGCTTTCCCTATTCGAGGCTAGGGCTTGTCGAGTTCAGAGTGTTCGTGCTGCTGCCGTCGCGGTTCGGTCGTGCGTTCTCGGAAGACACGGAGGGGAAGATGAAGACTGGGCAGAGGGGTTTGGTTTTTTTTTGACCGGTCCGGTCATCCGCGGGTTGGCGAAACGAACGACTTTGCCAAACACTGCGAGTTGATTGGAGGCTGCACAGCACTCAATCCCGGCCCTTTTGTTAAATTCATCCACCGTGGACCTTCCGACCTTCTCCGCCGGGAATGGACGGAGGCACAAGTGTGGAGAGATGCAGCGTCGGCAGCGTCGACAAAGGAGCTGATTGGCCGTACAGACCCTCTCCGCATGTCGGAAGGCCAAAAAAGAGCTGCCTGCATGCACAGCAGGAAACTTCGTGACGAGCACGAGCACCTCGGTGATTTTTTTTGGCCGTATTGCGACCTCGTGCGGGGGAGCTGCATCTCGGTGTTGGCTCGCCTTGTCGGTCATTTCCAGCCCGCTCTCAACATTCGCTCTGGCTCGGAAAGCAGCGTCCCCTGATTGGGGGGCGGGCGAGCAGGCGCTGTGTCGCTCCAGGCTTGTCGGTTGGCTGGACCGTGCGCTCGACTCGGACTCGCGGAAGAGCAGCGTCGTGTGGTTCGACATTTTCTTTTTCGCCAGAGATCTGCAGCTCGAATCTGGACCAACGCTGTTGTTGCTTCTTGTGCTACCTGCTACTGCCTCTATTAGCACCCCGACGCTCAGATCAGCCTGGACGAGCCATATTTGACTCAACAGTCAAGAGTCTCGTGATGCGATCTGGCTCCCACCACACCACGGCACTCCTTCCCAACACTAAAAAGTGTGTGTCTCAAAATGCACTATGCAGTTTGGGTTTGCAGTTTGGTTGGCGTTTCATTTTTTTGGTCCCAATTTTCCGTTTTCCACGCGACTTTGCCCGAGATTCTTGGAATGATTTTCTTTTGGAGTCATCGAGTCAGGCAGGTCACGCGCACTCACCCGAGGTGGCGCTTGCCCGCAAAGAGCAATTTGACGTTCCGACGGTTCTAACTGCCCCGCTCGTTGAAAGACCCTTGCACGCGAGAGGGTTGCTTGCAATCTTCTCAAGTCTCTGCTTCGTTGCTCCTTTGAACGGCGTACTTGATCTTCCCACCACACCAACTCCTTCGATTGCGTGTGGACTGTAACGAGCAGTTAAAGCTTTCTCTCGCTCGCTCTGCTTCCAGCACAGTCAACGTGTCTGCTTTCTGTCGCAGAATTTGCATTCAGCCTCGCCTGCTTCCGTTTCGCGCCCGCAGAGCATGCTTCGCTCGTCGAATCGACCCGTCGCAGCCAGCCTCCGCTGTGCTGCGGCGGAATGGATTTCGTTCGCAACATCGGCACAAGCCATTGCAGGCCCATCAGCCGGCCGTCGCACCTCGTCCACACCTTTCCACTCTGACTCGGCACCGCGGCAACGCTCCTCACTTCGCAAACCGCCCCATGCCTCCTTCTCGACCTCCGCCGCCGCCTCCCAATTGAGCCCGCTCGCTGACCATCGCATCATCTCTGATCCTTTCCCCAATCAAGACACCGGATTTACCTACGAGAAGCGCGACCAGCTCGGTCTGCGTGGACTGCTCCCCCCCGCCAAGCAGAGCCTCAACACGCAGGTGCTGCGTGTGCTCCACCAACTGCGCAGCAAGGCGACGCCGCTCGAGAAGCATGTCATGCTCGCCTCGCTGCGTCAGACCAACACGCGTCTGTACTATGCCACCATCTTGGCTAACAAAGAGGAGATCCTGCCGTTGATCTACACGCCGACCGTCGGCGAGGCCTGCCAAAAATTTTCGCACATCTATCGTCGACCGGAGGGCCTGTCGATTTCGTTGGAGGACAAGGGCAAGGTGGCGGCGATCGTCGAGAACTGGCCCGTGCCTGCGGGTTCGCCAAGGATTGCGGTGATCACGGATGGGTCGAGGATCTTGGGTCTGGGCGATCTGGGGTGGAATGGGCAGGGCATTTCGATTGGTAAGTTGTCGCTGTACGTCGCCGGTGCGGGTATCCACCCGAGGGCGACGCTGCCGATCGTGGTCGATCTGGGCACGAATAACAAGAAGATCCTCGAGGACCCGCTCTATTTGGGTCTGCGCCGCGAGCGCGCCAGCACGGAAGAGTACATCGAGTTCATGGACGAGGTCATGCACGCTCTGCACTCAAGATACCCGAACCTGATCATCCAGTTCGAGGACTTCACCTCAGAGAACGCCTTCCGCTTCCTCGAGCGCTACCAGGACAAGTACCCGATGTTTAACGATGACATCCAGGGCACGGGCAGTGTCATCCTTGCCGGCTTCACCAACGCCGCCCGCATCGCGAGCAAGGAGAGCGGCCGACCGCTGCACGACCACCGCATCCTCATGGCGGGTGCGGGCTCCGCTGCCGTCGGTGTCGGCAAGCAGCTCATGTCGTTCTTCACCCGCCAGGGTCTGTCGGAGGACGAAGCACGCGAGCGCATCTTCATCACGGACTCCAAGGGCCTCGTGACCAAGGATCGCGGCGACAAGCTCGCCGAACACAAGGTGTTCTTCGCACGCGACGATAACGCCGGCAAGCAGATCAAAGACCTCGCCGAGATCATCGACTACGTCAAGCCCACCGCCATCCTGGGATTGTCGACGATCAAGGGCACCTTTGACGAAAACGTCATCCGCAAGATGGCGACGCTCAACAAGCGACCGATCATCTTCCCGCTGTCCAACCCGACCGACAATTCGGAGTGCACGTTCGAGGAGGCGGTGCGCTACACCGAGGGCCGCGTGCTCTTTGCTGCCGGCTCGCCCTTCCCCGAGATCGACGCCGGTGCGTCGCCCACGGGCACACGCATGATTCCCGGTCAGGGCAACAACTTCCTCGTCTTCCCCGGTATCGGTCTCTGCGCTGCGCTGTGCAAGGCCGCACGGGTGACCAACGAGATGATCACCGAATCGGCGCTCGCGCTCTCGGACGCGCTCAACGACAACGAACGCGCAGAGGGCCGACTGTACCCGAATACCGAGCGCATCCGCGAGATCTCGCGCGACATCGCCGTGAGGTGCATCCAGATGGCCAACAAGCAAGGGGTGACGCGCGATGGTGGTAAGACGGCGGCGATGGACGAAGAGGAGCTGCGCGAGTGGGTGAATGGCGAGATGTGGTGGCCCAAGTACGACTCTTCGGAGGACGCTTGAGGGGCGCTCGAAGACGTCTCTCACAAAAGGAGATGGGATTACCTATCTCGCTCTATAGTCAGATTCATTGGCGGCTTTGTACATTCTCGGCAGAGGGGTTCTTTGTCATCCGACACGTTACATAAGTCTTGTAAAAATGCATTGCGACCAAGTCTCAACGTCATTCAGCGATTCATAAGTTAAGTCACATGCAACACACTCTGCTCTCTCGTGTGTGTGAGTATGTAAGGGGGGTGATAACTTATTACTGAACCAGCTGCTTCGACTTGAGACCGAACGCGGTACGAGAAAACGCGAGTGCAAGACACTCTAAAGCGCAAGACCAATCTGCGGTTCCTGTTCGACAGGCACCGGTCGTCTCGTCACTCGAAACTGACCCGTCCCCTGTGCCGGTGTGCCGTAGCTCGACATCAAGGCAGACTGCCTCCTCTCCACTCCCGCATCGCCTGCCCTTGGTTCATCCTCCTCGACGATCTGGCCGATGTCGTATGCACTCATCGAATTCCTCGGCATCGTCGCGGAACCGGTCGAGAAGTTGGGGGAGGGTTTGCGCGACACGATGGCATAGACTTTGCTGCTACGGCGAGGGGGTGGGTTGGGTGCCGAAAGCGGAGTGGGTGTGCGCGTGGTGTCGAGCGAGTGTCGGGCTAGGCGTCGAGTGGGGACGTCGGGTTGGACTGCGCCGTTGATGTTGGTTGCTGAAGTTGCAGCGGCTGGTGCGGTGGACGAACTGGATGCGTTATGCTTGCTGCGCCGCCTGCGAACCAGGTCGGAGAATGACTTGGAGCGGGCGGGTGGCACGACTTGGTTCGTCACCTCCGAGGGCAGTGCGGGAGCCGGCGTGGGGAGTGCAGTCGACTTCGTGGCGCTGCTCGCGCCATCAGCAGGTTCGCGAGCTAGATCAAGATTAGAGCGCGACCGGCTAAATCGACCGAACGTCAGGAATCCGAACCTGTGCTTATTCCTTTCCTTGTCCTGTTTTCCACTTCGCATCGAGCCGTACGCACCGCCATTGGGCACCGATGCCTCGGTCATGTCCAAACACGACTTCGAAACGGCACGGCTAGCAGCGGGCTGAACGTATGTTGCGGTCATCGACGACGTACTTGGTACAGGTTGCGGCTCGAATGGGTAAAAGCAGCCCGCCTCACAGCAGACGCATGGACACTGTTCCTTGCTGAATGGCTTCAGGTCTGTGCCCACCGGGTCCGGGAAACGCGTGACTTGGGTCAGCGTCGTAAAGATTTCTTCCGTGATGCTTCCCGTAGGATCATAGTTATCGGTCAGCTTCTCGCGCAGTGTCTGGCGCAGCTCCTCCTCGTGTCTCTTGAGCAATTCCTGCACGTTGAAACCTGCCGCTTCCACGCCGTCTTTCCGCTCTTCAGAGTAAGCGTACGGACGATTGACACGGTCACTCGCACGCAACACGGCGGTGGGCGGGAAAATCGTATCGATCACCACGCGGTCTGCAGTGACACTAACGGCGGTCTGGATCTCCGTGGTCGGCACAAAGTTGACCAGCGTCGGATGCTCGACCACCAGCGCCTTGCCGTGTCTGGTGTGGTGGATCGTCTCGTACTCGATCTCCGGCGAGGTAGGCGGCGAAGAAGCAGCGTCGGCGTCAGCGTCATCCAAACCAGGAGGTTCGACCGAGGACGTCAAAGATTCGACCGACTTGGTGGCACCGTTGTTGTTGTTGATGGTGGTGGTGGTAGTGGTTGTGGTGTTAGTAAAGTGGTCGAGAACAGTATGATAAGAGGAGGCTCGTGAAGTGGCTCGCGGTGGCAGCCAGATCTGCGCATCTTGAAGCCGTGGTGCAGCCTGCATCGTAGCAGATGTGACCAAGACGGTAGACTGTCGAGATCGAGAGCGGGGGTGGACTGGGATGTGAAGTCGTGACAAAGGTGCGGGAGACGGTTAAGGTATGGTACCTTGCAGTCCTTGGTCAGTTCTGAGATGGGCGGGTTGGTCGTCAACAGGAAGAGAAGGCAAAGCGTCCTTTAAGGGTACTTTGGTGCGTGTTCAGTGCAAGGGGGTTTACCGACCTTGCCTCACTCGCTCGCTGTGCCTAGGTGGAGGCAGAGATACTCTCAGAGGCTTTTGTAGCTCGCAAAATATCCTCATACAAGCGGGCCCCGCCCTCAAGCCACCCAACGCTTACCGTTGTTCCACAGCAGGCGTGAGCAGCTGCCTGTCTGCTGTACGACATCATGCACAACATCATTTGGCACAGAGGCAAGAGAGAAAACGGCCTCACGCAGAGCAGGCGTGGAGAGAAGGCGTGGCCACATGTTTCACCTTATTTACTGTACTCTGCATGCCTCAGGAATGCTACAGTACTTTTCGCCAACAGGCACTTCGACAGAGGTGTTTGAAGCTGACGGGTGGAATTTGAAACTTGGCTGCCGTCATTTTCTGCGGGCGACTCTCACAGCTGCACGGTGCACGGCATTCTAGCGAGCGCTTTCGATTCCTCGGATGACGTCTTGAACCCTTTTACTCGTGGTGGTAGTGGGACTGTGTGGCACAAATCGACCTGCTCACCATTCAACAGAAGAGGACACCGCCAGGCCTGGTCATGCGCACGCTCGCGCGCACCCTTCATTCCTGTGACAATGCAGCTTCGGCTTCGAGGCTGCGCTCTGCGATATTGTTACGTGTATGGGGCCGTTGGGGTAAAGCTTGGCGACGAGGAGAGCAACATCATGCCAGCTTTTTTTAGATGGCTCGGCCGATACTACTAGCAGTGATACTCTTACGATGACCTGCTGCTGTACTAGCACCGCTGGCCCGGTCGGCACCGGTCAAGTGGACCGACACATGGGAGCCACTTGCTTCCTCCATGACCGCATTGCCATTTGTACCAGTCGCTGTCGACGTTCGCAGACGCGCGCCAAACTTTTCGTTGCGCTGCCTTGCATGCATCTGGGCGACGGCGGTCTGCATGGCTTCTGGCGCCGTCGACATGGACGTGGCTGCCAGCGGTTCGCTAAGCCGGCCCGACATACCTCTTCGACCCGTACTGCTGGGCAAATTGGCAGGGACGCCGGTGAGAGTCGTCCTGCGGTGCTGTTTCTTGCCTAGCGTAGTATCGGACGTCGCAAGGGCACCAGTACTCGAGGTAACGGCTGAATCCATGGAAGCAGCGGTCCGAGCCATACTCGAGCCAGACACGCGACCATCGCTCCGTCGGCTGGGTCTGTGGCCTGCAGACGCTTTCGACTGGCTATTCGCGTTTGTGCTTGCCTGGCCCTCAACGATGGCACGGCTGGGTTCGATACGATCGCCCCAGTATGTGAAAGAAAGCTTGGTGGATCGAATGTACTTTTCAGAGCCCGCCTGTCCTCCGACACCATCGCCGCTGTCCGATGAGCTTGTGCAGCTCGCACTGCTGCCATCGGCACTGCTCAGGCTCGCTGCATCGTCGTCGTCGTCACCGTCTTCCTCGTCTACCTCATGCGAAGTGGGCAGACCATCGACATAGCCATCCTTTCCTGCACTCATCTCGCGTGCAGCAGCGTTGCGCCACGCAACCACAGAGATGAACTTGTACAGATTGCGAGTCTTGGCTCGCAACGTCGTGTTTCGCAAAGCTTTGAGGCGCTCGCGACTGTCCTTGCTCCTGGCAGCAAAATCGCTCGCTTCGCACTCAGCAGCATCGTCGACGTTCCTTAGAGCTGCCGTGCTGACCATAGGTAGCGCAGTCACGCCGATCCGCTGACACTTGATCTCAACGTCCGAGAAACGAACTAGCCACAAGTCCTTCTTGCTGCCCATCGTCGGTGCCTTTGACGAGCCGCTACCGGCGCCCTCGGACGACAAAAAGTCGGAAAGCCGCCGATAAGACCGCTTGTTTCGCAGAGCAGCGCGTAGGCCTGGCTGATTCGAGCTATTGCGATGATTGCTGGATGGGCGCGAGCTTTCTGTACCACTCTCTCCGCCTTCGCTGTCGGAGATGTATGTATTACCATCCTTGGGTGCAGACTCGGACAACGTCCTGCGAGCGTTCTCGTCGTAGAGCGGCTGCTCTTCGATCAACATCCGGTCTGGGCGTGGTCGCAACAATTGACGATCCGTAATGCCATCAATGCGTGCGAACACATCGCGTGTCTTGTCCCTTTCCTCGGCGTTGACCTTTTCGTCTTCGATAGAGCGTACGAGGCGCTCCACTTCCACTACTATAGCGACGGTGCTTTCAAATTCGTGCGTGGATGGGTCCGTGTGGAAGAGGAGGTTCTGAAACAGCAGCGGATACTTGAGCAAACGCTGGAATGGCATGGAGGCGAAGATCGAGAGGCCGGCATAGCCTTGGTCGGCTGCACAAGCCTCGAGTGCAGCAACCGTGCGGCCAAGGCCAACTGTGTTGCTGAGACGTTCCTTCTTGAGGCGCTTGCCTCGGAATGCACGCTCCATGAGAGCAGCCTCTTCGAGCTCCTCCATCGCACGTTGCAAATGGCAGACGTAGCTGGCGTAGTGCTCAAGAATGTGAGAGTATCGCATAAAGACATCCGCGAGACTGCGGACCAAAGGCCACTGCTCTTCGTATCTTGCTTTGAGGGCATCTGAGAGCAGACCGTGCGCCTCGACGAGGCCATAAGAAATGGCAATAAGCACCTCTCGCAAGGATGGCGGCAATGGCACGGAGAGCCGGAGGGAGTCGGCATCGCCATTCGTCTTTCGTGAGAGGCCCCGCAACTTATGTGCTTTTGAGGCCTTGCCCTTGCCTTGAGCTGCGACAGGAGCGCTCATGTAAGCAGCTGCACTTCTGTCTCGTGTGGCTGTGGTACCGAGACCGAGTCCAAGGCCAAAAGTGGCATCAGTCCGACTGCTGCCGGGACGGGATCGAGAAGCCATGTGGTTCCTCAGGAATCCGCTGCTCGTACCCATGGAATCTGGATTGCGCGCGCTTGCTGCGTGCTCAACGTCGGTTGCGTCGCCTTTGCTGGCGGGTGCATTGGACATGAAGCGAGCGGCGATGGGCAGGTTACCCGACGAGCTATCCGGTGCGGCGAGTTTGGGAGCCGATGGATTTTCGCTAGCAAGGTTGCTCTGGGCCCAGTTTCTGGATAAGTTGTCATCGACCGGAGAAGAGGTGACTGGCGTGGAAGAGACAGATTGAAGACGGCCCGGATCAAAGAGCTCAGGATCAAGCAGAGCATCAATGTAAATCTCTTTGGCCTTTTCGAGTTCGGTGACGTAGCGCTCTTCGCTGGCTACGATCTCCCATAGCACCTCCTGGCGTGTCCTCTCACGTGGACCCAGATTTCGTACGAGCTCCTGGTGCGTCATCTCACTCCAAGTAGGGAAACCGAAAGATCGAGTTGTAAAAGCGCCGGCTGGCGGAAAAACGACAGGCTCGTTGGAACCAGTCGGCGATGCGGGATCGGCGCTGTTCCTGCGACTCGTGGGCCGACTGCTGGCGGAACCAGAGTAACTCAGCCGCATAGACAAGGATGTTCGGCTTGGGAACTGGAGAGGGCCTGGTGCAGCACCAGATGCCATCGTGCCTTTGTTGGGGGACGATCTTCCGCTGAAAGCAATATCTAGGGACGTTCGTCTCGCGACGGATGGCAGTACTTCGCTCGTGCGCTTACCAGCCGACGAGGACACAGAGGCGAGCGCAGAAGGATCTACGTCACGCGACGCAGTTTCGCTAGCGTATGAGAAGCTTCGCCGTGCTGCAGAGCGATTGGAGGGAGCGTTGTTCGGTCTGGAGGAGCGTGAAGTACTCTGCGTACCTTTTTCCCGCAAGCTGTGGGAGGTTGTGGGAGGGACGAGCTGACTGGCATCGCTCGCTGCGGATCGTGTCCATGTTCTCGATCTGGCCTGGCTGGCAGCGGTGGGGCGTGCAAAGTTGCTCCCGCCTGCAAGAGGATTACTTTCGGCTGAACTTGAGCGAGAAAGCGGCTGAGAGGCTGCGAGACGTTGAAATTGACTGATATGCGCAGGGGAGGTAGAACGTTGCTTTTGAGGAGAGGGCGCAAACGCGACGGTTTTGCTAGCGTGTGTAGAGGACGAGGCGGTCTGACTACCGCCGCTCGCTTGTCGCTGGCTCTTATCGTGATCTGTGGTTGGCAATGTTGTAGAATCTACGCCAGAGCCCAATACAGCCTCTTTGGGTCGATGTGATGGTTCTATGGGCAAGCTTGAGCCAGGAAGACGTTTAGGGACGGATGCGACGATTACTGACGGTGGAGCAGTGTTTGAAGGATAACTGGAAACGTCTGAGATGGACAGGCCAGCCAAATGGTTGGGTATCGTGATCTGTGGTGCGATCGGTGCGACTGGCGTCTCGTTGGCACTGTGATGTGATTCGACAGGTAGAGGTGGAGGAAGCCGCTCGAACTTTGCGACAAGCGCTTTGGTGCGGCCGATGGAGTGATATGGAGCAAGGGTGGCAGGTGTAGGAGTGGGTGCACTGAGATCCTTCTTCTCGGATGGATCCAAGGTAGCATCGTGAAGTTGCTTGGTTGGCGAGGTCGGTCCAGGCGTGGAGAAGCGAGAGAAGAAACGCTTCATGGCAGCGAGATGCGCCGATTACGGAGCGAAGGCGGTTGGCTGCCTGGCCTGACCCACAACCGAAAAGGATCGTTTAAGAGCTTTAGAGCCGCATGGGATGGAGTGTCGAGTAAGGTTGAGAGAATCGATGGCGCGACAATGTAGCCGTGCCTGCCGTCGGCCGATGCGACGTGGAGATGAGCTGGGGTCGAGACAGCTAGCGCGCACTCAATTCATTTGTGAGCCCCGTCGCTCTGCTTGCCTCAGAACCCGAAGCGTGTGTGTTTAGTAGTGCGAGAAGCAAGGTAGAAGAGAGAGTGGGAGAAGTCGGTCAGGTGGAAGATGGCTTGTGATGACAGAGTTTGATGCCCAGTAAGCCAGCCAGCCAGATGCAGCTCGTGTGATTTCTCAGAAGACAGAGGTTGCGTGCTGCTTTTCTGCGTCCTGCGTCTCGGCTGTTCACAGAGGCGCACACGCTCCTTTCTCCAGGAAGAATCCAAAGTGTTTCGCGCTTGCGCCCGTCTCAGGGTCCAAAGAAATGAGGTTCCGCACGATCTCACTCGCCTCGCTCTTTCTCGCAGTCCTGACCGCGAGAGTGTCTTTAGATGGCTGCCGCAACGTTCTGCAGCGGGTGGTCCGAGTCCGCGATCAGTTCGAGAAGAGCCGAGAGAGACAGGGTATGGCGTGACTGTCTTGATACCAAGCAGAGAGGTCGGGGGGAGTTACTCCAAGGCCCGAGCAGAAGCCGAGACGCACCTTCAGGCTTTGCGCGGGAATCGCCAGAGATATTCGGAAGTCGGGAAAGCGGAAAGCGAGTCTGCCTGTCTTCGCCCTCCGTCGGCGCTTCGACGTCTCTCGCGACATCCATCATCGCAACTGACACAGCCAAAACACAAGCACACACATTCACGAACCAAATCTCCTCAGCACCTTGCGTATCGCGACCATGGTGGCTAATGACGATGCCAAATCCAAGGACAAGAGCAGGCCCAATGACGACACAGAACGAGGTAAGCTTTGTCGCCCCACTACATCGAGAATCTTCATCCACAGACATGTGAAGCCTCAACTGACTTAAGCTACCTCAATCTTGCCCTGCCAACAGAGCCAGTTGTCGACTTCAATGCGCTTCCATCCGAAGTCGTCCAATCCTACATCTCCTTTTACGACCTTGCCCAATCGTATCCACCGCTTGACTCGTCGCAGCAGGAAGTCGGATCGTCCTCCAACGGTCGAAAGCGCAAAGGTCGTGCAGCCTCTCCCGTGCCGACCACATCGAGTCGTAAGCGCAATGCAGCAGAGAACAGCGCACTCGAAACCGCAGCTGTCTTGGGCGCCAATACAAGCAAGACGGCCGAAGACGAGATCGCCTGCCCTCCGCACTTCTTCGACGCCGACGCCGCCACCAACTACTTGGGCCAGGTTGCAACACAACACTTTGCATCGCAACCAGCACCGAAGGAAGGAGAAGTCGTCGTCGGCTTCTTGTATAAGTGTCGAGCCAAAGGTGAGCTCAATCGGCCACTGGCGCACTTTAGGCTTACAGACACTTCAGCGGACCAGGGCCAGGCACTAGAGCCCTTCGCTCAACGCACTAGGTAGGCTCTTTACTAGCTCCACGTCAAAATTCGGCCATCTCTGGATGGTCCATATCATACCCCGCCCTGCCGAGTTTCCAGTTCGCTCTGCACAGCTACTCTCTACTTTTGGCGAAATGCATTCTATAGTGTCTCTGCTTGTCAGTGCTTGCAAGACAGTATGCACCTCCAGCTCACACCAGGAGCATGAGCAGCTACGAAGCCGTTGCTGAGCAGCAATCATTGAGGCAGAAGCATGAGAGGAAGATCGGGCTGCTTGTATGCTCAAATGAATCCGATTTGCCTGTTCCTTGTTCCGGTAGCTTTGATTTCCGCATCAGGTCTGCTCGGTTCGCGTTTGCTTTGTTTGGGATGTAAAGCTGAGCCTTTCTCACAACACACAGGCATAGCTCTGTTCAAGTACAGTAAGTGATGTAGAATGATTAACACGACAACATGTTGTAAAGAGAGTAGAAAGCGAAGCGTGACTTGACAGACATGCGGTGTGAAAGGGATTGATTGTGCGAGACAGGTCCAGGATTGCCACTAGCGATTCCTGAGCGCTGCTGATACAAGCGAAAGCTTATATTGCAAAGATATCGTGTCCAAGAGCACATCCCACAACAAAGCTGTGAGGTATGAGAGAATGCGGTACGCGGCGTATCGGGAGATCAAGCCACGCGAAGAGGGTTGGCCTTGTTCTTCTCCTGCTCGCCCGGAAGCGCCGAAGGAGAGTTGCTCCACTCGCCGACCTCGATGGCCTGGCCCGAATCCTTCTCTTTGATCTGGTCGCGCGACGTATAACCGGCAGGCACCCACTTGGTCGAGTTCCAAGGTTTGCAGTTCGGGTCGTTGTACATGGCATCAACATCCTCGAGCGTCAGGTCGGCCGACTCGTAGACGAAGAAGAAGGCAATCACGCAGTTAGCCAAGTTGCACCCGGCAAAGACAAAACCGTACGAGAAGTAGATGTCGTTGGCGATGGGCGAAGAGAAGTAAGAGATGAGGAAGTTGCACACCCAGTTTGCCAACGTCGAGAGAGATGCTTGTTTGGCACGAGTGCGGTAGCTGAAACTTTCTCCGATCCAGATCCAGATGCCGGGTGCCCACGTAGAAGCATATCCCAGAATGAAGAAGCACGCCGATACGATGAGCAGCTGGCCAACGCCTTTCGAGATCTGGTCGGGACGCGGGCCACCCACGACACCAGCAATGGCGAAGACAAACAGCCAGAACGACTGCCAGGCAGCACCGTAGATGAGCGGCCACCTACGTCCAAATCGCTCCAGAATGTAGAGGCCAAGGAAGGTGCACGCAAAGTTGACCGCACCAAGGATGATCTGCGTGACGAACGAGTCGCTGAGACCAACTTGGCTAAAGATGGCGGTACCAAAGTAGAAGAAGTAGTTGGCACCGGTGAACTGCTGACCAGCCTGGAGGGTCATACCGAGAAGGGTGCGGTAGAGTGTCTTGTGCTTGGGCGTGAAGCAGTCGAACCAGCTGGCTTCCTCGAGCTGCTCGTCTGCCTTGACCATGGCAATGATTTCACGGTACTCGGCCTCGACCCAGGGGTTTCCGTCGCCATACTTGGCACCACGGACGGCAGCACACGATCTGTAGGCCTCCTCGTTGCGGCCTCGGGCGGCGAGCCATCGTGGCGATTCCGGGCAAAACAAGATACCAATAGCAAGGATCGAGGAGAAGAAGATTCCGAGGGCGATGGGCACTCGCCACTGAGCCGAGTTGTCGTATCTTCGGGTTCCAATGTTGGTGCAGTAGGCGAGCAGGATACCTAACCGGCTCGAAAGAGAGGGAGTGAGCGACGAAGAGAGAAGATTAGTACAAAATTGCGTGTTTGCGGCTTTGAAACAGATTTCGAGTGACTCTTACCTAGCGTGATGAACAGCTGATATGTTCCGACAAGGGCACCTCGCACTTGTCGTGGAACCGTCTCCGATTGGTAAAGCGGGACCGCAGCGGACAACGCTCCGACACCCAGACCGGTCACCAAACGGCCAATGGCGAGTTGGTACCAAGCGTGGAAGGAAGTGACTTGAATGATAACACCGATGTCAAAGACGATGCACTCGACAACCATGGCGTATCGTCGACCGAGTTTGTCGGCGAGAGGGGCTCCGATCATGACACCGATGGCAGTGCCCACACTGAGGAGCGAGACGACGACACCCTCGATCCAAGGGTTCCAGGCTTTGCCGCTGCGGGCGTTGGGGTCCACGATGGTCGCAAAGCGGCTTTGGAAGTCCTTCATCTCGAGCAAGCCAGATATCTGACCTGTATCCCAGCCGAACAGGAAACCTCCCATTGAGGCGAGAGCAGCGATGAAGATGGTGAGGGCGCCGATCGGCGTCCCTCGAACTTGAAACACCATGGTAAGCGGGTCGAGTCGACGCTCAGGTGTCGACGGTGCGAAAGGCGTATTGGGTGTGATGGTTGTCGGATGGCAAGGGGAAGGGGAAGGGGGATGATACGATCCCAGCGAAGGTATTTATAATGTTGCAAAATGGGGTGTGTCGTTTCTTTTCCGCATATCACCTTGCGTGCAGCGTCAGTGGGGGTGCGAAGTGCGAAAAAAGTGGGCTCATGGAGAAACGAGGGGGGCGCGGGGGCCCAGCATGGGTTCGGCCACGCAGCTCGGCTGAACCAGTTGACACACCAGACGGAGGAAGAGAGTCGAAGGAGTTTGCGTTGAGTCGGTCGCAATGGGCCGAAACGAAGGAATACTTTTTTCTGTAGACGGTTTGGCGCATTCCAGCATGAACACGCGCTATGATCAAATCGCCAAGCAGCACACGAGCCGAACGGACCACAGCTGATTCAAACCCAGAGAGCCAAGAGCAACCAAGGCACGCGAGAGCAGTTCAGCTATGACCAAACACAAAGACGCAAGACACTAAAACAAAAACAAAACAAAAGAAATCTCCCTGAACGGAGAATTTTTTTCCAGCTCCGCTTGCCAGCCTCCCTTTTTTTCCTCGCTCTTTCGTTTCAAAAAACGTCACTCGCAAGGCAGTCACCGCACCGCATCTGGGCTCGCTGCGTGTCCCTGGCGACAACAGCGTCCGTGTATGGTTTGGCTGGCTCTGCTCGTTTATGACGAGGACCGACCTTAAGCCGCGGACGGTCTTGGGTATTTGACTTGGCTGCTTGGCACAGGATCGCCTGACCTCTTCGCGCCTCGATTCGTGCCAATGATGGGCTCCTCGGCTTCCCTTGGAAATGGCTGCACCGCTTTTCGTGGACGGGCCCCACAGACAGCATCGCGGGTGAAGGGAGAACTTCATCACCTGCGTAGTAGACGCTTTGCGGGCCGTGAAGCATGAAACTCGCACGTTCTTTCTTTCGATGCAGGCTCCGCGCGGAAGAAAAAAGAAAAGCAGAACTTTGCAAACCCACCTGGGCCTTGTCCACTCCCACGTTGGAGAACGGCCGATGCTTCCAAAGAATTTTTTTCTTTGGCAGGGCACGATCTCCATGTCGTGCGCTGAGCGTCGATTGTTTCTCTTTGGTTGGTCGCATGGTCTGTATGCTCCTGAGCCTCGAAAGGACAGGAATGGCCGCTGAAGCCGACAACATGGCGAGGACAGGCGACTTCGCTCAGGAACACCGGCTAGTTTTGCGTGTTGTTGCTGTCGTTGTCGGCGTCGTCCTTGCGAAGCTCGGAGATTACTTGCCGAACAAAGCTGTTTGCTGCTGGCTGTCATGGCAATTATGAAACCAACCTTCCAGCTGCTTTCCCCCTGCTCGTTGTCATCTCCACGAGGTCGTAGTCCGGTGCCCCACCATAGCTTTCCGATGCCTTTCTCGGGACTCCACTCGGTGCTCATTATTCATCGCATTTCAAACAGAGTCATGGATCCTGTTTGTCCACGAAAGAGTTCCTCTCAAGAGTAAAGATACCCGCCTGCAAAACGCACTCGTTGGTAGCCTCGGTGTTTGCCGCTCTTCGCTCATGCGGCTCTCGGAGAATTTCACTACGGCCCGACGCGAATATAGGCGCATTTTCACTGCTTATTATTCGATTTCCGCATTTTCCTGCCACAGAGATCTCGCAGCACCTCGGCGGCACTGCGACAGCGAATAGAAAGCAAGACAACCATCCACATTGACATCATTGCACATGATTTGCGTCAAAAACCTCGAATGCAGGGCGACCGCGAGGTCCTGGATCGGCACATCGTGCCCATGTCCTGGAGTCGATGGAAGAGACCAATCACCCCAAAATGCATCCGAGAAAACGAGTCTCCGCTTCCTTGGCTTTTGTGAAGCGTTCAGGCTGCCCGTGGGGAAGTGACTGGGGTGCGTCGTGTGTCGTTCGCGGACAGAGTATGGACAGCAAAGCCACGCTGCTACAGGTCTGTTCCTGAAATAGCTAGAGCTCAACGTGTGCCGGTATCCGTCTAGCCTTGCCCTTGCCGAAGCAGATTCGCGAGCGTATCGATCACAAGCTCGTCGTTGCTTCTGAGTTCTCGGGTAGTGAGCAGGCCGGTTCGATGTCCTGGACAAAGGGGAAAAGGAATAAAAAATGCTGAGATGGTCTGCGGCTGTCCATGCTGACCGCCGAGATTTCCGGCCACTGAGACGCTTGCTCGTACGAAGGTGGTCAACGGTCTTGTCGTGTCGAATTGGTTACCATCAATGAGATGTTTGTCTCTGAAATAGCTTGGGTGGTAGTGCCAGCAAGAACCAACGGCGTCGACTTCGGGACTGGAGCTGGACGGTAGTCGACGCTCAAAGCAACGGAAGAAAGAGATTTGCAGCAGCGGTGGCAAGGAGAGAGAGTGGGGGGACAGTCTCTGGTTCCGGCGGTTCGACCGACAAAATGGCGAGATCCAGGCACTGAAGCGAAAGAAGCAGACTCGGTGGTCAGATTCAAGCCCCAGCTGCTCGCAACCCGATCCGATGCATCGATCCTGCGATGCATTTAAAGGTCGCATCGAGCCTGGCGATGCGTAGGTCGGCTTGGAAAGTGAGGAATGCACTCAGAGCCGCAAACTGGGCCGGTCATCACTGCGCGAAGTGGACCCTGGACCAGTGATCAGATCTTGGGGTTACGAGATCGGGCGCGACTCCTTCCGCCCCGGCGCGGTTACGTCCTTGCATACGTAACCAGAAGCTTGATACTGGCACGAATCCATGAAGCATGCTGTCGCCTGGCTCCCATCGGCAAACAAAGAAAGCAGCTACTGTACTACACAGTTGCAGCCTGTTCGTGCAGCCTAGTCTGAACGCCATCGCGTGCGGCTCTCTCCTCGCGAAGGCACAGAGAAGCAGGCCTCGAGTCCCCCTTTAGGTTTGACCCAGGCGACTGCATCACTGCAAGGCGCTTCTTCTGCACGGACACGGGCAATCCCGCGATACATGGGATGGGCTGACGGGCTTTGGCATGTGCCTCTCCTTGCTTGCGCAGGTGCCGACGGGTCTATAGTCTTCTCCGCATTTTAGCAAGGAATTTGGGCATTTCGATAGAGTCGCGCCCCGGCCCCCTGTCGATCTTTTTGGCTGCTGCTGCTGCCTGGCCAGATTCTTAGATTTTTCCCTCAGTGGGAACGTGGCAGAAAGGCCGCTTCCTCTCTTGCCTTTCCGCCACTCCGCCTCTCATGCGCAGCCCACCGCAGAGAACAAACAAATGGCGGTATCGTAGCGGTACAGCACGATACAAGTATTTCAAATTTGAATTCCACAGAGTCAGGCGAATCATTGCTGCGCTCTGCCGCCTCGAGCATCTCTGACGAGCTTGTTTTTCCCTTTTTTCTTTCGATTTCCCCCAAGTCGTGAGGCGTGCGGACTGCATCTCGAAGCTACGCCTGTCGAAGCACACACGACTAGTCTCTGTTACGAGTCTGGGACCTGACTGGCGCTGCGTGACCGTCCCTTGAGCCGCCAGCCCTGAGCGGCGGGTGGGCTGCGTGCG
Source organism: Sporisorium graminicola (assembly GCF_005498985.1). Classification (NCBI taxonomy): domain Eukaryota; kingdom Fungi; phylum Basidiomycota; class Ustilaginomycetes; order Ustilaginales; family Ustilaginaceae; genus Sporisorium; species Sporisorium graminicola. The sequence continues at coordinate 584,478 of NC_043729.1, forward strand.
TACCTGTGCCTGGCCCTGGCATTGTCTGCCTGCCCGCTACGGTCATACGAATTTGCCTAGCCTTCTCCTCGCCTTCCGACTTGCTCAGCGTGCGACTTGAATCGGTGGATGCGATGAATGCCCCTGAGACGTGGGCGACGAGAGGACTGCTTTAGGTCTGAGCTGATTGTGCCGTGTGAGGTGTGCGGTGTGCGGTGTGGGTCACTTTCCTGCACTTCTCATTTCGACATTCACGCTCTCAAGCCAAGTCAACTCAAAGTCAACTCAAAATCGAGACACCTGATTTGCCTTTTTTGCGGATCTCGAATCGAGTCGAGATCGTACCTCAGCTGTTCTCTCTCGCACCTTTCCTCGCATCCGCATCTTCGGCTTTCATCCTCTTGCTTGCTTTCCTCGTCGGCATTGCTTGCATTGCTTGCGTAGTCGTCGTCGTCGTCACATAGCGTCGGATCTGGCGAGTCTCCGATCTTTGGCCCCGCACGCCCTTCACCTTCGGGCTCAACCTCTTTTCTTCGACCATCGATCTGCACTTCCAACCAAATCTTGCAACGGACATTCGCGCCTTTGCCCGGTCAAGACTTCAACAAGCGCAGACACGGCACTTCGAATACACACGCTGCGACAAGCCCGGTTTCACCCTCTCAGTCGACTGTCGCTTTGGGATTTGCAACACGCTCTGTCTCTGCGCTGCGCCTTGTTTTCGAGATTGGTTCATCCGACCGGATCCACCGACTGCAACCTAGGTCGTCTTTGCTTTGGTACGGAGCGCCAAGCCCGACCATAACCTTGCTCGACCTCGAGGTTCAAGCTCGCCAAGCTCAGCATCTTCACCAGCTCGCATCCGCGTCTCATTCAACGCTGTCCATCCGTCACGCCTGCAATCTTCTACCGTCACCGCGACCGTCTTCCGATCCTGACAAGACTTGCGCAGCTCATCCGACTCTCAGTCAACAGGCAGAACCCCTGGACTCCCACCTTGGTGACGCTCACATCGCATCGCAGCTCGTTGATGCAAACGCGCCCGTCATCTCCGCCGCTGCGCTTCGACACACGCTGTGTTTGGTTTCAACGAATAAGCAGGCTTTCATCCCCTGTTCTTGCGACCTCGACCATCCCTTATCCACCTCCTTCCCGCGCACGTCCACACGCTCTATTCTGGCTCCTGCCGTACGTCGGCATCGTTGGTGAACAACTACTCGACCTCCCACTTGCATCTTGTCGACACCTTCCTGGATGGTCAACACCTCGGTCCTTCGCTGCCGACCGTGCAAAGTAGAGGCAGCACCAGCTCAGCCGGTCCTTCCTCAGATTTTGAGGCGTTTGGCCACCATTGTATTCTGAATGGGGCAGCACCGCACGTTTTCCATCCACCACACTGGTCCTCCCACCGACACCACCAACCACAACCAAGCAGGTGGTCATCCGCAGTACAACATGGAGACCGCATCCGCACCCCAGCAGCAAGGCTTCTTCTACCATGATCCACGCCAGGCGCAACCACCGCCAAGCCTCGACATGACCCCGCCTTTCGCGCAGGCTCGTCCGGATCAGTCCTACACCAACCCCGCCGTCAAGCTCGAATCAGAGATGCATCCGGGCCCATCTACTCCCTACTTGGCTCGCGCACCACCACAGCCCTCCTTGCCATATCGAGATCCCGTCTACAACGATAGCCGTCACTTTGCCTTTGCATCCCATCCACACGAGCAGTCGCGCCCACCCTACCCGGAGGCTCCCATTCCACCACAGGCGGCCTACACGCCCGAGCCAAGCTATGTTCCCTACCCGCCGCACTCATCCAGCACGGCCAGCAACTCCATGACTGCCACCAGCAACGGCCACCCAGCTACCATCGCAGCCAACAGTGCAGATCGCACCGCACTTGCTGCTTCAGACGAACAGCACGGACCTCGCGGCAAGCGTGCGCGCAAAGAGTCACCCACTCATGACAGCCGAGCCGCCGGCCCGCCCTCCACGCAGGCAGACGCTGATGCGGATGATGCCAGCGGGCAAAAGTCAGAATCGAGTGGCAACGTCACCATGTTCCAATGCCGAGGTTTTGGCGACTGTCGCATGGTCTTCACAAGAAGCGAACATCTCGCTCGCCATGTCCGTAAACACACAGGAGAACGACCATTCCGATGCCATTGCGGCAAAGCCTTTTCGCGCCTCGACAACCTCCGACAGCACGCACAAACCGTCCACGCCGACACACCCGATCGCAACGAGATTATGATGCAGGAGCTTTCATCGCTTCATGCATCGCTCGCGCAGTCCGCCGCTCAGACTCAGCACGCACATGCGCAGGTGTTGGGCAAGAGTAGCTCACCGGGCGCTTTGATCGCTAGCCACAATCACACGGGCCGGAGAGGCAAAGGTGGCGGCAAGGCCACTGCTTCCACCAGGGCTGCACGCACTGGCGCCAACGATCGCTCCGGGTCGCCGACCATGCCCGACCAGCATCCCTCCAATGCGCCCGAGCCCATTGCCCACGATGTGTACGTTCCGAACGCTGCATATCCTGGTACTTTTGAAGGCACCAATTCGACAGCCTCCTTCACAGCACCGGCTGCTGCCGCTTCGTTGCCCGCATGGCCGGGCCAAGGTCCTCCTTATGCCCAACAAGCTCCAGATCAAACGCATTTGGGCCCATCCGCTCAATTTCAGACCGCGGCTCAGCCGTTCGATATCCCTCCGCACATCGCTCAGCATCAAGCGCCATACTTTGCGCCCGACGTCGGCGCGACTGATTACGGAGCTCCTCCACCATCTTTTCACGCCGAAGGCGTGCGAGACGGCCATCCAGACCGTTATGCTGCCTCGTTTGAACCGTATGGCCGATCTGCCCCGGATGTGGCAAGAAGGCGAGCATCGGGCCAGTTGTCAGGGGCTATGGGCCAGGCGCAGGTTTGGCGACCGACGGGGCCACCTCTGGAGACGGCCCTCGCAGGCAGCCAATACATGAGCTCCGAAGCCGAGATCGCAGACAGCGCCGCTCAGGGTCCTGCCTTCTCCAACCCTTTCTGGAGAGGCTCGAACGCAGGCTTTCTTCCTCCCAACGATGACGGGTTTGCACCGCATCAGCACGGCAGCTTGCGCGAGGTGGATCAGAGATCGCACTTTGAATCGACGCTTTCGGCACACTTGCACATGCGTACGCCGACGTTGGCCAAGCGCGCGCGGGCCAGCAGCCCGCCTCCGTCGCGCGGCAGCTTCCGTGGATCTTTCGATGCAGGCTCTTCCATGCTTCTGCCACCTCCTGGAAGCGCACACGGAAGACCGCCGGGTAGCGCACAAGGCGGTCGCCCTTCAACATCGCACAACCGACCCGTGTTGCCTCCACTGTCGTCCATCACGCCGAGCGCAAGCCGACCAGGCACGGCTGCAGCGCTCAGCGCAAGTCGCCCTGGCTCCATGGCCACACAACGACTTCCGAGCATCGACCAACAGCTTTTCGCCACCTCTGCAGAGCTCGATCGAGACGAAGAGGCCAAGAACGGTAGCAACTTCCGCCCCTACACCAGCCCAGCGGGCGCCAACCCTGCAGACGCCACGCAAGCATCCAAGCCGTTCCTCCCGCCGTCGTCATTGCGATCGTCACGACCTTCGTTCAGCCAGCGCGGCGAGACACGGCTGCCCACGGCTTCTGAGCTATCCGACCGTCCTAACACCACGTCTACTGCTTGGAACAACGAGCGTCGACCGCTCACTTCGGGATCCTCCATGGTTGGCAAACCGCGTGGCTCGACTCAGGCCATTGGCGATGACCTTCCGCCCCTTTCATCGACCTTGGCGCAGCTGGATGAACGCCGTGAGTCGCGAGCTTCAACTGCACGCCGAGGCTCAGCGTACGAGCTGTCGAGCTCGCTGATCGACCGACCAAGGCTTAGCTCTTCCTATGGCGCGCGGGAAGCCGATGTGCCGAGGTTGCAGACAGACAGCTCCGATCTTCGCACCAGTCCAACGACCAATGCTTCGCCATTCATGTTCCAGCCTCCGCCGTTGCCGCGCGAAAGCAGTGCGACGTCGTTGCGACCTTCGATTGATCGGCACGGTAGCGCACTCGGGTCGGACTGGCGCAGGCCAAGCTCAAGCACGGCTCCGGACGCGCACGTCATCTCGCGCAGATTGGGCTCGAGTAGCGGAGCAGCGCTGCCATTTGGTGTACGCGACGAGGGGAACAGCTCTCGTCCAGGATCGAGCAGCGGTCCTCCGCTTGGTGCACGTGAACTGACGCTGCCACCGTTGAAGTCGTCCCATGGTCCGAGCCGACCTGGCTCTAGCTCGATCGCCGCGCTGCTGCAGGGAGAGGGCGGCACAGGAGGTAGTCGAAGATCGAGCGCCTGGTCGCGACCTCTGACGTCTGGCGATGCTCCTGCGCCCACGTTCGGCAGCAACGGATACGGCCGCCTTCCGTCATCGCGCGATGGTGCGTCGAGTGATGGCGAGGACGAGCATTCGGAGCGTCGTCGCTCTCTGAGGCATGAACAGAGCGGCTCGACGCGAGAAGAGCTGATGCGAAGACCGTCGACGTCGGCAGGCGCTGGCTCGACTCGGTTCGCGCCAAGCTTTGACGAGCGCAACGGCTCCACGAGCCCTAAGAGCTCACAAAGGCGGGACTCCTGACCAAAGACACAGCGCTTCAAGAGCAACGGTTCAAAACTTCACTACTTAGCATTATCACTGCAAATTGTTTCTGTAATTGTTTTAAAATTGTACGAAGCAGCTTGGCAGCAGCTGCCTCACACTTGTACTTGCAAAGAGTGCCGACTCTAGTGACTTGTGTGATTTCAAGTGACGGCGTCGTGGTGGCAAGCACGCTACTTTTGAGAAGACACCTTGAGGCTCTTGAACTCCTTCATGCTGTCCTGCAAGGCGACTTCGACGGGGAGACGCTCCATGCTGGAAGCGCCATAGAAGCCGGCCAGACCGGGGACACGATCGAGCACGTATTGTGCGTCGGAAGCCGAGGCGACAGGACCGCCGTGGACGAGGACCATGGTTTCTGGCGAGATCGAGTGAACCTTGGCCGTCACTGCACGAGGGATGAAGGAGCGTGTCAGCAACGCTTCGACGTTCTTTGTAGGGCAACGGTGACAAGACTTACTTTCGGAAGTTAGCTTGACAGCATCGTCCAAGCTCATGGCGGTTTGAGCTCCGATACTGCCGCTCGTGGTGAGTCCCATATGTGCCACACAGACATCGACTCCGACGGTGGCCATCTTTTCGGCCTCTTCCGGGTTGAAGACGTAGGGCGTGGTGAGGAGCCCCATTTGCTTTGCCTGCTTCATCAGCTCAACTTCGTTGTCGTAGCCCATTCCAGTCTCTTCGAGGTTCTGTCGGAAGTTGCCATCGATCAAGCCGACGGTGGGAAAGTTCTGCACGCCGACAAAGCCAATATCCTTGAGTTGGCGTAGGAACTTGGGCATCGATCGGAAAGGGTCCGAAGCACACACACCAGCCAAAACAGGGGTGTGTGTGATGACCGGAAGAACCTCGGCTGCCATCTCAACCACAATGGCGTTAGCATCACCGTACGGCATCAGCCCGGCTAGCGAGCCTCGGCCTGCCATGCGATATCTGCCAGAGTTGTAGAGGATGATCAAGTCCGCTCCGCCCTTCTCTACGAATTTGGCCGTCAGGCCGATCCCGGCGCCAGACCCGATGATGGGTTTGCCGCTCTTGACCGTAGCTCGAAGCCTTTCGGCTGCCTCCCTGCCGTCCCTCGGAGGTTCGTCGTAGCCAGGCATGGTCGAATTTGTCGTTGGCAGATGTAACAAGCTGCGAAGCGTTCAGTCGGTGGTAGCAGAGTGGAAGGCAAGGAACATGCTGGCCTCTTGACATGACTCGTGCGCTCCTCCACATTCGCACTTTTTTTTCCGGTAGGCGCGGCGAACTGGGACAGCGTCACTTGACTTGGCAGCATCGACTGTCGACCCTCTGTCACATCGGTGCTCCTGACTACCAGCCCTGACACCAGGACGAACCGGGGACTGCATCACGAACCACAGCAAAAAGGAGGATGTCTTCAAAGGAAGGTAAGCCTCTCGTGGCGCTCATAGGCACGCTCGATACCAAGAAAGCCGAGTATCAATTTGCGACCTCTTGGCTGGAACGACATGGCTGCAACGTCGCCGTGTTGGACGTCAGCACTCAAACGCCGCTGGAAGGACCTTCCTCCTTCGATCTAGGAGAAGGCTCTAAGCTGTATCGCCCCAAGCAGCTGCTCGAGCTCCGTTCGGATGGTAAAGGCACTGACGTCCCTTCGGAGCGCTCAGCGGTGCGAGGTGCACTCCACGCTGCATGCCTCCACGAGCTGTCACTACTTGAGTCAGACGGACAGCTCGACGCGATCGCCTCGTTTGGCGGCAGTCAGAACACCGCCTTTGCCACCTCCATCATGCGAGATGCCACTTTCCCCATCGGCCTGCCCAAATTCGTACTCACAACAATGGCGAGTGGCGACGTCAGCGAGTACCTCGGTGAAAGCGATATCTGCATCATGCCCTCGATAGGCGATATCTCCGGCTCGCTCAACGCCATCACCTTGACCACGCTCCAGTCGGCTCTAGCCGCCATCTCTGGTATGGCCCACGTGCGGCACAGCTCGAGACAGCGATCGCAATCTGCAGAGAATCCAATGTCGTCGACGACCGACATGCGCGACCACGACCACAAACCGATGATAGCCATCAGCATGTTTGGCGTCACTACAGTGGCGGTCAACCAGATTTCCGAACTGATCAAGCAAAAAGGGTACGAGCCGGTCGCCTTCCATGCAACAGGCTCTGGAGGTCGCAGCATGGAGCGTCTCATCCGCGAAGGCTACTTTGCTGCTGTGATTGATCTGACCACCACCGAGATCTGCGACTATCTCTATGACGGCGTGCTCTCCGCCGGTCCCGATCGCCTGACCGCAGCCGCTGAGCGAGGTGTGCCTCAAATCGTGTCAGTGGGCGCGCTAGATATGATCAATTTCGGCTCGTTGTCGTCCTTGCCGTCGCGTTACCAGCTTAATCCTGTCGCCGACGATGGTCCCCTGCATCACACGATGCAAGGCACGCCGGTATACGAGCACAATAGCCAGGTGACGTTGGTGCGCACGTCAGCGGAACATTGCAAGGAGCTCGGGGAGTATCTAGTAAGTAACCTGCTCAAGGGTCTCGAACGATTGAAACAAGGTCAGAAAGCAGCGCCGATCCGAATTCTGTTCCCCAAAGGCGGTATCTCGGCGATGGACGGCGCAGAAGGTGTGTGGGATGACGCAGAAGCCAGGGAGGTTCTTCTTGAGAGCATCAAAGCGACGCTAGATCGCACCGAAAACGCTTTCATCTCTATTGAGGCGTATGACTATCACATCAACAGCGCCGACTTTGCAAAGCTCGTCGCCGATGAGGCTGTTCGCCTTGTATCGCCACAGTGAAATGGCAGTAAGCGCCTCAACAAGTTTCGTGTTTGGATGTGATACAGTAGAAGTACTTTTGTGACCTCGATTTCTTGTCTCTTTTCCCTGCTTCGATTTGTGTGCTTTTGCTTCGAATCGGAATTCGGGAAAAAGCGCTATTCCTAAAAAGTAGAAGAAGCGTCTTGGTTGCTGCAGTTGATGATTGCCGTAACCTACTTCTTCTACTACTGCCACTCCATCAACTAGGCATTCATCCATCGACGAGGACGGTGGGACAACGCCGACAGACCATGCATCGAAGATAAAAGCCAGATGCAGCTAGCAATATCATGACAGCGACATGCCGCCCAACGCTGCGGATGGTGGCTGCTGCTGTCTCTCGTACAGTCGCCCACCGACCTGCAGCACGGACGAGACCACAGCGTCTTGTGCCCAACGTCGATCAGCAGTTAGGCGGCACTTCATCGCCCGTTCCGTCATCTTTGCACACCGCAGCCTGTCCTCACTCTGTTGAAGCACAGACCAATGGCACACAGCGCGCAGAAGCTGTCCGCGTGCCAGAATCTTCATCAAACGCCGAGCGGAAACGGGCCCTAGCCATCGAAAGGCGTAGCAAAAACAAGCTTCGAGCTCTACTCGATAACACTTCTTTTCCAAAGTTCTTACGGCTCATAACGCCAGAGGCTTACAGCGGAGGTTATCGCGAGGCACGGAATCTTGACGAGGCCTTGTCTGGTGTGGCCGAGTGGGGTGACACGACGCTGGCAGCGCCTGTTTTGCCCAGGGACAAATTTCGAGATGAGGTTCAGAGGTACCTCACCGATCAACAAGTGGACGTCGAAGTCGTTCTCTCGTATCGCAACGCCATACTAGCCAAGAGCTGGCCAGACGCTCGCAGACACATGATCAGCATCGACGATGGCCACTGGCCCCCGCTGGTTCTGCTGCGGTCCATCAGTTCGGTCAGCACCCCGTCTGAGATATCTGACGCCTTGGCGCTACTCCACGCATCAATCAAGCACTCAAAGGGGAACCCCTCGTCTTTCAAAGCCCTTCGACACTGCTTCATGACCCTCACAAGGATCACCATCCGAAGGGACGGAGGGGCGTTGTATCTGCTTCCTCGATCCACTGACCTGCTCTTGGCGATGCTGGAGAGCTTTCCTGCTGAGGCAGAGTTGCTCATTGAATCCATAAACGACTTTGTGCGGCGATGTACGGGCGTAGCCGACGAGAGGGCGCGCGAGGCGGTCACGCGCATCCTCGACTGGCTCGAAGGTCAAAAAGACAGCGTCCTATTCGACAATGCCCGCCGCAACGTGGTTCGACATTGCATCAGCAGCGTCGAATCCTCGATGAAGTCTTCACTCGGCAAAACCGCCTCCTCAGAACAGTTCGTCGACTTTGAGCTGATGGACCACCTCCTGCGTCAGGATTATTGCGCTGATTCGGATCTCGAACAACGCGCGCTGCGGTGCTCGATCTTTGTGTCGGGACACGCATGCAATCACGAACGCACGTGGCAAAGCTTCAACGTATACCAGGAGCATAAACAGAATCATGGCTTGGCCATGTCCGGATCCGACTACTGGCTGCTTACCAGAGCATTGCTGCGATCGAAACCAGGGCGCAAAGAGGCTTGGCACGTGTTTCTGCAGGCCGAGCGGCTGTGGCGGCGTGAAGCTGAAGGAGGCTTTGGCAACGAGAGCCAAAGCCGTCGACAGGCAAGAAACCTCGAACACACTTGCATCGAACTGCTCCAAGCGATGGCCAAGAGCACCGACGTGTGTCTGAGGAAAGTCCTATCGATGCTTGGTATCTTCCTCGAAGGCAGCGAATACTCGGACGGCAAGCGGATGGTCACGGGCAAGGGCTTTTCCAAGGTCATGTTGGCGCGAAGACTCGACGTGCGTGCGTATGCGGTGGTGATGCATGGCCTTCTGACGCGCAAACGGCCCAAATGCGCTTTCACGGTATGGAAGGCTATGCTGCAACGCGGAGTAATGCCCAACGCCCCGATTTTGTCACTGCTGTTGCAACACTTGTTCCTGATGCGCGACGTCCAAGGGGCTATGCAGCAGCTCCATATTTGGTGCGAAGAAGGAGTTCCCAGAGAGACAATGTCCAGGCACGACAGGCTCAGAGATATCGAAGTGACATCCTTGTCGACAACTGAACTTCCTGACACCGACATGCTGTTCTCGGGGACTCCATCTGGCAAGTACCACCAGCCACCAGCTGAGCTACACCTCGTCACCCCTGACGTTGTGCTCGCTACTGTCGTCTTCAGCGGATTGCATCGTTGCGGATCGCAGGGTGTCGAAGCGCTCTGGGACGCGTATCAACTCACGATCCAGCGCTTCCCGGACGCACCGGTGCTGGCGATGCTGCTCAAAGCGTCGAGTCCCGACGAAGCCACGCCGACGATCGATGCTACGTTTGGACGACAGGTGTTCCGATCGCTGCTGTTCTGCAAACACCCGGAGCTGGTCGAATACCGCAACCCTCTCAACGAGCAGCTCGAGACGAACAGCACGGCAGGATGGATCTTTTCCGATCACACGGTAGGGTCTAGGATGGAGGAATGGATTGGCTCGGTGTTCCAGCCTAGAAAGAGTGCGTTCGCTGACTTGGCAGTCGACAGAGCAGATCCAAGCAGTCTCGTGTTTACGTCGAAGCTGTTCGAGCACTATCTGCGACTCGTGCTGCATTTGCATCATTCGTCTGGAGCTGAGCAGGGTGCACGCGCATCACGACAGGAACTGGTCGACCTGCTCGGCTGGATGAAGGAGCTGCATGTGACACCATCCGCGACGCACGTAGCATTGACGATGCTCGAGATCGAAGAGCATCTGCCGCCAGCCGTCGCAGCACGCCAGATGGATGCATTGGAAGCGTGGTTGACTAACTGGCTCGGCGACAAGGCATTGCCGGAAGCCACGGTGATGCAGCAACATTGGCAGTGGAAGATGGCACGGAACGGGCAAAAGAAGGGCTGGTTCGATCGTATTACAAAGTACAAGCAGGAGGACAAGGAGGAGGCTCATCCGCACGAGCCAGAATAAGGCTCGTTGCGTAGATGTAACCACATAGAGTAGGGCTATCGAATCTCTCACGCAGGCACTGAGCTGCGATTGTATATCAAAGTCGATTGCAATTGCATAGATGGTCCCACAATGGATATATCTACGACATGACAAACCCTTGTTGAGCCTCTCATAGCATGCAACGACCGGTCGTCTTTGACATCCGAAGACTATCGAGTTGGTGTTGTAGGTCACCGATCCGAGCTTTTGGTCTCCTCCACCCAAGGCAAAATCTGCAGCACCGTTCGTGAGCCCCTTCCTCTTGACCTATATGTTTGCGGCCTCCTCTTTGACGACCTCGAATGCGCCAAGAAGCGATGCGAGACAGCATGCGTACCCGCTTCGCTGGCCCTCAGCATGTCAATAACCCATGTTTCTTGGCAAGGCTTGGCTGCCTGACAGCGCAGAGCGTCCCAGAATGCAACCGCACAATAAAAGAGGGTAGCGCGAGGTGCTGTCGGTCTTTTTCTTATAGCGGGTCAACTCGTGCGGCATTCACTGAAAGCACGCCGGATGTGTCGTCATTTTTTTTTCTGGTTCCAACCGTCTTTGGCTGGCTGCTCCATCTACTCGCTCGCTTAACGCCACGCTGCATCGGCTGCGCTGGGGCGAAAGCACAGCACAACACGAAGGAGGAGCCCACAGCTGAACATGGAAGAATAATATTCATATAGATAATTCAATCGAAAACCCCCACTTTCTCGTCAGACTCCCACCGCCGCAAGAAGATCGGCACTAACTGCCTCCCCACATCACCGCCCCAACATGATTCGATTAGAAGGGAAATACAGTGTCAATGCTGCCTTTGACGGGATTCTAGAACGAGGTATGTGCGCGCTGTGAGAAAGAGAGTCGGCTTTCGGCTTAGGTTCAGTGAGTGCTGCTGCTGCGTCTGCTGCCAGGGTTATGGTGTCGAGGGCTATGCATGCAGGATTGGAAGTGCATGTGTGTGTGAAATGTCAATCATCCCTCACAAGCTCCCTCGGAGAGGGTGGCTGGATCGGCATGCACGGCTGTTTCTTGAGAACAACAGCTGGACGCGACCCTTTTTCCTGCCTTTCATTTCCTGACTTCCGGGCGGTATCTCTTTCCTGACTGAGAGGTGACAGCCCAAGTGGACGATCGATGCAACAATGCACACATGCCGGCTTTCAACCCCCGCCGCAATAAGAAGGTTTTGGTTAAAGAATTCTAAATGCCGTCAGCTTCTGCTTCCCCCTCTGCTGCTGCTGCTGTGGACCCTAGCTGAGCAACACAAAGTACCAAAACGATTCCGAATTTAGACACCTGACTGGCTGGCTATACCTCGCCTCGCCTCGGCCTATCATCGTCATACGCTGAAAACGAGGCTATGCTGCAGCAGCCAGCAGCGAGCAACCGGTAAGAGTCTCAGCGTCAGCATCCTCGTCCTCCTTCCTGCTTTTCGGATCCCTTTTGAAAACAAGAAAAGGCGCAGGCCGAGTCTTCCACGCTTGGGTTGCCGGGCCGTAACTCTTCTTCGCTCGGCCTCAGTTTCACAGCGCTTGGAGGAAAACTGACTTAAGCCGCCGCCGCCGCCTGCCCTTGCGCCCCTGCGTTTCTGTCTGTGGCTTGTACTCCGCAAAGCAAGACGTCACCTTTTCCCCCTCACTCATCGCTTAATCAAACGAGAACGACCTCCTCCTTCCGTGCATTCGATCCTTGCTTTTGTTTCATTTGTCCTATTCTTTCTCGCTTCTTTATCGCTTCTTTCTCTCTTCCCTCTCCACCAACACCATCCGCATCAGCTTTCCCTTCTTTGAACGCGCATAGCGGCGGCACTTCCGACACCTACCACAACCCTTCGAACCCTAGGCACAATGGCATTCCAGGCGCTCCTCTCGACAGTCACGGCTGCGCTGGTATGCGCCTCGTCGGTGCAGTCGTACGTCTTGCCCTTGCAGGCCAACCCTGAACACAGCGGTGGGGATTTGGCCGCTGCGCAGGCGTTCCGCCTCGCCGGTCGATCGCTCAACGACCTCTCGTCGCAAGGATCCATCTCTGTTCCTGTGTACAAGAGGCATGGCGGATTGCACCCGGACATCAACAAGCGCGACCCCGAGACGACGAGGAAGTGGGCACTACACCAGGCTGAGGTGATGAAGACCAAGTTTGGCGCTTCCAACTCGAACCAGAAGCGTCAGACCATCGGATTGACCGACGTGGGTCCCGACAGCTACTACTATGCCCAAGTCTCGGTCGGAACACCTGCGCAAAACTTTAACGTGGTTCTGGATACCGGCTCGGCCGATTTCTGGCTCGTCGACACGGACTGCGGCTCTTCGCAGGGCTGCGACTCGAACCTGAACAGGTACAACACCGCCGCCTCGTCCACGAACATTGGCTCTAGCACCCCTTTCTCCATTACCTACGGCACTGGCGCTGTCCGAGGCGTTCTCGCCGCCGACAAGGTCTCGCTGGCAGGCTACACGGTCAACAACCTCACATTCGCCGAGGCCAACGCCGTGGCCTCCAACACGGTCGAATATCCGACCTCGGGCATTATGGGCATGGGCTTCCAGTCGCTCTCGACCAGCGGTGCCACTCCCTTCTGGCAGGTGCTCGCCAAGCAGGGCGTGCTGCAGTCCAACGCTTTCACCTTCCAGCTCGCAAGGAACATCGACAACATCGACCCGACCAACCCCAACATCAACGACGTTGAGAGCCCGGGTGGCGTTTTCACGCTCGGCAAGATCGACTCCAACCAGTACAACGGCGACATCACCTACACCAGCATCCCCAACAACCTGCAGAACCAGCAAGGCTTGGGATACTGGTCCATCCCTCTTGATGGCATTACGGTCAATGGTAACTCAGCCAACATTGGTAGCAACCGGCTCGCCGCCATCGACACGGGCACAACACTGATCGGCGGGCCCGCTTCGTCCATCGCCGCCTTCTACTCGCAGATTAGCGGCTCGCGCTCGGCACGCAGCGCGGGCATGCCCGGATACTACCTCTTCCCCTGCAGCACCAACCTCAACATCCAGCTCTCGTTTGGCGGCAAGAGCTGGACCATGAACTCGCAGGACTTCAACCTGGGCTCATACCCGTACACCAACTCGCAGACATGCCTCGGTGCGCTGTTCGAGATCGACCTCGGCTCGACGCAATACGGTGTGCCGCAGTGGATTGTTGGTGACTCGTTCCTCAAGAATGTGTTTTCGGTGTTCGACGGCTCGGGACGCGTGGGCTTTGCTAGTCTCAAGGGCAGCCAGTCGCAGATTGTCACGGTTACGTCGAATGCCGTGGCGTCGCAGACGCCTCAGGCGACGAGTTCGGGTGCGTCGGCGACAGCCTCGCTCGGTGGTGCTGGAGGTGGTCTGCCGAGTGCGTCTTCGTATGCTTCGCAGGCTACGGCGAGCGGCGTGTTTGGCGGTGGAAGCCTACCCGTTCCATCGGCGAGCAGCGCTGTGGCTTCATCTAACCCCTCGCTCACCGCGGCGCAGAGCAGCGGTAACAGCGGCAACAGCGGTGGCAGCAGCAGCAGTGGCAGCAGTGGCAGCAGTGGAAGCAGTGGAAGCAGTGGAAGCAGCGGTCCATCCTCGGGTGCCAGCTCGATCTTGCCCAAGGCGGCGATCGGCGTCTCAGCCGCTTCGGCTACTGCATTGTTGGCCGGTGCTCTCCTCGTGCTGTAATGCAGGCGGGAAGAAATCTTTGGAAACTGGACCAGCTTTCGACGCTTCGGGCGCCTGAAGCGCGAGCGTGCTTCGGGCCCGTTGCTCGTCTTTTCTCTCATTCGAACACTCTCTCTCTCTCATTCCCACATTGACACGCTCTCAATGCACTTGCAATGAAGTTTAGCGCATACGCCCAGATTCCGGAGAATTGTTTGTGACGAGCCTGCATCTCGATTGAGGGGGAAACAGCCAAACGAGGCGCTGCTCAGCTTTGCAGCGCGTCGATGCGGGGGAAGAGCGGTTGCGGCTTGCCGTCGCCCGGGTGTCGCTGCACCACATGCGAGACGAGTCGGCCGTTGGCATCTGTTACGATTAGGTCCTTGGGGCTGCTTCTGTTCGCCACTGGCACTTTGAGTGTGTCGAGCAGGAGGGACATTTTGTGGGGCATGAAGGGGAGGAGGAGGAGTGCGGACATGCGCAGGCTCTCTGTGACGAGGACGAGGCACTCGAGGACGGCGGTGGGGTGGGTGGCGGGGGACCAGGGCTCGAGGCGCTGGAGGAGCTCGTTGGTGGCCGAGATGGTAGATTCGAGGATGAGTTCGAGCGTCTTTGCGAGTTCGAAGTCGAGCATCAGGGTGTGGACTTTGGCGGGGAGGGCGAGGAGCGTGGCTTCGAGCGCGTGGCAGAGCGCGAGGGTGTCCGCGTCCAGATACGCTTCCACTTCTGCTTGGGTCGGGCGGTGGAGGGTGTTGGTGGTGCGATCGCGCGGGAAGCCGTCGAGGCGCGTGTGGATCTTGGGCGCGCAGATCCGGGAGACGAGGTTACCCAGCTGGCCCTGCAGGTACTTGCGGTGGTACTCGATCAGTACGGCAGGGTTGTAGTCCGAATCCGAGCCAAGGTTGCCACCGACACGCATGAGGAAGAAGCGCAGCGTGTCGAGCCCGAACGTGTCGATGGCCTCGAACGGGTTGGCAACATTGCCGCGTGACTTGGACATCTTGGATTTGTTCATCGTCCAGTGTGAGTGCGCGAGGATCGTCTTGGGCAGTGGAAGCCCGGCGGCGAGCAGCATCGCGGGCCAGTAGATCGCATGGAAGCGAACAATATCTTTGCCCACCACATGCACGTCTGCTGGCCAAGCGGGCGGCGACGATGAAGAGGAGGATGGGTAGCCAGCAACAGTGAGATAGTTGGTCAGCGCATCGACCCATACGTAAATGCAATGGTCGGGGTCATCAGGCACCTGGATGCCCCAGCTGAGCCGCGAACTCGGCCTGCTGATCGATAGGTCCGTCAAGCCCGCCTCGATCTCGGCCAACACCTCGGCATGCTTCTGCACAGGCTGGATCGCCTTCGGGTTGCTCCTCAACCACTCCGCCAACGGCTTCTGGAAG